>NC_077224.1:17987028-18699768 GCF_024763615.1 Phlebotomus papatasi
ACTTAAGTGGCAGTACAAGTGATCCATATGAATAATTTATTTGAGAGATTGTTTGATAAATGTATAATTGAATTTTCGATATTGCTGCCAAATATGTGCTTTAATTAATTAATTTACTCAATACATCTTCAACTGAATGTCTGTCATCTCATTCAGAATTAATTCAACCGTGTTTGATATGAATGACGTAGGATCGTTGGACCTAGGGTGCAAAGCAGTGATAAGGGATTTGTCAGTAGCTAAACGGGTAAAGCACTAGGTTTGTAATGCAGAAGCCCTCGGTTTGATTCTTCATCGAAGAAGTTAAATCGGAAACTAGGATATTCAGTTAGAATCATCGGACATAGCAATTTCCTTTTAAAACATAAGATCTTTTCACGCTAAGATAAAATTCACTCGAGCAACACTTTTAAAATCGAATTATACCTTCAAACTCAGCAGAGATCAGCAGGGAGGTGCAAAAAGAGTACAGCAGTAAAAACTATCTATTTTCCAAGAGATTCCCTTAAAAAAACCAGTCTTCAAAGGATTTTGTAGGTCCTCTAAGTAAATATATACTCCAAATGTTTTTTAGTGAAATTTTCAAGTATGAGGTAGTTGGACAATTATATATACTACAGCAAGGATTTTGAACAAACTGTCAAGACTATAAATGAAACTTAATCCTTGGGGTTAACTCTTTCGCGTCCATAGGGTCATATATGACCCGGGGAAAAAAGTTTCTTTTTGGCTATTTACATTAATTGAAATCTAACTGAAGTCTTGAGAAAATGAGCCAACAATCTTACATCCTTCTATTATGATGTCGTGCACGAACAGATAGATTTCAATTAATGTAAATACCCAAAAAAAAACTTTTTTCCCCGAGTCATGACATTACCCTATGGACGCGAAAGAGTTAAGGATTCTTTGCCAGGAAGTTATTTCTCTTGGAATTAGATAAGTTTTTTAATAACTCTCCCCCCAATTTGAATTGAAAACCAATCCGCTCGAGGCACTCCTTTCTTTGATCTTAGCACACCCTAAAGCGTTCTTCGGACTGAAGATGTAACTTTAGCTCAAGGTCTTAAAATCCTAAAAAGCGAGCAATTTTATTGTTTTTTTCCAAAAAAAAAATGTGATTGATAAGGAATTAGCGCAGTTAAGCCCTATGGTAAAACTTGTGCTTGTGTAATTTTTTTCGAAAAAATTGAATATCTCGTTACCCGGACGTAGGATGACCACCAAATTTTCACCAGTTGTAGATCTCGGTCCCAGGAACAACATATCTCTCGGAGTAATAAAAAACTAAGTCGACTTAGCATAGTATGGAATGGAGCCGTCGATATGGATGTGCTCCCTCACACGGCTGCTTGAATTCCCTTGGACTGTGTTATCAGAAAACCATCTCGCCCGAAGTATAAGCTTAACTTTAACAGAATTTCCTCCAGGATTGTCCCTGAACTCGCCACGGAATTTTCATGTATCTTCGGAAGGAATTTTTCCCTTTCGGGGAGAATTTTCCCCTCAATTTCCCTGGGAAATCTTTGAAAATGGTCTGGGAAGTTTGAAGAATCTTCCTTGGAAAATTTGGAGGAATCCCTTAGGAATGTCCAGGAAATTTTCCCAATCTCTAGGAGGAAATTTCTCCTTTAAATCCCCAAGAATGCCGGTAGACTAATAAAACTTCCCCTTGAATTCATCGGGAGTTCACTGGGAGCCAGTCAAATTTTCCAGGGGAATTTAAAGGGATCTTTTCGGAAAGTGTCGACACCTCGACGGGATAATTATTCCAGGAATTTTAGGGAGAAAGACCCTGAAATGGTAGAGAACGATAATGAAAATGGAACATAGAAATTCACCATGTTTTCCGAAAAAAAATCCAATGGAAACCCTTATTATCTACTTAGGAAATTTTCCCTCTTTAGTGGGTAATTTCGCGAGCAATCCCTATAGCAAAATTCCAGTGAAAAACTAGCGTCCCAATTGAAATAATTCAAGTTTTCTATGGAATTTGGAGTCGGAAATTCCCCGTCAAATAATTTCGTCAGATATCTTTAAGATTTTAGCAGAAAATATCTACGCCTCTGCCGAAAATCTGCTGATAAATCTGTAGATATTCCTTTTGGGCTTGGGATAAAATTCCTCAGAAAGCTTCTGCAGATTTTCTGACGAATCCTGGACCATACTCTGACGAAATTCTGTGGATATTTTACCGATTTCTTGCAGATTTTTTCTACATTCCAGACTTTCCAGGCAGCTATGTCTTAAAAGATGGATTTTTTTCATTGAATTTTGTTTCCAATCAATGTCAATAGAGTGTTTTTTAGTGATATCACAGTGTTTATATAAAATAAAGAATTCTGCGACGCCGTGTTAGAGAATAGTGAAGTAAAAACTTTAAACAGAGTGTCGACTTAAATTTCGAGTTTTTGTATCATTTTATTGGCGATTTTTAAGAAATTAGTATTTTCACTCGCATCTTTTTATTTATCTAAAATGCTTAATCGGTAATTCTTGTTAAGCAGAACATACCATTTTCTTTATAACTTGTACAGTTTCTTCATAAATCAACAATATTTTTGTGAAGTAATGGACGGTATGTACATTTCCTAGGGAGAAATTCTGCCGAAAATCTACAGATTTTCTAGGCAGAAATTCTGCCGAAAATCTACAGATTTTCTAGGCAGAAATTCTGCCGAAAATCTACAGAATTTCTAGGCAGAAATTCTGCCGAAAATCTACAGAATTTCTCTTATTATACTGGAATATACCGTTACAATTCAAAAAACCTCCGAGTAAAATCGGCAGGTAGAGCAATGATGGAAATTTTAATAACACGGATTATGACCTGGATTAGAATTTATTCCTTCTATAGCTTCACACTACGTTTCGGTGATGTTTGTCCCCTTCTTTCTCCTATAGAAGGAATAAATTCTAATCCAGGTCATAATCCGTGTTATTAAAATTTCCATCAGGTAGAGCAATGATTTGACGGGATCCATTGGAATTGGAATAATAGCTCTCCATGGTGTTTCAAATAGAATCCAATGGAATTCCAGCGTTAAATTCCGCGGAGCCCCGCAGAACATTTATATGAAAAATCAAATGTGAATCGTCCGCGGGATAAACTGGAGAAATATTATGGAAACTTCCACTATCTTTCCACAGGGTTTTCCCAGTTTTTTCCACTATTTTTCTCGAATGTCTAGAAAATAAAATGGTGTTGCGACAACGTGGATAATTTTTGTTTCCAAACTTTCTGCAAACATTTTAGTGATTCATTTGGAAATTATAATATAATTAATTATGCGACACTGCGTTTCGTGTAGATAATAGTGAAGTGATTAAATTAACCCTTTAAGGACAATTGGGTCACAAGTGACCCAAAAAAGAAATTTTTCCTACGGCCCTCTAAAGCTGTATTTTGCTCTAAAAAGTTAGAATATAAATGATTTTTTCTGACCCTCGTTTTTTGACCTTCTCGTCCTTAAAGTGTTAAATAGGTCAGCAACCTAAAATAAAACTGTTTTTATGTCATTTAATATCTATTTTTAGGTAAAAATATTTTTTATGAATAGTTTTTTATTATCTAAAGTGGTAATTCGTTGTCGCTGGTGCAGCAAAACATATTAAAATCCTCGTAATCTTTGCTATTTCTTTAATATTCGGAAGTAAAAGCATTAGATGCATGTGAGAGTTTCATTTTTTCTCCATTTTATTTAGGTGGAAAATCCACATAAATTCCACGAACATTTCCATGGATGTATTCCACAGAAAATATCCAGTATAAATCCATGGGATTTTCCTTGGAACCTATTATGGTAAATTTCTATGGTTTTTTTTTCAAGGAAAAGTACTGAAAAATTCCGAGGAATATTTCGCTTGTTATTCCTATTCCGCTTTCATTTGCTATGGGGATTCCACTCGAAATCCTATTATGGGTAATCTTGGAGACTTGTGGGGGAAAATTCCTTTGGTACCTGGTAGAATTTCTATAGGGAATCCTCTGATGAAATTTCCTTATGGCTCTGGCACACCTTTTAGATCAGGAAAATTTCATGAAGTCGAAATTCGAAACCATGTCTTTCTCACACGATTTGCATATGACTACCTCATTCTTTCTCGTACCAAATTCGATTGAGCTAAATTGAATTTGGTGTGGTGTTTAAAAGAAGAAGAAGAGTGCTAGAGAATGAGATAGACATATGCAAATCATGTGAGAAAGAAAGAGATTCGAATTTCGACTTCATGAAATTTTCCTGATCTAAAAGGTGTGCCGTAGCCATTAGGGAGGGTTTTTTTATAGGGCTCCAAATGAATTGTAACTAAAAATTCAATTATATCAAATTTCAAAAGTGGACCAAATACACTGCCACAAACTGTACTTCCTCCTCTGGATTTTCTCACATTTTCCCCTCATTTTCTTTATTTTCTTTCCTCCGTTTCTGTTAAAGAAAAAGTGTCAGGTACAAAAACTTCTCAGGGTGACATTTAGGATTGTTTTAATATATTAATATAGTAATAGAAAGGTGGAAAAATTGCATGATATGAAGCAGTTTCTGTTTTTTTTTCGATAATATTATTTTTTTGTGTCTCAATCGTCCCTAAACAGCGAGATTGTTCTCCTTTTACTAATTTTTCATCTACTTTTTTCTTGTTTTATTGAGCATTTAATGTCTTTGGATTTATCCCTTAATTTCTATGATTTTTATTTAGCTGAGATTTTCTTTTGAAATGATCGAAATGTGTTTTCCTGTAGTTTGTTACTCTCCAATAATTTTTTTTCTGGCGTGCTTGGAAAATTCTCGAAGAGGAATGAGATTGAAAAAAAATGTGTGATTCAGGCAGCATGGGGACAAAAATTTAAAATTAAAATCAGGCGGTGTTTTATTTTATTACGATGCTATCCATGTGATTCATTCTAATTCTTTGTGGATTTTTTCTCACTTAAAAATAAAATATGGAAATATCTCTTGATGAGAGGGTTTTTTTTGGAAATCTCATTCACTCTTCACTGATTTATGGAAAAATCCACCTATTCTTCTGCACTCTAACATCGTGCTGAATGCATATTTTTTTTAGTTAATAAAAATGGACAGGAAGCTAATCACAAAAGGTCACATAATTCTTCTATTCATCTTCCACAAAATGGTTTAAGAGAAAGGTAAATGGAAGATTTTTCCATCTCCTTTAATCTCTCTTTTTCCCACTTTTGCTTACTTAAACCACTATAATATTCTTAGTTTAAATATGATATTGTATGATGGTGATTATCCTCTTAACTTTCTCCATTCTAAAAATAAATATATTAATCTCAGAATAAATTCTATGAAATATTACAATCTATTGTATTTTAACTCTTCATCTTTGCACACTCTCAGTACTTCAAACAGCAGATAAAATTTGTCTTCATTTTCAACTCATTCGTCACTAAATAGAGTCTAAACTTCACAAGTGAATAACATTGATATATAAATATTATTTTTGATAGACTTTTTCTTTTCACCTCATCGCACATTTTCTTTTTTTTTTTCTTAATTCTTTTCAGCTTGAATTGCAAAAGACATTGAATAAATAGTCAAAGATATGTTTAACCCACAATTTCCTAATCAAAAATAAATAATTATTCTGTTTGCAAACTCAAGAGCTTTTTTGGAACATGATAAGTTCATTTTTCTGCCGCCTGTAGCGGTTGCATCGCGCATTTAGGTGGAAAAGAAAATATAAAAATTTATACCCATGAAGCAAAATAAAACATTCGGATCCTTTAAGAGAAAGTAATAATAACGTAAAATTTACCATAGAACTTAAGATACAAATATGCAGCTTTTCACCGCAAGATGACATACCGAAAAAAACTTGTATTGAACTACTCGATTGCATGAACCGTATTATACGACCTACTGATACAACTTTCATGGCGTTTACTTGATGAGGCCGGTATTAGTGAGGCCAGCTTCTAATATCGGCCATTTTGAGTGTAATTTCGGCCATGCAAATAAATTAATTAAAATTATGTATATAATCTTCGAATAGGCAATGAATTAATTTTGCTTTTAAATATTTATTCATTTTAGGATGTATTAACACAAAGACCGTTAAATTTTAGGTATAATTTGAATTTAAATGGCGTTGTAAAAACTCAGTGTGGAAAGAGTCTTACAAAAAATGTGATAGATCGATTGTGTTTCTAGTAGTCTTGTAATTTGTGGAGAAGTGCAGAAGGTTTTCCTTCGGTGTTTTTCATGAAAATTGATTAGCTTTCATTGAAGATTGCTTCTGTTTATGTTAATAATTAATCAATTTTTAAATTTCGGGTAAAATTTCCTAGCTAGAGGTAATGTTGCCTATTCCGGAAAAACATCTTTTGCTTTCCTAAATTTCTTATTCATTTTATGTTTTTTTTTTGCTCAATTTCTGAGCTCTACAATGACCAGAGAAAAAAAAACCATCGGTTCTATGAATTATATGATGTGGAAAAGGCATTGGAAGAGTTCAGGAAGGGCAAATTACTACGGGAATCTGCGCGTAAATTTGAGATGCTACTCTTCAGGTCTTCAGGACAAATTACACGGAAGATCTCAGGGCTTGTGGGTCGTATAAGCGTATTAACCCTTTAAGGACGATTGGGTCACCCGTGACCCATAGAGAAAATAATTTTTCCTGACTACCTGAAGTTATTTCTTTCTAATGTTTGTACATAATCACAAAGTAGAAAGATGTAGGAATCTAGGATATTTTTTGCAAATCTCCAGCTATTTGCTATATAAAAAATATTTGAGCTCAAAAATGACGAATTTTCAAATTTTCCCGTTGGTGCTTGAATTTTAATATTTTTAATATTTCTAATTTTTTTTTAAGAAAAAAACTCTTGGGACTAGAAACTATAACAACTATACATAATATTTCTCAACAAAGTAAAAATTATAGTTTATTGGTATTTTCAGGAAAGCTTCATAATTTTCATGGGTCATATATGACCCAATCGTCCCTAAAGGTAAAAAAAACACCGAATTTGTCTCTAGTGGATTTTCGAAGATTTGAGGTTAGATTGTTTCATGTTTTTGTTTATGTGTACGCAAAATAGTTAATTATTCGTGTGATATTGTGTGATATATCAATTAGTGATATATCAATTTGGTATATCAGAATGAAATAGAATCACGGAACAAGAAAATTTTAGGAACCATAACCTTAAAAAAAAAACTTTAAAGGCTGAAATTTCTCGCTTCTAGTATAATCATATCAGAGTTTTTACAAATTCTAACCACAAATTTTTTCTAGGGTTAGATTTTTTTTAAGTTTCTTACAGTTTGCTTCTCAAATGGTCAAATTAATCATATAAATTCTGTTCAAATTAATAACATTTTGAATATTTAATTTGAACAGCATTCATATCATTGGTTTTTTTTTTTCATTTGATTCCATTTACACATTTCAATGATAAAAGTTAAAAAAGATTATTTGTTTTTTGTAATACGAAAGAAGCAGAAGACTTTATTAGAAAATAATCTAAGTCACATAACCTCATTTTTATATTATCATTGTTTTAGATCGAAGAATAAACATAACCTAGTATTCCAAAATCTAACCTCTTTATCAAATAATGGGATAAAAAATGAAATTTGCGAAAATATTCAAGGACTTACTGAATATATTTCAACTGGACTATTTTCTCAGTTTGTTGACATGAATAAAATTTTCGTAACCTAACCTGAATTCCGGTGCTGATATGCTATTATAGGAAACCGTTTTTAAAAAAATGGCAGACTTTTTTGTAAATTTGCACGAAAGATTTGGGATTCTTGGTCATTCCGGAATTCCATGATAAAAATGAGGTTATTGTTATACATAACCCTAAAAAAAAATAACCTATAATGTGCTATTTTTTTATTAAAAAAATTATTGGTATACTTGAACTTTGCAAATACAGTGACCGCTTCGTTATCCGGATGATTAGGAGACAATATGACAGATGTCCGCTTCGTAATCCGGATGGATTTTTTTTAAATTTATTTAACGTCTCGAAAATATAATACAAGTTTTTTTTGTAGAATTAGAATAAAAGTTTTAAAGAAGCTTAAAAAGACATAATTAGAAAATTCTATTAAACAAAAACTTTACAAGATAATTCATTTTAATTCGTGAACAGAGATACATACATAACCTCAAAATTATTTTAAATGTAACCGTCGATAACTCGTCCGGATTACGCCGATCCGGATTAGAGAGCGGACACTGTAAGTGAAAATTCGTTTATAGGTTATGTTACCAACATAACCTCAATTTAACCTAGGGCAAAAGAAATAATTGTGGGTTAATATTATTCAAAGTCTCAAAATTCAAGCATAATAAATCTTTTCCTTTATAGATTTTCTTAGTTTTTTTTTTCACTAAAGTGGATTATTTAATGTCTTAAATGTTTTCTTCTTCCTCTTCTTTTAAATATTACTGGATATTTTTAGCAGTTACCTTTCTCTCTTCAATTTCCATCACTTTGTATTCCTTTCCCATCTTCCTTCGGGCGCTCATGGCACTCGCATATCCCTGGCATGCATGGGCGTGGTATCCTCTGGACTTGGTGAATCCTCTCCACGTGGCCTGATCCTAACAACAGCTCGACGAACCTCCTCATCGCGCTGGGGAATGTAGAGGCCCGTTGGACCCGAATAGCATGGTGCTCCCCCTCCGGACAGTCTCATCTTCTCCGATTCACTCGCTCCACTTCCGTATTCCGTGAACAATTGCCCCAAATTCAGCTGTGGAATCTGATAGAACACCGATAGAGCCAGCATGACCCCAGCCAAACCCAGCAACAAATAGCATGTGGTCAGGGTTTTGTAGAGGGTCGGATTGGAGACATTCTCCCCATCCCCTGGAATAAAATCCCCCAGGCCGATGGTCGTGAGTGATATGAAGCAGTAGTAGAATGCATCCAGGAGATCCCAGCTGGGCTCCATGTAGGCAAATACAAACATTGGAGCAACGAGGAAGAGCAGTCCAATGACCACAACTGCAAAGAAATTCATCCAATTTATCGATTCGATTTAAAATTGCATTTCTACCACTCTTCTTGGGGGAGATATAACTATAAATTCCAACATTTATCTCTCGATTGGGTAAATGTTAGAATTTTCCTTCTCAATGAATTTTACACAACATTCAGCCATTTGTATAAATTTATCAGTCGATATAATCCTCTTCGAGTCTTAGCTATAAAATGTCTCATGCAGATATGTGCAGGGAGTATTCCTTGAAAGTCCCTTTTGCAGTCAACTCTTTAAGCAACAAATGCACTTGAGCTGAAAATTTACGTAAACACATGAACTGCAAAGGATAACGAGAAATTCCTTTAATTGAAAATTCATAATTTATTCAAGAAGCATTTTGCAGTACCCAGAAGGAATGTTGAGGAAATAAAAATGGAAATACCTGCGCGATATTTGAAAGTAAGCCACTGAAAATAGGTGAAATCTCAAGGGCATAATCAATAAGAATGGATCAGGATTCCATGAAATCAAAATTTCTATCCCTTTCTTTTTCGAACATTTTGTATATCTCTATCCCATTCTTTCACATTCTTCTTCTTCTTTTTTTGAACTTCACAATAAATTCAATTTAGGTTTGTATGCAAAAGACTGAGACACACAAATTCAATGAGAAAGAAAAGATTGGAAATTTTGATTTCATGAAATCCTGATTCAAATTTAAGGTTATGTTAAGCATAACCTCAAAAATTCAAAACATATCTTACGTGGAAGTATCACCTTAAATTCCATTAAGAAGTTTTTTTTTTGAATAATAATATTGCTATAACTAAAAAAACTGATCCAAAAGTCTAAGATGTTCAAATTACATTGAACTTGGATATTTCCAATTAGGAAATTATTTTTCTTTTTTAGCTTTGATATTTTCAGGTTATATAATAACTTCAATTTCTACAATATTATATCTCATCCAAGACGAGAATTAGTGCCTAAAAAAACAGGAAAAAATTGATCAAAAACGATTTTAAGAATATCTAATATGTGAAAATTGTAATTCTTTTACATTGTATTTCACCTGTCGTTTTATAAACAAATTCAACATTATTCTATATCACCTGTGATATGCATCATTATTTGGTATAACAAAAATTATAAAATAATTGATAGTACAGTAGAGCAGAGGCGTGCAAGAACCGTTGAGTTGAAACCGAATAAACGTCAAATGAAACATGTACGTCAATGGTCAAAACGCTACCAGAACAAACTTATTTTGACGTTCATTCGGTTTCAACGGTTCTTGCATACCTCTGCAGTAGAGTCTCTGAAATCTGAATCTCACAAGCTCGAACGGCAGTTGAATTCAAAATGTGAATTGTGAAGTTATGTTGGAAAATATAAGTTATGGATGATTGATATTATATTTCTGTGCTGCTTCCTGAACATTTAGACTAGTGATAAAGTACGGGCATTTTGATTCAAAGAACAATTTAATCTAACATAAATTCTATTAGTTTTGAAAAGATCATTCGAATTTGGGAGGTGAAAAATGTGATTCATACCCCCCAAGCGTTCGAATTTAGAAAATTCCACTGTAGTTATACAAATTACTTCACAAATTCTAACCTCAAAATTTTTCTAGGATTAAATTTTGATAAATTTCTTACATTTTGCTTTTGGCATTTTATTTTACAACCATTTAACCTTTACCATTTTAAAGGTACAACACAAAAAAAAGAGTATTTGTGGTAACATTTTGTGATCCCATCCTATATAAGTTAATTTGTTGTTTTTCGTAACACGAAAGAAGAATACTTTAATAGTAAATAACCTAAATTATATAACCTCATTTTATATCAATAATGTTATACTCAAGAAGAAACATAACCTTCAAAATGAAACTTTCTTTATGAAATAATGGAATATAAAAATGAAATTTGGAAAGATAAATAAAGAATTACTGAAACTTTCCTTGTTGGACTATATTATAATTTATTGCAATTATTGCTATGAATATTTAATATAATATTTTATAAATAAAAAATAGAGCTTACATTATTAAAGGAAAATAAGAGAAAAGCTCAGGAAAGCTCATGATAACTGAAAGCTTTAACAGGAAATCTCGAATTGCCGTAATTTGAACGGTTACAAAGGTTACAAACTAATGTTTTTAATCTATAGCACGAAAGCCCAAAACCATTGAGCTTCTTGAAAAAAAAACACTTTTAGGATAAAGAACCGACGCCGACGCAACAATTTATTATTAACAACAATAAGTCGGTGAACGTCGAATGGGAAATTTCAGCTCAGAATGAAAAACTTTTCTTCCCAGAGCTTTCGGTGTCATACGCACCTTTTTCAGTGGTCGAAAATGTCAGCTTTCTGGGGTTTTGGCTTTCTTGGGGGCCAAAGGTATGTCTTCACTGGGTACATGGGTTCTGAATCGTACACTTCGCGAACAATTTTACAGCGATATTCTACTTTTTATAAATAAGTTACTAGGGGAAAGTACTCTCCCTTCGAACATTCATGCCTTCGAATAATGTGAATTTTCTTTTGTTTTCCCTAAGAGACTTACACATTTTTATTAAATTTAGTTAGCTCATCATCAATATTATTGATAATTACAAGATAATTATTTATAAGTCTCTTAGGAAAATAAAAGAAAATTCGTATATTCGAAGGCATGAACGTTCGAAGGGGGAGTACTTTCCCCTAGTTCTTTTCAAGAAAAAAAAAGTTTGCAGCCAAAAAAACTATATTTAATAGAAAACGAAAACATAGCAACACTGAAGTGAAAGAAATCCCGTAACAAAACAACTACCGAAAAACGAGACCGATGCTGTTTCTACTGCAATCTACAAGTCTATTTTCAGATGCAAGAAAATGAAAATCGAAAATTAGAAACAAAAATTTAAAAAATAAAACAAAACATTGTAGGATTCAGTTCTTTTACAATAATCCTAACGACTATTCTTTTGAAAATCCTGGGGGTGGATTATGTAAAAATCGTGAACGTTCACTGGTGAAGCGTTCACAAGTGAACGATTCACCGCTCGCGTTCACAACTGCTAGAAAAGTGATTATGAATGAGTGAGTGAATCAGTTGCGGTGAAAAACTGCTAGAGTGAATTCGAAGACGTCAAAATTCATTGTTTTTGTTCAGTGGTCATGTAATTTTTCACAAATTGTCTAAGTTTTCCGCGATATTCTAGCAAGAATGAAGTAAAATTGGTGTTAAAATAATACAAAATGTGTACAAACCTAAGAGCAGCGTCTGTTAACGTGAGTGAGAAATTTTGTCAATCTTTTCGATTTGTCCGGAAGTGAATACTCTATACGTGCCACGAAAACAGTGTTTCGATATATTATATTTTGGCAATTTTTTTGCGCTAAATGCTTTATAAACTCAATGATTACGAGTCACATTATATACTAGTTATGTGAAAAAGCCTTACTTCCGGTTCTGCAATGTATTTTTCGTCCTGAAAATTGCATTCACTTCCAGTTTCACTGCATCAAATGACGGTGAAAAATCTAACCTCAAAAAACCAAGTGAAGTGAATCGTTCACCGCCTTCATAATTAATCGCATTTTAGCGGTTCACTAGTGAAATGTTCACTTTGATCTGTCAAGTGAATCATTCACCGGGTCCACTTACTTACATAATCCACCCCCGTGATTTTCCTTCGTGGTAGTAAGAGAGTATCGTGAATACGAGAAGAAAGGGAGTCAGTATTGATCAGACCACAGAAAGGGGAGGATCGAGCTCCGTGTACTTGGTCTTGCAGAGTGGATAATCGGTTTCCCCGAAACCCAGGACTACAATGATATACGGTGTCAAAATCATGAAAACGAAGACCTATTAAAAAGTTGTTGGGCAGAGAAAAGGCTTAAGGCCACGAAGAGATCTCAACCTGAGAATACGCTTACAAGATCTGAACCACAAAAAGAAGCAAAGATAAATGAAACACTCCTCAAGTTGGGTTGGAGAATTTTAATTTAATTTATTTATTTTAATTTATTTAATTTATTTCAAAAATCCACAACAAATAGGGTACAACCCTCTTACAATTGCGTGGCGAGAAAAAAAGAATTAAAAAAATGAAAAAAACAGAAAAAAGGAAAAAGGAAAGAAAACAATAAATAATAGGAAAAAGAGAAAAAAGAAAGCAAAAGAAAAAATATATAAACTAATCAGTTAAGCCCAGTTTGGAAATGTTTCTGAATCGCCCGTTGAGAGCTACGTGCCTCACGGGGAAGGGAATTATATAATGCAATTCCTTTTACAAAAAGAGTGCGGTAAAAAAGATCTTGCTCCGCCCTAGGTACCAAATATCCCTGAATCCTAGCCGAACCCCCCCTCGTCAAGAGGGAAGCCAGGTAACCAGGTGATCCAGCTGTCACCAGGCGATGCAGAAAGAGAAGGGCACGCATTTGAAGGAAGGACGGTAAATCGCAACCAACAAACACGTCCCTATGAGGAGTAATGTGATCACGGGGACCAAGCGAGCAGATATACCTTACGCAGTTGTTGAAAGCTACTTTTAACCTGTTGATCGTATCACGAATTTCATTGTATGATCATGAAGTAATGAATTAAAAAGAGTGGAAGCTAAACAAATAAAAATTCGTTTATACCATTCCGTTTTTTGGGTGTGGAACAGGAATAGATGGACCAATCCTTGACGATCTAATTTGTCTAGAAGCAAGATAACCGCCACTAATGAAGAATGCAAGAAGAGTTTTAAATTTGAATAAAATGGTTACTGATAGGATACGATACTTCATAAACGTTTTGAAGAGAGAGTCGAATTTACGCTTACGGAAGAGAGCCCTAAGAACGGTTCTTTCAGCCATTTCAACTGATCTCCAGTTAGAATGAAAAGGAACACCCCAGGCTATTATGTTACTCCGTGCAAAATAAAAAGATCGTGCAACCGTGCAACATTGAAAGAAGATCGTAACGGTTCTTCATCTGTTGGATATCAAAGTTTGACCACCATAGAGAGCCTACTTTCCAACCAATTTGCTTAAATTTAAAGTTTTTCAAAGCTTTTGGAATTTTCAATCCAGCTACGTCGGTTTCAATCGATGAAATAAATCGGTTAGGTACTGGTTTATTGATGTTATTCTCGAAATTTATTTTTTATAATGATTGAAGGCTTGATATTGGACTAAAGGTCAAACGTTAAAAGATATAGTCTTCAAGTTCTTACGTGACCTCTCTAAAAGTTAATGTTTCTTAGACGGGGAATCAAATAGTCTTTACTTTTAAATAGTTAATACTGGAGTAAAACAAATAAAATAATTAGAGGAGTGCCTGCATGTTTGAGACGCAGTGGATTATTCTTTTATTATTTAAATAAATATTATAAAAACCCTAATTTAGTTATTTTATTAAAGTTTATATTAGTGAGTATACTACGCGCTATACAAAATTTCAAGATAAAAAAATAAGTTTTGAAAATAATTCCTTAAAGTCTAATCACAAAAAAGTGTCTCAAACATGCCGGATCTGCCTTAGTAATTTTTTATTGCGTTATGGTAAATCCATTGAACAATATCAATTAGAAGAGCTATTTAAAGTAATCTGTGTTAATTTAATCCAGAAATATCCCGTATTTGTTGAATACTCATATTTAACTTTTTTTTAATTAAGAAAAAAATTAATAATTGAATTATGAAAATTAATTGTATTTTGGAGATCAATAAAGCTTGCTCATATTGAAAAAAACTGATTCATTTATAATTCAATAAATCCAAAATTCATTCAATCAGCATCTTATACGAAATAAATAAATAAATCCATCTGATTAAATAAATCGCAGACATATGTTTACATTCATTTATAATTCATTTTCGATTTAACAAATGAAAGAATTGCAAAGTCAAAGAACTCTCTCAAAGTAAATGTTTGTTGATGATATCTTCAGAGATGCAATTCAGCTTGTGAATTAGAAATATAATCCCTGACTCTGCACAAAATTCAACACAGCAATCAGTAAGTTTAAACAACAAACAATTTCTAGACGAAAAGAATTAGAAAAGTTCTTTTCGTTCTTTTCCTTCCAAGAAAACCCACATTGGCAACTTTTAATTAAAACGTCGGATAAAACCGTGAACATTCTTGCTTTCGCAGCAAACCACACACGCCCTTATATACAGAGAGGTGTCACCCCTTTCTGCCAAGAGCCAATTTTTCACTATTTTTTTGTGAAAAATAATGAAATTTCTTTGGCTAATTACACTGATTAGGGACAAGATTGACTGCAAAATTGGGTTGTTTAGCAATATTTAATACTTTTCATGGCCAAAAGTAGTGATTATGTGGCGCAAAGTGGTGAATACTCCCTCTGTGGTTTCCGTTTCGAAATTTCCGTGTTGGTTTCATTAAATAATTCAGTGGAAATTGCACAATAGTCAAGGAAAGAAACACGCAAAGTTCCCATCTATCAAAAGTTGTGCAAAACCAAATATTTGCGACGCAAAAAGGACACTTACCGAGAAGGAGCAAATGAAGGAGACGAATGTTGAATGGCTGGTACAAGTGGCCCAATTTGGCATTCATGAAGCCCAAAAGACCACTCACGGGAATCATCAAACGATCCACAACTGCCGACAGCAGGACCAAAGTCAGCGGAATCCCCAGAGTTGCATAAATCATGCAGAAAATCTTTCCAGTCTCACTTATTGGTGTCACATGGCCGTATCCTATTTAAAAAAAAAAAAACAAAATAAATAAAATCAATTGATCAGCGACAAAATTAAAATCCGCAGCTGAGCAAATAAATTCTATTTTACTCTTGCTGAGATTTAATTTAAATTGTTAAACAAAAAAAAATAATCAATGCATTTAATCAACTATATCAATGCGCTATAGGCTATAGCATTATTTCCATCTAGGACTTTTTCCCGCTAAATTATTCTCATTTCGACGCAATACATCGACTTTTTCAAAACCAACAAATTGAATTTAATTCATTCATTCCCCTTCCTCTGGGCATTTTTGATATTCATTTTGATTCAGTGCTTCTCAAAATTTTAAGAGTCTTCTTAAATATTCAATGACATTCATTTGGATATTCTCACAGTTATTTTTAAGAGTGACACATGTCACATAAGTCAATGACATATGTCAAGTAGGCATGACGCATGACATAACCAAATTTTTCACTCTTCGAATTCAATTTTTGATACATCACTGCTTTTGAGGATGTTTCAGAGATATACTTTCCGTACAGAAGTAGGGTAAAGGTCCTAATTCAAAACCATTTCCAGACGCTTTAACTTTGACAGAAGATTCAACACATTAAATTCATATTTCTTCTGAAGAGAATTACATAAATTTGCTCCTTGACTCTTCTAGAATGTTACTGTTTAGTGAAAATTCTTTAAATATAATTTGAAAACTTCTTAAATACAAGAAAAATACGCGAGTGTAAAATGCTGCTATTGGAAACATATTAATACAAATGGACACAAGGGAAAGTTTCTAATTGGAGACAAACAGAGTAAGTGAAACCGCGACGAAAGGCTTCCAAAACCTTGTTGAGTTGCTCGCGAGTGGAGGATTTGATCTTATTCCTGGTCTTTTCCCCTTTCCCATCTAAAACAATAAGAAAATCTCTCCAAAAAAAAATCATATTTCCAGGGTTTCCTATTGAAGCATTTGCAGACACTTCAGAAAAGCCCTTTTTGTTCACGAAATAGGTAATTATTTCATTTGAAAACTTCACGTACCGTTAACAATAAAGATTAGCACTTAATTTAACTAAAATTAGCCAGAAATATGACATAAATATTAAACAAAATGAATAAACAACAGTCACCTCATTATGTTTTTCATTGGAAAACATGCTCGATCGATGAAAAATTCAATGGTGAAAATGTACACTTTTAATTTCTCTGAGAAATTAACAAATTAAAATTTGTGAATATGAATGGAATTTCGCTATAGTTGGAGCAAAATTAACTAAATAATGAAACTTAGATATAGAAAATATATAAATATAATAATTTAATACTGTATTTATCATGAAAACAATGACGTTTCCTAGAGTAGCGAAAAATTTCCATTTGGAGCAGGTTTTGAATTAGCTTAATTTACCCTAGATCTTGAAAAATTCAAAAATCTATTTGAAAATCCAAAACAGAGACTTTCTTACTTCTTAATACTTTCGCAAGGTGGCGGAAATTACATCCTGTTCGAATTTCGAAGTGCTCAAGTATCAAAATGTGACCGTCTTCACATTGCTGTTAGGAAAAAAACAGAACTATGGCGCTTACTGTTCTTGTTCCATTATTTAATCACTCCATAATCACTGAGTAACTCTTTTGCCAGCTTTTTAGTGTGATATTTGATAAATTTTCCCCACCTTTTTCGAAAATTTAGTATGCAAATTCGAAATTGAATTTGAATTCTTCGAACATCAACAACTTTTTGTGCAAATAGAGTTCCATTTACCTTTTATCCAAGACACTATTGGAGAATCAAACTTTCCGTACAGAAGTAGATCTTGAAAAATTCGAAAATCTATTTGAAGATCCAAAAAAGAGACTTTCTTACTTCTTAATACTTTCGCAAGGTGGCAGAAATTACATCCTGTTCGAATTTCGAAGTGCTCGAGTATCAAAATGTGACCGTCTTCATATTGTTGTGAGGAAAAAAACAGAACTATGGCGCTTACTGTTCTTGTTCCATTATTTAATCACTCCATAATCACTGAGTCACTCTTTTGCCAGCTTTTTAGTGTGATATTTGATAAATTTTCCCCACCTTGTTCGAAAATTTAGTATGAAAATTCGAAATTGAATTTGAATTCTTCGAACATCAACGACTTTTTGTGCAAATGGAGTTCCATTTACCTTTTATCCAAGACACTATTGGAGAATCGAAATCTACTTCAGTTTGGGCTCAAACTCGTGCAGCTGAAAAGCGCACAGAGGAGGGATTTGCACTTCGGAGTAAAGGGACAATTGTGCAAGCAGGATTGCTTCAGCAATGATCTCACTTACTTGAGCGCGGATGATGTACCAGAGCACACATAAGGTAAAGTGCCCTCAAGTCGACCGGTAGAGTTATTTATTCAATTTATTTATATTTGCACTAATATTTGGCATATGATCTAATATTAATAGGTCAATTATTCCATAAGTAAATACGAATCAGTGACAATTTTATAGAAATTCACCATTAAAACATTCAAATATTGACCACCGGTCGACTCGAGGGAACTTTACCTCGACTTACTTCGATGCGAATATATGTTGCTCGCATGAAGTATAGAGGTAAATTAAAAATTCACTAATATACGGCACTCATCCCTTGAAGAGCGCCGTGCAACATCCCCTAGGCATTTAATCATGCCTGAAAGCAGGTTCGCAACAATATACAGTAGAGTTCCTCAAATTTGAACATTTGGGGGGTATAGATGTCATTTCTCACTCCTCATAAATTTGAACAATATTTTCAAAAACGTAACTGAATTCATGTTAAGTTCACTTTTCCTAAATTAAGGAAAATAACTTGAGAGAAATTTATCAATTAACCTTGTTGTTAAAAAGGTGGAATTTGTTGAGGAATTTACGATAATACACGACAATATTGAGGAAACATCAGAGAAAAATAGTTTTAATTCAGACTCCATGTAAAATTTCTTTTACATAGGGGAAACTGGGGTACCACCAAACACCTTTGAAAGATGCGATTTTGACTGAATTTCCTAAGAAAACTGTGAATTTTAGAAAAATGTTGCTTACCCCATGTTATAGTCTTAGGTATAGGCTGCATATTAATGTATACAAGGATTACGTGAAGCACTCCAATTTTCCGTAAAAAGGAAAATTGTATCACCATGCATTTTTCGCTTTTTTCCAACCACCCGGGGTACCACCAAACACTTTCTGGGGCACCAAAAAACACCTCTTTTTCTCACCCATTGAAGTTATTTTGGGCATTCACCACAAGTCTTAATTATAAAGAATGTGTTGAAAATGTAAATAATTCTGAAAAAAGCACTGCAAAATTTAGAATGAGTGACTAAAATAGCAAAAAACTAAAGCACTGCACACCGAACATATTTTTAAATGGATTTTTCATCATTTTGACAACATTCGACTTCTGACTGGAAAACAGCGCCACTAAAATCGAGGCAAACATATTACCTAAAGTTCAAATTTTGCGCGCTCTTCTGATTATTTGTAATAAAATCGAGAAATCATTCATCAATCCTTGATTAAAATCATTTAAGAATCATTAAAAATCATTTAATGCAAAATTGGGTTCTTGAAACTATATTTCTCCTGAGTCTTGAATGAAAATCCCATGAACGGATATAAATTTCTGAAATCGAACAAAGAGGGAGATGAAGAGTAAGAAAGATAAGAGGAAAAATTTTGCCATTCAACCTACCCTCGCGACATCTGCAATTGTGAGAAATTTGCCTGTTTGTTGGTGCCACAAACTCTGTTTTGTGATGGATTTTATATTCTTTTAAAAAAATGTGAACATTAATTTCTTTATTAGATACATAAATATTATCCCAAAACATGTAGGAAAGCACCGATGTAGTGAAATTTTACTTAACTTGTTTTATTTTCATTTGCCAGGTCGATATATAAATGACTAAAATTATCAAAATCTCACAATTTTATGAAAAATTATTTTTATTTCTAAAGTACGTGAACTATCTTGAAAATTCTTTTGCTGGACAAGCATCCCTATAGAACCTATGGTTTCGTATAGGTCTTCTCCTCTAAGGTGTAATACTTATTTAAAAAATCACAGTGTTTGGTGGTACCCGTGTTTGGTGGTGCCCCAGTTTCCCCTAACCTCATATTTTATATTTTGAATGCAACCGTCGGTCGTTTAAATTTGATGAACTCGACTGTATTGTTTTCCATTGGTCAGAGCTTCCAATTTTTTCTTTGCGAACGATATTATTTTAAGGTATTTAAAATTACGATTTTCTTTTTTGTTATTTAGTAACAGAAATGATAAAAACTGACCAATCAGTTTTTAAATTTGAATAGGAAAAGCTTTACTCAATAAATTAAGCTCCATATATTCTTACGATCTGAGGAAATTTCCGAAGAAAATTAGAAAAATATTAAATTGTCCCACTTTTCCTACACAAATTAATTTAATAGAGATTTAAATCAGCGACTTTAATCATCTTTTGAAGAATTCGAGGAATCCCTCTGTTTATGGAAGATAAATTTAAGAAAAAAAACCGTAGAAAGATCACTGACTGCGAATTCGTGGAAAAGAAATGAAACATCATCCCCAAAATTTGAGAACCAACAAAATTTGAGCCGGAAAAAAGAAAAAGCAACCCCAATGTAAAAGAGATATTAAATAACGCATTGCCAATGAAATTTTCTTCCCAATTTGTTTGCACACCTCTCTTCGTGCTTCTCTGCGCGACAAACATGAAGAGCAGACGAAGAGTTTTGCGTCTGAAGGACACTTGAATCCGGAAGATTCCCAGCCCATGGAAAAGGTGAAAGATGAAAAGACCAAGAGAGACAGACATCCTTCAATACTAACAAATTCAATTCACATCACGTAATTGTTAATCTCTTTTTCTCTTATTGAGAGCACACTCCATCCCAAATACCACACTCAACGAGGATTTTTCTTTCATCACACAATTTTCTCATTCATCAATTGATTAAGTTTCTCATAGTTGCTGAGTTTTCCGAGGATTTCCGTATAGGTATGAAAAAAAATGGATGAGACTTACCAATTGTTGTGACAACGGTGCTGGAAAAGAAAAGTGCTTGACCGAAGCTCCAATTGAGTTCACTGGACGAAGCATTCTTCAGGATTGAAATTCCCCGTTCATTGGCACTCACAACTTCCTTGAGAAACGCCTCAAGATCATCATCTGCACAGAGAGAGAGAGAAAGGAATTTATCAAGTCTGCAGGAAGTTCCCTTCGAGCTTTCAAATATAAAGCAAGTGAAAAAAAAATCCCACCCACGTTCATTCTGAAAATTCCTCAAGAGTTATGAGCTTACATCTCTTTGCTTTTTCTGGGAGAATATTTAATAAAATTAATGTGCAAGAAGTTTGTCAACTTTTCGCTTGCGTCATCGCACAAAGATTCCCCTCTATTTCATTCTTTAAAAAGACTCAAAAATGAATCTTTAAAAGTTTTTGGTCAATGAGATTCTTAACCCTTCAATTACAAAATTCTGTTACAATTATTCAATGTTGTTATAGTAAAAAGTTTCTTAGAAAGTCTTAAATAATTTGTTTCACTATTTTTGGTAGAAATATGTTTATTAAATTAGTTTTAGACGCATTCTGGTTTACTATTTTATTTAAAATGTTTCATAAAACATCCTTAAAACGAATAGAACTATTATATTGTAATAAGGTTAATTAGCAGTTATGACCCAAATAGCAAAATCTACTCATTGCGATGTAAATTTAAGTAAATCTAACGTATTTTCTAATTAATTTTACGTTATTTATATAACAAATATTTTTACCAAATTCCAAAAATCTCATAGACGTAGTTTACATTTTATTTAAGCTAATTTCTAGTATTTTCCCAAATTATGACCCAAGTAGCAAAATTTATTCATCACGATGTAAATTTTAGTAAATATGACGTAATTTATAATCAATTTAGCGTTTATTTATAGAACAAATATTTTTAATTAGAACTGAGCCATATAATAATCTAATTTAGCTTTTCAATCTGTTTGTGTAGCTAAATTATATTCAATTCAATTTATTGGAAAATAATAGGACAATCTGTCCTCTATACAATTAGTATAACTTCATATTCATGGTAAATTTTAAACAAAAAAACGTAAGTAAAACTCATGTGGGGCACGAGGAGCACGCGGCACCAACAAATCTAAGGATAAGCTCCCTCTTCCGCTCGCGAGGTAAATTATTCCAAAGAACGATTCCCTGAACAAAGGGAGTCGCGGCGAATGCGACAACCTGAACTGGGCACACGGAGATACGAAGCCCTAGTTGATGATCCAGTCACCACAAGCTCCGCAAGATACCGTGGCATACCAGCACATAGTAACCGTGAGATAAAGTCTACAGCACGAGTCTCCAGATAAGGAAATAGAGGAAGACCAAGGATTGAATCCACCCAAGGAGAAATATGATCAAACTTTCGGAGTCCGAAGACATACCGCAAACAAGAGTTAAATGCCCTATTCAGTCGGGCCTGTGTTTCAGCGTTAGCACTGAAAAATAGTTCAGCCCCGTACGTGAGGAAAGGGACAATTAAAACTCTAACTAATAGTAGCCTTGTACCCTGAGGCGTGAAGGACTGAAGGCGTCGCAAAGTGAGGAAAACTTTCCTGCAAATCTTAGACGCATGATCAGACCATGTCAAAGTTTCATTAAAAATAATACCCAGGTTCCTGGCCCTTGAAGTGAAAGAAATCACCTCATTTGAGAGATAAACTGGGTGAGAGGATTCCTCCACATGGTGTGAATGATTAAGGCTTGAGATTTAGCAGGATTAAGAAGAAGGCCGTTGCAGTCAGCCCATTGACCAACTCTTGAGAGATCATCATTGATAGCCTCAAACGTGTAAAATGAATGGGACGGATCCCCAGAGCAGTACATCTGAAGGTCGTCTGCGTATAAGTGATAGCCGCAATAACAGAGAACTTGCGGAAGATCGTTAATAAAAAGTGAAAATAAGATGGGTCCTAGAATTGAGCCCTGAGGGACGCCCCGAGAAATATCAAGCGCATCCGATATTTGTCCACCAGACCCTACAGTTTGGGAGCGAGACGTAAAGTATGAAGCAATCAACTTCACTGACACATCAGAGAACCCAAATAAGTTAATGTTACAAAAATGTTACATAAATATATTACAATTGAAAACTACTGACTTTCTAAACTCTAAAAGTTGAACAGTTTCGATATAGGCCCTAACGACCTATATAAAAATGATGAAAAGAAATCCAAGGGGGTAAAAGTTGTAACTTTTAGTGAATACTAAAACGCGAACCATCTCAGAATCCATGTCTCCGAAGGACACGAAAGAAAACCTATGACCTTAAGATTGCAACATGTTCCACAGTAACAATGCCCACGAAGTAAGTAAGAAAGTAGTCTCAGATAGTTTAGATTGACGGATGGAACGTACCAACAATCGTTCAAGCAAGGCAACGGACCAGCTGCTGATTCAACCACTTGTCCCCCCTTGCCCTATCAGCTGAAGTATTGGGGAGATCTGAACCAAAGCATTGCATCGATGTAGCTCCATGGTTACATAAAATCAAGACCAAGGCAGAAGTCTCACAAGAGCGCTTTGGACGCAAAACTTTTGTCGTGAATCGGTCAGGCATCTTCAGTAATGAGGGAGCTTGGCAGATGTTTATTGAGGAAGGCAGAGCCTAGTCATTCTGCCAAATTATCGGTTTTCAAAGCTGTGCTCATTCCTATTATCACCTATGGTCATGAGATTTGGGTAATGACGAAAAGAATAAGATCGTGAATACAGACTGCGA
Organism: Phlebotomus papatasi; assembly: GCF_024763615.1. Classification (NCBI taxonomy): domain Eukaryota; kingdom Metazoa; phylum Arthropoda; class Insecta; order Diptera; family Psychodidae; genus Phlebotomus; species Phlebotomus papatasi. The sequence continues at coordinate 18,010,499 of NC_077224.1, forward strand.
AGATGAGGTACCACCGAGTGCTTTAGGAAGCAAAATCCCACAGAAAAGCTGTGCAATGCATTGTGAAGAAGCGTTGACTTCGGAGCAGACGTAGGACAAGGTGGCTGAAACAAATTCAGGATCTTTCCTTGGAGCGCCTTTGGATGGACCGCGAATGTTTTTCTAACATGGCGAAGGATCGACAAACGTAGGCTACTAACCTGGATGTCCTAAGCCTTCGACTCAGCTAAGGATAAGCGGTTGAAAGTGAATGAAAAAATTAACTTTCCTGATACTGAAGTAGTAATGGATCAACAGATTGGATTTCTAACTTTCGTATGGTAAGTCTGTTGTCATCAGTTGGTTAAAAAAAAGATAGTGGACTGAAGTGAAATTTACCATTTGGTAATATTATTGTAATTATTACCTCCACATAACGTTGAAGTTACTCTGTACGGTAACTTTGTGCTGACTTAATTTTGCTACTTGGGATTAATGTATAAGATATTTAAGAGTCTTTTAAATCTTCTTTGCTCATTATAGGTACCTAAGGGTTTAGCTCTAAGACATTCTAAGATTATAAGTACTGTGTTAACGAAATTTGCTCATGATTACAATATCTGGCACCATTGAACAGACGCAAAATTGCCTAATAATCTACTCTCATTCAAGAAACTCCTCGTCAGACAATGTTTATCAACATTTGTGTTTTTTTTTTTGGCTAGATATATAATTTCTCTAACCTTGTATGTTGTACTTGGCTGCAAAAGTGTTTCTGTACAGTATCAACTGTCGACGGGCTTCAAGTTCAGTGGGTGATTCGATACTCATGAAACTAAGAGCACCGAGAATCAGAAAAAATGCATAGAAAATTCCAAAAGCACAGAGATAGACATGATTGCGTCTGGTGAACTTCTTATAGTGAATACCATCGTAATGCCATTCTCTTGCAAAATCCAATTTATCACGCTTCAAACGAATCTCATCTGCACGTGCTTCAAATTCATCAGTAAAATCCGCAAGAAGTCCATCAATATCATCCGCTGGGGCAGAATCCCTAGTCATCTTGCGCTTATCCATCTTGGCAAAACTGATCCCCGTGAACAATGAAAAGGATCACGTACTGACAAACTTCAATTTCAATGCAAATTTATGTCTTTAACCTTTAAGTGCACCAGACACCTTGAGCAGCCCCCCGGATCAATGTTACTGACCACTTAGACACTTTCTTTTCTTTTTTATCTCACACGAAAGAAGATGAGAAACAATACAAAAATGATGATCTTGGGGCTTTGATGCCAACAAACGCGTCAAATGGGAATCAATTCGTCGCCAAATATTAGCCAAATTCTTTGGCACATTGACTCAATGTCTATGCAATTTTCCGGATTTTGCAAAAATTTCATATTTATTGCTCTCAAATGCCGCACACGAAAAAAGACAATCACAGTGGAAAGAAAATCTCAAACCGCACTAAATTTGCTGAGAAGAAAATCACTCTTTTCTCAGCACTTAATCTGTCCACAGAAACAGACAATTACTCAATGACTTTGACTAATATATTCCACCCAACATTTATACTACAAACCCATGGCACAGAGGAAGATGTCAGGGAGACTCAGCTGATAAGGCAGAGTCTCTTCTGATAAATGTCCGGGGAGGCAGTTGGGCAGAAAGAGAGAGAGAGACTGGGACAAGAAATGTAAATTATGTAATGTAAATAAGTATGTAAAAGCTCAAACTGCTCTCTTCAGCATCATTTACATTCACAAAATAAATTTATGGGGTGTTTAATGAGAATAACATGGAAAAAGTGCTTGAAAAACTAAAGTTCAAAGATCCATTACTTGTTTAATTTCTATTCCAGAGAAGTAGTGCGTTGCAGCTTAAATTATTTAAAGAAATCCTAAAGATTAAGGCGGATTAACCACTTTTAGCAAAATATTCATTTAGAACTCTGGAAAAAAGTTCACAATATGGAAAAGTTTGTCAAATCATTACTTTGGCCAAATGGATTTTGTTAAAAATTTGTGAAAAGAGTGTCTTTCTATATCAAATGTGATAAAAAAAATTTTGTGAGATTGATAAACAACATCCTTTTGACAATATTTTGACAAAATTTTAACAAGATCGATTTCTTCGCTTAACAAACTTCTTTTTCGGAGAAAAAGATAGCTTTGACCACAAGGGATTCCCTTTTCAACAAACAATGGTGCTATTCCAACGAAAAATTTAAAAGGAAAATAGTAAGGTGGGGTAACTGGATCGTTTTCCGAAGAGTGCTACTTAAACGCTTGTTTTTGGACTGATGAAATTCTTTTTTACTTCTTCTAAATCCATAGAATTATTCACTGTTTCATTCAAAAACATAATATAAGAAAAAATTATCAAAAATATTAAAGAAAATTTATAAAATAATGATAATAATGAAATAAGTCAGCATGCACTAACTGGGTCGCCTTTTCGCTAATTCACTTTTAATTAAACCTTTGGATTTACAATACTTTTTTCTCAAGGAAAAAAAAACGATAAATGTTTTCAATCAACCAGTTTTCATTAGCGAAAATATCACTGCTAGAAAATTTTAATGAAAAACCCAAGCTGATACAAGATTGAAATGAGTCGATTACACTCACTTATTTAATGGATAAAAATATTATTTTTGCTTTTTCTCAAACTTGAATAGTTATATTATGTTACTTTAGTGACTATATTACGGAAATAAAAATAAAAATATTATTTTAAGTGGATTAGTCATAAAAGATCCAGATAGCGAAGCGCCCGGATTAGCACACTTGACTGTATCTTTCTCCTGAACGTTTTTTTTTAGTACATGACTGTTCTCATATATACTTCTGCGTGATCTATTTTTCTTTGTGTTGGTTCCTGTCTCGACTGTTTGGTGGTTTTAGAACACGAAAAACAGTGGGAAAAACAGTCGATGCAGGATCCCACAAAAAGATAAGTCGATAATACAGAAGCACTTGAGAATATTCATGTACTAAAAAAAAAAAGTTCAAGTGCAAGATTTCCCATTTTTCATTTGAATAGCAGCCTAAATCCTCGATAATTTGGATGACATTTTGCCCCATATGCCCGATTAAGAGAGATCTACTGTATACAATTCACTTAATAATGGAGTTATTTCAATTAAAAATAAAAAGAACAAATCTTTTATCTAAAACATCTAAAATGTTTATTAGTACATCTCCTTTTTTATCTGCTTCTGCATTATCGACTTTTCTTTGTATTGGTTCCTGTTACGACTGTTTGGTTGTTTTGGATCACGACAAGGACTAAAGGAAAACACTCGAGACAAAAACTAATAGAAAGAAAAGTATATCACACAGAAGCAGATCAGATCAGTCATGTACTAAAAAAATGTACAGGAGAAAGATTTCCCTTTTTATTTTCATTTGAACATCGCAAAATACTTTTATGATGGACATTTATATTTTTCAATTTCAAAAAGCTCACAAAAAGTCACTTTTAAAGTAATAACTTCACATTTCAAATATCTGAGAGCTGAGTGGCTTTTCTTCGCAGAAAAATATTTTTCACTGGGATATGAAAACCAGAAAATTATCAAGAATTATTTGACATTACTAGTAACTTTTTCTCCGCGTGAGGGCACTGTTTCTTCCGCAAGTGGTGCTGGCAACCGTTCTTAATTTTCCATTCTAATAATTTTTTTTTCTGTAAATTAAAAAATATCCCTCTAATTACTAAATTGTACCTAATTCTAACGTCACAATTATATCAAAAGAACCTAACGTAACCTTCGAGTGATATGCTTCCGCCAATGGCGCTAACAACTGTTCTCAATTTTGCATTTTTAAAGCTTTTATTCTATAATTTGATTTTTCGGTCAATTAAAAGGTCTGCTGATTACTAAATTGTATCTAATTCTAACATTACATTGAGTTGCTCAGGGCAAGAAAACTTAGATCATTTTCTACGTAATAGCATTCCTTCTTCCTCTAGTGACACTAAGAACTTTTTTTAATTCTAAATTTTTTTTTCTGCCGTTTAAAAATCTTCTTGATTACTAAATTTCACCTAATTCTAACATTACAATTGAATTGACGAAAGACAAAAAAGTCTAGGTCTTCCTCTACGTAGAAATATAGTTTTGTCTTGTTCGCCATTAGAAACTGTTCCTAATTCTTAATATTTCCGAAAGTTTTATTCTTATTTTATTTATTTTTTCTGTTAATTAAAAATTCTTTTGGTTAATAAATTTTATCTAACTCTGACGTTCCAATTGAGTTGCTCAGAACAAAAGAGTTTAGGTCTTCTGGTGCGTAAGGCCATTCTGTCATCCTCTTGTGACACTAGAAACTGTTCTCAATTCTTAATTCTCAGAACTTTTATTCTAATTTGATTTTTTCTGTCTTTAAAATCTTGGGTTTTTCTCTGCGTAGGAACATTGTTTCTCCTATGGTAACACTAAAACTGTTCTCAGATTTTAATTCTCAGGCTTTTTATTCTAAATTGATTTTATTTTCTCTCAATTGAACACCCATCTGATTAATGAATTATGTTTAGTTACTTATAACCTTACAATTAAAATAAATCAGACAAATAAAGGCAATATTATCCTTTCTTTCAAATCCTTTCTTTAGGCCCTTAGAAAATTTAACAGTCCAAAAATCTTTGTCGCAGAATACAAATAAACCGTCAAAGGTTGACTTAGGGCTTTAAAGATTAAAGATTTATGTGTCAAACCATTCATAAAACATTAGAAGAAAATTAGAGAGAATTTTACCGCATACCTTGTGCATGACAAAAACTCAATATAAAGCAATTTGAAATACCTTTCTTTGCCACTGTAAACCCTTTTGGCATCCTAAAATAACATAAATTTTTTAAGCTTCTCCTAAGTCAGAAAAACTCTTTGAGCATATTTGTTTTTCATTTCGGTTAATAAATATATTCAGTTAGTCAAAAAAATAAATAAATACAACTCTGTGAAATTGTAGAAGTCGTGAAAAAGTTGTTATGCGCTGAAAGTTTATTCAGCAATGTTGAATTTTATTAATAAAAGTCTTTATGGAGAAGATTAAGTTAAGAGATAAAGCAACAAATTTAGGAATTTAAAGAGTACTAAGGACTTATATTGATTCCAAAAGATGTTTTTTGGTAAATATTGGCAAAAATAAATTGAATTTAGAGGTTATATATGACATAACCTCACAAAAATTAACCTCAATTACGAGAGTAATAAACAAAAGAAGTCCTATGATTTTAGTCTAAAAGCTTTTTTGAAGCATTGCGGCAATTTTGATTAATTCCTTGTCAGATACAGAATTTCAATTTATGTGAATTTATTAAATCAACTGCAAAAAATTATACTTATCAATCACAATCAAAAAATTTCCATTTTTAATTCAATAAAACGTCACTCTCACTCACGATTTTATTAAAACCGAAGAGAGAATAAATTGATTTTGTTTTACTGAAAGGTCAATCGTGTTAAGAGAATAATTAACATTTTAAAATTCACACCAACAATTCAAAAAAAAAACCACCCCCACCATCCCACATGACGATCCTCAAGAGGGTAATTGTGGAAAATTCATGGGAAAAATATTATCTCAGCTTTAAGAAAGCCCACGTAATATTATCAAGGTTACTGCAAAGAAAATTTCGTTCAAATTCAAGTAAATATTTATCCCCGTGAAATGGAAAAACATATTCTTTGCTCTTTCGTCCTTTTACAACCCACTCTAGTTTAGTGTATTTCCCTCCAAAAAAAAAGGGCAAAAGTCTTGTGAGAAAAGCTCAAAATGTTCTTGGGTTGAAAGTAAATGGGTAATTCTTTCTCACAGTCACTTAAACCCTCTACTTCTTAACCCAAATTTTCTAGTCTTCACCCAATTAGCACAGATATAGCTGGTGAAAAATTAGCATTTTATTGCTTGATCTCCTTGGAATAATTTCAAGGAGCAAGCAGTGCTTGAGACTTATGTTACTTCTGGGATTTCTCAACGCATTAAAATAATATTGTTCAATAAACTTTTTGGTAAGAACCTTAACAAAGTTTTAAAATTGATATTATAACGCCGAAGTGTTTTATTAGTCTGCAATATCTACAGCCTTTTTATTCTTTGAAAGTTAAAACATTTTAACAAAATTTTTGGTTTATCTATTGTGCAAGGTCACCTTTTTGATCAGGAAAATTTCACACAGGCTATGGTTTTAAATTATTTTTTTATAGCATAAATTTTCATAACCTTTAAATTATAAATTGAAGTATATCTATCGCAAACTACAGATTAAAAAATTCATGGAAATTTGATTAACAGAAAAGTGGCCGAAATTGCAAGCTGCTCGGAATTGGGTACACTTACCCTACATACTGTCACATAACCTTGAAGTTGTTTGATTAAATATAAATTTGAATAAAAAAAGATTCCTAAAACTTAGGGAGTAGCAACACTTGTATGATTTTAATATGAATTCTTGATAATTTAATCTATTTTTACCATTACGTCTAATATATTTTTCCAAGGGGGAGATATTTGGGTGAGAATGTGTACACCACTTCCAAGTACTTCCACAATTTATATGGAAGAGGCCTTCGCACCTCCAAAACTTCGCAACACTCTCCAAAAAGGGGCAAATACTTCCAGCACTCCTTTCACTTCATACACTTCTCATACTTAGAAATCAGTAATTTATTTAATCTGATAAACAATCTAATTAAGAAAACTTTTAAAAAATGTAAAAAAAAATTATTTTTACACATATTTTTAAAATTTTTCTTTTATTTGGATTTTCTAGAGCCAGATGAAAGGGTTTATTAAGGGGTATCAATATATTTTGAATTTTCCTAAGAGTAGTGAAGCTACTTTTGGAAAATAGAGTCTCTAAAAAAAATGTAATTTCATTTGTAATTATTGAAACTGTGCTGAAAAGTCTGCAAGAGACTAACAGTACGAGTGCAAAAAACTAATTCAGTACTTCACACGTATCTTCACTTTTTATTAGGCTTGATTCTCACTCTGGTTTCAAAATCCTTTGAAATTAAAAGGAACGGTTTTTGATCATTAGGTTTACTAAAACCAATTTTTGCAACAAGCTTGGTTATTTTTTTTCTGGTTTTTTTCGCTATTGCTATATTAATTAGATCAATTTCTCATCACCTGTCGACAATCGATCTAGAAAAGGTTCTTCATCGCAACATAAGAAAAGTGTACCACGGATCGGAATGTTAAGAGACATGCTCCATATTTAGCTGAAAATATGAGACCCAAAATACTATTTGATAGTTTTTCATATGCCAGCAGTTAATACATTAGTGATTCATTTAAGTATTTACGTGTATTTACACTTTTGTTATTTACGGAAATTACTAATATATCGGTTTAAATTTAAAAATGCAAGGATGCAGTGTGTTCCACGGATCAGAAGGGGGTGAGCCACGCATCGGCAGACGTTTTTGTTGAAGATTCATTGTGCTTTCTTGGCATCCAAATCACTCTACAAGGCTTCAGTGAAGCTTTTTCGTCACTCTTGCACTGTGTACTGTATATTCATACGAAAAAACTTTTAAAATTGTCTAACTTAATGAAATTCTCACTGGTAAATAGTTCTTCCACAACAAAAATATCCAATTATGGCTATGAAGATGACTTGAGCGCGCTGCGCGTAATTTTCCATGAACACAAGTATGCTGATCCGAGGAACAAATGGAACCAAACGTACTTATTCGCAAAAAATAATTTATTTTCCATTTTTATTGTCGATATAAATAAAAATGTGCACTGATAGTGAAATTAGTATCACTAAGTACGAATTTTTTTAATTAGCACAGTTTTGTAAATCATTTTAATCAAACATAATTTCTCATATTCTCACAAATTCTCATGTGAAATTTTAAGAAAGTGATGATTGGCATATTTCTGGCTAAGACTCTGATACAGTGATTTAATAAATGAAACAATTAATAACAATTTTCTTAGAAACTGCTTGCGAAAATTGGTTCTGTAGATTAATTATGAACCAGCATAATGCATTTAGTTAAAAATCATTGCTAAAATGCAGCGAATAATTTTCAAAAATACATTTTATTTCGGGATTCCGATACGCGGGATAGCTTTTCGATCAGAGGAACACTGACGATCGCTGGTACCTTATTAGGAGAAAAAGAGGCCACATTTAGAAAGTTCCCCTTATTTCTTAAAGTGAAATAATGTGGCACCCATGTAAAGAGCTTTTAAACACATCCAAGCTTTTCTAAATAGCGTAATACGATATAATTATTGTTTTCCAACATTTTACCAATTTCTTCAATTGTTATTAGACCTTTCCAAAATTAGTCTAATATAAAATATTACAAACGCATCTTTTCGTCCTTCATTTGGTAAAAGTCCTTAAAAGCACAAAACGACTTTTTTTTAAGAATACTTTTGGCATTGAAGAGATGTAAGACACTAAAACCTTTCCAGTATATGCAAAAAGTTAAACAAAAAAAAATGATGGAAGTAACCTATAGGATACCCTTTAACGATATTCGCGAAAAAGTCCCACGAATTTATGCAATCATCCTTATACATATTATTTACGATAAATTAGAAAAAAAATTATATCAAATTTATTCAAAGTCAACTGCAATAGCTATGTCATTATTTGCGAGCCATTATATGAATTTGAAATTCATGTAAAAATTAAAGAAAATTATTATTTAACTGAATATTTCCTCGGAAAAATTACAATACAATTAAGCTATAATAAATTTGAGTGCATTTGCTCCATTTATAGTTATAATCGAACTTAAAAACTTCAACAAACCTTTTCAATTTGCCAACCGAATTAAAAATCTCAACTAAAAGTAACGTAGTCTGAAAAATACGAAATTAGACAGAAAAGACTTTATATTCAAGTACTCCCACTTCCAAAGACTTCCAAGCACTTCATTTTCACCTGTACACCACTTCCGACCCTAATATCTCCCCCTTGTATTTTTCCTATATAACCAAGAAAAATCTATTTTGTGAATTTTATTGTTGGCTAATTTATCAGAATCTAAGTTTTAGCTTGATTGTTCTTATAAAATATTTGATATTCTATCAATCACGTTCTATTGTAATTTCCCTTGCATAATATTTTGAGGTTATATATTCTACCATAACCGCATTTTCTGAAGGTAACCTCATTCCAGTATTACAATGTTATCTTAAAAAGCCCAATTTAACTAAAGTTCAAATAGAAAAACCATAAAAATGAAAATTAAATTGCATTTCTGCTAGAAATATATTTTAGAATTCTGTTACAAATGTAAAGTTATGTTAAACATAACCTCACAAAAATACCACAAAATTGTCGTAATTTCTTAAAAGATTGTATCCCTCAAACATTTTGTAAAAAATAAGATAAGGAAGAGGTACTTTTGCGTTATTTAAAAAAAAATAACGCGAATGTTATGTGTTTAAGAAAAACACTTAAAAATTTTCGGTTCATATTTGCTTGAGGATTTTTTGATTCTGATTACCCGTTAATAAAATTAAACAAAATTGATATCGTGCATAATAATGAAAAGTATCAATTGAAATTAAAGAAATTCAATTTTTTCTATTCTTCCTTTTTCGGATACGTTTAGGAATCTTAAATCAATCTTAAGAACATTTTTTCAGAGTCAAAGGTTAAAATGGCTCCAAGGAGTGTATTTCTCAACCGATTGGGACAGGGTTAGATTCATTGGAAAGATCTTTGAAACGCTGAGTGAGAAGTCTCAATCAGTCGATTCAAATCTCAGTCTAGTCTCTATAAATAATGTTGTACAACTTTTAAGTACATGTACATGAAGTTTAAAGGTATTTGCACACCCTTGAAAGATTCTTTCATGAATAACTAGAACAATCTTTCATGAACAGTTTCATTAAATAAATTAGTAAAATTCTCCCATTCATTGTCACATTCCCCAGAGTCCTACACTGCTTCTCTTATTTCCTACAATCGTGGTTAATCAAACAGAAAAGAGTAACAGAGGAAAATGTTTGTTGTTCCCATTGACCAGAAACTTGAATTATTCTCCCACGAAGGTTTGTTAATAATTCCCACACCCCAAAAAGCAAAAAAAACAGTCTAAATGGAGGGTAGATGGGGTTGAAATAAATATCAAAATGAAAGTGGAAATAAAAGCACTCACCATCAACACATGGATATTTCTTGAGGAAGTTACTTCTGGCAAGACTGAGCTTCTTGGAAAATTCATCTAAGCGTGGTGCTTCGATGGCTGAGAAAATTGCTGCTCCAACCACGAGGAATAAGATGTATCCACCACAGAGGAGAGTAAAACGAAATTTACCACTCTTTGTGGATGTTGCTGTGGTGGATCCATGGTTGCTCTTACCACCAAGTGGCCAAGCCCCCAGTAACATGATTCTCCACTATCTTTTCTGACCTAGAGAAAACAGAGGAGGAGCTCATATCGATACAGTCATTCAAATATTTACAAGAAATTGAAAGAGAGACAAGCAAATTCAAAATAATGCCCGGATATCACCAGATAAAGACCCTTATTTTGTCATTCACGTTCACACTGAGTGATGAACTCCAGTGACTCAAGGAGAAGGTTATTAATACAAATATCGTCGCATGCATCACGTGATGTCGTATCTGCATTATAAACATTTTTCTCACAATTTCTTCAGTTTAATTAAAAATAATCTCTAATTAAGAACAGAAAATCTGAAATGAGTTCCTTAAGTTTAATTTTTATTATCAGTTACGACAGTTGCATTATATACTAGAATCACAATGCACAATCGACAGTTTCTGATGGACACGACGATTTAATACTTTGAACCCAAAACAATACCTCAACAAAATTCATCTCTCTGCTAATTGGCTGCCTCAAAATGGGTAACCAAACAACGTCATTCCTGTATATTGATACCCAAAGCAAAGGATTTTAGCACAGTTCCCACTAAAACCACAACATTCAGCCTCAGAAGATCCCCTTACATTGAACATGGACCATTTTGGAGAAGAATTTGGTATTTGGATTAGAAAATATCTTGGAAACATCATGAGAGGTTCAAGTGTTATTGCATCGTCTGGGTCAAATATACTTCGGAATATAAATCACATACACTGCTAGAAATCATTTCAAAATACCAATTATTGTATCTTTAACCTACTGCAAAATTTTATTTAAAAAAATGAATGTACTAGTAAAATATAAAAAATAAGATTATTAATTAAATGAATTAAATAGCAAATTTCGAAAATATCCTTTATTGCATACTGCCTTTCTAGTGCTATTCTAATGAAAAATTAACATTCTTTTATTGTTTTTTTTACAGTTTTTACTGTTCTCAAGTGCTTCTACAGCTTCTACATAATCGACCCTTCTTATTTATAATGATTCCTGTCACAGCTATTTTATGGTTTGTAGAACACAGCTAGGTCTGGGGAAAACAATCAAGACAATAACCAACACAAAGAAAAGTCGATAAGGCAGAATCACTTGATTACAGTAATGTTCTAAAATAATAATAAATGTCGCAATGAGTTACTGATAAATGATTAGGAACACGATTTTATTTCAGAATAAGGACCTATATCCGGTTATATGTAAATACACTTGGTCTCGGGACTATGCAATGCGGGTATAAAAATTTACTAAATGCATAATGACATTTGCGCGGTTTTTTTTTCAATCCTGAAAATCTGCTTAATCCCCGGATCCCACGAATGTGAGTATGAATTTTTGAAAAATTTCATGTGTTCACGGTTTTGTAACACAAAGCAGAAGAGGAATATTCATTCAATATTCTTACATGAAATATATTCAAATTATAATAAAATATATTTAAAAGTTCGAAATGTTTCGAATTAAAATAAAAAGTGTTTTGGGCAAATTTATAGAAATTATAACAGAGTGTGGAATAAATCATTTTAGGAACGAACCGGCTGCGTTCAGTAATAACCTTTCGCGGAGAGACAAAGCCACTCCAAAGCCAAGCCAAACCTATTCGAAAATCTACCGGAAACCTAAAGTGCAAATTCATATACCCGCCACTTCAGCACTGATTGTCCTGCCATTTCGAATTTGGATATTCTTGACACTTCAATTGTAAACAATGTCAACAACAATGTGTAAATGTTTGCTGAGTAGTTTTGAAAAATATCAGGATGGCAGAACGTTTGGATTGCATTAAAATAAATGTCCTTTTTATGAACTTGCTCACTTTTGTGTAACTCGTCGGTTTAAACGTTCGAACTTCCAACGGGTTTTTAGGTAAGTTCTCTCTGATATACCTTCGAATCGGTAAAGGAAAAACCTCAACCGGAGAGAGATCTCAAATCTGGAAAGTTATTACTGAACGAGAGAATTAAAGGAGATTTCCCGAAATTTACCGAGTTATAGCACAGTCGATCAATAGTACTTTGTACAAATTTGTTCTTAAAAAATCTCTAAATTTATCAATATTTAACTTGAAATTTCAAGGACTTCTAGAATGAATCTGAATCCTGGAATAAAATGCATATTTTCACATTAATATTTATATATTAATTAATTAGCGTTTTCACTCTGGAGGTTGATCACTAACGCTAAGACGGCGATGGCCGCAATGTATTTGTGGGTTGAATATAAGTATTTGTAAATGGTAGATGTTCGAAGAATTCAAACTTATTTTCGAATTTTCATACTAAACTTTCGCACAAGGTCGGGAAAATTTATAAAGCATCACGCTAAAAATCTCGTAAAAGAGTTATTCACTGATTATGGAGTAAATTAAGTAATGGGGCAGAAGCAGTAAACATCGTTGCTTTGTATTTTTCCTCTCAACAAAATTTTGGTAACACATTTTGACACTTGAGCATTTCGAAATTCGAACACAAAGTACTTCAGCCACCTTACGGAATTATCAAGAAGTAAGAGTGTCTCTTTTCTGGCTTTTCAAATAGAACTTCGAATTTTTCAAACTTCTGTATGATAGTAATTTCTATCTCGATTTGTATCTGTCTTTTTTAGTGCGCAAACATGTTTCTTCGAAAACTCAAGGAGTAATGTTTGAATTTTTCGAACATCTAAGCGCAGAATCAGATACGTTTTGTGTTACTTAACATGTTCTTCAATTACGATTTTTATTCAATAAAACTTTAAAAAGGCTCGGCTTAGTAAGATAAATTGAATTTTCGTTTTGGTATACAGCTTTATTTTCTATTTGAGGATGAAAAATGCAGAAAATGCACCTCTAGGGTATTATAATATATTCTTTAACAAAGAAAAAAACAAAAACAAAAAATAGCTATAAATGATATCCTTTTAATTTTCAATTCAGTTAGCACAACACCTTCCTTTTCATGTAATTTTCATAATCTGTATCAATTTCCCAATAATATTCTAATTGATTGATATTCTTTTTAGCAATACGAGTACACTTTTCAAAACAACTACGAAAAGTTTCTAAATAAAATAGCACCACTGCTGCGTTATATTCTAGCCGAGACACACTTGAGAATATTATAACAAATTATAAGAAGATTTCATTTCAGACACAAACCACAAGGAAAAATTTCAAAAGGAGGAATTGCCGAAAAAAAGCTATATGTCAAACTCTCGGTGTAAATTCCGCATATTTTGGACTATAATTAATAGAACAGAACTTTTCCATTATAAATAATAAAAAATGCAATATTCCAAGGCTTTGATGTTCAAAGTCATAGAATACTTTCTAGTAAAAAACTATACAAACTGAAGTTGTAAGTTTAAGTTCATTGCAAAATCTTCTAATTTAATGACAAACAAACACTTGTTTTTAATTGCATTTTAAAGACTAAGAATAAATTCATTCATAAAGATTTAATAGACTATTTTCAGCAGTGTGAACCACATTTACCAATTTTCTAGAGAATTTACAATCAAGCAAAAATAGATTGAGAGACAGAAATAAAGCTAAATCCCAAATATTTTCCAAGACTTCCAGCGACAGGTGTGAACTTTCCACAACAAATTCCTTGTGAAATAGTACCATTTTAGAATGGCACTCTCATTGAGAATCTATTTCGAGAATTTAATAATATCTCATGAGATCTCCCACACAATCTTAGAAATTTATTTTTAGACCAAACTACACAAACGTCGTCATTCTCATGTATATGTGATTCATATATTAATCACTAACAATTAGCAACAATCTATTTAGTTAGCATCACCAAAAGTGATAGTAATTAATTTGCGGGAATGGAAGAGAAAAAAAAGAAGAAAATGCCTTTAATTAGAGATACTTAATCTTGTGTCCATCATCAAAAAATCATTACCAGAGTTCGGTTGATGAGTGAATGAGGAAAACGTTGGGAAAACACCATCAACTGACCGATGATTGGATGTAAAATGAGATTTAGGTGCAGAAGTCACAGTGTATAACATTTCACTTTAATTTCTAATCACAAATCTGTCCACATTCAATATTTTATTTATAGAATGCAGTGCATTTCCCTATATCACACAGAATCCCAAAAAAAAAGAACTGAAAATATGAGCGAAAAATGCAGAGCGTCTCCGTATTAGGAATGAATCGTTTGGGAAAGAGAAAATACTAAAGGAGATAAAACTATATATCTCACAGAATATTCTATTGATTTTTCCCATCCTCAAAAATTATATCAAACACACCCATTTTTCCATGAAAGAAATGATATAGACAACCCAATTTTTTGCCAAGTTGTACAAATTGAGTTGAAATGTGAAGAAATGTATTTTTAAAGTTCCATCGACTCTTTTTTTTTTATTGGAAGATAGTCTATTGAATTCTCAACAAAACAGCAAAATAACATTGATTGACGGAAAGGTGTGTTTCCTTCAGAGAAAAAAATTACATTAACCAAACAAGGACTCATGAAGAATGCATTATTGGTAATATTATTGAGTTTAGAGTAAACAAGAAAATATAAAAGAAGTGATGGAAAGAAGCTATATAAGAAAGGGGTGGCAAAGCATCCGAGGCTTTGCGAGCTGCTTAAACTCCCGAGAAAGAGCTCTGTCTTATATACCTTTCCACATGGGCCTCTTCATTTTTCCATACTTTTTGCATAGAGGCACTGAAAACTATTGGCAAGTTTTTTCCTAAAGAGAATTGACTTATCAGACTGATATATTTCGAAATCGCGCTTTAAAAGCCATATAAAAATAGATATTTCATAATGTTCGCCGAAATAATACAAGAACTACGAGCAAATTTGTTTCAGTCGTAGTGCAATATCTGCAAAATTTTTACAAGCAAAACTGAGAAATAGCTTCACTTTTTATTAGGCTTGATGGGCCCCTGCCTTTCCACAAAATTTTCTAGTGCATAGGGGAAAGGCTCATAATTTTGTCCAGTTTCTTATTTTGGACACTTTGAGGATAAAATTGGACACTAAAAATAAATTGATTAAAATTATGGATTTTTAATCCAATATTTGATGAATAATGAATTCTATCTAAATATTTGTTCTTTTTGGAAGATTTTGACACTAAATACGTTAAATTTTGAATATGATTTGAGTTGAAATTGCTTTGTTGAAAATTCAGTGTGAGCAATTGCTTACAAGAAATATGACAGAACTTTGTGTTTACTTCAGTCTTATTTAGCTGTGATGAAGTACTTACAATGTTTCTTCGCTTTTTTTGAGTGATATTATTAAATATTCATTGAAAATTGTGTTGATTTACGTTAGTGGTGATTTGTACATTTGACCTGAAGTGAGATTTGCCTTGTGAATTAGATTTTTCGTGTGAAAAATGGGAAAATTTTTGAGACATTCACCAGTGAGGTGATGATTCTTATTTTGGACAGGTGTTTTTCTCACGAAATTTCGTGAAGTTTTAGCTTTTGTGATGACTAGGTTGGACAAATGCCTGGAGAAACAAAGGAGCATCATCTCTACGAAAGAGATGTAGCGAGAAATGCCTTGAAAGGCTCCCGGAAAGGCCAGGTAATGAGCGAATCCGCACGTACTTGGAGTACCGAAGTCAACCACTTTAATAAATGATATGGAAAGTTTCCGGGCTTCTGTGACATTCTACGTTTCCCTTACATGAACAGGAAGAGGACTTGGTAAGATTGGTTCATGAAATGAAGAACAATGGGCATCCTGTTGAGGCGGATTAGCTGTCCATATTTACAACCAAGTTGTTCAAATTAATAACCAAGTTGTCCGAAATAAGAGAAAAATTCACCTCTACATATCAATACATTTTTAAACGTATTAAAACTAATTTTAGTAAATATAAGACGATAAATAGCTTGCTAAGTTTCTAAACAACCCTTCTGAAAAGAGAGTAACAAAAAAAAGACAATTAGTATCGAAAATATCGCATTTCAAACTTGTAACATCGATGCATATAAGCAGACTGGGCAAAATTATGAGCCCTTACCCTATTATCAAACTAAATTGATTTTTTTTATGTATTGATATTAGTTTTAACTATCAATATGAACTAATAAATAGTATGTAATTAGGATAAATTAAAACCGTTGATTAATTTTGTTATTAAAACAAGATTATGATAAATAGTTAATTTTTATAACTATTTTAATTTAAGTAAATAATTACGACTAGCTAATTAGCTAATTTTTAACTATCCACTTTTAAAGGGTAAAGTTAAAAAATAACGAAAAAATGCAGTCACCCGCAACGATGACTCAAATTACCCCTCCAAAAACATATTTTTTGACTTATCTCAAAATTGGTCTAAGCGATTTCGTTCATTTTTTGGATATGTTTTGGAAGTAATCCAGCTTAATTAGATAGACACTTATGCCCTAGACAGACTTACGACTTAAGCCGAGATATCGCTTAGTGGAAAATGATGGAAATGTAGTTTAACCATTATTACAAATATAATTTCGCTAAGCCGTCTCTCGGCTTATCCTCAGGTCTGTTGAGGCCCTTAGTCAAAAAACTAGTATCTAAAATTAGACCAAATGAGAATATGAGTCGAAGAACACCAGATAAATTAAAGCTCATGTGAATACAGGAGAATACATCTACCTGACATGACGGTGAAAATCAAATGAGGAGGGTCACACAGGATCAACTTTATCGATTTGTCAGGTGCTAAACAGAATATATACATTCCACCTGAAGAAGTTTCACGAACATGTAAGGTACTTATAGTACTTGGAACGATTTTATTGATGGTACTACATGCCATCTTCCCCAAAGAGGTAAATCATGTGGAAGTAAAATTTAATAGGGGACCCTCATCCCTCTCAATTTTCATCCTTCTACGGGGAATGCTGTAATGTATCAGAGAGACGCAAGAAAATATCCCTCACCTTCAAAAATGAGGCAAAAAGTCACCCTCTTCAATGTTTAACAATGATTTTCGATGTAAAACACCCCTTTTGCATTTATCTCAGCTTTTCTATCCATATCTTTGACCTTTCCTGTCACTCTTGTGGTCAAAAAAGGCTTTTTCTATTAAACTTCTTTTTTTTTGTGCTGAACCTCAAAAAATGAAAAGATGAAAAAAAATTATTATAAAACTTTTCTGTTCCTGTAATTTAATTTTTGTCAGTTGGGAAAGTGCTTGTGACAAAAGTTGATGAAAGAAAAGAATCCCAAAAACGCTTTTAAACTTTTTTTTCTGTGCTATACCTCAACATTCTTGAAATTGTGTCTCTTACACTTTCCTATTTTTCTATATATATAATTTTTCTAGGTCTACCCGGAGGTGAAAATGCACAACTGAAAGAAAAATTGTATTTTGTAAATTGTCATCGCTGTGAATTTTCTTCCTCTTTTCACATGAAAGATCTCTCTCTGATGTCTGCCACTGACCAGGATTAACTTATTCTTCAAGAACTTTACTATCATCATTCACTGTCGCATTTTTTCTCCCTGCTATCATTCGCTAATGACTTTAGTTAAAGTTTTCTCCCAACTTTTAAATTCTGTTTTTCATCACATTCAGCAACTTTTCCCTCACGATCAATAATTTACATATATACTTAAAGTTAGCGCATTTCAGCTTAATATCCAAAAATAACAGCAACAATAATAAATATAATCCCAATTCGGGGTAATTTTATGCAAGAGAGCTCAAAAATATTCTATCCACTGGGAAAATGTGGCAGAATTTTGCCCCAAATCTGTCTCTCTTCAGCAATATTGTCACTGTAAAAGCAATTTTTCACAATTTTCCCTAATAAATGTATCCTGTTATATTCAAAATGATTAGCACAAAAATGCAATTGCAAATTATAATTGGAACAAATTAAAGAAACAGTAAATAAAATAGAAAGATAATAATGATATAGACTTTCCTTTAGAATTCCTCAGCATATAATTAGGTTATTCTTTATTTTGTTTTATCTCGACAGTCGCTTTACTGTTTTATTAATTATTCACACCATATTAATTTCCCGAGGGCAGCCGTGCATATGTCAGACATAAACCGATGTCACATATTTCGCATATTTCTAACAAAAAATATCATAGAGAGTAAAAAGAAAATAAAGAACTTAAATTGATGAAAATTAAGAATCATAGGGGAAGTGGGGTACCTTTGAAATAGGGCTTTTTCCTATTTATTAAATGGAACTGGATCTCAATATAACCTAACTGCACAAACCAAGTGTGAAGCTGAAATACAATAATATAAAACCCAATTCCAATGGAAAATAGAAGAAAAAGTCGTGTACGTTTCCTAGTTTAAATGTACCCCTCTTGACCCTAATCAAGATTTCATAGTTTTAGTCAGCAAATAAGATCATATTGATCTGTAATCAATCTCTAATCAGTATGAAAAATAATTTAAAAATTTTTCCTGAGAAATGAATAATAATTAATAATAGTAGAATAGATAATCATAATTCTGTAAGATAATTATTTAAATTAAAATTTACTTTTTTTTCTTCCTAATTATCTTTACTGTAAAAAAATTCTACAGTAAGAAAAAAACGGTAGAATTGAAACAACTCTATCGCCGAGTTGAATTAACTCTACGAATATCGATGTAATTATTACTCATTTTCGATGTAAAATTTCATCTCGACTGATGTATATGCTTAAGTGTTTTTGTTTTAAGAATATACTTCAGTCAAGAAGATCTTCGTGTGACAAAGTTCATATGGAACATCAACTAGAAATATGCCTAACAGTGTTTCATGAAGACATTTCTCTCGGAACTTAAGGAACTTGAGGTTAAAAAAAACAATTATAAAGAAAATGATAATATAAAAAAAAAACATAAAATTGCAAAATCTATCCATTTTGGGATTTGAAAGAGTTAACTTAACTCTAAATAAAAGCCTTTTTTAACTCCTGAATCGATTTTTTTTTTATCTCTTAAAACGTGTTATTTAGGTGAGATTCTTAACAATCTCACCTACTATAATCCTAACAAAATTTCATGTCGTCCGATCGACCTCAAATTTGGCCAAAATGTGTTTCAGCACTTCCTGATTCCGAATATATATGTGGCTAAGTTACGTTCCCGGCCGGCCGGCCGGCCGGCCGGCCGCTCTTTGGAGCTTAATAGCTCCTAAACTAAAAGAGATATCGACTTGCGGTTTTCGGCAAAGGTTATATATCGGGTGAAAATTGCAACTTGGTGCATAGACCCCCCACCCCCCACCCCTCCTTCCGCCATTTTGAAGACCCCCCTTTTTTTGTTTTCTCAATAGCTCCGCCCCTATGGCATTCAGCGGACTCAAATTTTAGTATGTTATAGCTGGGCCTTAGAGCTTTCCATCAATACCAAACTTAAGGTCCCCCGACCCCCCTGACCCGAGCTATAAGGGTCCAAAAAAAATTTCTTAAAATGGCCATAACTCCGGTTCTAATTGTCAGAATTTAAAAAGTGAGGGCTTTTTGGAAAGCTCTCGTGAAATGCCACTTCCCCTTCTAACATCGCAAGTTCATAAAACCACCGCTAGGGGTGCTTTTTTTAAAAAGAAAATTTTTAAATCTTAAAAGTTAAATAACTCAAAAATTCCATTGTGCATCGGGCTGAAAATTTAGTATGTTGTAGCCGTTGATTATACCTATCAAACAAAAAAAACCTTAAGTCGATCCATAACCCCTGACCCGAGCTATAAGGGGTCAAAGTTCGAACATTGACCGGCCTCTATCTCCGGTTCTAATTAACATAGCGACCTAAATTTTACCTTTTTGGTTTCGTCTCGATGAACACTTTCAGATGGAAGTTCAAAAAGTCACCACAGGTGGCGCTGCGATAGCGTCAAAATTCATCGAAATTCAAAGTCACTTTTCTCAAAAACGGCATTGTGCAAGTTAATGAAATTTTAGTATGTTGTAGTCCAGTCTAGGACGTTTCCAAAATGGTGCGTATGCGCGCTGTGGTTTCAATAGAACCGGAGATATGAGGGGTCAAAGTTCAC
Source organism: Phlebotomus papatasi (assembly GCF_024763615.1). NCBI lineage: Eukaryota > Metazoa > Arthropoda > Insecta > Diptera > Psychodidae > Phlebotomus > Phlebotomus papatasi. Next base: position 18,030,826 of record NC_077224.1, read on the forward strand.
AAAATTCAAAAAATCATATCTCCGGTTCTATGTGACCGATTTTGATGAATGAGGGCTTAAACGAAAGATCTCACCAAATGCTACAACTTTCTAGAATATTTGAACTTCGTGGGACCAACACCAGGGGCGCCACAGTCGAAAAACCAATTTCAATATCACATAACCTCAATTATCTCGACTGTCGCTGAACCGATTTTGATGATTACTTCAACATAATTGTAGAGCACATTTGTCTCTACATTTCGTCCATACATCATTTTCCACTCAGACTACGCTATCACTCCGATTTTGCCGTTTAAGTGTGAAAAAATTGATTTTTCCAATAATAACGCTTTGAAATCACTCAGATGCCAATTTGACTGCCTCTACTCCACCAAGACACTTAAAATAGGGGTTTAAATGGAAAGTCCTGCAAAATACAACAATTCTTTGATATAGTTGAAGTTCAACAAATGACTACTTGGGGCACTCTGGATGAAAAAACGAGTTAAGAAACAAAAAACCTCGCTTATCTTGGCTTCTGAGTAATCGATGAGTTCAAGTTCTACGGCAAAATTATAGAGAACATTCTGGTCTACATTTCACCCATATAACACTTTTCTGTCAGTTCATCCAAATCCTTGATATTTTGGTTTAAATACAAAACTTGTATAATTTCACGAATTTGATTCAAGATAACTGAATGGCGTCTCCCAACTTCAGCTCTAAATCGAATTTGCATGCACTCCGAATTAGCTCACGTTAAGAATCTCACCTACATAAGCCGGTTAGGATTATCTGTCCCTTTTCTGAGTGTAAGATACTCGTGTGTAATAGGAATAACACAATTATCGTAGTAATATTTACAGCGATTATCCGTAAGAGTTCAGTGTTGAATCGAAAATTGAATGTCATAAAAATTATCGTTTGAAATCAGTTGACAATTGATACAGTAAAAGCATTTTTAAATTTTCCAATTTAGGGCAGAATCACATTGACAGTAAAATGCTCACCGTCACCGTCAAAGCCCTCACCGTATTTCGTTGATTTACGCATTTTCATTGCAATTCTTACGCAAATTTTTCATTACGATATTACCTTGTCTCATACTCGGTGGCACTAGGTGAAAATAGTATAATAAAATGAAATAAATTAAGCGAAAATGCGATAAACGGTAAGCAAAAAAAACTGTAGGATTTTTTGGCTACAGTTTTTTGTACAGTTTTTTTCGCTCACCGTTTATCGTATTAGGTGAGATTCTTAACAAAATCTCACCTACTATAATCCTAACAAAATTTCATGTCGTCCGATCGACCTCAAATTTGGCCAAAATGTGTTTCGCCACTTCCTGATTTCGAATATATATGTGGCTAAGTTACGTTCCCGGCCGGCCGGCCGCTCTTTGGAGCTTAATAGCTCCTAAACTAAAAAAGATATCGACTTGCGGTTTTCGGCAAAGGTTATATATCGGGTGAAAATTGCAACTTGGTGCATAGACCCCCCACCCCCCACCCCTCCTTCCGCCATTTTGAAGACCCCCCTTTTTTTGTTTTCTCAATAGCTCCGCCCCTATGGCATTCAGCGGACTCAAATTTTAGTATGTTATAGCTGGGCCTTAGAGCTTTCCATCAATACCAAACTTAAGGTCCCCCGACCCCCTTGACCCGAGCTATAAGGGTCCAAAAAAAATTTCTTAAAATGGCCATAACTCTGGTTCTAATTGTCAGAATTTAAAAAGTGAGGGCTTTTTGGAAAGCTCTCGTGAAATGCCACTTCCCCTTCTAACATCGCAAGTTCATAAAACCACCGCTAGGGGCGCTTTTTTTAAAAAGAAAATTTTTAAATCTTAAAAGTTAAATAACTCAAAAATTCCATTGTGCATCGGGCTGAAAATTTAGTATGTTGTAGCCGTTGATTATACCTATCAAACAAAAAAAACCTTAAGTCGATCCATAACCCCTGACCCGAGCTATAAGGGGTCAAAGTTCGAACATTGACCGGCCTCTATCTCCGGTTCTAATTAACATAGCGACCTAAATTTTACCTTTTTGGTTTCGTCTCGATGAGCACTTTCAGATAGAAGTTCAAAAAGTCACCACAGGTGGCGCTGTGATAGCGTCAAAATTCATCGAAATTCAAAGTCACTTTTCTCAAAAACGGCATTGTGCAAGTTAATGAAATTTTAGTATGTTGTAGTCCAGTCTAGGACGTTTCCAAAATGGTGCGTATGCGCGCTGTGGTTTCAATAGAACCGGAGATATGAGGGGTCAAAGTTCACAAAATTCAAAAAATCATATCTCCGGTTCTATGTGACCGATTTTGATGAATGAGGGCTTAAACGAAAGATCTCACCAAATGCTACAACTTTCTAGAATATTTGAACTTCGTGGGACCAACACCAGGGGCGCCACAGTCGAAAAACCAATTTCAATATCACATAACCTCAATTATCTCGACTGTCGCTAAACCGATTTTGATGATTACTTCGACACAATTGTAGAACACATTTGTCTCTACATTTCGTCCATACATCATTTTCCGCTCAGACTACGCTATCACTCCGATTTTGCCGTTTAAGTGTGAAAAAAATGATTTTTCCCATAAAAACGCTTTGAAATCACTCAGATGCCAATTTGACTGCCTCTACTCCACCAAGACACTTAAAATAGGGTTTTAAATGGAAAGTCCCACAAAATACAACAATTCTTTGAAATAGTTGAAGCTCAACAAATGACTACTTGGGGCACTCTGGATGAAAAAACGAGTTAAGAAACAAAAAACCTCGCTTATCTTGGCTTCTGAGTAATCGATGAGATCATGTTCTATGGGAAAATTATAGAGAACATTCTGGTCTACATTTCATCCATATATCACTTTTCTATCAGTTCATCCAAATCCTTGATATTTTGGTTTAAATACAAAATTTGTATAATTTCACGAATTTGATTCAAGATAACTGAATGGCGTCTCCCAACTTCAGCTCTAAATCGAATTTGCATGCACTCCGAGTTAGCTCACGTTAAGAATCTCACCTACATAAGCCGGTTAGGATTATCTGTCCCTTTTCTGAGTGTAAGATACTCGTGTGTAATAGGAATAACACAATTATCGTAGTAATATTTACAGCGATTATCCGTAAGAGTTCAGTGTTGAATCGAAAATTGAATGTCATAAAAATTATCGTTTGAAATCAGTTGACAATTGATACAGTAAAAGCATTTTTAAATTTTCCAATTTAGGGCAGAATCACATTGACAGTAAAATGCTCACCGTCACCGTCAAAGCCCTCACCGTATTTCGTTGATTTACGCATTTTCATTGCAATTCTTACGCAAATTTTTCATTACGATATTACCTTGTCTCATACTCGGTGGCACTAGGTGAAAATAGTATAATAAAATGAAATAAATTAAGCGAAAATGCGATAAACGGTAAGCAAAAAAAACTGTAGGATTTTTTGGCTACAGTTTTTTGTACAGTTTTTTTCGCTCACCGTTTATCGTATTAGGTGAGATTCTTAACAAAATCTCACCTACTATAATCCTAACAAAATTTCATGTCGTCCGATCGACCTCAAATTTGGCCAAAATGTGTTTCGCCACTTCCTGATTTCGAATATATATGTGGCTAAGTTACGTTCCCGGCCGGCCGGCCGCTCTTTGGAGCTTAATAGCTCCTAAACTAAAAAAGATATCGACTTGCGGTTTTCGGCAAAGGTTATATATCGGGTGAAAATTGCAACTTGGTGCATAGACCCCCCACCCCCCACCCCTCCTTCCGCCATTTTGAAGACCCCCCTTTTTTTGTTTTCTCAATAGCTCCGCCCCTATGGCATTCAGCGGACTCAAATTTTAGTATGTTATAGCTGGGCCTTAGAGCTTTCCATCAATACCAAACTTAAGGTCCCCCGACCCCCTTGACCCGAGCTATAAGGGTCCAAAAAAAATTTCTTAAAATGGCCATAACTCTGGTTCTAATTGTCAGAATTTAAAAAGTGAGGGCTTTTTGGAAAGCTCTCGTGAAATGCCACTTCCCCTTCTAACATCGCAAGTTCATAAAACCACCGCTAGGGGCGCTTTTTTTAAAAAGAAAATTTTTAAATCTTAAAAGTTAAATAACTCAAAAATTCCATTGTGCATCGGGCTGAAAATTTAGTATGTTGTAGCCGTTGATTATACCTATCAAACAAAAAAAACCTTAAGTCGATCCATAACCCCTGACCCGAGCTATAAGGGGTCAAAGTTCGAACATTGACCGGCCTCTATCTCCGGTTCTAATTAACATAGCGACCTAAATTTTACCTTTTTGGTTTCGTCTCGATGAGCACTTTCAGATAGAAGTTCAAAAAGTCACCACAGGTGGCGCTGTGATAGCGTCAAAATTCATCGAAATTCAAAGTCACTTTTCTCAAAAACGGCATTGTGCAAGTTAATGAAATTTTAGTATGTTGTAGTCCAGTCTAGGACGTTTCCAAAATGGTGCGTATGCGCGCTGTGGTTAAAACAGAACCGGAGATATGAGGGGTCAAAGTTCACAAAATTCAAAAAATCATGTCTCCGGTTCTATGTGACCGATTTTGATGAATGAGGGCTTAAACGAAAGATCTCACCAAATGCTACAACTTTCTAGAATATTTGAACTTCGTGGGACCAACACCAGGGGCGCCACAGTCGAAAAACCAATTTCAATATCACATAACCTCAATTATCTCGACTGTCGCTAAACCGATTTTGATGATTACTTCGACACAATTGTAGAACACATTTGTCTCTACATTTCGTCCATACATCATTTTCCGCTCAGACTACGCTATCACTCCGATTTTGCCGTTTAAGTGTGAAAAAAATGATTTTTCCCATAAAAACGCTTTGAAATCACTCAGATGCCAATTTGACTGCCTCTACTCCACCAAGACACTTAAAATAGGGTTTTAAATGGAAAGTCCCACAAAATACAACAATTCTTTGAAATAGTTGAAGCTCAACAAATGACTACTTGGGGCACTCTGGATGAAAAAACGAGTTAAGAAACAAAAAACCTCGCTTATCTTGGCTTCTGAGTAATCGATGAGATCATGTTCTATGGGAAAATTATAGAGAACATTCTGGTCTACATTTCATCCATATATCACTTTTCTATCAGTTCATCCAAATCCTTGATATTTTGGTTTAAATACAAAATTTGTATAATTTCACGAATTTGATTCAAGATAACTGAATGGCGTCTCCCAACTTCAGCTCTAAATCGAATTTGCATGCACTCCGAGTTAGCTCACGTTAAGAATCTCACCTACATAAGCCGGTTAGGATTATCTGTCCCTTTTCGTTTTATTTCTTCAATTTTCTTATATTATTTTCACTTAGTGCCACCGACTATGAGATAATGTAACACGGTAATTGAGAATTTGCGTAAAAATTACAATGAAAATGCGTAAATCAACGAAATACGGTGAGGGCTTTGACGGTGACGGTGAGCATTTTACTGTCAATGTGATTCTGCCCTTAATCTTCAAATATAAAACGATAATCGTTGCAATATTCAACCAAAAAGATTATATTTCAAACAATAATCATAGTAAATCTTACAATGATAATCATGATATTTCTATTACACACGATAATCGTTGTAATATTCAGCTTTCTGCTTAAAATTAACACTTTTCTGCGATAATCGCTGCATAGTAATAGTTAGTTAGTAATAGAGGAGACCGGGGTAAAATTAGCCACCAAATGAAATTTTTCATTGCGTATAATTTGTACAAAAACTGTTTGTATGACGCTGATAAATATTTCAATGAAGAGGAAGGGAAGTATATATTTAGAATTTAGAATAAAGAATGGTTTCCTCAATATTCCTTCGCAAGCAAATTATAAGATACAACTATATAATACTGTACGTGGCTAATTCTGCCCCGGTCTCCCCTACATAGTTTGTCAAACTTAATTAACAAAACTTTTCATTAAACATCCTTTGATCTTTTCTTTTCCTTTTCAAAGATTCATGTACTAATTACTAAGCTTCAATTTAAGCATTACAGTAAAAAAGGAATGACAAAGCGTCCAAGGCTTTACGAAATGCTCGAACTCGTGACTTAGATGCTATTCATCAAAAGTACTTTCTCATCGTTTACCGTTTACCGATTCTCACAACCGATTTAAACCGATTTGTAAATCACTCGAAAGATCCCACATAATATTTTTAAGAGTAATAAAATTGTTTTTTGTACAAAAATTACTTATCGGTTCATAACCGGTTCACAGCTGATTTGAACGAATTAATTATTTAAATTAATTAAAGTCACTCAAAACATTGCCCAAAATAACTTAGGACTAATATAATTAAATTTCGAATAAAAATAAGTTATCGGTTATGAACTAATTCAGAACCAATTGGAACTGATTCAGTTTTATCATAAATTCCAAAATACATGAGCCCATTCGGGTGATAATTGCGGTCTCCAGTATCTTTTTAATCTTTGACCTTGAAAAGCCGCTATTAGGAATGATTCAACGATATTTTCAACATGTCCAAAAATGAAAAAAAATCTCACGACGCGTTTTCCAGAAATCCCAAAAACATAGTTTCGGAGGGCAAGGGGAGGGGTGGAGGGAAAATGAGGGTCATGTTAACGATCCTTGAGTCGACTTATGGGGGGACCCCTTAGGTCCCAAGTTGCTATCTCTAACCGTTTGACCTCTAGAGCTGGCGACAGCTGGACGGACAGACGGACAAACAGCGTGACGACATTTCTCAGAAATCGTACGAAACGCGAAGATTTGTTGAGAAAAGTGGTTCCCGGGGGATGAAAAGTGGAAATGTTTGGGGGGGGAGGTGAAAAAAAGGGACAGATAATCCTAACCGGCTTATGTAGGTGAGATTCTTAACGTGAGCTAACTCGGAGTGCATGCAAATTCGATTTAGAGCTGAAGTTGGGAGACGCCATTCAGTTATCTTGAATCAAATTCGTGAAATTATACAAATTTTGTATTTAAACCAAAATATCAAGGATTTGGATGGACTGGCAGAAAAGTGATATATGGGTGAAATATAGTCCAGAATGTTCTCTATAATTTTGCCGTAGAACTTGATCTCATTGATTAATCAGAGGCCCAGATAATCGAGGTTGTTTGTTTCTTAACTCGATTTTTCGACCAGATCGCCCCAAGTGTTCATTTGGTGAACTTCAACTATATGAAAGAATTGTTGTATTTTGTGAGACTTTCCATTTAAAACCCTATTTTAAGTGTCTTGGTCGAGTAGAAGCAGTCAAATTGGCATCTGAGTGATTTCAAAGCGTTATTATGGGAAAAATCAATTTTTTCACACTTAAACGGCAAAATCGGAGTGATAGCGTAGTCTGAGTGGAAAATGATGTATGGACGAAATGTAGAGACAAATGTGCTCTACAATTATGTTGAAGTAATCATCAAAATCGGTTCAGCGACAGTCGAGATAATTGAGGTTATGTGATATTGAAATTGGTTTTTCGACTGTGGCGCCCCTGGTGTTGGTCCCACGAAGTTCAAATATTCTAGAAAGTTGTAGCATTTGGTGAGATCTTTCGTTTAAGCCCTCATTCATCAAAATCGGTCACATAGAACCGGAGATATGATTTTTTGAATTTCGTGAACTTTGACCCCTCATATCTCCGGTTCTATTAAAACCACAGCGCGCATACGCACCATTTTGGAAACGTCCTAGACTGGACTACAACATACTAAAATTTCATTAACTTGCACAATGCCGTTTTTGAGAAAAGTGACTTTGAATTTCGATGAATTTTGACGCTATCGCAGCGCCACCTGTGGTGACTTTTTGAACTTCCATCTGAAAGTGTTCATCGAGACGAAACCAAAAAGGTAAAATTTAGGTCGCTATGTTAATTAGAACCGGAGATAGAGGCCGGTCAATGTTCGAACTTTGACCCCTTATAGCTCGGGTCAGGGGTTATGGATCGACTTAAGGTTTTTTTTGTTTGATAGGTATAATCAACGGCTACAACATACTAAATTTTCAGCCCGATGCACAATGGAATTTTTGAGTTATTTAACTTTTAAGATTTAAAAATTTTCTTTTTAAAAAAAGCGCCCCTAGCGGTGGTTTTATGAACTTGCGATGTTAGAAGGGGAAGTGGCATTTCACGAGAGCTTTCCAAAAAGCCCTCACTTTTTAAATTCTGACAATTAGAACCGGAGTTATGGCCATTTTAAGAAATTTTTTTTGGACCCTTATAGCTCGGGTCAGGGGGGTCGGGGGACCTTAAGTTTGGTATTGATGGAAAGCTCTAAGGCCCAGCTATAACATACTAAAATTTGAGTCCGCTGAATGCCATAGGGGCGGAGCTATTGAGAAAACAAAAAATGGGGGGTCTTCAAAATGGCGGAAGGAGGGGTGGGGGGTGGGGGGTCTATGCACCAAGTTGCAATTTTCACCCGATATATAACCTTTGCCGAAAACCGCAAGTCGATATCTTTTTTAGTTTAGGAGCTATTAAGCTCCAAAGAGCGGCCGGCCGGGAACGTAACTTAGCCACATATATATTCGGAATCAGGAAGTGCTGAAACACATTTTGGCCAAATTTGAGGTCGATCGGACGACATGAAATTTTGTTAGGATTATAGTAGGTGAGATTGTTAAGAATCTCACCTAATAGAGGGATATATACTGCTCTCCGTAGAGTTCGAGCAGTAAAAATGACCATATGCCTAAGAAAAAAACGTCTTGAACTGGAATAATAGTTCTGTTAATGCTGGCTTGAATTAGCTGTTTCCGTTAACAGTCAAGAAGCCCTATTTCAGTCTATCTTCATCAGGCAATACTATTTATAACTTCAGCGTACAGCGCCATCATTAGACCTAAATTAATAGCGTATATCTTTTCACTGAAACGTAAACTACATATAGCTTTTTTTTTAACTTTCCTGCCTGTTAGAAAAAATCTGAAACTTATTATTTGCTTATTGAAGCTTTTAGTAAACATGTACTATCGAAAACTACCCGTGTGGACAATATTTACTCATTGTCGTAAATAAATTATTCATTTTCATAAAAAGACAGAAAGAGCTTTTTCATACACCTTTGACCATTAACAGCATTAATTATCCTTTAATAATATCAAATAAAAGCTCAAAGTTTCAGGCAAGCTATTAGTGCGTAGTATAAAATGTTGTGTCTTTTTTATTAGGGGTTGAATATTTCAAATAAAAAAAACTCATTATAATATTAAAATCCCCATGATAAATAAAGTGAATGTGATAATGGGGACTAGTCAGTAAAGTTACAATATTATATAGTGAAAAAAAGCTCAAAGCGAAAAGGAATGAATTGGCATTATGAATTTTTATAAGCAAAACGAATGAAAAAGTTAGAGGAATCACATTTAAATAAAATAGGAGCGAGAAAATGAGAACATGGGTGCTCCATTAATTAAAATACCCTGCTGCTAGTTTGTACACATACAATTAATTTAACACATTCACTGCTGAATGAAATGTGCGCTGGAGTTTGTGTACTTTTTAATGGGTAGGACTACCCTAAACTACATGGGTAGTGGAAAAAATCGATAAATGTTAAATAACATGTTAAGAAGTTTCCATGGACGAAATATGGTAATTTTCATATAGTTTTTTTTTTAAATCGAATTAATACTTGACTATTTTGTAATATCTATTTCTGCATTGAGATCCAATTTAACTCTCAACAAATTGATTTATTTTTAGATAGGATACCTCTCTCCCTCTCTGGAGGTGTTGAGGGAAACATAATGTGGAAATTTTATAACATGACACGGTTTCACTCACAAGTGTCTATCCAGTTTAATGGTAAAATGTGGGGTGTATAATTTTTAATACATTTTTCCTCACAAGAGTTCTTTCACTCTCGATTCTGTGGAAAAATTATCACGCTATGCATTTGATGGCCAGATGGTTTTTGTGGTTGGTTGTTTTTTGGTAAAATAAATTTCATTTGAGGAGAATTTTTGCTCTAATATCTGGAATCTAGAACGCTGAACCAGTCCTAATTTTTAAGTAACAAGCGTATGATATTTCATTGTTTCAATGTGTAATTATTCTACTTACTATATCAAAGCACTGTTGGCCATTGCTGATTCAATCAACGACTTATAAAATTCAAAATGGCGGACTTTTAAATAAAATTGTCTTTCCAATTTCCTGTAAAATGCGTTAACCGATTTTGCCGAATGGGATACCGTTGGAAAGGTCTTGAATTTCCGTAGAACTTACATCTATTTATAGCTACTCATACACTGACTGAGAGAAATCCGAAAAAGTCAAAATAACATTCCGAAAATGTTAATTTTACCCTGCAGTATTGATCCGAAATCGGTGTAAATATTACCCTTTTTAGGTGTATTATGGGTCAAAGTTACTCTTTTTCATGTTGATTTTATCCTGAAAATGTGCAAAATTAACATTAAAAAATGTTGATATATTTTTACACCCGAAAAGTGTTAAAGTTATGACGAAAAAAAGTTAATCGTAGCCTCTTTTTTTATTTTCTCAGTTAATAAAGTAATTAAAATTACAATTATTGTCCGCTTTGGAAAAACTGACCGATACTTCAAGAACCAATTTTAAAAATTCATTAATAAATATATTATCAAATCAATTGTATCATACTAAGTAACAGGGACGTAGCCAGGATTTCAGTAAGAAATGGGCCAAATTTGAAATTATGTCAGTTGGTATTTGAAGAGAATATTTTTGGAGGATTATCCCCTATAGAAACGTTTTTCATAGTATTTCAAAAATCGCCAAAGGAGTTTTCTTAAAAAATCACAGAAAAACTAATTTAGTTTTATCTGAATAGGTTATTTAAAACTCATAATCACTACTTAAGGCCTCTGCATAATAGTAATTTTTGTAAAAAAAAAAAGTTTTTTAAAGAAAATTTCCACTCTCACTGTAGTCAGAAACGTCAAAATAAAAAAAAACAATTTTGACGGAAATTTCTTCAAACGTGAAGAAGCACTTAGTATACCAGTTGTTTTTTTCTTTAATTCTTTTAAGAAAGTGTTCGTAAAATCTTGTTATTTGTTTTTAAAGTTTTGTCAGACAAAATGTACGAACAAATGTTTGGAAAGGCCTCTACACACTATCCTTGTAGGCAGAAACGTCAGAATTTTTTTTTAAAAAAAAGTAATTTTTGACGAAAATTGCTTCTAGTGTGTAGACACCATACGAGAACAAAAAAATTTCGTCAAGTTATCATGGTGCAAAAAAAGTACAAACGTTTGCAAACCCTTGATCCATTTTTACACCATTGATGCTTTTGAAAAACGTTCTTATGGATCTGAAAAGCTTTTCTTCGAGAAAATTGCAATCCCTTCTTAAAAGTTCACAAAAGTTTGTACTTTTTTCATAAACCTTGTGATAGCATGGTCATTTGACGGGCATTTATTGTTCTTTTACAAACATTTGTTCGTAAATTTTTTGTTAGGCAATAGTTGACAAACAAATGACAAAATTTTACAAACACTTTTCTGTGTGTTTGCAAACTTTTACCAACAAATGTTTATAAAAGAACAAAAATATGCTCATCAAGTGATTATGTTACGAAAAATGTTTGTGAAAAAAGTACAAACCTTTGCGAACCTTTATGGGGTTGGGAACACAATTTTCTCAAAGAAAACCTTTCTAGATACATAAGAACTTTTTTGCACAATTGTTTAAATCTGTTAAAAGCAACAAAATCGGTGCAAAAATGGACGTTGTTATGGATCTGAAAAGCTTTTCTTCGAGAAAATGGCGTTCCTAGCGTCATAGAGATTCGCAAAAATGTGTACGTTTTTCACAAACAGTATTCGTAGCATGTGCACTTGATTAGCATTTTTCGTTCTTTTACAAAAATTAGTTCGTGCATTTTTGTCAGACAAAACTTTACGAACAAATGACAAAATTTTACGAACACTCTCCTGTGTTTCTACAAACATTTATCTACAAATGTTTGTGAAAGAACAGAAATGCTCATCAAGTGATTATGTTACGAACAATGTTTGTGAAAAATTACAAACTCTTACGAACTTTTTTGTGGGTTAAGTGATTTACAAGCATTTTGTAAGTTTCCATTGGTAACTCACAAACATTTTCGAACAAATTTACGAAGTATTTTTTCTGTGTATATTACCCTTTTCCCTGCATACCATAAAGAATATTGCAAATTTATATTGAATCTATTTTTAATTAATTGGAAAAAGAAAGTAACACTTTATGATTATTTGTTTGACTACACTTATCAACGCAAATTATAATTAAAAATTCATATTATAATTATTTTTATGGTCAATTTATATAGAGTCGGTATTTAATTTAGTCCTAAATTATTCAAAAATTAATTAAGGTTGGTTGAATTGTATACATTGATTGTATGCGTAGCCCATTAATTTTTTAATTAATCATTTATATCATTTATGTTTGATTCATATGTTTTTATCCGAAAATTTATCGTAAAAGAACAAAAATGTGTAATAAGTCTTTTATGAATAAAAATAAAGCTTTTTTGATAAGTTCTCAAACAATTAAATTTTTGTGACATATCGATTAATTTATATTTTAATTTCATTTTTGAAAATTGAAAACTTTAATAAATTGCATACTCTCCTTTATTCTAAAAACGTGTTACGCTTTTTCGGTTATTTTCTCTAAAAAAAAGTCTATAAAATTCGATTTTCAACAGTTGAACAGCTACGAATTCATTTAATATTAATCCCAAACATAAAATCTATGATTTATGTGCTGAAAATTATAAAGTTTTGACCATATAACTCTCACTAGTCTTCACTGATTTTATACAAAATAAATCTAAATTTTCCGCGCATTTTTCCACATCATAAACATTGTGCGAAAATTCACTGACTCCTCATTCTAGATATGTATATTGATATTAGCGATGAAAAGTTATTTGTAAAATGAGATTATTTCATATACATTTTAAATATAAATTCAACTTTGATGAAGATAGTTAATTATGTTTATTTTTCTTCTTCATCTCTCTGTTTCACTTTTCAATGTTTGATTTATATTGAAATAATTGAAGCGCAACAATAAGATCCACCAGTGCGATAATAACTTGGTATTGTTCCATCACAAAATTAATATCTGTCCCCTTGGCGCACGATTCAAAATTTCTCGTTCAAATACATAAAAAAAAGTAAAAACAACAAAATCGTTTTGTATCTGAAAAGCATCATTAATTTATATATGAAAGTTTCATCGAAAGTGTGAGATATTGATAAACTTGCATGGAATACCAAGATAAAGCCACGTAGAAGATAGAATGAGGTACAATAAAATTTGTCAGAGTGATAAAACTTTCGATATTATACGAAAAGATAGTTCTTTTACGGCACAAAACACTCTCGTGCTTTTGTGTTCACCCCTTCAAGAAAATGAAGCTATTTAGTTGTTCACACAATCCAGCTGTTTAATGTCTTATGCCAAAATGATGGCAGTTAAAGTATTCCCCTAGTTAGGCGGGTGAATAGACCGATACAGAAGAAGATTAATCCAATAAAGACTACAACATATTGTCCGTTCAATGGTTAGTACGATAAAAAAATGTGAATGGGAAAAGTAAATTTACTTTTCCACAGTAAGCCGAGACACACACCGTAAAAACCAGTCAACATTAAGTAACTAATTTAATCTTTTCTTTGAATACATTAAGTTTCTGCACGTAAAAAAGGTCAATAGATCTGAAGAGGTGATATTGTATTATTTAAAGGTAATGAAAATAAGATATTCAGTAGCATACTAAAGTACGATTATTGGGATTTAAGCTGAGACTTATTGTAGCTGTTTGGTATGTATCTTAGCTTACTATTTTCAATTCTTCACAGGTTATTTGTTTTCGCGTAGGCAGAACACAAATATCCCTTCCAAAAACGTTATTGGAAATTTATTTTAATTCAATAAAATAATCCTCAGTTTCCAGTAAAATTGAAAAAAATATATTTTAAATCGCAATTAATTTTCACTGATTGTCTCCGCCCGCCGTATTGTAGTCTTCATGTTAGTCAAGGTGTATGGGCCCTATAGTGTATGCAGATTTTACGTCAAAATTAAGCAAGCAGCTAGCCGAGACACATTCCAGTATTTAATAAAAACCCCTAATTTTAAAAACGTAATCTACTGTGGTGTTACTAATTTGATTTTTTCTTCTTAAAATAAATACTTTTAATCGATTTTCATTCTTTAAATTTCCAGAGAGAAAATAAAATCATTTAGAATAGTGCAGATGACTGGCTTCGATGGTTCATGTCTCGGCTAACCACTTTCTATTTCGTGGAATAAATTTTAGACTTTAGAAAACCACAAATTTACTTATTCACAAGTAGAGTTTGAGAAATTTGAAAATCTATTCGAAAAGCCAGAAAAGAGACATTCTTACTTATTGATATTTTCGCAATGTGGCTGAGGTAGGGGAGACTGGGGCAAATTTGTCAAAACGAAAATTTCAATATTCACTATTTTCCAATATAAAAAATACTGAGGCTTGAAATTTTTATTATAGATAGCCTTCATGAACCTTCTTAAACTTACAAAGTTTCAAGGGATTCCGGAAGGATTATGTAAAATAAAAAATAATGAAATTTTGAGTCGTATTTTTGGAATATCTGGCTTACAGAAAATATCAATACTGATTAGCTCAATTTAAGCACATTTCTCGTTAAGATAGAGAAAAATTATCTTTGACAAAGTTGTAGAGGAATAAGTTTCCTATATAAATATGTCTATTTGATAATTTTAACGTTTGCGAGAGTAAAACGTCACAAATTATCCGAAGACTGACAAAATTTGCCCCAGCAATTTTGAGAATCTCCACAAAATCGAATTTCAGAAAATGATTCGAAAATCACATTTCTTTCGAGATAGTGAAAAATAGTCTTCTGCAATGTTGTAGAGCAGTAAATTTCCTATAAGAATATGCTTATTATAAAACGTTTAAATTTTCTCAGAGCTCGGGAAAGAATTAAATATGCGTTTTGACAAGTTTTCCCCAAGTCTCCCCTACACCCTGTTCGAATTTCGAAGTGCTCAAGTGTCAAAATGTGTTAGTCCTCACTTTGATGTGAGGAACAACACAAAGCAATGACATTTAGTGCTTCTTTTTCATTATTAAATTACTCCATAATCACCGAGTAACACTTTTGAGAGCCTTTTAGTGTGATGCTTCATAAATTTTCCCGACATTGTGCGAAAATTTAGTATGAAAATTCGAAATTGAGTTTGAATTCTTCGAACACAAACGACTTTTTGTGCAAATAGTTATGGATTTACCTTTTAGCTAATCAAACTCGTCTTCTGTTTGCACCTAATGAGTGTAAACACAATTAGAGTTTGTTTCTCCAATAGTGTCTTAGCTAAAAAGTAAATTTAACTCTATTTGAAAAAAAAAGTAGTTGATGTTAGGTGTATTCAAATTCAATTTCGAATTTTCATACTAAATTTTCGAACAAAGTGGGAAAAATTTATGAATTAGGGGAAAGTGCTCATGCTTTGCATGGTCTCAAGCTTTACAATGACTAAATTTTTCCTATGTTTCTGAATAAATACGACTCCGAAATATATTTTAAAAACAAAACGCTTTCCCCTAGTTTTTAAAATATAGAATAGATGAGTCAAATTTACTGAAAAACATACAAAAAATTAGTAATTGTAAAGCTTGGGACCGAGTAAAGCATGGGCACTGGGCACTTTCCCCTATTGTACTGAAAAGCTCTCAAAAGAGTTACTCAGTGATTACGGAGTGATTAAACAATGGGACAAAAACAATAAACGTCGTTACTTTGTGTTTTTGCTCACAACAAACTGAAGATCAATACACTTCGAAATTCGAACAGGACGTACTTTGCGAAAGTATCAAGAAGTAAGATTGTCTATTTTTCGACTTTTCAAATAGATCTTTGAACTTTTCAATCTCTACTTGTGGATGGTAAGAATTAGTATAAATGATGATGTGAGCGCCAATATAATTCTGTTGATCAAATACTTCTTTTGTCTCATTCACAGTTGGAGTTTAAAAACTTCGGAAATCGGTTTCGAATGCTAAAAACAGGTCTTTGAACTTCTCGTTTCGTCCGTTTAGTGGCCATAATACTTCTCTTTCGAATTTCGAAGCGTCTTTATTGTCAAAATGTATCTGTTTTTGTTTTGTTGTGAAGAAAATTAAAGGAACAAGGCTCACTCCATTATAATTCTCCTCGTAATCACTGTATAATACTTTTAACAACATCTTTAGTATGACGTTTAATAAATTCTCTCCACCCTCGAACTGAGTTTTGTATTCTTCAAACATCAACGACTTTTTGTGCAAAAACAGTTCCATTTACCTTTTAGTCAAGACACTTTTGGAGAATCAAACTCCAGTTGTGAGTGGGAAGTTTATTGAGAGTACAACAAAATCTTTAGACTTTTTCGTAAGGTAAAGTACCCTATAGTCGGCCGGTTTCTTAACTCGGCCAGTGCGACTATTTATTCAATTTGCTTAGATTTGTTATAATATGGTCTTACCGATTTAACATTATAAGGTGTATTATATTATATATGACGTAAATCAGTGAAAATTTCATAGAAGTTGACTATAAAACGTTAAAAAATTGGTTAAATAATTCAACTGGCCGAGTTGAGAAACCGGCCGACTAGAGGGTACTTTACCTTATGTAGCATAATTCTTTTTTTTCTTTTTAATTTCTTACGGCGTATAGTTATCTATTTATAAATTAAATAACATGGATTCTAGGTGTGTATCTCGGCTAAATGTGATTTTTTAAGGTTAGATATTTTAACTTATAATTTCTTTCTTTTTATATTCTTGGCTCTATTTCTGTGTCCTTTTGGTTAATTCTATAGTACTCTATCAATGCCATGACAAATTTTATTCGAAACTCAGAAGACCATTTCCGAAAGTGTGATTCTGTGACCGTGACATTGTCATATGGCAATGTCAGAACATTGAGAAAAAAAGTGGGTGCGATTAACTTTTTTTCCTCATTACTTTAACACTTTTTAGGTGTAAAAATATATCAACATTTTTTAATGTTAATTTTACACCTTTTTAAGGGTAAAATTAACATGAAAAAAGTTAACTTTAACCCCCAATACACCTAAAAAGGGTAATATTTACACCGATTTTGGATCAATACTGCAGGATAAAATTAACATTTCCGGAAAGTTATTTTAACTTTTTCGGATTTCTCTCAGTGAAGTCACAATGAATTTTATAAAACAAATCAATAAAGACAAATTGTTTTTACGTTTTTACAAAATATCACTAACAGTGAAAGAGTTTTACTAAAAAACGATTATTTGCATTTTCGAACTCATGTGATATGATGAAAAAAGCTCGATTGACATTGTCAGGTTTCGAACTCAAGTATAGGCTCTATTATGCAAATGTCCAAGGTTCGAATCCACACTAGAAATTTTTCGAAATTCTATTAAATATTGCACAACATTATTATTATTAATAAATTGCTATTATCTCGGATAAGATAAGAGTTAGACCTTGGCGATATAATCAAAGTATGTATTACAACCTTAAATATGATGAGATGAAGAAAAAATCTTAATGATCATTTTGCGGGATAATTTCCCAAATCATTTTTCCCATATCTCCCTTGTATTCTGTTAGATGATCCAAGAAATGCGTCGAAGGGCAATTTAGTGCTATTACATTTTTTATGACTTACATAAATAATAAACATGCGTTGGTTTAATAAATATTGAAGATATATTTCCATACAGTGAATGAGGAAATTGACATTGAAACCTACACTTCAAATTCCGTCCACCCACGAAATTATCAGAAATTCTTATCACACAGTCGTCACATATATCAAATGGAGGTGGCATCCACAGACACAAAAAAAAATCTCATTACAATCCTCAGTCCCTCCGCATTCATCCCTCCATCCCCAATGCAATTTAGATCATGCCAGGAGGGATGTGAGGGAATTTTTCATTCATGGAGACGCCTGGTGAAAGCTACTCCCTCTCACATTTTTCATTCTGTTTCTCAAACTTTTCAGCTCCATCATAACTGGAGAAGACACACACATCATCCCACAAATAATTAAAATCAATTAATAAATAAAAACTATCTTCTCGGTGTTTTTTTTTTGTAACAGTCGCGCCTCTAGCGTCTTGGGTATCATTGAAGCGAATTAACCACAAGATGAAGCACTTTAAAATGTTCGCCAGAGCACAAATAGGAATTTTCTATTGCATCCACACATGCTTGCAAAACATCTAAGTATTTTATTTTTAAAACACGGAACTCACCTTGTGTACAAACGAGATACTTAAGATCAAGTGTATCAGTAATACAAGTCGTGAGAGGTGTCAACCCTTTCTAATTCAAGAGAAATGCGTCTTGGATCACACACTATTCCTCTTCCTTCCTCACTTTTAGAATAAAAAAAAAACCCAAATAAGAAAATCCAATTCACTTCTTTCCTGCCGACGCAGAACTAGCAGCCGGCATCTCCGTCGACGCGATTTTCGTGACTGACTTGTGCTCTCACTACCTTCGAGCATTTCGAGTGAGATTCAGCGAATTTCACGACGCCAGGCCCGAATTGAGTTCAACTGGCGCCCTAGCTCTAAATATATCATCCAACCATTAAGCCAATTTCATGTGGATTATAACTTCACAGAAATCCAAGAATAATATTACTTCATGCGAAAATGTATTCAACAACTTTGCTCTTTAAACCCAATTCTCAGAAGGAGAAAAATTCCTGGCAAAAAAAATATTGATATGATGACAATGTTGAAGAGAGAGGCAATTCTTTGGAAACGGAAATTTGACGGGATCTCTGAATGATTTCACCTCAATTTCTCACAAAGACTCTATACATATACCGCCCTGTTTGATCAATAAATAAAAGAAGAACTGGCAATTTTAATTGGATTTTTGAAGTCACCATTCAAACAAATAAACAAATGAAAAATTTAAAAATTGTTACTATGAATTATTACTCTGAAATTATTATTTTTTCTTAAATTAAGTGTACCGAAGCCCATTCACAGCGAACAGACTGGGCTTTTCTACATGGTCATTGCTCTTTTACGCCTTCATTTCTTTTTTACACGTGGAAAAAATAATCAAAAAATTGCAGCACCAAACCAATTTTTGCAATAATTTGATATTTCTTACGCCTTATGAGACAATATTCTTTAAAAAGAAAATGATGTAGGGTGAAAGGAACGTCTATTGACACTTTAAGAACTCGTGTCAGCACCTATTGACACCCTACTCTGTACCATTTGGAATATCAAATTTGAACATCTCTGTTTATTGTAAATGGTATATTACAGAAAAAACGTTATGTTACTTATATTTTACTAGATATATTCAATAATTTTCAACATTTTGACAAAAGTGTCAATAGGAGTTCCCTGTCGAACAGACGTTCATCCGACCCTATTAGTAAAATTTTCCGATTATAAGTACCTTGAGAAAAGAGCAAAGAGCAATTGACCGGTCAATTGCTTTTTGCTCTTGATTCGAAGTGTTCAGATTTGGCAAATTTTACTAATACATCATTTTCTTTTTAAAGAATATTGTCTCAGAGAACAGAAAAAACACCAAATTGGTGCAAAAATCGGTTTGGTGCCGTAAGTTTTTGAATATTTTTTCCATGTGTAAAAAAGCAATGAAGGCGTTAAAAAGCAATGACCATGTAGAAAAGCCCAGTCGGTTCGCTGTGATTGTGTTCAATTTGAGTAGGGGAAACCGGGGAGGTTTGGGACAGGGGTAGTGTGGGACGAGAAGATTTTTTCATTAATTATTAAAATAAATAGGATTTAACCACTACACAATCTTGGGTAACATTAAGATGTGTCTTGACTAAAAGAATGGATATCCTCAGTTCTATTGCTTAAATTCTATGAACAGTGTTTTAAGAATTGATAAAAATAGGGTAAATTAAGCTAATTCACAACATGCTGCAAATGGAAATTTTTCGCTACTCCAAATGGAAACGTCATTGTTTTCATGATAAATACAGTACTAAATTATTATACTTATATATTTTCTATACCAGTTTCATTATTTAGTTAATTTTGTTTAAAATAAAGCGAAAATCCATTCATATTCACAAATTTTAATTTGTTAATTTCTCAGAAAAATTAAAAGTGTGCCTTTTCACCATCGAATTTTTTACCGATCGACCATATTTTCCAATGAAAAACACAATGAGGTGATTGTTGTTTATTCGTTTTGTTTAACATTTAGGGTAAGTGTGCTAAATTTCGGCATAGTTGCATGCAAGCGCGAAAGTCTCAAGTTTGAAATGTAATATTTTTAATAGAAATTGATTTTTTTTATTCCTTCTACTTAAGGAGTGTTGCTTGGAACCTTGTAGACAGTTTATCGTCTTTATTTACTCTAAAATCATTCTTAATACATTTAAAAATGAATAAAAATGTAAACATAACTTTGGTGCCCTATTTCGGCCACCTTCATTCTTATAGTTTCTTGCCCTTTAGGAATTCTTCCAATGCCTTTTTCACGTCATCTTGTTTGTCGAAGCTACATTTTTTGTTATTCTTTTGCATTGTATAATCTCTAGAGTATGTAAAAACTAAAAATTCATGGAAATTCGAGGAACAAAAAAGGTGGCCGAAATTCCAATCTGGCCGGAATTTGGCACACTTACCCTATGCTATATTTCTGGCTAATTTTAGTTAAATTAAGTGTAAATCTTCATTGTTAACGGTACGTGAAGTTTTCAAATGAAATAATTGCCTATTTCGTGAACAAAAAGGGTTTTTCTGAAGTGTCTGCAAATGCTTCAATAGGAAACCCCGCAAATATGATTCTTTTTGAGAGATTTTCTTATTGTTTTTGACGGGAGAAGAGAAAAGAGCAGGAATAAGAACAAATCCTGCAATCAAGAGCAACTCAACAAGGTTTTGGAAGCCTTTCGCCGTGGTTTCACTTTCTCTGTTTGTCTCCAATTAGAAACTTTCCCTTGTCTCCATTTGGACTAATATGTTTCCAATAGGAGCATTTTACACTTGCGTATTTTCCTTGTATTTAAGAAGTTTTCAAATTATATCTAAAGAATTTTCACTAAACAGTAACATTCTAGTAGAGTCAAGGAGCAAATTTATGTAATTCTCTTCAGAAAAAATATGAACTTAATTTGTCGAATCCTTTGTCAAAGTTAAAGCGTCTGGATATGGTTTTGAATTAGGACATTTACCCTAGCATATTTTTGATGTCTCAGTTTTATTATGTCATTAACCATAGCAGTGTGATCTGGGAACATATTTTTATAAAAGTTTCAAAGATTATACTCTGCTATTTCTTACATAATGTTTTTAACTACCAAAACTACACATGGGGATGTTTTGGACACCTGAAAGGGGATGAATGGGACGTTGATTTTCAGCAACATTGTAGGTAGCACGCAGGTCTTAGTACTGTCAAAACCAATGTGGCAACTCGCATTGAGAGTAACATTCCCAATTTCTACTGGAAATCTCTCTTTTGTGCAAACTTTGCCAGTTGAAACAACAAAAACAATTAAATCATCAATATCTTGGGAACCAATAATTTCTTCTCCTGAAGATATTCGACCTTTGCCTTTGCCCAATCCCGTTAAAACTATTTTCTCGAAAATTTTTATCCATCAATATCCTAAAATTTTCAAAAGTTCCCCAGAAAAGGCAATTCGAGAGCTCATTCAAATAAATAAGAAAAAAGCAGGTGACATAGAGTTGTCACAAAATCAAGGAATCCGCAAATGAGTTCAAAACTAATAGTGTCAAGAGAATGCTCTCGCCGAAGGAATATTTGATGACGATGCTTCCAATATTTAGATTAAAAAAGAAAAAAAGCTAGGATAGCATTGACAAAAATGACTATTGTGCAAATAAGATTTATATTGATCTGCAAGTATGAAATAAAAGATTAAGCATCTTAATTTTTGTCATTTTCTGATAGAAATAGTTTAAATCCAGTATTTGAAACTAGTTATCATGCTTCAACAATGCAAATTATGCAAGAAAAAAAAATGCGTCCAATACTGCCCCAAATCGGGGAGGTTTGGGACAAAGCGTCAGGTTAAATGTTTTATCTTCTCCAAGAAAATTCAGTTGTTTTCCAAATTCCATCTAGTACTTTTTATAAAGGCAATACCCATTAGTATTCTATAGACCAAATAAAATTGTAATACACTATCGTGGTTTCTTTGAATTCTGTCCCAAAGTTAAAACATAAAAAAGTGTCCCAACCTCCCCGGTCTCCCCTATACCTTAAAAAATTTCTCGTAAACTGAAGAGGATACGAACCCGGAACATTTGCATCATAGATCGGGCGCTTTTCCACTTAACGTTTAATAAAAATTTAAATTTTCATTTTTGTTCTTTAAATCTTCCAGAAACTTTTTCATCAAATGATTAAGGGGTTACGTGGGTCTCAGACAAAAAAATATATAGCATATTTTCTTTACATTTTTTTTTTGATAAGATAATATTTTATTTAATTTGAGATTTTAAGTATATCAAAGCACAATCAAACTGTCCTAAGTCTAAAAATTGTGACTATTATAAACAGTAAAAATTTTGAGAAAAATACTAAAAACATAATTCTTCAATAAATCCTTCAACTGTTATGCCCAACGCACAATAACTTTTGTTTGTAAACATGTTTTTAAAATTTCCTATGAAAGAGAGCAAGATAACTAGATGTCGGTTTCATTCGTTCTCATTGAAATGTCAAAAACATGTTTACAAAATAAAAATTATTGTGCGTTGGGCATTATGCCCAACGCACAATAACTTTTGTTTTGTAAACATGTTTTTGACTTTTCAATGAGAGTGAGTGTGATCTAGATCTAGTCATCTCGCTCAATCTCATAGGAAATTTTGAAAACATATTTACAAACAACAGTTATTGTGCGCTGAGCATTAATAATAATAATAATAATGTGCCGAAGTGCCCGGGGCCACCATCCCCTGCGGTCCTCGAAAGCCTCGTATTTGAATGCGAGGCTTGTCCGATGAGATTCCGTACACAAATAGGCCTCAGCCAACATCAGCGTCATGCACACCCTGTCCTGCGCAACGAGGCTCGGGAGCGTGCCTCTCGTACCAGGGTTGCCTCTGCCATTCCAGAATCCCGGCCCAGAGTGAATGGCGGCTGGACTACCGAAGAGATCGAAACTATGTTTCGACTGGAGGTACGGTTCCAGGGAATTTCCCGCATCGCCAAGGAAATGTTCAACTCAGGGGAACTCCCAGGAAGGACTCTTAAACAGATCCGGGATAAACGCAACACCATTGTGTATAAAAGGCGTTTACAAGTTGCTTGGGCCCGGGTGATGGAGGAGGCGGCTGTCGAGGTGAGAGAGGAATCCGAGCAGCGGGTTCCTGTTGAGGCCCAACTGACATCGCTAGACTTGGCGGCGGAGGAGGGAGGAGACTCCCATGATTCCGCTATCCAACCCCAACCAGGAGCTGTGATTGATGAGGATGGGACCGAGAATGCGGAGCCCGTTGATGTGACTCACTCTGCAGTGGAAGAGACTGAATGGCGAATTGGAGTGGTGCGTGATGCTTTATCGTCCCCACTTGACCGTATGCCTTCGAGAATTAGGACTCTTTTAACGACATTGAGCAACCGCTTAGAGGAAGCGATGGCTGTTTTGCCGGGCCAAAGAAATATTGACGAGACCTATGAGGAGGTTCTATCATTCTTTAGTGCCAAAATTAGTACGGCACAAACAGAAGCGACAAGGCGCAGAACCCGCAGACGTCGTCGTGCTGGGGGTCGTCGAGCTCGCAGACAATATGAGTATGCGAGAACGCAGGATCTCTATAGGAATGAGCCGGGCCTGCTCGCCAAATACGTGCGGGAAGGGACCCGATGGACTGAAGAGCGGGAACAGTGTGGACCTGCGGTCCAGGTAATGGAAGAATTTTATCACTCCATCTGGGATGTTGAGACTCTCATTACACCACCCGATATGGGGTCTCCACAACCTCTCATTCCCCTAGATCGTGTGCTAGACGTTATATCCGCCGCCGAAATAGAACGGCAGGTAAAAAAGACAAGCAGCAAGAGCGCAGCAGGTCCTGATGGCATTAATAAACGATGCTTATCGACACGTGGTGACCGGGAAATCATAAGACTGTTCTTCAACTTGGTGATGGTTGCTGGAGTGCAACCCACAGCGTGGAAAATCAATCGAACAACTCTGATTAAAAAAGAGGGAAGGGACCCGGCGCGACCTGATAGCTACCGGCCGATTACCATCGGGTCCATGTTGTCTCGTCTGTATTGGGGCATCCTCGACAAGAAACTTCGATCAGTAGTTCGATTTAGCGACCGCCAAAAAGGTTTCGTTTCGGAGGCTGGTTGCTACAATAACATCCAAATCTTGCGAGAAGTGTTGAAATTGTCGAAGGTGCGTAAAGGTTTGACAGTGGTGCAACTGGACGTCACGGCTGCCTTCGACACCGTGCCGCACCAAGCTGTGGCGCCCGCTCTACGCGCAAAGGGTGTGCCTGACACTGTTATCCGTATGATTGAGGAATCTTACGCTGGGGTGAGCACAACAGTCTCTTATGAGGGGTCGACCTTTGAGGTACCGATCCGCAGAGGTGTAAAACAGGGTGATCCACTGTCTCCTTTTATATTCAACACCATCCTGGATCCACTTCTTTGCTCTCTAGAGCTGATGGAGGGATTCTCTATCGGGGAGGACTGCCAGGTTGCCTGTCTGGGGTTCGCTGATGATCTAGTTTTGTTGGCGAATTCTGCAGTAGCGGCCGGTACTCTTCTACGACGGGTGGAGAGCTACCTCGAGCGGCTCGGAATGAAAATCTCAGCCCCTAAATGCACCTCCTTTGAAATTGTCCCTCAAAACCAAACGTGGTTCCTGAGGGATCCCGGTATCTCACTTCGCACTGGGGAGATAATTCCATACACTGATCCAGGGTCATCTCTAAAATACCTGGGCATGCAGATGTCACCTTGGGACGGTGTCAGGCTGACGGGACTGCAAGATGAACTAAAGGTATGTTTGGAGAGAGTCCAAAAGTTATTTCTTAAGCCACACCAAAAACTAAACTTAATCAAGACTTATATAATTCCACACTACTTGTACCGCCTCACAATGACTGCCCCTTCCAAAACGATGCTACAACGTCTCGATGGCATAATTAGAGTGGCAGTTAAAGAGATCCTGCATCTGCCATTAGGCGTGACAGACGGACTCCTGTATTGTAGTAGGAAGGATGGTGGCCTCGGGATACAGCAGCTTGAGGTTATTGTGGTTTCGGCCACTTTGAAATCCGGCATTCGCTTTCTCCAAGCGGATGACCCTGTTATGTGTGGTTTGGCTGTTGAGGGAGGCCTGGAGTCAACACTCCGAAAAATCGCGAACTCGGAGCGCATAAATTGGCCAATTTCATCGGCGAAAGAAGTAGAGGCCTTCAAGCAGAACTCCAAGAAAAAAATGTTGATGCAGTGGATGGAAAGCAAAGCCCAGGGATCCGCGACAGCAGCCTTTAAGGACAGTTGCCTTGGTAACAGCTGGCTTTTTCGGCCTGAGATGCTGAAACCAAGCGGCTTCCTTACCGCGCTGAGAATGCGAACAAACACGCTGGGAAACCGAGTGGCCCTGAACAGGTTCCGTCCGCAGCCAAATATTAATTGTCGGAAATGTGGGTCAATGCTGGAGACTCTGGGCCACATTCTCGGAATGTGTCTCCACACCAAAAGACGACGAATTGATCGTCATGACCGAATCCGCGATTTTATTGTCTCGGAGGTCGCCCGTGTGGATCCCGCGGCCGTAATCATCAAGGAGGCTCCGATCACCCTGCCGTCCGGGGCCCGTCTCAGACCCGACCTGATTGTACAAAATCGGGAAGGGCTCCAAGTGGTCGACGTGACAGTCCGCCACGAGGACGGGACGGGACTCGACGACGGACGGCAGGATAAGATCAATAAATACGGACATTTGGTGCCTACACTGGCCCAAAGGTTCGGAGTAGCCCCGGGTGAAGTGTTACCCATAGTCGTGGGTACACGCGGAGCCATCCCGCCGGCGACAATGCAGGCGCTCCAAAAGCTTGGAGTCGCCTCTAAACGCGTAGCGCACGCGATTTCTATGATCGCCCTTCGTAGTTCTATCGTAATATACTACGAATTTATGGACTACAACGGGCGGTCAAGAGTTCGGGACAATTAGTCCTGGTAAATGCCTCTAAGGTCACCTCTAATTTTAATGTGTGTGTTAGCGTTCTAAAGTTACATATGAAGTGTGCTGTCTCCTTATGTGTTTTGTATCTACCCTCTCTTTTGAGGGGTAGTTTTATGACTTGACACATAAATAGAGCTCTTTACACTCTATCTATTTCTCATATATACAATACTTATTTGTTTATCTGTTTATTTATTTATCTATTTATTTATTTTTAATTTTTATCGAAACGACAGCCAGTGACTTTAACGCGTAGCACTGGGAGGAAACATGACCGCTCCAATCCCCGGGAGGACAAAGACAAGGTGGACCCTCAGCCCGACTGGGTTGAGAGTGAATATAGTGAAGGGGGGGCTGGCAAATAGTTCCATTGCCTCACTGAAGGTACTGCAAAGAACCCTGCAGCCGTCCCCCCTCACTTTGCTTATGCTCACAGGCAACCGGGCCACAAGTAACCGGAAAGTCCAGCCACCATTCTGTGGCTGCAGAATATATATATATATAATAATCGGTTGTAAAGGAGAGAAAAAGAGGATCTTTTAGCAATTCACTCACCATAAGGAAGCCTCAGTCGTATCAGTAGCTCAATGGGGTCAATGGGTAAAGTGTTGGCTTGGTAATACAAGAGCCCTCGGTTCGATCCTTTGCTTAAAAGAGTCCTGATAAAAAATATGGAAAAAACACAATTTTAACTGCCTGTAAAGCTACAGCTCGCTTCAAAATCAGTTGTAGTTTAAGATAATAAGAATCATACCAAAAATAATAAGAGATCCATGGAGGGCAGTGAAAAGTATTAAAAAAAATCAAATAAACAGTGAACAATCAGATAAAACTTTACAATTAGAAATTCAATAAAAAAAATATGCAAAAATTTTACGTAAACAAAATTCACAGATTATTTATGTCAACAAGAAATATTTTTTAAAGTATTTATTTTCATAAGGCCCATTTAAATAGCGGAAATTCAAAATAAACCCCACTTTGACTTGCTCCAGTCCGCATTGGAAAATCTCCGCTAAGTACCCATCTAATCAAATCAAACAAAAGTATTCCTAAATGATTCCCTTTCTAATTTGCATCGGTATGTTACTGAAAATCCCCTATAATTTCTAATGGTTTGTTTTTGAGGTAAAATATTACTATCATCTGTTATAATCTTTGCTAATGTGTCTCGGCTAAATGAGAACATCTGGGAGATTTTCAATTTTATACCGATATGTTCTGAAGTTATTCCCGCTTCAAAATTAAAAACCTTTGATTTTTTACCATTAATGCTATATTAATCTAAAAATTGAAGTAGTAGAACACCTCTTCGACAGGTAACCTCTATTGACACTTTTGTCATAACATTTAAATTTATTTAATTAATAAAATCGACCACTCAGAATATAATGCGACTAACTCGATTTTTTGCAAAATTCGTTTTTTTCGCTTTTCGGGTACTCCGTGACACCCTCTACCTTCCCTGTGAATATTATACCGAAAAGTTAATTATTCCCAAAGTTATATCGGTTCCGATAATTAAAAATCCTATGATCAGCATGTAAAAACTCAGCTTTAAATCACTCTCCTGTAAAGTTGGCCATTCGCGAGTTAGTCGTATTATATTCTGAGTGGTCGAAATGTAAGTAATTATGGCATTTTTCATTAATCTACGTTTTTCGATAAGGATAAGTGTTCAAATTTCGTATTCCAAATGGTACAGAGTAGGGTGTCAAAAGGTCCTGACACGAGTTCTTAAAGTGTCAATAGGTGTTCCTTTCGCCCTACGAAATTCACCTACGGAATTTTATCAAATTTTTTCCGTTCGTAAGAGCCTCGACCCTCGAGTGGGTCAGTGGATAGAGTAGTAGCTCTATGACTGCGAGGTTTTGGGATCAAAGCTGAGCAGCAGCAGAAAAAGATTTCTCATGCCATATCGGCTTTGAATTCGTCCAGTGAATGAATGAATAGTAATGTCAATGGTGCATATTGGCAAAAAAAAGTGAACCGCATAAACAATAGAGGCTGGTACGAGAACGAGTTTCGATGCGAAAGTGGCACTTCAGTCGATACAAATATTCGCTGTCACTGATCCCAAACACACACCGAGAAGGGATGCTGTGATATAGTAACGGCACTGATAGCCCACAGAGCTGATATTGAGTGGCTACCCGTATCGGGGCATAAGATAGTATAGGAGTGGGGAAGCATAAGGGGCCCAATTGGTGGCCTGGATGCATCGGAATATCCGAAATGGAGAACTGGCGCCTGGCAAAATCTTATCTCTTATCTTTCCCGTTCGTAACACAGAGCTTTCCGATATTCTGGTGACAGCTGTCAAACACACGAGAAAGTCAAAATATTCCCCTTCTTGCATGGGCTTTTATTTGCCTTTTTCGGTCTCAATTAGCCGAGTATCAGAGAGCCCAGTGTAACTAATTAAGACAGGGGTGAGCAAGAACCGTTTGAAACCGAATAAACGTCAAAATATAGTCCAAGTAGCGTTTTGACCGTTGACATACAATTTTCATTTGACGTTTATTCGGTGTCGCAAACAATATTTCGAACATAAAAGGTTCTTGGGGTATATTTGCACCTAAAGTTATGCAAATGTAAGCAGGGGTAATACTGAATGGATTTTTTCTAATTAATGAAAGAAATATTCTTTTTCCGAAATTATTAAACCTTCTTAAACTCGTTTGGAGTTTCCTCTGTCATGGTAACAATTTTAATTTATTTCCTCTATTCCATAATGTAAATTCACTTAGGAAATTCAATTTAATCCCAATTTACCTAATCAAATTTCACAGAATAACACCGTTTCACCAGGCTCGAGGAAATTAATTTGAAATATATCCTGTTCAGTTGAAACACCAAAGAGGAGAGCTTTTTGTCAAGAAAATTTTAAGAAACAACACTTGGGTATATTTTGGGAAAACAAAAAGCACAAAAAAAATACTTTGGAAAATCAATGAGACAATGGAGAAAATTAGTGTAATGCTTCTTATACAAAAATATTCACAAGGGAAGTTTATTGTTTGGATGGGATACGTAAGTCTTTAAATCAACAGGAGAAAAACAATGAGGAAGAAAATGTCCATTGAGTTGCGTTTGCCAACACACCAGCCCCCAATGGGAGGCACCCCTTAAGCACAGAGGAAAATGTCCAGCAGTGTTTTCCCATTCAGCCGAATCAGAGGCACGAGAGTCACCAGGGTCGGAAAAGGCAATGCTTTTGGGGGGATGATAGGGCGAAAAACCGCCTCGAGGTACGGCTTTTGTCCCAGTTTTTTTGTGTCCTGATGGTTACCTCCGAAGGATTGTTTCAATATTTTTCATAGCAATTTTTTACACCATCAAAGGCATGTGGGAGGACAAAAGGGCCAGAGGAAAAAATGCTCTGGGGGGGAAGGGGGATGGGAAACCAATTCAGTGGTTCCTGCTGAATAATTCACCATTGAACGATCGTCGTGGCACGAAAGTGATTCGACATGAAATCGCCTCAATGGAAAATAGGAAACTCTGGTGGGCCACCACCCCATTACTCTTGGCGCATTTTCCAGTCTTTCACACCACAAGACATCCCCCCCGGGATGACGTCAGCACGATGGGTGGTTTCCCTCGCTCATTCAATCAATGTTTGTTGAACTTTACACATTGCACGACATATCCAATAAATTAGGCTTCTGAATTGTTCCCCTATCTCATCACAATTCTTCCTTATCTTTTCCTTCTATGGGGTCACTCTTTTTCCTCCATCTCTCCATTTCCGGAGCTTCTCAGAAAGGATTAGGAGACACACTACCGAAGATTGTCATTCGCTCCACGAAGACTGAATCTGATGGATTTTCCTCAATCACTTCTCGCTTGAGAAAGAGTATGAGCTATCTGTAATTTGCTCCAGGAGACATTGACACCATCTCTCATCCTTGCAAACATTTTGACGATCACCCAAGATGACAAAAACATGAGGATTTCCCAAGTAAATCCTATCTTTTTCTCACCCAGAGAAAAACATTCAAGCCACCAAGCTTCTAAATCCCTATGTCACAGAATAGCATAGAAATTTTAATCCATCCCTCATCTGCCCCAAAGTCATCCGGTATTAATTTTTAGGACGCAGAGGATTTCCTCTTCGGATCCCATCAAAATAGTCGCCCATTGATACGGGGATATTACAATGGGCAGTCTAGGAGGAAATTGAGGACACCCTGTAACTCTCCAACTTTCTCTCAGTACCATCAAAATCAATAACATTGGGGTAAGTTGTGCGAGAGAATTTGGATTCTCTTATAAGCAAGTCCTAACAGAGTCTACATGGCACGAACTCGCCTAACAATTCGATAAGAGCAAGAGTATTGTAATCGATCGGACGACATCCAAATCCCGAAGCACCTGCTCTCCGAAATCTTCATAAATTTATAAGTAGTACATTTAAATCGCAAGAATACCTATTTAAAGAAGAAGGACAGATGCCTCCCTATCTCCGCAATGCGCCCTTGGGTCTCCTATAACCCCAACTACCGGTGTTAGGGTGGAAATTGCAGAATATTGGCTTAAATGTCATTTTTAAACTAGGTCCTATACTTCGGGAGAGCAACGCGTACGCGTTTGATTAACAAGTGTAGAAAGAATTGCTACGCGGGTTCACACCAGAACATGCTGAAGCACCCTTCATCGCTTGCCTCTGGGAGTGAGCCCCATTGCCCATTCCGAGAGAGCCACGAATCCAGCGTGCTCAGTCGCTTCACTGGTGAAGACCGATTGAGGAGCCGATTCGATTGTGCCTTCGGAATAACTCGTCGAGTACTCACAACCCCATCAAGCGGAATTATAGCGATGTCGTAACTTGAAGTTAGCCGTTGTTATAGCACCCCTCAATGTTACAACCCTAACTGAACAGTGATTGTTACCGTTGGCTTAGAAGAGTCTTCATCAGGACGGGCTTTCTCCCTCCAACTCCTCCAGGCTCAACAGTCCTACTACACAAGGGACTTGATGTTTGTGGGATGGACAGAGAAGGAGAGGAGCTAATATTTGCCCATGTATGATTCAAAAATATTTTTTGCCAACGATCAAGGAATGTCTCGCGGTCAACAAAGAACAAAATAGTAGGTGAGATTGTTAAGAATCTCACCTAATACACAGAACCATACTGAAACTATGTCATTACGTATGGTCTGGAAACAGGACCGTTGACCCGCACAGAAGAAAGGAAGGTGCTTATCTTGGAGAGATGGGTCTTCTACGGATCTACCGGCGTTTTCATGAGACAACTACAGAGGAATTTAGAACAGAACAAAGATGAGCCATGAATTGGAGAAGCTTTATGGAGAGATTGATATTGCGGCCTCTATCCGGGCGTTTGCTGTATGTCTGAAGAAAAAATGCTCAGGAAACTATTAGCAAGATCTTACACACAATTAAAGAAAGCACATATCCACCGTTCGGTCCTGCAGGTTGGAATCAACGCTGAGATGGCAGTGGACGCATGAGGAGTGGAAAGATTAGGAATGAGATGAAATAAATTCAATTCAATTCAAATCCACGGACGAGATGGAAAAACATAGTAGACGATTTCGTCCAAAACCCTGAGGGTGCTTAAACGCTGACGAACGCTGGCTTTAGTTCCTGGTGGAATGGCGAGTTGTACAGTAGGCCTTGTCTCTAACGGACGTAAGTGGCCACTTATATAAAGTAAGTAAGTTTCGCCTGTGGTACCAATCACAGTTCATGTTCATGGTGAGTTGCCTGCTATGTGAACGGAGAAGCTTCTAAGGTTGCATAGCAATAGACGTGTTAACCCTTAACAGACATATACATCCCCTACCTTGTTTTGTGGGGATGAAGTCTCTACGCTTTCACGTTTAGGTTGAATTTCGCTACCGTAAGGGCATTTAGTCAAGTGAGATAACCTAGGGCTTATTGAAAGTCAAGAAGTACAATCTCTTCTATAAAGAAGATTAAAGGGACAGATAATCCTAACCGGCTTATGTAGGTGAGATTCTTAACGTGAGCTAACTCGGAGTGCATGCAAATTCGATTTGGAGCTGAAGTTGGGAGACGCCATTCAGTTATCTTGAATCAAATTCGTGAAATTATACAAATTTTGTATTTAAACCAAAATATCAAGGATTTGGATGAACTGGCACAAAAGTAATATATGGGTGAAATGTAGACCAGAATGTTCTCTATAATTTTCCTATAGAACATGATCTCATCGATTACTCAGAAGCCAAGATAAGCGAGGTTTTTTGTTTCTTAACTTGTTTTTTCATCCAGAGTGCCCCAAGTAGTCATTTGTTGAACTTCAACTATATCAAAGAATTGTTGTATTTTGTGGGACTTTCCATTTAAACCCCTATTTTAAGTGTCTTGGTGGAGTAGAGGCAGTCAAATTGGCATCTGAGTG
The DNA here is from genome assembly GCF_024763615.1 of Phlebotomus papatasi. Classification (NCBI taxonomy): domain Eukaryota; kingdom Metazoa; phylum Arthropoda; class Insecta; order Diptera; family Psychodidae; genus Phlebotomus; species Phlebotomus papatasi. The sequence continues at coordinate 18,063,440 of NC_077224.1, forward strand.
ATTTCAAAGCGTTATTATGGGAAAAATCAATTTTTTCACACTTAAACGGCAAAATCGGATAGCGTAGTCTGAACGGAAAATGATGTATGGACGAAATGTAGAGACAAATGTGCTCTACAATTATGTCGAAGTAATCATCAAAATCGGTTCAGCGACAGTCGAGATAATTGAGGTTATGTGATATTGAAATTGGTTTTTCGACTGTGGCGCCCCTGGTGTTGGTCCCACGAAGTTCAAATATTTTAGAAAGTTGTAGCATTTGGTGAGATCTTTCGTTTAAGCCCTCATTCATCAAAATCGGTCACATAGAACCGGAGATATGATTTTTTGAATTTCGTGAACTTTGACCCCTCATATCTCCGGTTCTGTTTTAACCACAGCGCACTCACGCACCATTTTGGAAACGTCCTAGACTGGACTACAACATACTAAAATTTCATTAACTTGCACAATGCCGTTTTTGAGAAAAGTGACTTTGAATTTCGATGAATTTTGACGCTATCACAGCGCCACCTGTGGTGACTTTTTGAACTTCCATCTGAAAGTGCTCATCGAGACGAAACCAAAAAGGTAAAATTTAGGTCGCTATGTTAGTTAGAACCGGAGATAGAGGCCGATCAATGTTCGAACTTTGACCCCTTATAGCTCGGGTCAGGGGTTATGGATCGACTTAAGGTTTTTTTTGTTTGATAGGTATAATCAACGCCTACAACATACTAAAATTTCAGCCCGATGCACAATGGAATTTTTGGGTTATTTAACTTATAAGATTTAAAAATTTTCTTTTTAATAATAGCGCCCCTAGCGGTGGTTTTATGAACTTGCGATATTAGAAGGGGAGGTGGCATTTCACGAGAGCTTTCCAAAGGAGATGCTCCAATGACTACTGCCAACGAAAGAAAACGCTCTTGAAATGAAACCGTCGGAGTTTCTGATATTTTTTTTGAAGTAATTTAGGGGACTTTTCATCGAGCGTCCTTATATGATATACTTATGGATATAGTAATTAAAGAGAACTGCCAAATTTCGGACAAGTTGCATATAAGACACCTCCCTGGCATGTGGCCTGTGAAGTTGAAGCCAAAGCTCACTTTTGCATACAAACACGTATGGGAATTTCTCTGCATTTGCGACCGTTTCGCGAAATAACTTAAAAGTGGGGACTGTTCCACGCAGGGGGTAGCCACTTGTTTTTTTCTATATGGACTTTCATAAGAGAGTGAAGGTACTGCTGAAAGAGAGAGAGAGAGACTCCGGAAGACATATTGACTGTCTCACTCTCTGTGTAAGGTATTGGAAAATTGTTTTATTTTATATAAATTATTAATTTCAAAAGCAAAGATTAAGAAAACTTAGTTAATTGAAAGTACAATTTCGACTATAAAAAATGCTGTGTAGTGCAATAATTTCAGCAAAAAATATAGAAAACTTGCGATGAAATTGTTGTCTCGAAAGTGAAAATTTTTTGTATAGAAGTGTTTGGGGATCTTTTTCCCAAAGAGTTTTGAGCCGTATAATATATGTCCATCGAAGCTGGCTTTTTTAAGCTTTCCAAAAAGGTGTATCTCATAGTATCCCCGGAAATTACAACAGAATTATGATCATTTTTTGTGTGAATCGAGAAGAAAAGTGTGACTCAGCGAAAGTTATTTCTTGAAGACAAAATGTTACCTAATTCAAATCGACCGTTAGTATGCTGTTTGAAAAATACCTTGTTTTAAAAAAATGTTTAAATTGATAAATCAATTGATATTCTTTGTGAACTGCGTGAAATAATTAAAACTTAAGACTCTAGAAAAGAAGCATTATTATTTATATGGGCTTTAAATATTTTAGTTTAATGCAAATTAAAAATCGGTGACTTATTTGGTATAGTTCTCATTTTTTTCAGTGCATTAAGAAATTTTTTTAATGTAATTACTTCAAATGAGTTAGGAAATTTGCAAGAATGAGACCAAATGAGAAGTTACTTCACATTTTTTCAAACTGGCTACCCCCTTGGTTTCCCGTTTGGAAGTTACTGATCCCTGTGGAGGAATAACTATACTAGATTTCTGTCTAAGTAAATTTTCCCGATCGGCTCTGAGAGCTGAGTAAAAGAGCTGGCTTCAAATAGCTCCATATGCAAAAGAGAACTTGACATGCAGGTGATATAAGCCCCAAAGCCCTTGTAATGTAAAACTTTTAAATCATTCGGGTCCACAGCTTATACAGGAATCCAATTTCACAGTTTTTGGAACAAAAATTTTGAAACTAATCGATCTCCTGCTAAAAATATCCTAGATTATGATATCCTTATAGTTCTCTAAATAATTTAAATAAACTGTTCTCCAGAAAACCAAAATTTTGAATGGATTTTCGGTAGAATGGTATGTATCCTATGTATCAGATAACGGACGGAAAAATCGGCTCTTCTTGACCTTTATCAAGAGTGGTCTTTTTTCCGTCCATTTATCTGTTTACATAATTTCCAATAGGTACCTAGAGTCCCAAAAGATGCGAGGACCAGTTAATACAAATTGAAACTTTTCATTATTTATTATTCAAAATACTAAATTTTGAAGTTCAAAATAAGAGTCCGATGTGTCCGATATTACAAGCAGTCCGAAATTTGCCACAGTTTCCAACATTTTCAAATTTCAAGCGTTAATATGTACTGTGTGTCCGAATTTTCATAATATCCCTTTACTGAATGAATCATATCAGCCACAGCCTATCGACTTTGAGTATTTTGCAAAGGCATCCACCCTCCAACCAATTTTCCTTGCACCCTCAAACAACTGAGACTATGTGCCATTTTGTGGGAAAACGCATGCGTCGCGACGCGTCGCAATGAAAAACTAGCATCGAAGGGTAGGAAAATCCCACCAGTCTGTGTGATTTTTCCCAACAAACAATCCACACCTTTTAAATCACATTTAAGACACTTTTTTCTAATACCCCAAAAGTCTCTTGTACCACCTTCAGACATTTCGTGAAATTGTGCTTGGTATTGCTGGAAGAAAAAGTGCTCCCCATTTGGATCTCACGCAGAAGACGACAAAGATATTGAGGTGAGACAAAAACGCGTCCCCTAATATTGTTCTCATTGCTAAAAAAAAGTTGTGCTAAAATACTGAGACAGTCGGCATTTAAAAAGGGCTTTGTGCTTGTGAAAAATATAGGGTTGCAATTGCGACACATCCGCCTTCATTCCTGGGTCCTTCACCTCTCCCTCTAAAATACCCGGTGATGGTAGAGCACTCTTGAGAAAATCAATATATTAGCCGTACGTGGATAAATATATGTGCATATAAGGAGGCATCTTTTCAGTGGCGATGACACGGAAAAAAGCGGAAGTAGATGAAAATGGGGGTTGATGGCAGAGAAAAAGAAGAGAATCGCATTCCACGAGTTGTTTGTAGGTGAAGAGGCCACAAATAAGGACGCTCTTGTGCACCTTCTAACAATGGCTCCTCTTACTAGGACAATTTTTCATGCAAACTCTGTCCTACATCTCAAATTTCATCATTTACCACATTGTTCCTGCGTCGCATTTTCTTGTTCTTGTTTTTTTTTTTAGTATTTTTCACCCTCCATACAAAGAATGGTTTCCATTTCACAATTACATTCGCCCCATTAAAATTGATTGACTTGTTCAGGACAGAGAGAAATAGGATTGGGTTCAGGCAAGAATGGCAAGTGTCACAAACGACTTCTCATTAAATTTCTCTGATATTTGCATAGAAATTTTATCGTTAAATTCAGTGATGGTTTCCCATTTGCCACTTCAAATGCTGATTGACTGTTGAATTTTACCAATAAAAATCTTTTGAATACGGTTGTAAAATTTTCATTCACTACCTCTTCTGCCATTTGGATTATTGCGGGAAAATGGTCGCTAAATGAAAGTTTAATTCGCGATAAATTTTGTATCAATACATTTCTTCCAGGAAATAAATTGCAAATACAACTGAAGAAACTACTTAGGGCTATTCCTGCTATATGGATTATATTAAGTTAAATCAATATTTAACTAATAAACATTCCCTTAACATAAAAAAGGTTTCTTTTTAGATTCTAAAACGTTCTTACATCTCTTTGTGATTCTGATTCAGTTTCAACAACCCAGATCTGCCTTTTATCCTTAATAGTGATTACCTAAAACAGCTCGAAGGAATCAGAATCAGTCTGTCTATTAGGTTATCCCTTATGTCATTTTCTGGCTCTTAGGACCATAAACCAGTTCAAGAAAGAACAACGCTCTGAAGAACGCTACCTTAGTTTGATAACCAGGTTTGATCTTTACCTTAAGTAGGGCATCTTTATGGACACAATATGAAGGATACAAGAAGAAACACAAATTTACCTAATTAAAGTTATACAAGCTTCAGGCCTAAAGTAGAAGATACACACAGACTGATCCTCAAGAATGCTCAGGTCGATCAATATGGCAGTAAAATATCAGCCAAACTATTCCACATTGAGGATTTAGGATCAAGGATTATCGTTTTTTGCGTAAATAGCTAATATCTACTGTTTGATTGTTGAAAAATTTCTTAAGTGCAATATTAAAGCTCTTCTAATAAGCAGAAGAGCATTCTGTGGTGACATGATAACTTATTTTCGATACTACACTGAGAGAAATCCGAAAAGTTAAAATAAGATTCCGGAAATGTTAATTTTACCCTGCAGTATTGATCGGAAATCGGTGTATATATTACCCTTTTTAGGTGTATTGGGGATTAAAGTTACCCTTTTTCATGTTAATTTTACACTTAAAAAGGTGTAAAATCAACATTAAAAAATTAACATTAAAACATTAAAAAAAAACCTAAAAAGTGTTAAAGTTCTGAGGAAAAAAGTTAATCGCACCCTCTTTTTTTTCTCCGACTATCGATAGTATCGATAACTAATATAGATGTTTATCAAAAGTTTCATTCTTTTAAGAATGTCTCATTAAATGGTTCAACAATGACATTTACTCAATCTAACAGATATAGATTTATCGATACTATAGATTCGATAGTGTCGAAAAGTTTTCATTCCACCCTTGATCTTCCCATAACAATCTGCATGCATTTTAGAATCTTGCGAAGTTACGGATCTATCACTCTCCAAGTTTTCTCATCCAATTGACATTTCAAAACGTACCCAAAAACACATAAAGTGAATTTTTATATTTTTGCCACTGGACTGGCGCTGATGTCGCTAATCCTTGTAAATTTCAGTAGGTCTCATGAATTTAGATGCTCATGCTCAACTTGATGCTTGTGTCAATTTCGATTAAAGGATTAGCCATATGACTTAACGTTTCTGTCTTCTTATTATGCGGAATTTTTTAAACAATTTTGACTTTAAATGAGAACGGGCAGATGATCCATTACATTTTGAAAATCCACTGAAATTGAATGTAATTAAGGACTTCGAGGTCTTCAGAAACTGGGCTAAACTTGCAATCCGAAATTCGTGTTATGATCTCTTGCTGATCCCGGATATAGACTATGAGGACCTAGACTTTTAGCTATTTGAGCCTATTACGTGCTACTGGTATCAAATTCGGTATTTTCAATGAACTGGTGAAGTGGTCTACGCTACGGTAAGGAGCGCTCAATAAGAAGCGATCTTATTGAGCCTAGGTTTATTGTATATAAAAGAAGACAGGACTTTGCGGTTACTTATGAACTTAAACCTGGAAGAACGTCTTCTACATTCCTGCGTTCCCTGCTGTGCCTTTAAATCTTGTAGTTCCCTAATCTATTTCCTCTTTGGTTTTGTAAATGAATTTTGTTTTTTACTGATGTTTCTGAATTGGAACACCCTCAATTCGTAGGACTTAAAGAGTAGGCCTTTCTGATTTTCTGATGAGGAATTATATCAGCTAATACCGCTGAGACATTTGATGCAAAATCGTAATTCTTCGTGGATCTTTGATTAATCCCCAAGGCGATTAAACCTGCTCCATATCACAGTGCTCTGTGTGCGTTCTGATACACACAGTACCGCTTTACATCACGGTAAACCAACCTTGGTTTGTGGATCTGGGCAGTGAATGAGTATTTGTATTCGACTGAACTCTGCATGTCGAAACTTATTTCCTATACCAACCTCTCTTTTTTTTAGGCGGTTCATTGACATTGCGTTCCCTGCTGTGCCTTTAAATCTTGTAATTTTAAGTTCCCTCATTTATTTCCTCTTTGGTTTTGTAAATGAATTTTGTTTTTTACTGATGTTTCTGAATTGGAACACTAGGCCTTTCTGATTTTCTGATAAGGAATTATATCAGCTAATACCGCTAAGACGGTTGATGCAAAATCGTTGCGCTCTTTGCTAATATTCCCTGCTTTTGGTTAGGTGTTCGATCTCGATTAGCTTCTTCTTTACGGATGTACGGTATACCGTTCTTTAAGGCTTACTTTTTCAAGTGCCGTAATTTACATTAAGATTCTTGATTAACTAGCGCTCTCTGCTAATATAATTGGATTTAGAGTTATCTGTTCGATCTCGATTAAGTTCTCCTCTCCGGATCTGCTGTATTCTATTCGTTACGGCTATCTTAAGCTAGCACACTTTCATGCGTTTTAACCTTACGCTTCATTTCGGTAACAAGCATTTCGATTAGAATGGATAATTTAACAAGGTTTCTGGATATTAATAGGCAACTATCATAGTGCTTGGCCATGTATACAAAGAAATAATTATTGGTATATTTCTTGTTTCAGATAAATCACAAGGAATTTTAAAGTGGACGAAGAGTGCCCAATGATGGCGTGCATTGGAGACTGTTATGATCTTGGTCCACCCCCAGACATGATACTATCAATGCCTCCTCCACCTCTACCCTCCTTCCTCCTTCCCAGAAGCGCAATAGTCTCCCTCACGGGGAATGATTCTCAACCCTGCTTTGCGGCTTTTATGTGTGATCCCTCCCCTGGACCAAGAGAACACTCTGGAATTGAATTCATCGAACTCAGTCACAAGAATATGGGTGTTGAGGATACTTGGCTCTTTGTTCTGATTTCCTCATGCGTCGGTGTCCTGCTTCTGGGTGCCATCCTTGCCATGATTCTCATGAAATGTAGAGAGTAAGTAAATAGAAATTCCGGCTCGAAGGAACAAAAAATGATATTGTTACTCTTCTCTTTAGGTCCTACAATTACTCCTACCATGATACAACAAAACCACCAATGCCTGTGATTGGTGAACCACATTTGACCCCAGCCAAGCCTCATGGAAGCTACTTGACTGGGACTATGTTCTACCCAAGTCCAAATGCATCTCATACACTGCAGCAGCAATTAGCTCATGACAATCGTGTTCTGTGGGCTGCTCTAACGCCCCATGGTACTCGTCATTTTGTCACAGATCCTTATCAGGAAGATCACTACGAAGTTGTGGATTATTCTGTGGGAAAACCCGATCCTCCGGCTCATCATACCATCAATCGGACACCCGTGAAGGTTGGTACGTTGTGACATGATCAATTTGATGGCATTTATCTAATGCTGTTTCTGCTCTTGCAGTCCTCGTTTGATAATTCTGGCTTTGTGGACTACGACTATGAAGATCCAACACCGCTCATTGAATCCTACCACAATAATCTCGATGAAATAGACATGGACTCAGGGTATCAGGAGCCGCAGGAGGTCGTTGGGACACTATCCCGTGGCTCACCAAGACCCCATGTGAGCTCCCCAACGCGAATTGAACATCCTAACATTGCTCCACTCAATCTCTATCCACACCATCGCAGCACCCACAACACCCTCAACAAGAAATCTACTTTAAGTCGCCGAATTAGTGATGTTTCAACCCCATATGGGGGGAATGTGTAAATCCCACCGAAAAGCTTGATGAACCAAAATAACTCTACAATTCCATATCAAAAGCTAAATCAGCATTTTGCTAAAGAATCAATCAAGAGGATCAGGATTACCTGAGCACGATGATTTTGTTCTTGGAGATATCTGGTGCAAAATGCAGATAACACTATTTCTCACGTTAAAGCTAAACCACTGCCCTGGTGGTAATCCTATTTAGTCAATAGAAATGCTTACAATAGCTCACAGATACTCACGTTTCTTCCGGAAATTCCCGGACATCCTATCGTCGCAGTTTGATTCTCGACGAACATTATTCTTGCTTGCAGGAAATCCTGATGAAAAACAAAAGTAGTTACTCATATTGTCAGATAATCATCTAACCACTAAAAAAAATCGCTATAAATTTTAAGATTAAAATATAAGCAACTAATATTAAGAATATTATTTTAATCATGTCGGAAGATTGCTGTGCATCTTCCAAGGATGAGCTCAATCTAGTCACTAGAATTTAAGTGTAGTCGTTGTCAGAGAATTGATATTGACGTAATCATTATCTTACCAATTAATGATACCAACGTACATTTTAATTACAACCAATTTCTTTTGGTCGGGACCTTTGGAGAGTAACCCAGCTCGAAGAAGCCATTGACGCAGCTTTCCCATTGATCTCACACGTAGTACAATATTGTGACTATGTACATATTTATATTGTATTTTTACTCCCTGTACTCCCACGGTGGAGATTATGATTAAGAACATTATGAAACAAATAAATTTGTGTTGTAAAACAATAATTTTCTTTACACTTCTTCAACATCTTCACTTGTTTCACTTGTTATTGTTTTCAAACCAGAAAACCTTTCCCTTTTGTGACAAGAGATCCATCTTGCGGAAAAAATTAGAATTACTTCTTTGAATCTCCAGAGGTGTGCTCTGTGTTAAATAACCCGGCTGATTCTCGAGCTGATTAGCCGTTGATATTATTTAACAATTAAATTTATTCTTCTATTTTCTTATTTGGATAAATGGTAAATTAGTTTAATACAAAAAGTTTAAAATTATGTTAGGCATAACCTAAAAATTTTATATAAAATCTATCAGACTGACCTCTGATTTTTATTGATAAAAAAATCCTTCAATTTAAAATTAATTTAATATAACCTTAAAAATAAAAAAACTCCAGAATATTACACATGTTTCTAGATAGTTTTGATAAATTATTTCAGAGAAATATAACTAACTTTATATTTATCGTATTTAACTATAGAATTTTTTTCCACACGATTGAACATTTTTTAATGGGAAAGTTAAACGATTTCAAAAATTAAATTGAAATCGACTTCTCTCAATTCGTGTGTTTTTTATTGTTATTTAGGGTAAATAGCCAAAGTGTTCCGTGTGATTAACTGCAGGACTAGTTGGTGTCAAAATAAATTTTCATTACCATGAAAAGCTCGAATCTGAGACTTCCTTTTAATAAGTACCTCTTGAATTTTCTTTTTTGATGTCTAATCACTGAGGGTCGTAATAAAAAAAATTACAAGAGGAAGATATCCTTCCCAAGGTTTGGATGGAGGTCACGCAATTGTATATATATTTGATAATGAGTCAATTATTTAGAAAGGCGTGAAGTTCTTTATTTCGTTATAAAAGTGCATGAATCACCAGACAAGAGCCAGTTGCAGTAGACTCTCCCAATTTCGAGCATAAAATTGTTTGAAATGCAACGATTTTTTGTTCTTCCGCATACTAACCCATATTTATGATAAATCTCATGAAACCCCCTTTATAATGCATAATCACATTATGACTAAGACAAAACATCACAAATTTGAGAATTTTATCTTTCATCCGGATCGTCATCCGGCGTTCGGGTAAAGAGATATACTCTTATTTTTCGAAAAAAAAATTACACGAGCAACATAGAAAATCACCAACTTTAAATGGCTCTTCTGAAATGTTGTCATTCTGAGAAAAAATAGTATGGAACGGACCCATCGAATTATTATTGTAAAATGATTTAATTTAATATATATAGAGGAAAAATACAAGCAATACCTAAAAACAAGATACATAGATTTTTTTCGATTCAATAAAAACGTTTTTATGATAAACCTTATTAATAAAATCTAGGACATCGTCATGCTGCTGAGAAAATTCAATAACTTAATTTTGAATTGGAAATGAATAAAAAATAGTATTAGACATTTTTTTGAAAATTTTCGTTATTATTCTACGCCTACGCGATTTTTGAGATTAGATATCCTCTACATTAGATCTAGTCAGGATAAATCAAAAAATGCTTGATTTGCTTTTGAATTTCCATCACATGGTTACATCCCATGAAACCGAAATTATTTAAATTATTTCATTTGAATTTTTTAGGAATATAGCAATAATCTGTTTATTATTCCACCTTAACCGATTTTGTTGTATTTAGTTGTATTTAATTGTATCTAAATCTTTGAATTTTGTTTTATTATTCTGACTTTTTTGACTACCTTTAACCCCTTTAACCCATTCAGTCAATGTACCAGAAACACTTGAGATAGAATGTTCATATTTTGGAATTAATTTCTTACAGATTAACAGATGATTTTTTTGAAAAGAAAAAAATTATCTGTTTAGCACCTTGTCAAACACGTGTCTTAATGGTCACTGAATTTAAATTCTGTACATTAATTAATATAAAAGATAAGGATAAGAGCCACTTTTAACAAATTCGATGTCATATTTTCCGTCCGCCATTTTGAGCAAAAATTTTGCATGACTTTCCGCGAAGCGAAAAAAAGAATAACAAAATGTATTTCCATCTCTGTCGGGCTACTTTTTCCAAAGTAATTGAAGGACTAAAGAAACTAAAATTCAAATACAAATTGTCCAGCAATAGATCATCAAAAATCACTCAATTGCCAATTTACGTATGAAGCGTCATACCATGGTAAGGAATGGGTTAATTCGATTTTCTACAGATTTAACCACGGGGTAGATAACTGTGCCGCTCACGGTTCACTCGAGTGCCGTGATTTGTCGATTTCTTCTAAAAATGCAGCCGATCTACCGATCTCTTGTCAAACTGTGCCGATCTGTCCATCTCTTAGCAAAAGTGCCGATCTGACGAGTTTTAGCTCCAGATTGGCACTATTTTGCCGATCGTCGCTCTCATTTCGCACTATAAGATCCACTTAATTACCCCTTGCATTTAACCATTTAACACAATAATATTCCACACGATAATAAGCAAAATCAATAAACATGTTTTTTTTTTTTAAATCTAAAGAAATTTTTGACTTTTTATAAAATTTTGTGAAGTTTTACCGTTTTTAAGATAAATAATAATCAAAAATTATGCAGAAGTTTAGCGGTTTTAGCTAGGATTATTTTTAATCTCGTTGCGATGACCTGATTAAGGGGACGACCGTTGATAATTCAAATCTATCACCCGCCGCCCGCCATTGCAATGTATTCGTCGCACATCTCTTAGCCACTGTCAATTTTTGAGGCGAGAAAGTGGTTCGGGAGTGTTTTCTGTGCAAAAGTGGGGCCCCATTCCCGTGAAATGGACGAAAAAGTGACTGAAGTGAATGAGGAGGAATCAGGTGAGATTCCAGCATCTGGTCAGTTGGGCCAATTGAAGATTTTGGCGGTTTTTGCAGAGTCAGATGGTCAAGTGGCCAGGGCGGATGCTCCAGTGGTCACGGAAGATTCCACTCGGGCAGAACTGACAGAGGAGATTAGAAAGCTGCGAGAGGAGTTCAATGGACAGCGTGCCAAAATGAGAGAGCTCTACCTGCAGAAGGAAGGTTTGTGTACATCCAAAAACATTTTCACTTTTGAACCCATTTCCGGGAGTAATTCTGGGGCCCTTTGCAGCTGAATGCAAGAAGCAATTTGGAAAGATTGAGGCTCTAACCAAAGAACTGGACGAGGCAAAGAGTCAGCTGATTGTGGCTGAGTATCGGAAGGAGAATGAAATGCAGAATCAGGAATTGAAGGCACAGGAAGAATTGGCATCGCTGAGACAGCTCGTTCAGGAGACCCTGGATGAATCCAGCACCCTCAAGGATGACCAGAAGCGCCTCTACGATGAGTACGAGAGAATTCGCCAAGAGAATCACAATCTCAAGGAAATGCTGAGCAATCAGGTGAAGCAGAAAGGCTCTTTGTTTTCCATTCCAGAAACTTCTGACGGTTTTCTTTTGTGTTTCTTTGTCAAATTAGGAGTCTCCGAGTCTAGCTCCCGTGCTGAGTCATGTGAAAAAGATTGCCCGGAAGCTCGGAGCTGACTCCAAAGATGACACTCTCGAGGATTCCATGCGGAAGGTAAACAAATATGTAGGTAATCCACTTTTATCTCTCTTCAAAATTTCACTCTTATTTTGAACACGTGTTTCTATCTGGATAATTTTTCTGGTCAAATGATTAATCTACCTTCCTGGAAGATAAGAAATGCTGCAGATTTATTTGGTTATCATTTTGTAATTGAGATAGGCTTGCCTTTTGTTGGACTTCTATTCCGCACGTGAAGCATATGCTTCATGTAACTTTATGAAACTTACTAAAGTCCCAATTAGACTCAGGCTGATCCTTGAAAATATTTATGTAGTCTGCCTTAAAATGGGTCGAAATCCACCGGAAAAAAACTTGTGTCTCGACTCGCCCGAAAGGCTACCGTCCGAAAAATGGTTTGTGTCTTAGCTAAAATTGCTATTTGGATGTGTTTTCTACGTTAAAAACTTATTCAATTTTTTCGAGTGAAAACGATTAGTAAACAATTGAGAATTCAAAATTACTTTAATATTCAATGAAAGTAAATTATGAAAAATATTATTTTTAATACAAAGAATTAATTCTAATACAATTTTTTGTAGAATAATGCCTTGGAATAATTCTTTCAATAGAGATTCAAATTTTTCGGATGAGAATATCCAAGACACAAACCTTTTTGCACTTTTATTGCAAAAAAAATTTCGCCGCAAAAAGATTGACTATTCGGTTTTTCTGGAGCATTTCCACTGGAAAAAACGCTTTTTAGTGCAAAGCATGGGCACTTTCCCCTATATTTTAAATGTATTTTTACCGGACCAGAGATCAAACGGTAAAAGATATTAACTTCAGGTTTTCAGTGACCCCCTACTCTCTAAAAAAACATTATCTAGAGACGTTTTTTCTCTGATTAACCTTAGAAGCTTTTTGATAACCGTCACGCCCGTCACAGACCTAAAGACTGATTACGGTTTGAGGTCATCCTTAGACCTATGAGTGACATTACGTCACTCGAATCATCAATTATCTACAAGATAAAACCTTGCTTTCCCTTTTAATAATCTGTGTGAAATGGATCTGAACCGGTTCAAACCCGATTTTCAATAAAAGCCAATTACCAGTTTAGGCCTTTTGGAAATTTCAAGACTGTTAATTGAATCCAATTAGATAAAATCATATAAAACCGTTTAGCATTTGGAATTAAGGACAGAGTTCTCAAGCTTCGCACACATCCTGACTTCGAACACTTCATATTTTTTTCCTAGCTTGTTTTAATGAATTTGACCCATGGCAATGTAAATTAATAGCTAGTAGTTAATCACATTTTTCCTGAAAAAAATAAGCTCATACCCATTGAAGGAACATGGGAAAAATTTTAGATGTTCGAAGCTAGAGTATGTGCGACGCCTGAAAACCTTTCCTTATAAACATCCTTAGGTTTTCTTAGAAGGAATTTTACAGTATGCGATACTCTTACAGTTAGGTTATTTGCAAGCAAAAAAAGAAACAAACGGATTGGAATTTTAAAAACTTGTATCTTTTCAAAGTCGAACTTAACCTTCCAGTCTGTAGCCCAAGCCCCCTCGTAAACAAAAGTAAAATGGAACATTTTTTGATATTGCTGTCTCCCAAACAAACCGATTTCGGACGTACTTGGGAGAGATAAAATGAGCCAATCACGGCGCGAGTTCTCTATCAATATATACCTAAAGCATTGGAAGTATAGGAAACTGACCCCCCCTGCTGTAGCCCCTAAAAAACATTAACGAGGAAGCAAATGTGTCGAATTACAGAGATTCGTGAAATACTTCAAGCCGCTATCTCTAACCGCTCGACCTCTAACCCTAATAATTACCATACAAATTAATTATCGTTTGAAACCGTAATTAATTATCGGTTCATTACCGGTTCAAAATCGCTCGAAAAGAACTTTTGAGGTATTCCAAGACCTTTCCAACAAATCCAAACTTGGCCCAAACGATTGACTGATGCACCTGATAGGTTGTGTAACCTTTGACCTTAAAAAAGCATTAGGAGAAATGATTAAAGGTCGTTTTCGTTATGAAAGAATATGCCCCTAGATAAGACCTATCAAAAAACATCACAGCATGTTTTCGGGATATCACAAAGAAGAAGAAAAACTTCTTAAAGCGGTGGAGGATCGACAGATCTAGGCTGATAACCTGGGTACCTGTCTTAACCTCACTAAAGACCAAGCGGCTTAAAGTTAATGAATGAATTAATTTAGTCCAGAACGAATATTTGTCAAACTGCTTAAGATCTAAGTCAACATAGTAATCGGCAGGGAAATGACATTTCCTATGTTTCCCAAATGTTTCTAGCGTGCCGAAAAAACTTTTCAGTTTATTAGCTGTTTACTGTCATTGTATAATGAATTAGCAAAAAATACAAATCCAAAATAAAAGCCAATTTAATAACGAAGAGGCAACCGAAAACTCCAAATTGGCAACCTACGTAGTTTTGAAGACATCTCGTGATATGTGTACGAAAACAGAAAAAAATTTACACTAAAACTGGTCGCATTTTTCTGAGCTAATGTCACCTCCTGGGTAATCGGTATACTAAACTTATTATGAATATGAGAAGAATGAAAGATCGTTGGATTTCAAACAATTTGACGCTTGAATTTCTAATTCGGGTGACATTTCGGTCCCATATGCCCGAATTTGGGAGAGTATACTGTAATTTAAAATAATAAGGTTGATCTTGTATATTTGGTGTACGATTATGTAATTTTTGGTTATAGAAACATAACCAAGAATTGACTCCAAAATGCGAGAAAAGCAGGATTCCCATAATAATGCATTCAACAAATTAATGCAAAGAGCAGTAAGAAACCTAAACATCGAAAGTTAATAAAAAGACACGGAAGGAGTTCTTACGTCCACGTCCATAAATTCTAGGTTATGTCCAGCATAACCTCACATTTTGATGAAATAATCATTGGATTTAAATTTGTAACGTAGGAATTTCAGTTTTTTTCAAGTGGATTGAGTGGTTAAGTAGGGATTTGGTTTGATTTTGAAATTCAGGCTCAGGAGGATGCCGAGGTGCTGAGATCTCTGGTTGTGCCACTGGAGGAAGAGATAAAAGCCCTCAAGGAGAAACTCCGTGCCACTGATGAAGAATTGCAATCTTTTCGAGGTGGTCCAGCATCAGATTCCGCCATTGTGGGGCTCCTGAAGGACACACAGCCCGCGAAAGAGCCCAAATCTGCCGTCGATGGCAATCTTCCATGTGAGATGTGCAAGAACTACGAGATGCAGCTGGTTCAAGCACAAGAGAATGTCCGGAAGGAGCAGACAAAGACGGAACAGGTGATGAAGCAAGTGGAGCGCGTGAAGGAGGATTTGGATCGGGAAGCAGTTCTGAGGCGAGAACTGGAAGCGCAATGGCAGGAGAAGAGGGAACAGCATAAGAATGAAGTGGTCTCACTGACGGAACACATCAAGAAGACCGAGGATTCCTTTGCACATCTGCAGAGGCACTACAATGAGATCAAGGATGAGATTAACCAGGAACTGCTGAAACTCACGCACGAACGCGAGAGTGTTCACAGGCACCTGGAGTCCCTGCAGAGGGACAATGATATCCTAGCGGGTAAGTATCTGGCCACATCTGAGGAGATTCAGAACCAGGAGATCAATCTGCCGAACACCGTGGAGGAGCTGCAGGAGATGCTGCTGCAGGTGCATCAGAGTCTGATTGAGGCGAGAGTTGGATGTGAGTTCGAGCAGACCAAGAGTATCAGCCTGAGGGATGAGTCACAGTTGCTGAGGGATCAGCTGGAGTCCTTCTACAAGGAGCGCCAGGCGTATGAGCGGGAGGTTGTAGCGAATCTGCGGAGTTCGGAGCTGCAGCTGAAGGAATCAATGGCAAAGGTGAGACAACTCACGAGTCTCAAGGAGGCCTACGAAAGGAAGGAGTTGGAGTACAAGAAGGAATCTTCAGAGCTGAGAGAACAAGCTATCGACCTTCGAGCACTCAATGTGAGTACAAATCTCTGTTTCTTTTTTAGGGAGACGGATATGGATGACACTTTCTGTCTTTTGCAGACCAAACTGGAGAAGGCAAATGCGGATTTGAAGGGGAAAGTGACGACTCTGCAGCAGGATTTGGCAAATGGTGAAGCAGTTCAGCAAGATTTCGTTAGGCTCTCGCAATCGTTGCAGGTAAGTTTCCTAAATAAAATAATTGATAGAATCTAGAAGCGACTTACCCCGGAATGAATTTGGAACAGATGCAACTGGAGAAGATCCGCGTGGCTGATACCCAAGTGCGCTGGCAGGATGATGAGGATGTCGATCAGTGTTCCAACTGCAAGTCCCCCTTCACAGTTACGAAGCGCAAACAGCACTGTCGTCACTGTGGCACAATTTATTGTGATAAGTGTCTAGGCAAGAGTGTCCCGTCCGGACCTCACAAGAAGCCCGCACGGGTCTGTGACGTCTGTCACACACTTCTCGTGCGGAACACCGCGCCCTACTTCAGCCAAGCACCCCCACAGACGCCATAGTTTGATGCCCCCTTCCACCCCCAGAGAGAGATTTCTTCATTGTGATAACGCTTTGCTCCGAATAAAACAAAAAACCCACACTGTAAAATGTGCGAGGATTGTTTTGTCTTGTCCTTGATGCTCGGGATACTAGATGTACGCCATGTTTTGATTCTAAACGACTTTCTTCCGTGTGAAACAGCGTGTTCCTACAGCGCCTGTAGGCGTTCGCCTGATGGCGTGCACCTGGGGTTGCCTCGAGTTCGTTAGGGGAGAGTTGAGTCAGTCTCTGGGGAAACCCTGTCGAAAGCGCTTGGACATTTGACAAGGAATTTCACGGATGCAACTCGGATTGCATCAAAAGTAAGTCATCAAAGTAAGTATTGCTTAGATTGCTTATAACAGAAGGGAAGGTGGTCTCGGTGTACCACAACTTGAGGTAGTTCCTATATAGGCTACTTCAAAGGCGGACATGAAGTTTCTCCAAGCGGAGGATCCCGTAATACGAGGCTTGGTAATAGAGGAAGGCCTGGAGATAAGACTGCGAAAAATCGCTGACTCTCTGAGGCTCAGAGTCGCCAACGTTCTCCAAGATAGGAGTATGGATTTTATAATAGTGAGAAAGCACACCGGGGATATTCTGTAGATCCATTATAAAGGATCGTCAACAAAGTGAGCATTTATCTGCTGAAATTCTTGATAAATCGCATGACATTTCTCGACTATACACAGAGAAAAATAATTAGTTGATAATTCAGTTGATAAAAAGTTGATTTTTCATATAAAATTGATAACCAAGTTAATATATCGGAGATTATGTAAAGTTGATCAAAAGTTGATTGATTCTATCAACTGTTGGTTTTTCGATATTTTTTTCGATATTATCAACAGATCAATCGACCTTTATCAACTTTGGACCAACTTTACATAGACACATTTTAATCGACAGTTGATTATCTGTTAGTCGAACAACAGTTGATCAAAAGTTGATCATTTGTTAGTCGATCAACAGTTGATCAAAATTTTATCAGCAGTGGTTTTTTCTTACAGTTAACAGCTATAATTCAGGCGAGATAGAATTTGAATGAATAATTTATATACTGGCAGTGCAAATAAGACACAAAAAGACTTGTAATCATGAAATATAGTGTATTTACTGATATCGCAATTGGTCAACAATAGCAGGAACATCATTTGGCGCCAAAGCTTGGTACACCACTCGATTCAATGGAACGATTTAATTAAAGAATTACAGTCTTACTCAAATGATATGAGGATCAACAGATGATCAACTTTCGATCAACAGTTAATTATTTTTTACAGTTAATAGCTATAATTCAGGCAACACAGAATTTGAATCAATAATTTATTTACTGGCAGTGCGAATATCAACATCTTATTAACAGTTGATCACAATTCGATCAACAGTTTATCATTTTTTTTTACAATTAACAGCTGTAATTCAGGCGAGATAGAATTTGAATTAATATTTAAAACATGAAAAGAAAAATTAGCAAGGTCCATTCTGGAAGTGCTCCCTAATAGTGTCAGGCGATCTACGCTTCTGAGGAGCGAGAGAATTATACATAAAAACCCCTTTGACAAATAGAGTTCATCTGAAGGATTCATGGTGTGACTTAGGGACAATCAGTCCACCGAATCTAGCCGACCCGCCAGGAGTCAAGAGAGAGGCCAGGTACCCAGGGCATCCCGATGCAATCAACCGATTAAGAAAGATGAGAGCGCGCATTTGAAGTAGCGATGGGAGATCATATCCTACAAAAACATTTCTATAAGAAGAAATGTGATCACGAGGGCGCAACCCGCAAATGTATCTCACACAATTGTTGAAATCAACTGAAAACCGGCGAATCGTGTCAGCATCCGACAGAAAGAAGAGCTCTGCTCCATAATTAAAAAATGGAAGTAGCAGTGCTCGGGCTAGGAGCAAGCGAATATCATGAGGTGTGATGTCCCGGAAGCGTCTAACTAACTAAGTGTATAGAGAGAAAAGTTCACCTTGCGGCAAATGGTGGATGCATGGTCAGACCAAGATAACGTCTTATTAAAGACAATACCCGGATTTCTCCTAATCCACAAAAGGAATAACTTCGCCGTGAAAGACTAGAGGATAGGGAGTAATGTTGGCTGCCTTTTTGCCTATTATAATAGCCTGCGACTTTATGGGATTTAGGAGTAAGCCATTTGAAACGGACCAGTGCTCGACTCTCGCCAAGTTGTCATTCATGAGCTGAAAAGCAGAGGATGGGTCAGAAGAATTACCTTCAATGTAAATTTGCAGATCATCAGCATACAAGTGGTATGAACAATTGCGCAGGATAGTTGGTAATTCATTGATAAATAGAGAGAAAAGCAGGGGTCCGAGAATGGATCCCTGTCCAATGCATTTTGTCAGGGAGGCTGAGGCAGACAATTAGTCTCCAAATTTAACTCTCTGAGACCTTCCGCTGAAATAGGAGGCAATAAGAGAGACCGCGGATGAGGAGAAATTAAAAAGCTTGTAGAGTTTATAGCAAACAAGCAAACCAAGTCATGCGGAAGGCTATCAAACGCTTTAGTAAAGTCAAGCAATACCAACACCACAAAATGGTTGCGATCGATAGCCGCCGATATGTCGTGGCTCACTTTAAGAAGGGCTGTAGTGGTGCTGTGACCACAACGGAAGCCTGATTGATAGTCACTGAGCAAACCATTATTATATAGATATTGAGAAATTTGTTGATGGAGAGGAAATTCAAAAGCTTTAGATAGAACTGGGAGTAAGCTAATTGGCCTATAATCAGAAGGACAAGTTGGATTAGAAATTTTTGGAATTGGCACAACTAAGGCTGTCTTTCAGGAATTAGGAAACAAGAAGGTAGTTAACACATTATTAAAAGTACTTTTGAGCACTGAGATAATTTCCGGGAGCAAGATTTTGATGAATTTAAGGGAGACGCCATCACACCCCACGGCATCCGACCTGACACGGGAGATGGCATGAATTACGCATTCTTGTAAAACGCAACCAAAGCCAAAACCCTCCCAGGGAATATTAGGAAGAGGGGGACAATTTACAGAGACAACATGAGAAGGTGATGAGAAAAATCGATTAAGCTCATCTGCAGAAACAGATCCACTCCCCAGAGAGCCTATCGAAGGACGCAAGCCAAGTTTCTTAACGTTCCTCCAAAGCTTTTTAGAGGGAAGCTCAGGGTTCAAATTTTTGTGAAAGTCGGACTGTTTTGCTGTTTTTATTAGACAGCAAACTTTGTTGCGCAATTTTCGAAAACGAACACCATCATGGATAGAGCCCGAGCGTTTCCACTTTTTGTACGCTGCGTTGCGTCTTTTGATATGGTAAAGTATTGATTCATTGATCCAAGGAGTTTGCAGACCCCGTTCAAGAATCCGCTTTTTAGGTACCACTCTGTCAAAAAGGTAGTTAAGATTTTCAGTCAGGACAAGCACCTTATCGGAAGAGTTAGGGGCATAAAATAGAGGCACCCAATCTATTTGCGAAGCTGTCAGCAAGGCTACACTTCGATTACATTTGGAAAGATCACTAATTACCTTATATTTGTTCTTAGGCTTGTTGCTTGATTCTATGAGCTTCTTTGACAGGGAACAGGCAGCTGGTCTGTGGCACTCGACCTCAGCTCACACTCCTCACACTGATGTCCCCTTCTCGCTATTCCTTGAACTAATCGAACTGATCATGAGAAGTGGATATTTCAAATATCGAAGCAATTTCTGGGCAACTATCTCTCACCTGCAATAGCTCATCTAGTCAAGGATTTCGTGATTAAGGCTGCCTGTGAGAAACTCTTTTCGACGTATTTTAAAGGGGACAACGAGCGCATGACAGGAGAGAAGAAAACAAAGAGATTACTTTCGAGACAATATCATTTTAGAAGAAGTCATCGAAAACTGAAAGTCGATATCTCTTACCGTTTAAATTTTATATGGATCAGAAGACTGAAAAAACACAAAAAAAACAGTATTTTTAAAATCAATCTGTTGAGTCCCTCCTCGAGTTCAACTGCAACTTCGGGTTCTTCCTTTAAAGTGAAATCCCTTTTAATTTCATCTCCTACTTTATTCACGTCCATTTACATCGACAACTCAAGATAGACTAAACTAACCTAAAGTTATTACAAATGAGTGCGACGTTCTCGTAGGTCACGACATCTTATGTGAAACATTAGAACTGTATTATACAGGTATAACACAATCTATCACGGATTGTGAGCGATGCAGTCGGGTTAAGAATTTGCAGACTGGTTGACGCACGGGTGAACAAGTATGGCTGGCGCGTGAACCGTGAGTGGCAGATTGCGCCGATTTGCTTCCAAGATCGCGCGATCAGTCTCCAAGATCGCGCGATCAGTCTCCAAGATCGCGCAATCAGTCTACAAGATCGCACTGATCGCACAATTCGTCTCCAAGATCGCGCAATCAGTCTACAAGATCGCACTGATCGCACAATTCGTCTCCAGGATCGTGCAATCAGTCTTCATGATCGCGTTGACCGCACGATCAGTCTTCAAGATCGCGTTGATCGGCACCCAAAGTAAACTGTGAATGGCAGATTTGTTTTTAATCCCTGGTTTGACCTTTGGAAACTCTGGATTGCGAAATAAAAGAACCCAGGATCGGACTAATCCTGGTTATCTTCCATTCAACTGAACCCTAGAACTCCTGCATCAAAACAAAAAGAAAAAAAAAACATTTCTCCGTTTGGAATTACTGACTTTATTTTCAAGTAAAAAGTGTCTTTGCTCAAAGCCTTCCTAATACACGAACCAGTGATGTGAAAAGTCCTGATGAGCTTATGGTTAGTTGGGATTCTGCAAAGTCAGAGTTCTTCCAACTCTTAGTACTGGTTGTGTTGATTGATTCTGGGTCACATCGGCTTTAGGAATGATTCACCGGGATTATCACGGAAGCGGCTTAGAGATTGCCTTGGAATTCTGTCCGCAGCGAGTGTCTTGAATCAAGTGACCCATTTGGAATGAAAATGTCGGCAGATCCGACGTAGCACAAATGTCCCGGACAATCTGGGATTCCGGAGCAAAACCTGCCGCCAGGAAGGATCGATAGAGCGTCTGACTGTTGACTTGGCCCATTGTGAAGAGGGTCTGCATGAGTTGATCATAGAACAGTGCCCCTTCGGGCATCAGCAGACAATTAATGAGGGTGTACTGGAATGATGACAGCAAGTGCGTCTGGAATGCTTCCTTCTGATACAACTTCCAGTGCTCATTAACAGCCTGCAGACTCTTCAGGACAATCTGACAGATGTGCGGATCATTCTGCACCAGAGCATCCCCATACATCGTCAAAATAGCCAAGAATCTCTCTCCATGCTGTATCTTCTCTCCTTCAGTCCCACCAACTTCAGCATCAGTCTTCAGGCGTCTCAGGACGCTTGTCTTGTAGAAGTAGTTCCAGTGATTAATCAAAATCCCATCGAACAGCTCATAGAGCGTCGCCACGATGTCCGATTTGCTCGCCCAGTTGCTCTCCTGCACCAGAAAAGGCACCAAATGATCCAGCGTCAGTTCCAGAATTGCCGGCAAAAGTACCCCAGCTCCCGATGTCTTGACAATCAAACACAGAATCTGCAGCAGAGTCTCCGTGGACTTCATCCTGGACTCTGTAAAACTATTCTTCGTGCATGCATTCAAAAATATCCCCAGAATATGTCTCACATATTCCGTTCCCAATTGAATCTGCAGTGTCCGGATAACACTGAATCCAAAGGACAGCACTGCATCCGTAATGTCTGGACACGTTGAATAGTATTCATTGTAAATCTGCAGACTCTTTTCGAGAATTCCTCGAAACGCCGAAAGCAGAAGTTGCTTCGTCATCGACGCTGAACTTTCATAGTAATCGAGGATTTCTCGAAGGATCGGCAGTGAAGACACAACAATCTCAGTGACTTTCCCTGGGAGAGTCTGAGGCGCCACAGCCAAGATATCTTTGGCTAGGCTATTAATGTATTCACTGAGCCGATGAGCTCGTTGACTTAGAAATTCCTGCTGATTGCCGGAAGCAAGATTTTGCTGATGTGGCAAAATCAAACAGTTGCATATTGACTGAAAATTGAGTAAATTACCGGTTACAGCAATGCCAAAGCATGCTTGAAGGAGAGGAGCAAATTTAGTTTTTCTATTCTCTTGCTCCCAATATTGGATCTATATAGGAAAAATCATATATGTTATTCTCCCGAAGTATAGGCTTAAGTATAAAACTCTACACCCGTTATTATTTTTGAACATGTGTTGTCCCGGGCCCTGGAATAACTAATTATTCGCTCTCAGGAGCCCAGAACTCGGAGCTTCATGCTCCTCATTTCACGGTCAAACCAAGACTTCTATTTTCCCTCTCGTATCATATATTACTCTCGTGCTGTCATGAAGGGAAAGGACACACAACTTTCAAATAAATAACCGTTAGGACTATTGTAGAAGAATCGACTCCTACATATGAGACCATGTACTGAAAGTTAAATTTCTGATTCATAACCAATAGAAACTGTAAAGATTGATAATTCAAAAATATTATTAAATGGATCAAAATGTATTACAAGGATTACAAGTGATCACGGTCACGCCTCTGGCAAGTTTCCTGAAATTTGAAGCCACTTTCTCATATTTCGATTTTAATTTATATGGGATTTTTTGCACACGCAACTGTTACGCTAAATATCTAAAAAGAGAGAAGTTTTCCTGTATTATAAGATACCTTTCCGTATGGAGGGATAAATATACTAAATTTTTGTTTAAATACATTTTTTCCTCGGAGCACTGTGAGCTGAGTTCGAGATCAATTTAGGAAATTGGCTTAAACTAGCTCCATATAAAAAAATTAACTTGCCACATGCTTGATCACGGTAGGATAAACTAATTCAGAACCTGCTCCAAATGTGAATTTTTCACAACTTCATATAGGAATCCTATCACAATCTCTTTATCTGATCCTTTACGCACCAGATAAATCGATAATCCAATTGGAAAATTTTGAGGATAATCTCTCCGAACAAATAAACGTTTTCAAAACGTAAAAGACGGCAGATTTTTGAAAAAAGATGTAATATTCATGAATTTGAGTTGAAAAACTAAAAAAAAATACTTTATTAGAAAGTTTAAGAAAACAATCCATTTAGGAATTGTTCTTTAAGGAAATTGCATTATTTGATCCATTTCTACACCGATTTTAGTGGTTTAAAAACAGATATAGACAAAGATACATTAACGTTTTCAAGGATCTGAGTAGTTTTACTTGAAGGAAATGGCATTCAAACTTGAGAATAACGTCCAAAAGAAATATTCTTAGACCGAAAACCATTGAGATTTGAAAAACGATATAAATCCTATATAAATCCGATTTTGATAATTTTTCTGGATCTAGACAAAGAGACAAAAATGTTTTTTTTAAATAACTGAAAGTAGCTTTTCTTGAAGAAAATGGCGTTTAAACTTGAGAGTAACGTCCAAAAGAAATAATCCTAGACGGAACACGATTTAGATTAAAACAAACGGTAAAGGGACGAAAACGATTTCATGGATCTGAAAGTAGTTTTTCTTCAAGGAAATAGCGTTTAAACTTAGACTAACGTTGAAAAGAAATAATCTTAGACCGTAAATGATTTAGATTTGAAAAACGATAAAAAATCCTATTCAAATCCGATTTTGGTGATTTTGCTGCATCTAGACAAAAGGACAAAAACGTTTTCAATGATCTGAAAGAAGCATTTCTTAAAGGAAATGACGTTTAAATTTGAGAATAATGTCTAAAAGAAATATTCTTAGACCGAAAACGATTTATGTTTAAAAAACGGTATAAATCCTATTTAAATTCGATTTTGGGGATTTTTCTGGATCTAGACCAAGGGACAAAAATATTTTCAAGGATCTTAAAGTAGCTTTTCTTGAAGGAAATAGCGTTTAAACTTGATACTAATGTTCAAAAGAAATATTCTTAGACCGAAAACTATTTAGATTTGAAGAACGGTATAATTTCTATTCAAATCCGATTTTAATAATTTTTCTGGATCTAGTTAAAAAGACAAAAACGTTTTCAAGGATCTGAAAGTAGTTTTTCCTGAAGGAAATGGCATTCAAACTTGAGAATAACGTCCAAAAGAAATATTCGTAGACCAAAAACAATTTAGATTTCAAAAACGGTATAACTCCTATTTAAATCCGATTTGATGATTTTGCTGGATCTAGACAAAGGGACAAAAACGTTTTCAAGGATCTGAAAAAAGCGTTTCTTAAAGAAAATGAAGTTTGAACTTGAGACTAACGTTCAAAAGGAAAATTCTTGAACCGAAAATGATTTAGATATGAAAAACAGAATAAATCCTATTTATATCCGATTTTGATGATTTTGCTGGATCTAGACAAAGGCACAAAAACGTTTTCAAGGGTCTGAAAGTAGTTTTTCTTGAAGAAAATGGCGTTAAAATTTGAAAATATCGTCTAATAGAAATATTCTTAGACCGAAAACGATTTAGATTTGAAAAAACGGTATAACTCCTATTTAAATCCGATTTTGATGAATTTTCTTGATCTAGACAAAGGCACAAAAATGTTTTCAATGATCTGAAAGAAGCGTTTCTTAAAGGAAATTACGTTTAAATTTGAGAATAACGTCTAAAAGAAATATTCTTAGACCGAAAACGATTTATGTTTAAAAAACGGTATAAATCCTATTTAAATTCGATTTTGTTGATTTTTCTGGATCTACACCAAGGGACAAAAATATTTTCAAGGATATGAAAATAGCTTTTCTTGAAGAAAATGGCATTTAAGCTTGAAACTAATGTTCAAAAGAAATATTCTTAGACCGAAAACTATTTAGATTTGAAGAACGGTATAAATTCTATTCAAATCCGATTTTAATAATTTTGCTGAATCTAGTCAAAGGGACAAAAACGTTTTCAAAGATCTAAAAGAAGCGTTTCTTAAAGGAAATGGCATTTAAACTTGAGACTAACGTTCAAGAGAAATATTCTTAGACCGAAAACGATTTAAATTCGAAAAACGGTATAAATCCTATTAAAATCCGATTCTGATGATTTTGCTGGATCTAGGGATAAAAACGCTTTCATGGATCTGCTGCAAGTACTTTATCTTGAAGAAAATGACGTTTAAACTTAATACTAACGTCCAAAAGAATTATTCTTAAACCGAAAACGATTTAGATTTGGAAAACGGTATAACTCCTATTTAAATCCGTTTTTGATGTTTTTGCTGGATCTATACAAAGGGACAAAAACGTTTACAAGGATCTGAAAGTATTTTTTCTTGCAGGAAATGGCACTTAAACTTGAGACTAATGTTCAAAAGAAATCTTAAACCGAAAACGATTTAGATTTGAAAAACGATATAAATCCTTTTTAAATGCGATTTTGACGATTTTTCTTGAACTAGGCAAAGGCACAAAAACGTTTTCAAGGATCTGAAAGTACCTTTTCTTGAAGGAAATTACGTTTAAACTTGATACTAACGTCCAAAAGAAATATTCTTAGACCGAAAACGATTTATATTTTAAAAACGGTGTAAGTCCGATTTTGATGATTTTTCTGGATCTAGACAAAGGGACAAAATCGTTTTATTGATCTCAAAGTAGCTTTTATTGGAACAAATTTTCTTTAGGCTTTCAAAGGTTTAGGTTTATGGTTTAGGTGCTTTTCTTGGCT
Source organism: Phlebotomus papatasi (assembly GCF_024763615.1). NCBI lineage: Eukaryota > Metazoa > Arthropoda > Insecta > Diptera > Psychodidae > Phlebotomus > Phlebotomus papatasi. Next base: position 18,089,739 of record NC_077224.1, read on the forward strand.
AAAAATGTCCTTAGCGAATCTTTCCCCTAGTCTGAAATTTTTTTTAGGTAAGGTAAATTCTTATTCATGACTTATTTCTGCTTTCATATTTTACCCTTTTTTAACTTATTAAATATCGTATAGAGGGAGAGTGTCTCTCTCGCTACGCCTTGGACAAGATAATTTTATCCAAGACACAATCCACCATGGGAGATTTTTCAACTCAGGTGCATTTTTAAGAAATATCCTCATCTATATGGCCCTTGAGATCATCCTATTATAATTTTTTTCTAAGTTCAAAGTACAGTAGACTCTCACTCAATCGGCTCTTTTCAATCGGGCGAAAAATTTTGTTGACAATTTTCACGTTTAATTATGAAGTAAATTTGCAAAAATTCGCTGTAGTTCTTCCTATTTTATCGTGATTCTTTATAACTGAGCGATTTTTGTGGAATTTACAAAGGCGATAAACCGGATGACATTTTTCCTCAAATGCCCAATTGAGAGAAAGTCTACAGTAGGCCTTGAAGGGGATTTGCTAACTGAGCTACTGCGATCCCAAGGGAACTGAAAGGGAAGTAATTTGAGATGACTAACCTGAAAAACAAGTTGACTAGTCTGTCTGTCGAGATGCGGAAGGTTCCTTCCAGCCTGAATCATCTGCAGCATCCCACTCTGCTCCTGCAGCCCATTCGGCCGCATGATTGAGCTGATGCTGAGGAGCAATTGAGCAGCAGCCAGAGTCACAATCTTCGGCTCTGGCGTTTCCGTGGGCAGCAGAATCTGCACCACGACGTCAATCAGGGAATTGACTGAAGCATCGAACTTCAGCACCGTCGACCAGGGCAACAATCCGCGGAGAGCAGCCAGCATTTGAGCCAGAGTCTCTGCAAAGTCCGACTGAATTTCCTCATTGAACGTTGGCATCTTGTAGGGCTTCTTCGTGGCCAGGAATTTGACTGTCAGCACGAGGCTGATGGCTACGGTCAGGACGAATTCTGAGACTCTTTCTGAGCAGGATTCGATGATGGGCACGAGACGTGAGAGGGTTTGACAGAGACTTGAGAGATCGCGGAGGACACAGTGGATGTAGTGACATTTGGAAGTGCTAGTCCAGATGCTGGACTCATTGATTATGGCTTTTTCTATCACAAGGAACACTTCGAAGGAAGCCTTCCAGGCATTGAGGACAATTTCGAGAACGGGCTCTGGGCTGCCTTCGGCGATCAGTGCGACTGTTTCTATGCACTGGGAGAGGAAGTGCTGCCACTCAGTCTCCAGATCATCGTCCAGGGTATTGTTGTCCAGGAGTTCCAGGAAGCCTTCGTTCTGATCATTCTGGAACTGCATTTTGTTGATCGTTCCCGCCACCAGGCTCATCAGGAGATCACTGTAGACACCGAAACCCTTGGGCAGGAGTGTCTTGACAATGGGCGTCCAGATGGCAAGGCGTTCCGTGAAGGCTAGGGCTCCGTAGCCGGCAAATGTGAATTTGTAGAGGGAATACAAGAGATTGAGGAATGTGTCATCGGCAATCCACCTAGAGGCTTGCTGAGTGGTGAAAAGTCTTAGGAGTTCAGTCAATTTGTCCTGGTACATCTCGGAGGAATCTCTGAGATCGTCCTGGAGCAGATTCATGATTCCCGTGGCGATTGCAACATGCGGAATGGCAGTTTGGCGGTAGAAGAGCTCACAGATGGTGGTCAAGGTGGAGGTCGACACGGCTGGATGGCTGACGTTCCACTTGGCCAGCTCAAAGAGCCCACCCAGAAGGAAATCATCCAGTACATGCTCAAGAGGAATCCACGAAAACAAATGCTGAATGCAGGAGAGCAATTCCAAACTGGCACTCTCAAAATTCCTCTCAAACTCATCCAATTTAACCTCACTTCCAACATCAAGGAACACCTGACCGACCTGACCATTCCGGGACATTCTGTGCAGGCTCACCGAGAGGAATCTATTCAACACACGAAATATTTCCGGAACACAAATAGCTACACAGCCCTGAAATTGTCTTTTTCTCTCACTCGTCACATCCTCCTTCGTGCTGGTCACTTCCTCCGAAGTTGTCCTCAAAAGGACAATCCCCAGCAAGAAATTTCCCTTCAGCAAACTCATCACATCACTCACATAACTAGGATGCTCCTGGGGGAACTCCCTCTTCCCCATCAGAGCAATCAACTGTGCCAATTTATTCCTCTGAAACCTCAAATCTCCTCCAACCTTCAAATAAACACTCCACAAACCTGCCCTTATAGCATTCCTCGCGCTCACCGGAAGCTGCTCCCACATCCGACAGATTGCCACTTCCACCGTCGAGGCATTGAAGAACCACACCGAAGCCCCAAAGTCCCCCAAATGCGGCAGACACTGCTGCCAGGCATTCTCCTGAAGCTGAAAGTGCCTCAGTCTGGCCTCAATCTCATGCTTCTTGTCATTAGATGTAGATCCAGCATTGAACAACTGCCACAGGGATTCAATTTCACAATATGACAACTTCTGGCCAGCACTTTCGATGGAAACCTTGGAAAAAAGATTGCAAATTAGTCACTCCCAGAGACCTTAACCTCAACCTTCATGTTTTGGGCAGAATCTCCCACAATTTTCAAGATATCTCACCATCTCTTCTTCCTCAGTGTTCTCAGGTTGTTCCTCTTCATGCACCTGACATTTATTCGGCCAAAAATGTAGCTTTTCACGGAGAAAATTGAAGAAAAACAAGACACTGAACTCTTCTATTGTCCCTTGGAAAGTCACAACTGCAAGGGGCCATTCACTTCACTCACTGACCGACTTTTCGACTTTTGTCTCAAAAGGGTTTATCAACTCAAGATCAAAGGCTACTACAATTTCTTTTTCAATTTTTTTTTAAAGTAAACTTGAATTTACAAATAAAAATAATAAAAAAAATGGTATTTTTTAACGGCATATATTTTATTACTTTTTTTATTTAATTAGATTTCACGAAAAAAGGTAGACAAGGTAGACAAAAAAAAAAAATTTTTCAGCAATTCATGCATATAATTTTCATTCTCAATAAAATGCAAAAGGAACAATAAAAATAATATATAGAGTACACAAAATTTAACATTTTATTATTTAAATTTAAAAGCTATTTTTCTATTTCTATTTATTTTAAACATGAATAAAAATATCAAAATTTTAAATAAAAAAATTACAAAAGAGTATTTGATATTTATTATTTTTTTATTATCTCTTTAATTTCTTCACAGAGCTTGGAAACATTTTAAATTTACGAAATCAAATATTAAATCTGAGATCAGCTTAAAAATGAATGATTATGTTGAGGAAAATTGAACACATTCACAGCGAACAGACTGGGCTTTTCTACATGGTCATTGCTTTTTCACGCTTTCATTGTTTTTTTACACGTGGAAAAAATATTCAAAAAATTGAGGCACCAAACCAATTTTTGCACCAATTTAATGTTTTTCTGTTCTCTGAGACAATATTTTTTTAAAAGAAAATGATTTATTAGTCAAATTTGCCAAATCTAAACACATTGAATCAAGAGCAGAAAGCAATTGACCGGTCAATTGCTCCTTGCTCCTTTCTCAAGGTACTTATAATCGGAAAATTTTACTAATTAAAGAATATTAAAACTTTTTAAAGAATATTGGCTCATAAGGCGTAAAAAATATCAAATTAGTGCAAAAATTGGTTTTGTGCTGCAATTTTTTGAATATTTTTTCCACGTGTAAAAAAGCAATGAAAGCGTAAAAAAGCAATGAATTAGAGTTAGTTAAATAAATTAAGCCAATTTGAGTTAAATTTTGAAAAAAATGTGATAGTTTATGCCTCTTGCACATCTTTTAGATCAGGAAAATTTACTTACTTAGGTAGCACTACGTTCCATTGAGAGATAAGATCTTTTGCACAACCGCTCGCCATACTCCGCGATTCAAAACGATAACCCTCCAGCCAGTGATTTAAGGACCTTATCCACTACCTCCTACCCTCCTTTGGGGACGTCATCTTGAGCGATCTCCTTCCGGCTTCGCAGGAAAATTCGATGAAATCAAAATTCGTATCCCTTTGTCAGAAATTTTGCATATATCTCTCCCATTCTTTCATACTCTCCTTCTTCTTTTGAACAACGCAACAAATTCAGTTTAGTTCAATCCAATTACACTCAGCTCTTCGTTATCCGGCACTTCGTTATTCGGGTGACAGCTGCCAAACGCTGGCGGTTGATGTATTCAAAATTATTTTTACTAAACATGAAGTTTCTCCAGAGTGAGAATTAAAGTATTATTATCATTGTATAGAAGTTTTTAATACATTATTGTGATAAAAAATGAAACATAAGTACACCATGAAGGAAATTCTTTTGTTCTTTGTCAGACAGAAAATAAATTCAGACAGCACAAAATAGAAAAACTGTTATCATTCAAAAAACCTAAATGTCATTTTGTCCTCCAGTCAGACGGATAACAAAGAGTCGAGTGTAGCTATAAAGTGGGATATACAGTAGTAGACTCTCGCTCAATCGGGCGAAAAATTTTAATAACAATTTTCACGTTTAATTATGAAGCAAATTTGTTCAAATTCGCTGTAGTTCCTCTTATTTTATCGTGATTCTTTATAATTGAGCGTTTTTGTGGAATTTACAATGATTTTAAATCTTGATAATTCAGATGACATTTTGCCTCAAATGCCCAACAGTGAGAGAGTCTACAGTACGTCCAAATAGCTTGAAAAAGAAAGGACAGTGAATTTAGACTTTATGAAATTTTCTTGATCTAAAAGTGTGCTGAAACCAAAACTGATGATTTTTTTAAATTTCTACCTTTAATTTTCATTTTTCTCAGAGGCTACATTGTCAAAACTATTGAGATTTGATTTAATTCAAGTGGAATGCGGATTGATCCAATAAAAACACTTTAATTAACACTAGAGAAAAAACGTGTATTTCACAGGAGATATAAGCTTCAAGAGAGAGAGATGCATAGTATGCAGTGACAGCATCCCAGCGAGCACCAAATGCTAATCGATTGCAATTCAGCTGAAAACATATGTATTTTCAGCTGAATTCTGCTAACCTTGAAACAAAATTGGCGATTCAGTGCCATTTCCATATATTTGGTTAGCACTTTTTGTTCGACAACTGCTGATAAGTCAGCAAATTTTTGCTAGTCGATTCAGCAGAAATATGCTGAAAACGCTACTTTTTTCAGCTAAGTGTGCTCGCTGGGATGTATGTATTTCAATTTTAAAATAACTGAACATCATATTTTCAACAAAAACCGTCAAAACACTAATTTGTCACACAAAGAACATTGTTTCAATTCTCGATGAAGTCGTATCTAATAAAATTCTACATAAAAAAGCAAAAAGCAATTGACTTAGAGCAATGTAAAGTGTAAAGAAAAGAGAAATGGAAAAAGAGCAGAAATGTTAGCATTACAGTAGACTCTCTCTCAATTGGGCATTTGGGGCAAAATGTCATCCGGTTTATCGATAGATTTGGACGTCAAAGCCTTTGTAAATTCCACAAAAGGCGCTCAATTATAAAGAATCACGATAAAATAGGAAGAACTACAGCGAAGTTGAGCGAATTAGTTTTATAATTAAACGTGAAAATTGTCAACAAAATTTTTCGCCCGATTGAGTGAGAGTCTCTACTGTAGAAAAACATGAGATAAAAAAATACAGTGCCCGCTTTGTTATTCGGATGATTGGGAGAGAATCACATCGAACAGACTGGGCTTTTTTACATGGTCATTGCTTTTTTACTCCTTCATTGCTTTTTTACACGTGGAAAAAATATTCAAAAAATTGAGGCATCAAACCAATTTTTGCTTCAATTTGATCTTTTTCCGTTCTCTGAGACAATATTCTGTAAAAAGAAAATGATATTTTAGTAAAATTAGCCAAATTTAAATACCTTGAACAAAAAGCAAAAAGCAATTGCCCGGTCAATTGCTTTTTCTTGACAATTCCATATCACATAGTCCGTTAACATTCTCTATTTGAATTCACTGATCGAAATTTCATCGACCACCATCGAAATCAGCTGATGCCAGGAAAAATCAAAACAAAGGAAATTTTACTCATAAAACTCTTGTGAAAACTTTTGAAAAGTATTTAAAATGAGTCTAGGCATCAGTGAAATTAAAGTTTAGTATAAAATACATGTGAATAATGTGGACTACATTGTTTTGAACAACTGAAAATATTTCCCGTCTTGTACATTTTACTTACACTGGATGGCGCTGTTCTCAGTGAGTTTTCTAATCGAAAACAATGAAGGTGTCATATTCACTTCTCCATTGCTTCTTTGAAAATCGATTAAAAGAGCAATGGCCCAGTCTGTTCGATGCTAATAAGAGAATTCTATTCTATTATATGGAGTTAAGAAACACGGTATAGACTTTTTTTTTTAAAAAAAACTTCTCTATTTCCTCCTCTTACGACGTTTCGGAGAATGGATATCTCCTTCCTCAGGTCTACAATGTTTATGGACAAAAATAGTATACATAGGATTTTTTTTCTCTCCTTTCTTTTCAAATTTTCTAAAAAAAAAATAAAAAAATAAAAAAATCCTATTTTTAGAGAACAGAGAGAATAGAGAATAGAGGAAGGAGACAACCAATCTCCGAAACGTCGTAAGAGGAGGAAATAGAGACGTTTTTAAAAAAGGTCTCTGTACCGTATTTCTTGACTCCAAATTATCCACAAAAGACCGAAAATACAATTCAATATTCTATTATACTTCATTTATTAAACAAAAACACCACAAGATACAGTGCTGTCTCTCTATATGCACAGTTTGGGTACTTTTTTTGACAGTTCTCTCTCTTAATATGCACAACTTTTTTTGAAATTCTCAACGGTTTTTTTCTTTCTTTTAATAAATTACACACGGCCCTTCGTTATCCGGGTGACAGCTGCCAAACGCTGGCGATTGATGTATTCAAAAGGATTTTTTATGAAGCATGCAGTTTGTCCTGAGTGAATTAATGTGTTATTTTCATTTTATCAAAGTTTTTGACACACAATCGTGCTACAAAATGAAACATAAACACACCACAAAGAAAATTCTGTTGTTTTTCGACAGAAAACAAATTCCCACAGCAGAAAATATAAAAAACGTTAACCAGATTCAAAAAACCAAAATGTCATTTTGTCCCCACGTCAGCCGGATAACGAAGAGTCGAGTGTATCATTTTTTTATTGTTCTTGAATTTCGTGTGTTATTTTAAATATAATATGAGACACAAAAAATAAAATTAAGAAAATTAAAAACAAGAAAAATTATTTACCAAGAAAATAATTTTCTTTATTACTTTGTCAAAATGTAAACAAATTGATTTTGAATGCAACCGACACAAAAGCTGTGCATATAGAGAGTGTGCATATAGAGAGACAGCACTGTAATTCATTTTCATTGCTGAACACACATGCATATATAACCTCAAAATTACTTTAAATGTAACCGTCGAGCGGGCACTGTAAACAGGAATGGGAAACTGAGTATCCACCATGAGAAAAATATTAAAGAAAACTGAAAAATTGTTAAAGCAAAATAAAATTTAAAAAAATATTAATTTCCTAGAATAATAATTTTTATTTTGCGATTCTAATCAATTTTATATTTTAAAATAAATTATTTTGAATTTTTTTTATTTAAATAAATATGTGTAATTTTTGCAATATTCAATGGCACAGAAAAAAATCAGAATATTTCCTATTTCAATTTTACATATTTCCAGCACAAATTAAAAAAATCCAATGCAGTTTAATTCAATTTCAATTATTTTTCGAGTGAATAGCCCCTCGGCAATTTTCAAATTCAGAGAAACCGTTGGCCGCCATGATGAATTTCTCTACGTAAATGTAAATTCTAAAATAAATTTTTTATTCTTTCCAATTAAATGGCTACACATGACACAATTACATTGAGAATGCCATCTAAATGTTACCTCTAACTCCAATCCTACGCAATTTATCTGAAGCCCATGCCGTTGTATCACTTCCTGTCCCTTCCGGGACGCTGCCGACATGCCGCTTCCTTCAAAACAAACAATTTAGTGTAGTTTTTTTTGTGTGAAAATGCAAAAATTTCTGAGAGGAAATGCCTTTTGAGAGATCTAGTGACATGACTTTTGAGGTCCACGATCATAGAATAGCAAGTAAGCTGGAACACTGAGAACTTCATCGATGGACACCTCCCGGACCACCGTGTCCGACGTGAAGTACCATTTGTGGGCATTCCGGAGAGCTCCCCTTCTGTACGTGACGTAGTGTCCACTGTTGGCCTCTCCCGAATGCACAACCACGGCCAGCAGCCTGTAGAGATTCCGCGGGAACATGGAGCCAAAGTTGTAGGGAGTGGAGGAGGCGGTGGGAGTATCTCCGCCGCCGGTGGGAAAGCTGCTGGAGAGGAGAGAAAGAGTGGAACCCCATGGAGTGCTCATTTGACTGCTCAATCCCGGCTGAACAAAACTGTACGGAGCCATTGAGAGACTTTCCGGAAAGTGTACGTAATCCTGCCTCTTGGACACCTGCCCACCCAACTGCAGCCACGTGCACCTGGAAATGTGGACACAGAGACAAGCCGGAAGCTTGGCAAAGGTCAGTGTCTTCGTGTGAACAGTCGTCTCGTTGCAGGATTCACAGGTGACGTCATTGAGAGTCTCCGGAGCTATAAATTCCGACAGAAGATGCCCCAGGCTCAGCCCAGGATTCCTCACTTCGGGCAGGGGCAGTGTGACACTGTCGAATTTATCATACCTCACCACGGACTTGAAGCCACAGCCAGAGCAGGTCATCTGACTGCTCAGGGCTCCCCGGAAGGGATGTGGCACCTGAATGCTCGTCCTATCGCTCCACACGGACACTCGACCCGGACCACGATTGAGACGGTCCAGAGAGCGATAGGACATTGAGATCCGTTTGCTGAGACTCCCACCTAGGGCACCCTCGTGGGCACTGCTGCCCACTCGAGTCATTCTGTAGTTCATTGATGGAGATGCCTGGAAGAGGCAAGAGACCCGAGTTAAAAAAAGGGGTGGCAAAGTGTCCAGGGCTTTGCGAAATGCTCGAACTCCTGACTTAGATGCTATATACATCAAAAGTACTTCCGCATTTACCGTTTACCGGTACTCAACCGATGCAAATCGATTCATAAAATCACTCAATAGATCCTACAAAAAAGTTTAAAGAGTAATAAAAATTATATTTGAACAAAAATTACTTATCGGTAAATAACCGGTTCATGACCGATTCACAACCGATTTGAACCGACTTATAAATCACTCAAAATATTTCCGAAAATCACCTCAGGAGTAGTTAAATTAAATTTCGTATAAAAATTATTTATCGGTTATGAATCGGTTCATAACCGATTCAAAACCGATTGGAACCGGTTCAGTTTTATAGGAAATTCCAAGACCTTTCCAACGAGCCCAAGCATGACCCTATTCGCTTGATAAATGCGTTCTATAGAGACTTTTTAACATTTGACCTTGAAAAACCGTTATTATGGCGCTGGCACACATTTTCAATTGGATGAATTTCAATCGATTGAAATTTTACCTCTTACTCTTTCAAAGCGAAATAATATATATGTGTCTCTTTCTGTCAAATGAAAATTGAAATTGAAATTTCAATTTTAAATTTCATTTGACAGAAAGAGACACCCATATCTGATTTCAGTTTGAGAGAGTAAGAGATAAAATCTCAATCAGTTGAAATTCACTCAATTGAAAAGGTGTGCCAGCGCCATTAGGAATGATTCAACGCTATTTTTGCCTAAGAACGATATGTCCGCCTGAGTAATCTCTAAAACATATCCAAAAATGAAAAGAATCGCACGACGCGTTTTCGAGCAATCCTTAAAAAACATGGTTTTGGAGGGGAAGGGGGGAAATGAGGGGCATGTTAGAGATCCTTGGGCCGACTTATGGGGGGCCCTCTTAGGTCCCAAGTCGCTATCTCTTACCGTTTGGCCTCTAGAGCTGGCGACAGCCGGACGGACAGACGGACAAACAGCGTGACGACATTTCTCAGAAATCGTCTGAAACGCGAAGATTTGTTGACAAAAGTGGTCTCCCCGGGGTGGAAAGTGGAAATTTTGGGGGGTGAAGAAAATGAGGCATTATATTATACTGCTCTCTCCGTGGATTTCGAGCATTAAAACGATTTTTTAACTCTTTCTGATATATTTGAGGTTACAGCGCCTCTGGTGTTGATTTTGCAAACTTCACATGTTCTAGAAAATTGTAGGGCACTTCAAGACCTTTAACTTTCTCTTAGTAGGGAATCAAATCGGTTCAGTGGATTCTGAGCTACAGTGACCAAAGTACCAAAAAATTGAAAAATCGATTTTGCCTACATTTCAGGCGCAGAATACACTACCTTCGGGCTACTCAAGTTTCGAACGATTCATTTTTCGTCCAATGATTAAAATTTCCTGAAAAGAGCCACATGGAGTAAAATTAATTGTCCAAAGCTTGAGCTTGAGTCGTCCGAAGGTAGCGTACTTTCCCTCAAAAAGAAAATTAGAAGTGTTTATAAAAAAAAATAAATACAACCAATTAGGGTATGTGTGCTAAATTTCGGCATAATTGCATGCAAGCGCCAACGTCTCAAGTTTGAAATGTAATATTAATTAATAGAAATTGATTTTTTTATTCCTTCTACTTAAGGAGTGTTGCTTAGAACTTTGTAGACAGTTTATCGTCTATATTTACTCTAAAATCCTTCTTAATACATTTTAAAATGAATAAAAATGTAGACATAGCTTTGGTGCCCTATTTCGGCCACCTTCATTCTCATAGTTTCTTGCCCTTCAGGAATTCTTTCAATATCTTTTTCACGTCATCTCGTTTGTCGGTGCTATATTATGTTATTCTTTTGCATTGTACAATCTCAAGAGTATCCAAAAACTAAAAATTCATTGAAATTCGAGGAACAAAAAAGGTGGCCGGAATTGCAAGCTGGCCGGAATTTGGCACACTTACCCTAAAATCTTTCCATTAAACTTTGTTTTTTTTTTGAAGTATCAATGAGAAAACGATAAAAGATCGGGCCTTATGGTTTCTAAACACCCGCTAAACCCGATAAATCAGGGACATGACATTTCCTATGTTTCCCATATGTTTCTAGCGTGCCAAAAAAACTTTGGAATTTATCAGCTGTTTTCTGTCATTGTGGAATGAATTACCCAAAAATACTAATACAAAACAAAAGCTAATTTAATAACTAATAGACAACCGAAAATCCCAGAATGGCAACCTACGTAGTTTTGGAGATATCTCGTGAAATGTGTACGAAAACAGGAAAAAATTTACACTAAAACCGATAGCATTTTTCAGAGCTAATGTCACTTCCCTGGGCTAAACGGTTAAACAGTTCGACAAGGGGTTCCTATGGAGCTTTATGAGGTCAAATTCGCATAATTGTAAGACGTGTGTCGGTTCCGCGGCTAAAGGCCCTGCCGTTATTTTGAATCCCTAAAGACTGATTGGGTACACAAGATGCCTTGTCCCTAGGGTTAGCCCTCTGAGTGGGAGGTGATGGGTGTGCATCTTTATCGTCCTACAGGGAGCTTGCCTTCCGATGTGCATAAGACTATGGGCAGGGAGCACTCATGCCTTTTTTGCAGTTCTCAGTTGTTCTTCAGCTGTGAGTACAAACGCACCCTTAACAAGAGAATCCTTGTTGGGCCACCACCACCAGTCGCGCTGCTGTGCCCGATTTCCAAAACCTCGGTTATATTAATCTCACATAATGGATTATCAAATCCTAATATCTTGAATTCTATTTAAGCGATGGAACAGGACTTCAAAAATCTGGACAAAAATTATCTTTCCAGTGCGTCCATTGTCGTCTTACTAACCTTAAAAAATGTGAACAAAAGTTCTTTCTCATTTCCCAGTCAGATATTTGACACAATTACGCTTTATTCTGTCTTTTCTAAACTTAATATTAACTACTGAAATTTTTTTGTGCACCTCCAAGGTAAGCCACGCCTTTGAATATTTTAGGCCACGCCCACTCTGCAATATTATTTCAAGATTGCCATTTCTTATGGATGTTACGTATCAGGAAATCAGGATAGTAATGAGATTGAAGACTGCAATACATTTTAAAACAGGACACTGTCCTCTAGTTCTTAAACTATCGGTACGATGAGTCACATTTATTGAAAAATATAGAAAATATTAGTCATTATGAAGCTTGGGACCATGTAAAGCATGTCCCCTTTCCCTTACATTTAAATTCATTTAAATTTTTTTTCTTAATTTTGAGAACAAGACCAAAATGTCAGGTTACCAAATTAATTACAAAATAGCCTTCTTCTTCTTGTGCAATATTTTTGGAACTTATCTTATGCCCTAGACAGACTTACGGCTTAAGCCAAAAGATGGCTTAGTGGAAAACTGAGGGGAATGTTGTCCAATCATTATTAGGGGAGATTCTTAACAATCTCACCTACTATAATCCCAACAGAATTTCATGTCCTCCGATCGGGCTCAAACTATGCCAAAACGTGTTTAAATTTAAATGTAAATTTAAATTTGTTTCACGAATATATGGGTGGCTAAGTTACGTTCCCGGCCGGCCGGCCGGCCGCTCTTTGGAGGTCAATAGCTCCCGAATTAAGAAAGATATCGACTTACGGTTTTTGGCAGAGATTATTTATCGGGTAGAATTGCAACTTTTCTCAATAGCTCCGCCCCTATGCCGTAGGTCCACTTCAAATTTTAGTATGTGTCAGCTGGGCCTAAGAACATTCGATCAATACCAAATTTAAGGTCCCCTGACACCTCGAACCCGAGCTATAAGGGTCCAAAAAAAATTCTTAAAATTGTAGTCGCCAACACAGTAAAGTTAGGGTTGATCTCTGCAACCTCACTGTGGCAATGTCCGTATTCAAACCATAACGGTTCCGTCTAGCCAATCCATTGAGTTTGTGAAGGTAACAGGTAGCGACATGAGTGGTGTAGCTACTGTGTCACAAGGAGTTCACATCGAGGACCACGAGTTCTCGGTCTAAAAGGGGAACGTTCGCGGTTTCGGGAGTCAGTGGAGCGCTTCAAAATGGTTATAACTCCGGTTCTAATTGTCAAAATTTAAAAAGTGAGGGAATTTTGGAAAACTCTCATGAAATGCCACTTCCCTTTTTAACATGGGAAGTTCGTAAAACCACCACTAGGGGGGTTATTATTTAAAAGAAAATTTTTCAATTTTCTAATTTAAATAACTCAAAAACCCCATTGTGCATCGGGATCAAATTATAGTATGTTGTAGCTGCAGATTATACCTACCAAACAAAAAATACTTAAAGTCGATCGATAATCTCTGACCCAAGCTGTAACGAGTCAAAGTTTGAAAATTGACCGGCCTCTATCTCCGGTTTTAATTAACATTTTGACCTAAATTTTGGTATGTGTGTTCGTCTCGATGAGCACTTTCGGATGGAAGTTCAATAAGTCGCCACAGGTGGCTCTGCGATTGGGTCAAAATTTAAACACTTTTTTCTCAAAAACGCCATTGGTAATTTTGATCAAGGTTTAGAGTATTGTAGCCTAGGCTATCAAGTTTACAAAAAGTGGCGTAGGTTCGCTGTGGTTATAATAGAACCAGAGATATGAGGGGTCAAAATTCACGAAATTCATGCCGCCATATCTCCGGTTCTATTTGACCGAATTTGATGAGTTAGAGCACAAATTAAAGGTCTCGCCAAGCGCTACAACTTTCTAAAACATTTGAACTTCGTACGACCAACGTGAGGGGCGTTACAGTTGAAAAATCAATTTTCATATTACATGAACTCAATTATTTCAACTCCTGTACAACCGATTTTGATGATTACAGTGAAAGCAATTAGACGAAAGTTCCATCTAAACCGTATTGTGCAAATTTTCTTATCTGGTGTAATGTTTCCGGAGAAAATGATGCGTACATAGGGTAAATGTCCTAATTCAAAACCATTTCCAGACGCTTTAACTTTGACAGAAGATTCAACACTTTAAGTTCAATTTTATTCTGAAGAGATTACATAAATTTACTCCTTGACTCTTCTAGAATGTTATTGTTTAGTGAAAATTCTTTAGATATAATTTGAAAACTTCTTAAATACAAGAAAAATACGCCAGCGTAAAATGCTGCTATTGGATACAAATTAATCCAAATGGAGACAAGGGAAAGTTTCTAATTGGAGACAAACAGTCACCTCATTGTATTTTTAATTGGAAAACATAGTTGATCGATGAAAAATTCGATAGTAAAAAGGTACACTTTTAATTTTTCTGAGAACTTAACAAATTAAAATTTGTGAATATGAATGGATTTTCGCTTTATTTGGAGCAAAATTAACTAAATAATGAAACTGTGGTATAGAAAATATATAACTATAATAATTTAGTACTGTATTTATCATGAAAACAATGACGTTTCCATTTGGAGTAGCGAAAAATTTCCATTTGGAGCAGGTTTTGAATTAGCTTAATTTACCCTAAGTGTCAAAATTTTGTACGAAGCTGAGCGAACCGGGTCAGCTTTCTAAAAACCAACACTAAATTTTAAATTTCCTCTAGATGTTAATCTAAGAATTTCCAGGAATTTTGTGACGTGAAATAAAGAACCTAACAAGTAAGAGATTTTTTAACATTGTGGTACAATTGATCCGGTTTGTGTGGCATTCAGTAAAAAATATTAAATCTTGGACATAATTTTCCGTACGAAGCTGCACAAGTCTCTACAATATTTAGTGGTTCGACGGGTAGATTGCAACAGGCTCACGAATTTTAGTTCCCCGTAAAGTGTTTTTCATTTTTATTGCAAGTTTTACAGAAGGCGTGGTCAATTTTTCTTTTGATGTCATTTTTATAGAAAACTTAAATTAGCTCTGAAGAGGGCGTTGCTTATAATATTTATGGGCGGAGTTTACTTAAAGAGTCAAGGAGTAAGCAGATATCCCGTTCCCGATTTTAATCCATCGCTGAAATTCTTTTTAGTAAAATAACTTTTTTTTAAAATATTTTTCAAAATAAAAAACTCTGAATTTTTTTTTTTAATATAAAAAACGAAATACAAAAATCGTTCTTCCGTTTGATCTTTCAATTTTCTAATTGTTGCTTCACTGAGAAAAAAAGAGGGTGCGATTAACTTCTTTTCCTCAGAACTTTAACACGTTTTAGGTGTAAAAATATATCAACATTTTTAATGTTAATTTTACACATTTTTAAGGGTAAAATTAACATGAAAAGAGTAACTTTAACCCATAATACACTTAAAAAGGGTAATATTTACACCGATTTCGGATCAATAATGCAGGGTAAAATTAACATTTCCGGAGTTTCCGGAATGTTATTTTAGCTTTTTCGGATTTCTCTCAGTGTTGTTCCAATTAAGAATCTTGCTTCCGGAAGCTTTTTAAAGTAATTTAAGTTTTCTGGTTGGAAACGTACACCACCTACACTTAACCGTTCTACCTTGAATTTTCTGAATAAACAAACTCTTCAGCCCAATTATCCCAAAAATTATTAACCATGATATTGAAAAAGCCCGGAAGCTAATTGTTTTCCAATTGGCTGGGCAGCAAATGAAGCAAAAATTCGCGATCTTGAGGAGTTTCTCTGCAGATTTCAGCAGAAAATGGAGAAAATGCCTGAAAATCAGAGAGAAAAAGGGATGTCACTCACCAGCTGCTCGTCCAGGAGGGATGTGTCGGCAGAGTCATCGATGTCTGTGCAAGTGGAATGTGGGGAATCGGGAGTATGGGCTTCAGAGCGAGTATGGCGCATGAGATTGGCCATCTCGTTGTATTCGGGATTGTCAAAGTCAGACAGCATGGCACTGGAAGGTCTGGCCTGGGGGATGTCCACATGGAGCTGCTGACCCAGAGCATCAGACAGACAACCAACTTTCTTTGGCTTCACCATTTCCTCCTCCAGGGATGACAGCATCACATGCAGCAGCTCATGCACATCATGCTCATCCGGAGGAATCACCCAGCCCAGAGCCGTGAGGGCTCTAATGACAGATCCCGGAGAATGGGGATCGCCCCTGAGAGAGGGATGGGTACCATTGATCACCTCCAGGGTGCTCAAGAGACTAGATACCAGGCTCTTCTTGTCGTTGGCATTGGACAGTTGGAGCCAGCCGATGAATTGGGGACAGGCGGAAAGGGCCTGCAGCAGGGCATTGAGGAAGCACGTCCTGCCAAAGTTATGCAGACCGGCTATTTGACCTCGACGCTGGCGCAGGCGTGATGCTCCTGTGGCCCAATTTTGCCAAGAAAGAAAAACACCCCCATTAGTAGCCTCCCCCCAAATGACAGTGGAAGTTTCCAGCGCTCACCTGAGGGGCCCCAAAACACAAATGCACCCACAACAACGGCTGCTGTGACGCCAGCCGCCATCAGGAATTTATCCCCTTCCATTTTTCACACCCCAAACACTCACAAAATCAACTTTTCCAGCTCTTTTTCTACTTTTTCACGCACTTTTCACATTTTCCGTCTTTTTTCTTCGCATTGCCTTTGACAGTTTGTGACATATCCCGGTGGGCAACCCATATGCCTTACACAGCTTATACACAAAGTGCTTACTCAGATATGACATGAAAGCGAATCGTTATCTGAAGCAAGTCGTTTGAATACCTTGCCTTATCTGCATTTATCCGATTTTCGAACTTCAATGCGTTTGAATCGTTTGAATATACAGTGCCCGCTTTGTAATCCGGATAATTGGAAGACAATATGACAGATGTCCGCTTCGTAATTCGGATGGATTTTTTGAATTTGTTCAACGTCTCGCAAATGTCATACAAGTTTTTTTTTGTAGAATTAGAATAAAAGTTTTAAAAAAGATTAAAAAGACATACAGTAGACTCTCGCAAATTCGGCTCTTTTAAAATCGGGCTACTTTTTAATTCGGGCAGCGGTTACATTTGAAAAAAGTTTGTTGTCATTTTTCAAGTTTGATAATGATTATCAAATGAATCAAATATGCTCAAATTTGGCATGGTTTGTCTTAGTTTTGATGTGATTTTGCATTATTGAGGGATTTTCATGCATTTACGTTATATATCAGTGTGTAAACTCAATATCTGTATGCACATGTCGCCCGAATTTCTGTCTAATTTGGCTGACATTTCGGTCCTATATGCCCGAATTTGAGAGAGTCTACTGTAATTAGAGAATTCTATGCTATTATACTTCATTTATTAAACAAAAACATCACAGTATAATTCATTTTCATTGCTGGATATACATGCATACATGACCTCAAAATTATTTTAAATGTAACCGTCGATAATTCGTCCAGATTACGGCGATCCGGATTAGAAAGCGGGCACTGTACGTACATGTGATCTGTGTTCAGTGCCGCTGTACTGCTGATGATTGAAACTCTGATTGCTAACCTGATTTATTTTAAAAAAAATGGAAACCTATTAAATAACTTTTAATATCCCACTTCAAACATAGTTTACCAAGATGTGACCCCCAAAACATAAATTTGCAATTTGAATGACATGTCTTCTTATTTATTAAAATTTTGCTACTGGTTGCATGCTTTTTTTTCCGGTACCGTTTTCACTATTTCTGGGTGACCAATAATTATTTATGAGAAATTCGTAAATGACCTTCATAAATCAACTTTTTTTTAAATTATAAAAGAAAGAATAAAAAAATATTTTTTTTATTTTCCTCCTTAATTTAATCCCCAAATCCGTGAAATCGAGCTTGTATAAAAAAAATATTGTAAATATTAGAAAAATTGGACTTGCATTAATAAATCATTGGAACCAACGTCCTAAAAATATTTTAATATAAATTTTATTGCGGGATTCATTATGAAGTTTCTGATATTCAAACCTTAATATTTATCATTTTAATAATTTTCAAGAGAAAAATTGCACTAATTATTTTTAATGTATTAAATAAACTGCAAGCGCTTAAGGAACGAGACTTTACTGTCCTGTTAAATAAGGACATAGAAAATATATTGAGATCAGTCTCGTCTCTTTGGTCCTTGTGGTAAAAGAAATAACATATTTCATCCCTGCATAGTGCAATCAATCAGCAATGTCTCAAAGATCTATTCTAATAGAAGACTTTCACAGAATTTGAAACAACAGAATTCAACAAAATTTGCTTCAATATGGACATAAAATTTTCTAATGTGAACAAGCTATAAATTGAAAATTGGATGGAGCCGTCACTGGACGTTATACACTAATAGACAGCTTGCAGACATCTTAAATTTCTACTTAAAGCAGATCTCAAAAAGTCATAGGACCATTATTTTATGGTGTAGTTTGTAGTTAACAATTTTGTGAATTGTTAATTTTAGAAAACTATTTTAGGTTAAAATTAAAATTAAAAAAAAAAACTGCCAGCTATTCACAAGTGTGTTTAACGTCTATAAATGATGACTCCACGTTAATAACCATTTTCACTACACTCACTCAGTCCCGGCATTATGTACTTCGGGATTATGCACCTTACGAGATTATGCCCATACAATTATGAAAGTTTGCCTACTTTTGGGAGTCAATTTATGAAATCATTTATAAAATACTCCTGATTGTATACTATGTTGTGACGCAGGAAATTTGAAGACACTACAGTAGACTCTCTCAAATTCGGACATATGGGACCGAAATGTCAGCCGAATTAGAGAGAAATTCGGGCGACAAACTTTATGAAATGCAACGATTTTTTATTCATGTGTATACAGATATTGAATTTACACACTCATATATAACGTAAATTGCATGAAAATCCCTTAATAATGTAAAATCACATCAAAACTAAGACAAACCATGCCAAGTTTGAGCATATTTGATTCATTTGATAATCATAATCAAACTTGAAAAATGACAACAAACTTTTTTCAAATTTAACTGCTACTCGAATTAAAAAGTAGCCCGATCTTAAAAGAGCAGAATTAGCGAGAGTCTACTGTATGCTTATTTTTCATTATACAGTATACTCTCGCTCAATCGGCTCTTTTTCACGTTCCATTTTGAAGCATATTTGTTCAAATTCGCTGTAGTTGTCTTATTTTATCGTGATTCTTTATAATTGAGCTGTTTTTGTGAAATTTACAATGACTTTGACGCCCAAATCAATCGATAATTTGGATGACATTTTGCTCCAAATGCCCGATTAAGCTGTAAAACTTTAATTTCTTTTATTAAGGTAAAATGTTTAAATATTCTAATAATTTGTTGAAGAACTCTGGTTAAAAAGTACTGTTTGTTGACGAATTTGCTTTGACTACTTTTACTCCGCGCGAAATTCGTTCTACGGCCGATTCATTCAAAAGAGGTAGCCTGCGGGTAGTGGAGACCGGGGTAGAATTAGCCACCAAGTGAAATTTTTCATTTCGTATAATTTGTAAAAAAAAAAAAATGATTGTATGAGGCTGATAAATATTTCAATGGGTAGTAAGGGAACTATATACTAAGAATAAAGAGTGGTTTCCTCAATATTCCTTCGCAGGCAAACTATAAGATACCATTAGCTAATACTATACGTAGCTGATTCTACCCCGGTCTTCCCTATGCAAATTTTTTCGATGCATAAAGCCATTTCAAGCGTTTTTCGGTCCCGAAAATATCCATAATCCCTCGGCAATGAGTGCACTGAAGTCTAATTTTATTTGGCGTTTTAATTAGTGATTATTCGTGAATAAGAGTGAAGTGAATATAATGACTTAAGTATTTTAATTACAATTTTCGTAAAATAACTTTAATTTAAAATTTAAAATTACCTATGGTCTGCAAGAAAAAAGTACGCCTTTTAATACGAGTATTGAAAACGTAATGGATAGACATAAAACCGTGTTTGCAACCGGGTTGCTTTTTAGTGCTCGACGCGCCACCTGTGAACTGACATTCCGACGGTTTTTTTTTTTGCAAAAAGCAAGCGTGAAAAAATCACTCTCCAGAAAATCTGTGAAAAACTCTGTGTGTTTAATACTTTTGCAGCATATTTTCCAACAAGACGTCACGATGGCGTCCTACCAAATCGCTAATCTGCTGGATAAGGTAAGTTTTGAGTAAAAATCTGGTGAAAATCGACCAGGAAGCTTCCTTGAAAATGTTGCTCTAAATTCCGGGAACTCTTCCTTAAATCTGCGAAAAAGGAGGTGTTTTCTGAAGAAAAGGGGATTTATTGACTTTGTCAGAGTCCTGGGAAGACAATTCTGGAAGATTTAACTGTGATGGGGTGTGTTTTGACTGGGAAAATCGCTTCTTTCCGAAAGGAGTCTTTCTGTCGATTTTTCAAGTAGCAATGTCACAAAGAAAAATTGCAGGTTTTCTGCTGAAAAAGTCGTGCAGGCGATGGGAAGGGTTTAAAACGCTTGGAGTAATTGTCCTGGGAGTCATGGGAGGTTTTTGTTGAGGATTGTGGGTGAAAAATTGCATGTAATTGTGCAAAAATAGCATTTGGGTGACATAACCTCACTTCCGAGGAGTCTGTTTTGGAAAATTCCTATTTGAGCCCCTTTTCCCGGTCCGGACGGGCACTTTCAGATGACATCCAATGACAAGGACTTCCGATTCATGGCCACGAATGATCTGATGACGGAACTGCAGAAGGATAGCATCAAATTGGACGATGAGTCGGAAAAGAAGGTTGTCCGGATGGTCCTGAGGCTTCTGGAGGACAAAAATGGGGAAGTGCAGAATCTGGCGGTGAAGTGTCTGGGTCCGTTGGTGATAAAGGTCAAGGAGAATCAGGTGGAGACAATTGTGGATTCCCTGTGTGCTAATATGGTTTCCAATAAGGAACAATTGCGAGATATTTCGAGCATTGGCCTCAAGACTGTCATCTCAGAATTGCCACAGACTCCCAATTCCCTGGCTCCCAATGTCTGCCAGCGAATCACGGGGAAACTGAGCAATGCCATTGAGAAGGAGGATGTCAGTGTGCAACTCGAAGCACTAGACATCCTCTCTGACCTTCTTTCGCGCTTTGGGGACCTCCTGGTGCCCTTCCATGATACCATCCTCAAGGCACTGGTGCCACAGCTCGGTTCGCAGCGTCAGGCTGTACGGAAGAGGACCATTGTGGCACTGTCTCATCTCCTGACTTCCTGCAGCAACAGCGCATACAACAAAGTCATCGAACATCTCCTGGAGGGCCTCAAGAAGCCTCAGAACACCAGCACCATCCGCACCTACATCCAATGCTTGGCATCAATCTGGTAAGCACCCTCCGGAAGTCCCTTTCCCAGGAGATTTCTGGCAATTGTTCCTTATTGCAGCCGCCAAGCTGGGCATCGTCTCTGCAATCACATCGACCGGGTGATGGTGCTCCTGAATGAGTACAGCCAGAGGGAGGATGATGAACTGCGCGAATTCTGCCTCCAGGCCTGCGAAGCTTTCATCCAGAGGTGCCCAGAAGCCATCGTTCCTCACATACCAAGCGTAAGTCCCTTGCTTTTATTTTATTTTTCCAATTGGGATTGGGATTGGGATTGGGACGCTGGACTTACCAGGGGAAATACTGGGGAAAATCCGGAAGATTTTGGGCATTGGGATTGATTTAAGGGCGACAGGGAAACTTGGTCTTTGACTTCACAGAGTCGGGAATTATTTTTATTTTTGCTTAGATTCTGACATAAAGACAGCTTCAAATAAAAAAGAAAGACAAAAACAGATTTCTAAATTTCAAATAAAGGAATTAATATTAATTAAAAAATTGAAATCAATAGACAGGAATTTATTTAAGGGATTTGAGGGCTTTTATTAATATTTAAAGTTAATCAAGAACGCCCCATAGCCAACAGCCACGGAATTTTCCAATGAATTGTCAGCGATATTTCCTGGCATAATCCGAGGAATTATCCCGCTAAAAATTCGAGTGAGCTTCTATAAGAGAAACCTAGCAAAAGAAAGTGGAATAAGGAATCACAAGGAAAAATTCCTCGGAATTTTCCAGTATTTTTCCTTGGTAAATTCCACGGAATTTTCCAGTATTTTTCCTTGGTAAATTCCACGGAAATTCTTTGTGGTATATATCCAAAGAAATTCCCATAAAATTCGGATTTTTTGTGTGGAATATTTCCCAAGAAATTTAGGTGGATTTTATGTGGACTTTTCCACTTAAAGAAAATGGAGCCCTATAGCCAACGGCCGCAGCGATTCCACTGGATTTCCAGCAGGCTTTTCTGCCATGTCCGCTGATTTTACCGCTAAAAATCCGCGTGGAATTCCCTGGATTTTACCGCTCAAAATATATGAATTTTACGCTAAATTTCTTCCTAGTGTTCCATGGACGTTTGCGGAACTCTGTATAGGATCGTCTAATAAGAAATGTCCGCGAGTTTCCATGGACTTTTCTCTGACGAATATTTCCACGGCTTTTCCCATGGATTATTAGCGGTATAATCGGCAGCCAGACCTTTAAAAAATCGGAAAAATCCTCTTTATTTCCGCGAAATTCTCCGTGGAAATTTCCATGCAACGGCCTTAGAGGCTTCCGTGGTTTAATATTACGGAATTCCATGACTTTTCCCAGGAGAATGACATTAGCTCTTAAAAATGCGACCAGTTTTAGTGTAAATTATTTCCTGTTGTCATACACATTTCACGAGATATCTCCAAAACTACGTATGTTGCCAATTTATGGTTTTTGGTTGCATTTTTGTTATAAAATAGGCTTTTATTTTGTATTAGTATTATTTACTAATTCATTCTACAATGACAGAAAACAGCTAATGAACTCAAAGTTTTTTTCAGCACGCTAGAAACATATGGGAAACATTGGAAATGTCATGCCCCTGACTTTTCCAGTGGATTTTTTAAATATATTTTTCTTTAAAATAATCCCAAAATTGATTAAAAATGGCGTGGAATTTTCATAGAGAATTTCTACAAAAAAAACATCCACAAATAAGTGGACGATCAGTACTAATTGGCAACTTAGAACTTGGAGAGTATTCATGTATCAGACACTGACTCAGTTGTTCGACTTTTGAATTGAAAATATTGCTACCATATCGTTCATTTGAGTATGTCTAGCTCGAAAGAATTATAGCGTTAGGGTGAAAAATAATTGCGGAATTTTCGCGTTTACCTCCATGGAGTATTGGCCGGAAAGATATCAGAAAATATACTCGGAATATTCAATGAAAATTATGTTTAAATTCCCAGGGAATGCTCTTAGATAATTACAAGAAAATACTTCGGAATTTTTTTCAAGGAAATCCACGCGAAAAGAAGCTGATTACTCCGCAGAATACCAAGCGGAATATTAGCGTTTATTTCCCCGGAAACTCACGCGGAAAAATAGGAGAAAAATTCCATGGAGAATATATGAAAATAGGAACAAATGAAGCTGTCACATACATCTCATATTTTCATTTCCCAATATTAAAGAAAGTGAATTTCACGAGAATTTTGATATGTTTTATTGAATCAGCGATTAATGAATTTACATTTAACATAAGGAAAAAACTATCGTATACAAAAAAAAATTTTCCTAAAAAAATAACATTACATTAAATAAAAACACGTATATTTTAGGTCCGCAGTCTGTTTAATGTTATCACTTCACTATTATCTACACAAAACGCAGCGTCGCATAATTCATAATATTATAAATAATACAGAAATCACTAAGATCTTTGCATAAAATTTGCGAGCAAAATAATCCATCTATTTTGTAGCGCCACATTCTAGCGGTAAAACGGATAAAACGAAAAAATAAACGTGTGGAATTTTCTTAGAAAACTCTATGGAAAGGTAGTGGAATTTTCCGTGGAATTATTCCTTGAATTTTCACTAGGAATTGAGCTAGAATTTTCCTACAAAAAGGGGACGTATTGCAGTAAAATCCATGGAAAATTCATAGGAAAACTTCTGGAATATTCCAGTGGAATCCGCGGACGTTTCACGTTTGATTTTCCATACAAACCTTCAAGGAACTTCCATTAGAATTTGACGCTGGAATTCCATTGGATGTTGTTCAAATTTTCCATGGAATGGCCATTATCCATGGCCTCTCATAGGAAAAATGCCATGGACTTTGCGGAAATGTAGCGTCAAATTCTATGAGAATGAGCGGAATTTGACGCTAAATTTCCAATGGAATTTCCGCGTCCGTTTGCTATGGGAAAATTTATGTCTCGTTCCACAGGCGGTTGTAGATTTCTTGCACACCCCATAGCAAATAAAACGGAATGCGAATTCGAAGCAAAATTCCGCGGAATAATCCTCTGTTTTTCCTTGAGACATCCCACGGGTCTTCATCAAGCATCACATTAGAACTTTTTTTCGGGAAAGACAGTGGATTTTTCAACGGAATTATTGTTCGCATTTTCCAGAGGAAAAATAAGGAAATTTTCCAAAAAAGAGATATCCATAAAGTGGTAAAAATCCACAGAAAATCGTTTGGAAAGATCGTGAAATTTTCCTGGGAATTATTCCATGGAAGTCTGTGGATATTTTAAGTGTGAGTTTCCATACAAACCTCCCATGGAACTCTGTGGAACTTTTCCAAAACTCAATGGACGATAGAATTCCATTCCATGGAACGCTGAGATTCCATGATTCCACGGTATAGGCAATGTCCGCAACCTTCCATTGAATTATCTGCGTTTAATTAGAAATGTCGGCGGGTTTCCATGGACTTTTCCAATTAATATTTTCACGTCTTTTCCTAGTGATTAGCAGAATAATTACGGAATTCCATGACTTTTCCCAGGAGAATGACATTAGCTCTTAAAAATGCGACCAGTTTTAGTGTAAATTATTTCCTGTTGTCATACACATTTCACGAGATATCTCCAAAACTACGTATGTTGCCAATTTATGGTTTTTGGTTGCATTTTTGTTATAAAATAGGCTTTTATTTTGTATTAGTATTATTTACTAATTCATTCTACAATGACAGAAAACAGCTAATGAACTCAAAGTTTTTTTCAGCACGCTAGAAACATATGGGAAACATTGGAAATGTCATGCCCCTGACTTTTCCAGTGGATTTTTTAAATATATTTTTCTTTAAAATAATCCCAAAATTGATTAAAAATGGCGTGGAATTTTCATAGAGAATTTCTACAAAAAAAACATCCACAAATAAGTGGACGATCAGTACTAATTGGCAACTTAGAACTTGGAGAGTATTCATGTATCAGACACTGACTCAGTTGTTCGACTTTTGAATTGAAAATATTGCTACCATATCGTTCATTTGAGTATGTCTAGCTCGAAAGAATTATAGCGTTAGGGTGAAAAATAATTGCGGAATTTTCGCGTTTACCTCCATGGCAGATCAGCTCTTTAAAAATTCGGAAAAAATCCTGTTTATTTCCATGAAATTCTCCGCGGAATTTTCCATGCAATGACCTTCAAGACTTCCGTGGAATAAAATTATGGAATTCCACGATTTTTCCATGGGAGTTTTTAAAAAGATTTTTCTTCAAAATAATCAAGAAATTAATTAAAAAAAAAACAATCCACAAATTGCTACGATATCAACCATTTATGTGTTACTCACAAGAATTATAGCGCCACGGTAAAAGAAACAAGTGCGGAATATTTGCCTTCGATTTCATGGAGTGTTGGCCGGAAAGAAATCGGAAAATATAAATGGTAAATCTAATGGATATTTTGATTTAATTTCCAGAGAATATCCTCAAACATATTAGCATGAAATTTCTCGCTTATTTTTCGAGAATATCATTCGGAAAAATATTCGATAAACTCCACGTGGCTTTTTAATGATAAAATCCAAAGAGATTGCAGAAATACAAGATTACAAGGGGAAGACAGGAATTTTCTGAAAAAGAGTCCATAGTAGAAAAATCCATGGAAAGCCTTATGGAAAGATAGTAGAATTTTCCATAGGTTTTCTCCAGTTCTTCAGCTGGATTTCTCCAGTCGATAGTATAGTTACTTGAAATTTCATGGAGATTCTAATGGAATTTTCTACTCTAAATTCCCTGGAAATTTTTATGGAATTTTAACGGCAAATTCCGTGGAATATTGACATTTGACGTTATCTCAAAACGTTAGGAATAACAAGCGAAAAATGTCTCGGAATTATCCAGTATCTTTTCTTATTCCATAGGAATCAAGAATTCCATAGGAAATTTTCATAATATATTGCAAGAAAATTTCCATGGATTTATAGAGGATTTTTTCTGTGGAATACTTCCATGGAAATTTTCGTGGATTTAATGTAGATTTTTACACCTAACTAAAATGGAGCCCTATAGTCAACGGCCGCTGCAATTCCACTGGATTTCCAGGAGTCTTTTCTGCAATGGATTATTAGCGGTATAATCTGTCGGCAGCCCTTTTTTAAAGAATCGGAATTTTCCATGTGACGGCCTCAAAGGCTTCCGTGGTTTAATGTTACAGAATTCCACGACTTTTCTAGTGGATTTTTTAAATATATTTTTCTTCAAAATAATTCCTAAAATTGATTTAAAAAAAGCGTGGACTTTTCATGGAAAATTTCTAAAAAGAAAAACATTTATAAATAATGGATCCAAGTGCCAATTGGCTACTTGGAACGTAGAGATATTATTCATCTGTTAGACAAACACTCAATTGTTCTACTTTTGAGTTGAAAATAATGTTGCCATATCGTACATTTGAAAATGTGTAGCTCGCAAGAATTATAGCGTTAGGGTGAAAATAAGTGCGGAATTTTAGCGTTTACTTCCATGGAGTTTTTGCCGGAAAGGTATTGGAAAATTATTCTTGGAATATTCAATGGAAATTTTGTTCCAATTTCCAGGGAATGTTCTAGAAGAATATATTAGCAGAATATTCCTCGGATTTATTTCGCGGATATTCACTGGAAAGAAAGATGATAACTCTGCGGAGCTCTACGCAGCATATTAGCGGGTTTTTCATGGAGGAAAAATAGCAGATAAATTCCACAGATTTTTCTTTTAAAATGAAACATTGCGGCCGATCGGCTATAGAGTCATTTTATTTATGTTGAAAAATTCACATTAAATCAACGTAACTTTCCTGAGAAATACTCCACACAAAAAATCCATGTGAATTTCCTTGGAAATATATCATGGAAAATTTCCATGGAATTTACCTAGGAAAAATAGGGTAAATGTCCTAATTCAAAACCATTTCCAGAGGCTTTAACTTTGACAGAAGATTCAACACAATAAGTTCATTTTTTTTTTTCTGAAGAGAATTACATATATTTGCTCCTTGACTCTTCTAGAATGTTACTGTTTAGTGAAAATTCTTTAGATATAATTTGAAAACTTCTTAAATACAAGAAAAATACGCGAACGTAAAATGCTTCTATTGGAAACAAATTAATCCAAATGGAGACAAGGGAAAGTTTCTAATTGGAGACAAGCAGTGTATAAGTGAAACCGCAAAAAGATACACTGTTAATTTTTCTGAGAAATTAACAAATTAAAATTTGTGAATATGAATGGATTTTTGCTTTATTTGGAGCAAAATTAACTAAATAATGAAACTGTGGTATAGAAAATATATAAATTATAATAATTTAGTACTGTATTTATCATGAAAACATTGACGTTTCCATTTAGAATATCAAGAAAATTCCATTTGGAGCAGGTTTTGAATTAGCTTAATTTACCCTACTAGAAAATTCCGAAGAATTTTTTTCTTGTAATTCCTATTTCACTTTCTTTTGGTATGGGGTTGTTCCTTCTACAATTCTTTACTGATTTCATTTATAATTGTGATTGATAAAGTTTTTTTTTGTAAACGAAATAAAATTTAGGAAACGGTATAATCCGTTCAATCTGTGTCAACTTCAATCTCGATCAAAGGCGATAAAAAGGAATGAATTAAAATTGTGTTAAAATTCTGGTTTTCGACACAACAGACTATAAGTTAATACCTTTACCGTTTCACACGTTTTTTCTAAATGAAGAAATCTGTTAAGTAAAATTGAAGTTACGAAAGGTTAAGTAACATAAAACCGCAAAAAGGGATTTGCCTAGATTACGGGGAGATAAGCAAAAGCTATAAGTTCATTTTGAAACGTTTTGATATTATGGGAAACTCGATCAAGATCAAGTAGACAATGGTCATCTACTCCCCCTCTAGATCGTGTCTCTCTGCCTGGATTACGTTACATACGATCCCAATTACAACTACGAGGCAGATGACGGAGATGCCGGAGTGTCAATGGACACGGAAGAGGAGGAGGATGTTGACAGTGAAGAGTACAGTGATGATGATGACATGAGTTGGAAGGTTCGTCGATCGGCCGCAAAATGTCTCGAATCGGTCATTTCGACGCGCCATGAATTGCTGGAGGAGTTCTACAAGACTCTGTCCCCAGCTCTGATCTTGCGTTTCAAGGAGCGCGAGGAGAATGTCAAATCAGACATTTTCCATGCCTACATTGCACTGCTGAAAGCCACTCGGCCCACCGATGACTCCAGTCACGATCCGGATTCGATGGAACAAGTACCGGGTCCGATAAGTATGTTGCATGATCAGGTGCCGGAGATTATCAAGGCTATACAGCCACTGATGCGTGAGAAGTCAGTGAAGACGCGTCAGGACTGTTTTCTGTTGCTACGTGAACTGCTGAATGCTCTGCCGGGTGCTCTGGCAAAGCATGTGGATCAGTTGATGCCGGGAATAACGTATTCGCTGAGTGATAAGAATTCAACGTCGAATATGAAGATTGATGCTCTGAGTTTTGTGTGCTGCTTGCTGCAGGGGCACAATCCTCAGGTCTTCCATCCGCACATTCAGGTGTTGGTGCCGTTGGTGGAGAATGCGGTGTTTGATCCGTTTTACAAGATTGCAACGGAGGCTCTGCTTGTCCTTCAGCAATTGGTTAAGGTTATTCGTCCGCTCAATATGGAGACGAATTTTGATTTCGCTCCATTTGTTCCTCAGTTGTACAATTGTACGCTTCAGAAGTTGAGGTCTCCTGAAGTTGATCAAGAGGTCAAGGAGCGGGCGATTGCTTGTATGGGGCAAATCATTGCGAATATGGGAGATGTCTTGAGGACAGAGTTGACAACGTGTTTGCCGTTGTTTATGGAACGTTTGAGGAATGAGGTGACGAGATTGAGTTCGGTCAAGGCGTTGACGATGATTGCAGCGTCTCCGCTTAGGGTGAACTTGTCACCTATTCTGGCTGACGTTATTCCCACTCTTGGTTCGTTCTTGCGCAAAAATCAACGTGCTCTGAAGCTCAATTCTCTCACGTTGTTAGACACTTTGGTTATCAACTACAGTCCCTTCTTCAATCCGGACCTCCTGAAGACGGCAATTCAGGAGGTTCCGCCTTTGTTGTCAGAATCAGATCTGCATGTGGCACAGTTGTCACTGGTCTTTCTGACGTCGGCGGCTCAGCAACAGCCTCAGGCTGGGGTGTATGAGGCCATTTTGCCAGAAGTGATGACCCTAGTTAGGTCTCCGCTTCTGCAGGGAACGGCCTTGAATTGCACACTGAAGTTCTTCCAGGCTTTGGTACAGGCCAATCTGCCAAGGTTGAGCTACAATTTCCTACTGGAAATGCTAATGGCACCGGTTATTAATCAACAACCGGGTCAGGTGTTGCACAAGCAGGCCTATCACTCATTGGCAAAATGTGTCGCCGCTATAACGCTTCAGGTGCCTGTCCAGGCTGAACCTGTAGCAACGCAACTCCTGCACGATATACAGGATTGCAATACAGATACGTACTTGGTGTTCTGTCTGTTGACCATTGGTGAGATTGGACGACACTTCAATCTCAGCAGCATCGAGATGCTGCCTCAGTGCATTCTCAGCTGCTTCGGGGCTCAGAGTGAGGATGTCAAGGCGGCTGCAAGTCATGCATTGGGAGCTGTAGCTGTTGGTAATCTCAATTGCTACCTTCCGTTTATCCTCACGGAAATCGAGGCTCAGCCGAAGAGGCAGTATCTGCTTCTGCATTCACTCAAAGAAGTCATCTCATCCTTGTCTCTCAGTCGTGCTGGCCTAGAGCAACTTATCCCTTCTGTTCCTTCAATCTGGGCTCAGTTGTTCAAGCACTGCGAATGTTCGGAGGAGGGATCACGAAATGTTGTGGCTGAATGTCTCGGAAAACTTGTCCTTGTCCTACCCGATGAACTACTCCCAGGTCTGCAGCAGGCTCTGAAGAGCGATAGCGCTCTCATGCGAACAGCCGTAGTGTCCTCCATAAAGTTCACAATTTCCGATCAACCTCAGCCCATTGATCCCCTCCTGAGGCAGTGCATTGGACAATTCCTCTATGCATTGCAAGATCCAGAGCCGTCAGTTCGACGTGTCGCCCTTGTGGCCTTCAATTCGGCCGTACACAATAAACCCAGTCTCGTTCGGGATCTCCTCCCCGAACTCCTTCCACAACTCTACTCGGAAACGAAGATCAAGAAGGAATTGATTAGAGAGGTGGAAATGGGACCCTTCAAGCACACCGTCGACGATGGATTGGACATACGGAAGGCGGCATTCGAATGTATGTACACATTGCTGGAGCAGGGACTCGATCGGGTTGACATTATGCAGTTCCTGGAGCATGTTCAGGCCGGACTTAAGGATCACTATGACATCAAAATGCTCACGTACTTGATGACTGCCAGATTGGCTCAATTGTGCCCGACTGCAGTCCTCCAGAGTAAGTTGTCCCAGTTGCACTTTGCTTCCTTCAGGATGGGATGCTGAAGGATGCTGAATCTCCCTTTTATTTGGTTTCAGGACTCGATCAGTTTGTTGATCCACTCAGAGCCACCTGTACCTTGAAAGTCAAAGCCAATTCTGTGAAGCAGGAGTATGAGAAGCAGGATGAACTTAAGAGATCTGCCCTGAGAGCTGTTGCTGCATTAGCTTCTATTCCTAAAGCTGGTGAGTAAATCCTCTCTTCGTTCTATTTCAGGAATTACACAGATTAGTATGCATACCTTACATCTAGCCAGAAAGTGTTATTCGCCTGAATTTTAGCTTAAGATGAAAAAATCTCATCCTGAGCTTAATTAATCGGTTAGTAGCCCACACCTGTGAAGCAGTCCACTCCGGCGGAGGCTTGATCGTCCTCCGCTACTTCAGAAAGATGATCGAGGTCGATCCCAAGGCGTTCCAAGGCGAGTCCTTGAATTTGACTCAGCCGCCTTGTCCTAGGCTTGCACTAAGCCAAGCTACACAAATCATTCTTCTTCTTGACTCTTAGCTCCTAATGAACTGCTACGTTCCTCACTTGATCTCGACGAGTGATTCCCTTAATCGCCCGGAGGTACCTCATCTTGGCAGCTTGTACTCGTGATCTTACTTTCTCGGTCCAATTCGGTAATGGCCGAAAGTATAAGATCGCAAGTACAAGCTACCGAGATGAACAATTTAGTCCGGCTTTGACAGCTGCGTCCGGTTCAAAACGCTTTTGAAAACGATTTTTCATCGAAATGTTTGTACAGAGTTACTTCCAAAGCAAGTTTCTTGACTGTTGATGACCATTCCTATTTTTCCTTAGTTGGCTGCAAATGCCCGAGCCTCTCGTACTAATATCCAGGCCCAGTGAATCTCCCCAGCTTCCCAGTATCTTGGCAGCCTCAGCTCTTTAAGGACCTTGTCCACTACTCTTTTCTATTGTTTTCTGGGGCATCCCCTGATCCATGTTCCTTCCCTTTAGAAGCTTTCGGGGCATTCTTTCGTCTGATAATCGATATATCGTCGGTTGCGGCTACCTCTGTCGTATTTACATTTTTTTGTGTCAGCATTTCGCGCAAGAGGGGACGTCTGTATTGTAGTTGCTCCGAATGCAGATACAAAACAAATGCAGATACGACAGAGGTAGCCGCAACCGATGATATGTGTCCCAGTAAGCTTGTAGCCTTCGAACTACCCCCTAGCAAGTGGCCTTCAAAGTTGAAGCCACTTTCTCACATTCACATACAGATTCGTATGGAAATTTTTCTGCACTCGTGACAGTTACTCGATATATGTCACAATTGAGGTGTGCCTTGTACACAGGACTCTGTGCGTTGTAAAGAGGGATACATATTTTATATTTCCTTCTAAAAAGTTTTTCGTAACTCGAAGTGTCAGCTGAGTTTGGAAGCAATTTATGAGTTGGCTTCAAAACGGCTCCATATAAAAAAACTTTTGCCAGGGGTTAGCCTTCGAAGGTCTAAATCTTCGTGTCATCTTTCTACACTTTCTCCTAATTAAATATGCCCATTTTTGTTTGGTTCACTCCATTTCGTCGTCCTTTTTGTTCATTTACCTCGTGCTCCATCAGATTTTTCATTTCTGACTTTTCTCTGTGTATTTTTACCTAATTAAGATTCTGAGATCTAGATTGAAATTTCAAACTGTCAAGTTGTGATTTAGTTGTGGAACGTGAAGTGTCTTAGCTAAGTATGCAGCTACAGAAATTGTCCACACTTAACGAAACGTCACTTTTCAAAAGAAAATCTTTGTTTTTCCGCAAAATTTGATGAAGTCTATCAAAAAAATTACAAAATAATAAAAGGTTTCATTTTGTGACGCAATGCATTTGTGGGACTTAAAATGTATTGGCTAAGAACCAAGATTTTAAAGATCTTCCACACTTAACGAAACGTCACTTCTGTAAAATATCGCAAGCATTTCTATTTCTCTGCAGAATTTGTTTAAATTTCGTTGCAAAAGTTCAGAATCTAACTATTACTACATAATAAATTCTAAAATGTTTATATTTAGTAGACTGTCGTCTGGCAGATACACTTAAAATCTCTTTAATTTTTCAGTATCTTTATAATTTCAAGCACCTCGGAAAGATCCTTGGAATTAGTCCAAGTAAACAAGAAACTGGACGTCTTTAAATCTAGAAGCATTAGTTCCAGAATTGCAAATCTTGAAATACACACAGTTTGTATTTATCTTGGATTTTAAGATTCCAAAACATTTATGACGTTTTGATCTTGTTTTTTTTTAATTTTAGAATATCAAAATTCTAAAACTTTCAAAATGCAATCCCAGTAATTAGGGCACTGGCTCTAGAATTGTAAATCTTACAATCCACATGGTTTGTGTCTTGAATATTAGATTTCAGTTTATTTCCTGCCTTTTGGATCCAACGATCCTTTCATAAGACTATATGTAAAATATTCTAAGGATTCCAAGGTATTTGACGTCTTGATTTTTGCGGACTACGAAAATCTGTTTTTTTTAGATTTTCATTGTGATCTTGGTTCCCCAATTGTGGTCAGTGGTTCTGAAAAATTGAAAATATTGAAATCCACACGGTTTGTGTCTTAAATATTCCAATGATTGAAAGACTTTTGACATATCTAACATCTTGCGGTCTTGATTTGTTTTCAGAATAGCGAAAACTTTAAATTTTCTTGATCTGTGTCTCAGAATTGAGGTCGTTGCTTCCATAATTGTCAATCCTAGAATCCACACGGTTTGTGTCTTGAAGTGAAAGATTTCAAGATATTTCACATACTGATTTTTTATTTCACAATTTATTTACTCTAAGTTTTTCTTGTAATTGGTCTTAGAAAAGAAGCCATTGGTTTCAGTATTGTAAATCTTAAAATCCTCATGGTTTATGTCTTGAATATTCCAAAGATTGAAAGGTTTTTGACATATCTGAAATTTTGATCCTGATTTTTTTTAGAATAGCAAAACCTTTAAATTTTCTTGATCTGTGTCTTAGAATTGAGGCCGTTGCTTCCATAATTGTCAATACTGGAATCGACACGGTTTGTGTCTTGGATTGAGAAATTTCAAGATATTTGACATAATGATCTTGATTTTTTTTTATTTCACAATTTATTTATTCTAAGTTCTTCTTGGAAATGGTCTTAGAAAAGAAGCCATTGGTTTCAGTATTGTAAATGTTAAAATCCTCATGGTTTGTGTCTTGAATATTCCAAAAATTGAAAAGTTTTTGACATATCTGACATTTTGATCCTGATTTTTTTTTCAGAATAGCAAAACCTTTAAATTTTCTTGATCTGTGTCTCACAGAATTGAGGCCGTTGCTTCCATAATTGTCAATCCTAGAATCCACACGGTTTGTGTCTTGGAGTATGAGATTTCAAGATATTTCACATCTTGATCTTAATTTTTTTATTTCACAATATAAGGACTCTATTTTTTTCTTGAAATTGGTCTCAGAAAAGAAGCCATTGGTTCCAGTATTGTAAATTTTAAAATCCTCATGGTTTGTGTCTTGAATATTCCAAAAACCTAAAGTTTTTGCTATATCTGACATTTTGATCTTAATTTCTTTTCAGAATAGCAAAACCTTTAAATTTTCTTGATATATGTCTCAGAATTGCTGCCGTTGCTTCCATAATTGTCAATCTTAGAATCCACACGGTTTGTGTCTTGAATATTCCAAAAATTCCAATTCCAAGGCATTTGACAGCTTGGCCTTGACTTTTTTCTTTTCAGAATATAATTTTTTGTTGAAACTATTGGTTCTAGAATTGAAAATCTTAAGATCCACACGGTTTGTGTCTTGGATATTAAGAGTCCATTTTGACAGATTTGTCTTTTTCACCTTGATTTTCTCAGAATTGAGGCAATTATGTGGACTTGAACAGGGTCCTCTCGACATTTCATTTTTCCATACGTTTTTGCATAGAGGCACTGAAGCCTGTTGGCAAGTTTTTTTCCTAAAGAGAATTGACTTATCAGTCTAATATATTTCGAAATTATGCATTAAAAGCTATCTAAAAATACATATTTGATAATGCTCGCCGAAATAATACAAGAACTACGAGGAAATTTGTTTAAGTCGCGGTGCAATATCTGCAAAATTTTTACAAGGAAAAGTGAAAAATGGCTTCAGTTTTTATTAGGCTTGATGGGCCCCTGGACTTGAATTTATTTCTTATCCTGCTTTATTTGCTCACCTTTTGTGCGTCCATCGCCGTCTTAGCGTCTTAAGTGTCGATACCAACCTTGAGAATCAAACTCCAAAGCCTTCTTTTTTCAATTTCTCTTTCAGATAAAAATCAACATTTGAGTGAATTCTTAGCACTTATTCGAGGTACACCAGATCTTCAGACGCTCTATGAGTCAGTTCAGAAGGATACATCGGTCAATAGCAATTCAGATTCGGGCATTAGCATGGATCAGAGCTAAAAATGTTCAATAGAATCCTACTCCAAAATCGTAATTGACGCAATCTGTTTAGAAATCGTCACGCGTAACCCCTTTTTTTTCAAAAGAAGCATCTCAGAGGTATGTTTTAAGTTTTCTTTTCTTATTTCTTCTTTTTAATTATTTTTTATTTGTGAAATTGCGGGAACTGAATTGATTTCAATTTAATACAAATGAGACGAATTTTAATTTAATTTGGAGAGACGAAAGAAGTAAAACGAACAAGATTTTTTTTGGAGCACAATTTATTGATTGTTTTTTTCTTGTCAAATTATCATTATTATTAAGTAATTAATTATTAAAAATATGGGGGTGTAATAATCTCACAAAGAAAGATTACAAAAGGAAAAAAAAACAAATCTCTCATCTGAGAATAAAAATACCTTTTTCAAATAATTATCTTTTTTGTGCAGAACATTATTTGTTTTCATTCTTTTATGCATTTTCTTAAATTTGTATTTAATATAGAAAGTTTATTGACTACAAAGGATAGAAATGTGAGGGAAAAAAAATATCGGAAGGATTTGAAAGGTAAAAGAAGGAGATAATGAGGATTTTTTTAAAAGGGACTTTCGAAGGATTAATTGTATAACAGTGAAAGAAAAAAATATTAAGTACATATAATTGAGATAAATAAAGTATTAAAAACCATTCAACCAATTTTTTTCACGAGACAATTCATTGTTTAAAAAGGCAATAATACAATTATAAAATATTTTTGCTAACATTTCCCTCATTTACAGAAGATTATTTCTTACTTTCTTTCACTAAAAATCTCTTTTTTCAATTCTTGTTCTCTCTGTTCTTGCTGTAAATGCCATCATTACACCAACTTATTCACTTCAAGATAGTTCTTACAGTTTCTTATCTCTCTCTCTCTCTCTCTTGGACTTCTTTTTCAAGAGATATTCAATTGATATTGATAGTAATTTTTTTACAAATCAGATTGTCCCGGACCTGAAAGAGAATTGAAAAGGGAATTAATAAAAATATTTCTGAAATTTGTTTTATTTATTTATTTTTTATAAAAGAACTTTAAAAAAATATTTTACAGGTATATTCAACTGTTACCATTTGATTAAAAAAGTAAAGAAACTCATAAAGTTCACAGTGAGTAATTTTTGCTGGAAGTAATTTTAGGCCACGCCCCCTTCAATGATCAATATCCAAATAAAGTTACAATTTTTATTATTATTTTTTCAAATAATAGCGAAATACTCCACAGCATCCAAAGAGAAGTAATTTCTACAATTTTAGCTTAATTATTGTGCTGATAAAAAATTAACCACGCCCACTACTAAGTTATCATACAGAAGACAGACTCTCGAATATTGGGAGTCAGGACTAGAGGCCTCAAATTGGTCTTCGTCACCCCAAAATAAATCATTTGTTGAAAATAATTCGCTGCTTTTTACCAATTGTCTTATGCAAAATATTATTCGTAAAGAGCGACGAATAATTTTCAAAAAGTCATTTTTATTTTCTAATTTTCAGTGTCGATCCTTCTAGCTTTATACAAAACTTTTAACATTTATAGCGATTTTCTTCGAAAATTCTTTTTTGAAGGAAATTGCCTGCAGTGTTGGAAACGTCAAAATTCTGTCAAAAATGCAATTTTTGACGTAAATTGCTTCCAAAATGTGCAGGGAAAGCCTTAAGGTTTTATAAAATCCGTACTAGGTGACTTAAATAAGGAAAGAACACCTATTAAATCTTAGAAAATCAGAACAAAATCATCCCTATTTTTTCTACAAAAAAAGGAGAAGTCTTAATAACTCCACTCGAGAAAATATTAGCCACGCCCACTACAAAACCTAACAGAAATAAATCAATCGACAGAAGTTGCCTATTTTGAAATATTAAACATATTTGTTCATTATTGATTGTTTCTTCTATCTTTGTATTAGAAAATTGAGCTTTGATGCAAATTTCGGAAAAGTCGCAATTGAAGCGGAAGCCCCGCCCACTTATTTATATTCCTACCGTTTATAGCACGTAATTTTTATTCACAGGATTATTTCACACTTGTGGTAATTCTAAGCAAATATTATGACTTTGAAAATATGTACCTTAATCTTTTAACGGATTTCTAGTTTAAAATATCGAACTGTCAAAATATAAGGGAGACCCGGGCTCAATTAGATCGCAAACGTTACTTCTTTTTACGCATTTAAGTTGTGAACATTTTTGTCGAATGTTTCCTAATTACACGAAGAACGTTTGCTGAAAAATTTATGGGAAAATTACGCTCAGCTCTGTAATATCTGGCTCTCCGATATCTGGATGACAGCTGTCAAACACATATTCAAAAAAAATGCCTCTTCGCATACACTGAGAGAAATCCGAAAAAGTTAAAATAACATTCCGGAAAAGTTAATTTTACCCTGCAGTATTGATCCAAAATCGGTGTAAATATTACCCTTTTTAGGTGTATTAGGGGTTAAAGTTACCCTTTTCCATGTTAATTTTACCCTTAAAAATGTGTAAAATTAACATTGAGAAATGTTGATATATTTTTACACCTAAAAAATGTTAAAATTATGAGGAAAAGAAGTTGATCGCACCCCATTTTTTTCTTAGTGTATGGATTTTTATCTATCTTTTGCACTTTTAACACTTCGTAGAACCCTAACTAAAAGTGCAATATTTCTATATTAATATTTTTTTTTTTATTAAAAATGCTACAATGAAAAAATAGTCAGATAAATTCTGTACTCATTCAATCAGGCCTCCAGGGGAAATGACATATTCTTCATTATAAAAAAGTAAAATTGAAAAATAAATTGGCAGCGGCTGCCACTACGGCCCTTCCAATTGTTAATTATCCAAAATAACGGAGTGGGGATAGGTGTAACCTATGTTCAGGAAGTTCTTGATCATCAGAAATGGGCAGACCAAGATCAAAGATATGGTCCGGCCAAGCTATTTTTCTTTAAATTTGATAGCTTTATAGGTAGAGCGAGTGAAAAGTAGAGCGACCTACCGTTAAACAGCTCTAGATTTCAGCTACAACACGCTAAAATTTCATCGAAATTAAAAATGGAAGTTACATATTCGACATCGAATTTTCGAAATTTGATTATTTCGATGAATCGATTTTTTGATTAATCAAATTTTCGATTAAATCGCATGAAGTCGAGGTGTTCAGAAAAGTTGCAGTATTTAACGATAGCTGATCAACTTTGACAATTAGAACCGGAGCTATGGCCGTTCGATAATTAGATTTTTGAACCCTTATAGCTCGGGTCAGGGGGCTCAAAATAGATAGAAATTCTTTAATAGAAAGGTCTTAGGCCTAGCTATAACGTACTAAAACATGAGCACGATTAATGCCATAGAGGGTGAATTTGCTTGAAGTTTTTCAATTAAAATCTTGATAATTAAAAATGAAGAAAAGTTGGTACCGCCATCTATTAAGATTTTTTTCTAATAGGGGATTGCTAATGTGGTTGCTTCTATTCTTTTCACAGAGGAAATATTTTAACCTGAAAGTTAAGCAATTGAGCTTAAGAGGTGAAAAAAATAATTTGAAGAATAGTTTTTTCTTTTAAGTTCTTAAAATATTTACAAATATCCCGGGTTTCTAAAGGATTAGAAAGCGTTATCGTCAATTTCTTTATTTCAGAACACTCATAATCTTGAAATTTTCTTAGTTTTGGCTTTAGATTTGAAGCATTTGAAGAGAGATATATAATTTTGTTGTCACTATTGTCCTTTTGGGGCGTGGCCTATTTTTTCTTGATAATTGCAACTCATTGATTCCCTGATTTAAATGGTGATGGTTGTTAGATTCTGTTGTAGTATCCTATCCTTCTATGAAACATTGAACTTTGAACTCTAAATTGTCTTTAGTTGATCAGAATTCCTAAAGGGGCGTGGCTTAAAATCATATTTTTCCATGTAATTGTGCGTTTTTCAATTTAATTAAATAGTTGAATACACCTGTAAATTTCTACAAATAATTTAATTTAATATTCATTCAGTAACTTCCTATTTGTTATTCTGAAGACAGTTCGAAAGTCACAAAAAAGCATTCTACGTCAAAGAGAAAAAAATAATTTGAAAGCAGAAAACATGCTGGCAAAGTCTCAAGAAATTGTAAAAACTAATCTATTTGCTGTTTTGAAGGGTGGATAAAAAAATGCAAGACAAGTGATGGGTTAATGTGTAGGTTTAGCCTCTTTAAACACTCATCTCAAAATCAAGAA
The DNA here is from genome assembly GCF_024763615.1 of Phlebotomus papatasi. Taxonomy (NCBI): domain Eukaryota; kingdom Metazoa; phylum Arthropoda; class Insecta; order Diptera; family Psychodidae; genus Phlebotomus; species Phlebotomus papatasi. The sequence continues at coordinate 18,128,999 of NC_077224.1, forward strand.
GGAAACTTCACCTTTATCTGATCTTTTTTTTCAATAATCTTTTCACCGACAATCTCACAACTGCAGCTTAGAATGAGTCATTTCTTTCTTTTTCTTGAGAAAGACCCTGTGTCGATATTTTTTCTTTGCAAAGTTTAGAAATTTTGAGAAATATCCATACGATCGATTTAACATTAAAATCTTGTGTTGAAAAAAATATTTAATGAATTAAGAAAAAAACAACGAAAGGATTTTTGTTCATGTGCTCAACAAGACAAAAAAGAAACATTTTTGCACGATAGACAACCAAAGGTGGAGTTCACCCCCAGATTTTTTTTTCAAGATTAATTCTCACAACAAAATGTTTGAGTTAAAAAAAAAACAGAAATAAGGACTGTAAAAAAGTCCATTTGGAAGAGGAATATTATAAATGATCTGTTCTAATTACATTATTTTATCTTTATCAACAAAAAAAAAACTTAAAAAAGACACTTAAAGATAAACAAAAAGAACGAATAAAAAAAAACATTTAATAACAACAGCTGAAAATGATATTTTGTGAAGAAACAAAAAATAAAGAGAAAAATGAATGTGACTTGAGAGTTTTATGGAAATGATCTTGACTGATCAGGAAGATGAATACAAATGATCGTCGATGTTGTGGCTGAAGCATCTCAAATGTTTTCAAAACTTTACTGAGTATCAAAGATAAAAAAAAACAAAAAAAATCTACGTGTTTTACCAAACAGAAATTGAGGATAGATCAAAATTTTGAAAAACAAGATTACGATGGCCAAAAGAATGATCCTCAATTTCTTTACATATCACTTTTTCTTTAAATGCTAACCTTTTAGGCAAATGAAAGGAAAAATTGGAAGGAATTTTGGATGATCCTTGAGCGATCTCTGAAGAAAAGATTCCGATCGTACAACAGAAAAAAATAAATTGGCTATCCCTTCTTTTCTAAAAGGTCATCATTAAAAGAATACAGTGGTATGCACAAGAAACAGTAAAAATTAATCACAGTCTTCGCAATCGTATAGAATGATCACAAGAGCAGGGGGTGAACAAGTACGATCAGTGAGTGAACCGTAGATTGGTTGATCGGCACTGATTAGTCCTTCTGAGTGGCTGATCGTAGTCGGAGTGAACTGAGTTGATCACATTGATCGGTCAAATTGATTAGTTGATCATAGCTTGAGGGGACTGCGATCAGTAGACTGGTTGATCATACTGATCAGTAACTTTGATCAGCAGATCTCTTTGATTGGTCAAACTGATCAGTTGTTCATAGAGAGAGAACCGTGAGCAGCAGATTTGTTGATCGTACTGATTAGTTACTCTGATCAGCTAATCTCTTTGATAAGTTAAACTCATCAGTTGATCAAAGCCTGAGAGAACCGCGATAACCAGAACGGTTGATCATGCTAATTACAGTAGATCTCTATGATCAGTGAGACTGATCAGTTGATCATATACAAGAAGAACCGTGAATAACTTATCACTTGATAACGTTGACTATTAACTTTGATCAACTGATCCCTGTGGATCAGTCAAACTGATCAGTTGATCATAGACTGAGAGAACTGTGAGTAGAAAATCAGTTGTTCACGGTAATCAGTTACTTTGATTAGCTGATTTCTTTGGTCAGTCAAACAGATGAGCTGATCATAAACTAAAATGGAAGAACCGTGAGTTAAAAATCGGTTGATCGCGTTAATGAGTAACTTTGATCAGCAGATCTCTTGGTCGAACTGATCAGTTGTTCATAGTCTAAGAGAGAACCGTGAGCAGCAGATCTGTTGATCGTGCTGATTAGTTACTCTGATCAGCTAATCTCTTTGATAACTTTGATAAGTTAAACTGATCAGTTGATCAAAGCCTGAGAGAACCGCGATAAGCAGAACGATTGATCATGCTACTTAGTAGCTTTGTACAGTAGATCTCTTTGATCAGTGAGACTGATCAGTTGATCATAGACAAGAAGAAGCGTGAGTAACTGATCTGTTGATCACGTTGATTGGTAACTTTGATCAACTGATCCCTGTGGATCAGTCAAACTAATCAGTTGATCATAGACTGAGAGAACTGTAAGTAGAACATCAGTTGTTCACGGTAATCAGTAACTTTGATTAGCTGATTTCTTTGGTCAGTCAAACAGATGAGCTGATCATAAACTAAACTGAAAGAACCGTGAGTAACAGATCGGTTGCTCGCGTTAATGATTAACTTTGATCAGCAGATCTCTTTGATTGGTCAAACTGATCAGTTGTTCATAGTCTGAGAGAGAACTGTGAGCAGCAGATCTGTTGATCATGTTGATTAGTTACCATGATCGGCTAATCTCTTTGATAAGTTAAACTGATCAGTTGATCATGCTAATTACAGTAGATCTCTGGTCAGTGAGACTGGTCAGTTGATCATAGACAAGAATCGTGAGTAGCTGATCTGTTGATCACAGTAATTGATAACTTTAATCAGCTGATCTCTGTGGATCAGTGAAACAGATCAGTTGATCATAGACTGGAGGAACTGTGAGTAGCAGATCTATTGATCGCAATAATTAGTAGCTTTGGTCAGCTGATCCACTTAATCAGAAAAACTGATCAGCTGATCAGTAACAGATCGGTTGATCGCGATAATGATTGGCTTTGATTAGCAGATCCCTTTGATCGGTCACACTGATTAGTTGATCATAGAATGAGAGAACCATGAGCAGTAGTTCGGTTGATCGTGCTAATGAGTAACTGATCAGCTGATTTCTGCGATTAGTTGATAATAGACTGAGAGATTTACTGATTACGCTAATAAGTAACTTCGATTAGCTGATCTCTTTGATCGGTCAAATTGATCAGTTGATCATAGACTGTGTATAGCAGATCAGTTGATCAAAAGCTAAGAAACATGTGAGAGGCGAAAACTGTGAATAACAGATCGCGTTAATGAGTAACTTTGATCAGCTGATCTCTGAGCAATCGAGATGGTCAGTTGATCATAAACTGCGAGAAACGTCAGTAGTAAATCGATTGATCGGGTTCTTGAGTAATTTTGATCAGCCGATCTCTTTGATTTGACAATCTGGTCGATTAATATTAATCCAAGCGATCAAAAGATCAACTGATCGCATCCCAAGTAAACTGTATGTAACAGATTGGTTGATTGAGATAATCAGTACTTGTGATCGACTGCTCGCTAGGATATGTCACACTGATCAGCTGTTCGTGCTCCGAAGGAACTGTAGATAGCAAATCCTTCACTTAGAACTTCTGAACGTGCTGATCAACAACGCTGATCGTCTGATGGCAACCACAATAAACCACGAGTGGTACACTTGTTTACCCCATGCACGGAAGTGATCATTTGTTTTCTAATGGAAAATTTATCATCTAGAAAATACCTTTTTTGATTCATGCTTAAAGACCCAATTTGTGAATCTACAAATGAACTTTCGATCACACCATCAGCCCTCTGTTGTGGTTACAGAGAGGTGGGGAGAGTGAGAGATCATGTGAATTGTGTGGGTTTAATTTGAGATATCAGACAGCGTCTGATGCTAAAAGTGCCTCCTTTAGTGGACGATGGTGTCCTCAGACATTGGGGTGCGACTGCGTCCGGGCTTGAGATCACACGATGACATGGGGGTGGGACTGGACATGTGGGTGGATGGTGTGGAACGTGAAGAGGTGGCAGGTGGTGTGACTTCTGGGGATTCTGATTCACGAATTTCTGCCACGCGTGACAAATCTCTGTTGACTGTTTTAGAGCTCAAAACACGTGGACATCGTGCTGCCCAGGATTTCCGTTGACCAGTCAGGGATTGTTCTTGAAGGCAACGAAAAGCCTTCGAAGGAACGATGTCGTAGCTATAGCGCTGGTCGTCGGTATCATTCCAGGAATCATAATAATCGGAATAGGTGTACTCTTGAGGTGTTAGAGCCGGAGTTGAGTCCACTGTTGTGTCTTCTTGTGACGAACCCATCACACTGTCCAAGTCCACATCTTCCAGCAAGACCCTCTTGGCAGCAGCATGTAGCTTCTCAATAGGAACATTTCTTAACATCCGCCCGCGCTTTTGCATCAACAAACTCTGCACCAACTCACTAACTAGCTTCTCATTGACTCCACTCGAAGTGGGTGATGTTGATGATACAGATGATGACATACTCTCCTGATCAGTGCTTGAACTCTTCTCTAGTGGCAGTGAAAGTCTCTTTCGACGCTCTTCCATAGTTTCTGCTTCAAATGCTGCGTTTGGATTATTTCTACGTGTAATAGATACATTGTGAACTATCTTCTTGGGCTTGTAGGCTTTAGGGTTACTTGGTTGTTGTTCTTGAACTTCTGCCTTCTCCTCTCCTTCACACTCCTCCTGAAGGAGCTTGAAGAGACGAGAGTGAGTCGCAGCCCTCTGGTAACGACTCATCTTTCTCAGTTCGGGGAAGTTTTCAGATTCTGTGTCAGAGATTGGACGACTTATATCGGACGTGACACCAGAATCTTCATCATCAGCAGACTCTTCAATAGAAGAGCGATAGATAGAATTACCTAATCGTCTAATATCACGAATTTGGGGAGGTCTGGTTGGAGGATTGGATGTTACATTTTCAAACACAGCGATCCGATCCTTAACTGATATCTTTGCTTCCTCTTCGTCTGGGCCTTTGTCAGTTTCTAGGCCTGGCAGTGGTGTTGTCGGAATCACCGGAATTATTTCCGGTAGTTTAGGTTCTTCTTCTTTTGGTTCTTCCTTGGATTGTTCTTCTTCTTCGTCCTCTTCTTCTGTCTCTTCCTCTTCTTCCTCCTCCTCTTCTTCATCTTCATATTCCTCATCTTCCTCGTCATTTTCAACTTTCTCTTCATTAGCCTTTGATATGCTCATTACATCACGGTATTTTACAAATTCTGGAGTATCTTCTTTGATATAAGAAAGATATCCAACCTGCGGCTCCTCTGGTTTTAACATCTCAATCGGGAACCATTGAGGATTTATAAAGTTGTGATGTATTATAATTTCCTTAACATAAGTAACCTTTCGAATTATTTCTTCCTCTGTGTCTGAATCATCTTCTGTTTCGTATTCTGTCTCCTCTTCTGAAGATTCATCTTCTTCCTCGTTGTTCTTCAATTCCACCTTGTTTTCTTTTTTTGTTGCTGTAGGCTCCTCTTTCTTTGATTTCTCTTCGCATTCTGTTTCGGTCACCTCTTCATATTCGTATTCTGTGCTTTCTTCAGATCCGCTTTCAATTGTTTCAAGGGGAGATTTTTCTTTTGCTTGCACTTCAATCATAATTTCATCATCACTTTCTGTAACATATTCGTACTCTGTTTCTTCTTCTTCTAGTACCCCATTTACTTTGTCGGTATCATTGGTAGGTTTGTCTACTGAGATATCATTGCAAGTACCAGATTTTTGAGTTTCGCCGAAAAATTTGTCTCTCTTCATTGGAAGGGAGACACTCACGGAAACTTCCGAATCAGATTCATCAAATTCAAATCCTGAAGAATTTCTTCGTTCCATTGAAGGGGTTTTGCTGAGACCACTTCGATCGATAGAACTGGCTCTCGATGGTATACTGACGGTAACACTAATGTCTGCATCTGAAGAATTTCTCGTTGTCTCGCTGTTGCCAACTTGAACCGTTGTAATTTCTTCGTCATTGGATGAACGGCTGTAGGACAGCTTCAGAGGAAGTCTAACAGTGACCATGTTTTCTTTCTGTTCTTCTTGATGTGGTTCCTCTTCTTCACAGGCTATTGTTGCATCTGAATCGCTGAACGTAGACCCAGTTTCCGTATCGTCATAACTTCTGCGTTTACTTCGTTCACTTTCTTCGTATATGACGCTTAATTGATGAGGAATAATCTCATCATTAACTTCAGCTTCTGGTAGTTCTTCGTGATCGATTTCTTCAGCTTCTTCAGTTTCGTCCTCAGAATCGGAGTCTTCGGCATAAACATTGATATCTGTTACGGATTTGATAGCTTGAAGACCGGATTTGGAAGGACTCTGAGGAATTGGTGAACATTTGTCTGTTTCGGAAGAGGAAGATGAAGAGTCCGAATCATCTGAATCTTCATTTGTCATCTTCTCGTCGTCTCCAGAGTATCTCTTGTCGCTTCCACTAAGATTCTTCTTCACATCTTCACTCCAGCTGTTCTCAAGTTGTTCTTCTGGGGTTGGAGTGACAACAATGCTGGGAGTTCGTCGTAGTGAAGGTGTCTTCCGGGATTGCTTCATTTCTTCATCTGGATGAGAGATTGGTACAAATGGTGGCCCATAGTAGGGCGGGTATCCGTAGTAAGGATAGTATCCAAAGTTGGGATTGTATCCTTGTGGCCCGTAAAACCCACCCCAGTAAGCTCCACCATCTGGAGGAACGGTCATAGGCGATGGGGGATGAGGATAGTACTGCCAATGGGGATCATAGTAGTAGGGATAAGGTGGTGGATAGGGTAAGGGAGAATAGTTAGGATCGTCAATGTCTGAGGTATCAGTGCCTTCGGCTACAAAAGAATGACAACGAATCCATGATGATTATGCAATCATAACTTAAATAAACAAAAAAAATAATATGAAGATGAGGCAGGTAAGATACCAAGAGAAGCTGCAACTATTGATCATTCAAATTGCTCTCCTCGAGGTCCTTTCTGCCAAATTAGCATAGTGTTTTGGCGGGGACAAAAAAAAATGTGAGTGTTATCACAAAACAGTGACTTCTATTCTCTTTCTCTAAAGCACTCGTTGGATTTCTTTTTTCTTCAACACAAGCTTAATGCTAAATTGATCTCGTAAACTCCGAGTCTATCGAAACTATCGAGTTAGTGGTTTTTGCTTTCAACGATCTCGTCAACCGATAACCAAATGTTGCTGAAATGCTTCCAAGGACGTGATTAAAAGTGGAAAGAATGAATATTTTTTTTTGTCACAAATCAAACATTTTCATTCCATTAGGTTCTCAAGAAGAGTGAATCATTTACTGAGGAAGATGTTGTAAGTTTAGGCTGGATTTCTAGTTTGCGAATGTCCCAATATGATTTGAAATATGCATTCCTCAGCAAATAAAACACTTCAAAATTGAGAATAAATGTAAACCTCAACCTCTTAACACCTATTTTAATATTTAGTACAGAAAAAAACTGAAACATTGTCAAGAGTGCTGATAGCAATCAACAGCCTACAATTCATATAAACAGTTCCACGGTAACTCTAATGAAAAACCAACTTCCTCATCAAATTCAAAAAAAGGAAAACTATTTACAGAGATAGTGAGAACCCATGTGATCTCAATTGCCAATTTTTCCCCCATTTTCAATTTAAACTTTTTGCCCATTTTGTGTGAGTTTTGTGTGTTACGTAGGAGTTTTTAGTAATTGGGACTTGCAAAAGACTTACCGGCATTTTCAGGGGTTGTCATGGCCTGAAGCATCTTGAAGGATCGGCTTGGGATGGCACTTCCAGTGTAGATTTTCGGTTCTGGTACGTGTTGTTCACTTGGATGGACGTACACTTGATTTTCTCCTGAAAACAAGCATAAAGTTTTTTGGTATTTCAAAAATTCTGTTTCGTAGTAGCTTTGCTTGAGGAAGCAAAGCTGCAACGGAAGCAAAGGTGCAACGGAATCAACCTACCTTCATTGGGTTGAAAGACAGCTCTTTGTTGGGCAAATCGTGGATTTGCTCGATGGATAGCAGCTGAAAAGACAAAATAAGCCCATTAGGAATCCGTTGCAGTACAGAAAAACGGTCAAAACCTCTCGATCCAAAAGAAACGAAACTACAATGAAATGGAAGTACCATGCACAATAGGCGGATCAAAGATTCGAAACAAGATGCTGAGAAATGAAGAGAGACAGAGAGAAAATGAACCATCACCAAAAGCGCATACCCTGATTATCATAAGCTTGCCCTCCATCAGTCATATTTTGAAGCAATTTAAATGCTTTTGATGGTATCGCTGCACCGCGATATCTAGGATCTTCTTCGCTATGAAGATATGTTTCTTGATCCACTAATATTCCGCCAGAACCAATATAAGTTAACGTCAGAATTTATCAAGTTAAATTAGTTTGTTGTTGTTGTTGTTGTCATAAAAGTTATTGGAACTCACCTTGATTCTTCACGCGGTTCATCAGTGCTCGATCATGATCTGACAGTTGAAGTTTTCGCAGTTGATTCTCATTCATATCAGCCGGTCCGAGGGGACGTGAATAGTGTGGTTGTTGAAGTTCAGCCGGTCCGGTATCCTCTTCGCTTGTCTGTCCATCGGCAATTGTATCTGTCATCTTCTGGAGGATCCGGAAGGACTTTGACTGATTGGGCTGAACCCATGGGGGCTGTGGTACATTCTGTGGTGACCGTGGATCACTAACAAGATAAGGTACGAAATGACGCTAAGTTCAAACATCAACCAAGCATCAAGCAAATGTCTCGTAACGTACAATGCGATCGACAGTGCCAGTAAAATTTTGTGACACAAAAGAGACAATATGATAAAAAAACATGATTTCCATTAACAATTATTGTCACAAATGAATGGCAATTAATTAAACATGAACATGGATTGCATAGTAATGTGAAACATCATTAAAACAAGTTAAAAACTCTTCGATACCTGAGTCTATGCTTAATGTAACGTAATTCAGCCTCTAAGGGACAGTCATGTATAAAAAATATACAGTTTCCACTATGGAAAAAGTATTAGCAAAGCGTAAGCTTACTTCATCCTTTACTCTTTCACAGACAGCTTGTTTTGTTTTTTTGTTAAAACCATTGAAGGACCTACCTTCTGATCACAGCCGGTTGTTGAGACACTGGACCGCGAACGTTGAATGAATTCTCAGGAGGGGTTTGTCCTTCAACGCTGATTGGGATGATCCTTTGGCCTGAATTTTGTTGTGCATTTCCCCAAGGTTGATTAGAAGAGGCCGCGAAGTTGATGTTGTTGTAGCCTTGATCAACGAACTGGTTGGGGTTGTTGTATGGAGTTGTGTAGGCTGAAAAATCAATGTATCCTACAATATGTCCAATCAAAGTTAGTAAGCAATGTTCTTACTTGGAGAAGAGTGTGTTGTCGGTGGCGACTGAACGCTACTGTACTGCTGAGCTACGTTGTAGAAAGGTTGTGGTCCAAATCCAGGTGTCATAGGGGTTTTGGTAGGAGTTGGAGTCTGTTCCAATTGGATCGGAATGATCCTCTCTCTGGGATTTGACGTCGTTTGATTCTGCTGAACTTTAGGTGTCTCATCTCGATTCACCCATTCAGGCATTTCCTTCTGGCCAGCATGACGAGACTGCATCCAGGGTGGAGTCTGTTGATTCAGCAGATGTTGTCTATTTGCCATCTGGTCCTGAACCGGTGGGATATAGATACTTCCCAACTGAATCTACAATTTGTTAGAAGCTTAGCCTTCGTAGTATTGCTTAGCTTGCTACAACTTACATTCCTCTGAGGAGGAGATTGTGGTGGAGGATCCTGCCTCACCGGACTCGGAGCCCTCTGGTTTGTTGAATTTTGATTCCTCACCGGAATCCTCACTGGACTTTCTTCCTTCTGAGCTGGTGCTACGTTGTTGTAGACTGTAAGCGGCGTTTCCTGTTGTGGTGTTCTTGCTGGACTTGGTTGTTGAACCTGCGGACGGGACGTTACCGGACTCGGTGATCGCACCGGACTGATTCTCTTGGGAACCACATTAACCGGACTTGTCGGTTTCTGACTGATCTGTGGCTTCTGAACTTCAGGTTTTGTTGCAGGAACTTCTTCCTGTTTCTCCGAAGGCTCGTTGGTTGCTAACATAGAGAAAAATCCAATTAAAAACCAATAGAAAAAGTTGATCGGATTGAAGCGTTTTTGTTGCTGCATTTGGAAAGGAAAACACAAAAAACAAGACTTCTCACATTGAGCAGCGGATTGTTGCGGTGCCATGGGACTTTTCGATCTTTCCCTGCGATACTCCTCGACCCAAAAGTCATCTTTTGGTTGTGGCTTCGGAGTTGGTCGCAGATTGGCCATGGGATTTGGCGGAATTTTGATTTCTGGTCGACAGCCGAATGGGGGTGGTTCAAAGGACTGCGGGGACTTTCGCTCGGGACTTTTGTTACCGTTGATGCCATTCTGGGGTGCATTCAGCTTTGCCTGCGGCGGTGGTGGTGGCGGAGGCTGAGGTGGTCCACATGGGAAGACCTGAACTGGCATTCCAGAGGGCAAACAGGGTGGAGTTGGTGGCTGGACTCCTGGTGTATTAGGCTGTTGGAAAAATAATTGATAGTCTTAGCTTGCTCGGCAAATGAATCCTTTTTCCGAATGGATCTTCATACCTGAGCCAAAGGAGACATTTTGGGAACTCCGGTAACACCCTCTGAGTTGGCATTTCGAGATATTCGCTTAGCCATCCGCGGGGATTTGATCTGAGACAAGTCAATACCTCCTGGTGTATAGGTAAAAGGCTTCTTATCCTTCGTCATCATTGCGTTCTGCACACATGCCGGAGGCTCCGCTGGTAGCTGACGAAATAGAAATGAGAAACTGCTGAGTCAACAGGTTCCAAATGTCGTACTGTTTGATTTGCCGGAATTGATATATAGGAGACACTATTTGAGTTCTGTGAGTCAATTTGGCAGACGGCCAACAAGACTCCCGAGATGCTGAGTGTCTGTTTCTTGCGTGTCATTTCTCTCCATCCCCAACGTTGCCTGATTTTCCACGGGACACAATTTTCTTTGCTTCAACTCAATGAGTCTTTGATAAATTTATGAAGGAGTCTACTACAATATACTTCATTTTCTACCAAATTTAATTCGAACCGCAGTGAAGGTTTGAGCCAATAAATAAAGGGTATTTCAGGAATATGGCAAAATGAAGAGTTAAAATATCAAATTTATGCCAGGCGAAAATACCCTCAATGAACTGAGGACCAAAAGGACGACAAGATGAGCTCCTAGCTCTAGGAAAATCACCAGAATTCCTTTTGTGAACTTTCATTTAACTTCACTACTACGTTTTGCTTTAATTCCCTGAGGCCAGATGGGTTACTTTAGAGACCGGGGATAGGGGGTTTTCCCCCGCAAGATCAATTATTGTATAGGTATGCGTTGCTCGCATGAATTATAACCTAAAAGCGAAAAAAGACTGCTATGTGTTTATCCTGGTCTTAAATACACCGTACAAAAATGTTAAAAGTATTCAGCGCTTTACTTAACTGCCAGAAATGTATCAAGGTAATGGAACATTCTCTTCGTTTCATCGTTCTATCAATCGTTGTCATATCTGATTTTTTACTATTATCGAGTCGATTTTTTTTTTAATTCATTCAATATGATGAAATATAATAGAATAAATTGAAAATCATACAAAAAGACGGAAAAACGAAAAAAAACTGATACGACTATAGTTGATACAAACGACAATTTGATGATTTGTGTATCATTTAATTTCCACGATCATTTTCTTTAAATGTGTAAGCTTCTCGATAAGTATCTAGGTTACAAGAAACCTTCAAAATTTAACTTGTAAGATCTTATTGAAAATTTGATATTTTGTTCCCTACAATTCGTCGTTTAAATCAACAACTGTGCTAACTGCATTTGCTTTGTGTCTACGTTCGTTGCGGTATTTCTTTAACTTATTCCAAAGGTATGTCCTGCCGGTATACAGATTTTTGCGTCGGGAATGAATTCGCGGCATTCGCGGGCTTTTTTCGAACCTTAGAATGTCTCGGAACTCCTTGTAAAGCGGAATTCCGGACAAACCAATTTAGACTTCGGACACCTCTCTTAAAAACTTATTGAAAAATAATAAAGCTAATAATAAATAATCTTCAAAGTACTCTAGAATTTTACATTTACTATATAATTTCTTTTTTTTTTTTTTTTTTTTTTTTTAATTAGGGGTTCATCAATAAGATGATTGCCCCATAACCTATATATATATAATTTCTGAATTATTGAAGTTCGGGATACCAAATTTTACGTTAACACTCCTGGCACAGTTTTTAAATCAGAAATCCTGAAATCAAAATTCACAGATATTTTCCTAAACGGTTTTTCTATCTATCCCACTTTTTAGCATCCGAATTAAATTAAACTCATTTGAATTTCTCCTTGATGTTCAAAAGAAGAAGAAGAGTGCGAAATACTGAGATAGACATATACAAAACGTTTGAGAAAGAAAGGGATGTGAATTTGGATTTCAGGAAATTTATCTAATCTAAATTGTGTACCGCTGTTCTAATAGCAAACTGTTTTTATTATGTAGAATTTTCTTTTCTTTTCGTGAACTTTATTTTTCATTTTTTAAAGTTTTCCGGTTAATATTTGTGCAAAACAGCCATAAAATTCAATTTCAAACTCTTGTTTTTTTGGACAAAATTATCGATTTCATGTTTCTTGCTTGGTAATTTTTGGTTATTTCCATTTTATTTTTTTTTACGTATATTTTGTTGTTGGATAATATTTCTGTGAGCCCCTTTAAATTTTTAAGATTTCATTGATTTTTTAAATAAAATTTGAAATTAGATGTCTGAAATTTGTCTTACGTTTCATGTTTCTGAGATTTCTGTTAATTTGCATATTAATCAGTGTCTGCATATACTTCTTTGATTTTTTTTAAAGATTCCACATTATTCTTTACATGGAATATTGTAAAATAGCCAGAAGGAAACCTCTAAAAAAAATTTTTCTTTATAAAAATTCCATACTTTTTAAATTAGAACTCAATGTTTCATCTGTGTTTCATGCCCGATATGCCGTTTTAGCTTACAAGATAATGAAAGTTTAAATGCGAATAAAGTTATCAAACGTTGAATACATAAAGTATAATTTACAAAACTCAGAAGAATGTCTCGAGTATCGATTTAATATCCTAATTAATTATTCCAATATTCTTCCCCAAGAACACTATTGGCGAATTATCCAAAAGAACAGTTGCAAAGATTCCGCTAAAAGTTCAACACGTTTCCAAAATCCGTTCGCTAATTAACATTTTCTTTATTGAAATCTCGAAAGATTCTAGAAGCAAAACCATAGAATCAGAAGTTTCTTTAACGCGAGCGCAAAAATGCAAATTTGACTCATCTCTGGTGATCACATTCTCAAACGTGGGCGCAATGTCTTCCAGAATGATTTTCTTGGATTCTCAGTAAATTTGTGGTGTTTCTTGGAAAATTACCTGTGTCTGAAGTCGCGTGGCCGGAATACTTCCCATGACGGGCGGGGGTGGTGGAGGAGGTGCTCCATAGCTGCAAGTAATAAAAAGTTACAATTTTATTACATATCACACTGCAATTTAACATGAAATTGTCGCTGTTTTAAGTCTAATTTGCATGGAAAAACTATGTTTTCCTCACGTGGCTATTTCATTGACCCAATTTTCCCAACGCCTGAAGACATCAATGTTCTTGTGTCACGCACATTTTCTCAAAATCATTTTTCCTCGCTGACGAAAATGAAGCTTTTAAACAATAACATGCGAAAAAAAACATCACTAATTGTGATACTCTAAGCAAAACACCAACCGCACTAATTATAATCACAGCTATTGTGATCATGCGGTCCGGTTAACTATCTCTGATCGATCTTATAACTACATGGTAGATGATATGAATATCCCTGGGGTGATAATGATAACTTCTTTTCCATAGTATCGACTATCGATCCTGAAAAATTAAAATGATAGCTGCATTTTTTGTAGCGAATATAAATATTTATAAACAGTCACATTCCCTGAAAAACAGTAGGGGAAAGTGCCCATGCTTGATACTGTAAAATGATGTACAAGGTTTGTGATTTTTTTCTGATTAACACAGAAACCCAGCGATTCCTCCACTATGACAAAAAAATGTCTCACTTATTAGGTTCATAATCCAACCTCAAATAGTTCCTGAAAAACCTTAGATTTTTCTCAAGAAGAAAATTGAAATTCTGTGGTGATTTTTGTACAAGTTGGGTCCGGGGCCTTCCTGTATAATAATTGATTCGACAATTCGGAGGCCCATTTTCACTGCAAAAATTTCATTGGATACAAAAAATTGGACATAAATATTTAGACGGAACTCTAGTCTATCTAATTAAATCGTTTGATCGACTGATTATTAGTTTTAAAATCACTTTTATGTAATTTTTCTAAGCCGAGTTTTTATGACATTAGGGCACTAGCGAAAACCATTTTTTCACTTTGAGTCCATGAAAATGTCACTCTGCAACCTTAAAATTCGGGCAACAGGGTTGAAGGTTATGTCAATTGTCGATAAAATTGGAGGATTACAATAGGTGTAATTATGAAAGAATCACATCTAATGATAGAGTTGCCACATTTAAATTATCAATCATGGACCCTTCTTAAAATATAGGATGGACCAGGTAGAATTTATTAATTTGCCACCACCCACAAGAACAGTGTCCCCAAGTAAAAATATTTTTTACATAAATATTAATACTGATGAACCCTCTAGGTGCCTATGATAGTAGTTTTCCTGAACAGTGACATTAATTAAGAAATACTTATGAAATATCATGTATCAAAATTACAGTTTTGGACCCATTTTTGATTTTTGCTTCCTGAAACTAGGAAAAAAGAGCTGGGATCCTAATTTTTTTAGGAAATGTGAGTCTTAGGACCAGCTATTAAAATATATTACTATAAGTCACAATTATTGATTAGCGTAGGAAAAAAATAGTTATTATCAAGCTTTGATCGTATCAAGCATGGGCACTTTCCCCTACCACAATCGCAAAGAAAGTGGAAGCCGTCGAGCAATTTCAATACTAAAAGTTGTTGATAATTTTAAAAAATGACATGGACTATAGTGCGACCCAAGTGTCAAATCTGGAACCAAATATGGCCTATAGCGGGGCTCTACTGTACTCTTGTGTCTCTAATGGTAACCGTGCAACGTGCAATTATTAAAAAGCTTTGAAAACCTATTTCAAATATTCTCTTAAAACCAAATTTACATTAGATTTCAGTGGAATACAGATTTTTTGTGATTTTGCATTGATCATTTCGGCATGTACAACATATTGAGTTTTTCCTTGATTTCTTCAAAATTCGTGGGTGGTGTTTTCATGACCTAATACTCATTTACAATTCCCATAAAATTCTCCGCAAATATCCACTGAGGATCAGTGATCATGCAGCGATCTTGTATTTTAGGCCTTCTTGGAACATGAAATAAAAAGAATTTTGAGGAACAAACAAAACTTCCAAAGAAAGTCAATAAACTCAACAATGTGATTCTTCGGAGAGAAATTAAATTCTCTTCCCAAAAATTAATCTTGACGATCATCTTGAACAAGAAGAAGTGTTTTTTTCTCATCTTGTTAGATCCATCATTTAGGCATATCTCTCTAAAATTTTCGTGCGAGTTGTTTAGAGAAAGATACACAAATTGAATGTTTTTACTCTTGATTGAGAGTGAGATTATGGATGATGTTTTGAGATAGAATATAAGCAATATTTCTACCTCAACCACCCACGCAAAGTGTCTTCCATTGTGCTGTCTTGGTCACTTTCTCGCCTCCGCAATTCCAAAGTTTGAAGTCTCAAAACATAAAATCACTGCCAAAAGGCATGAGAATTGTGAAGAAAAGTCACAGACATAGCGCCCCGGGGAAGTAAAAGATATTTTTCTCTTCAGTGAGAAATTTTCCTCATGCCGACATTACAAAAAAAAGATGTCGCACATTTCTCGAGAATATTTGAATATAAATCACGAAGTTTGCCTTTAGAAGAAAGAACACTGATAAAATGGTAATTTATGGTTAAAATTCTGCTCCAATTCCGATGATGCAACCATGAAGTTATTTTCTGGCCAAAGAAGGAAAACAAACAAGGAGTTCAATTGTTGATTGAACACATTCTTCACATTTTGTATTTATTTTTCTCCAAAGATCGCAGAAAATAACTGATTCCGGCCACCTCATGAGCAATCTTTCATTCGTCACCAATTAATTTTTGCTCTGAGTTTCATCAATAATCAACTAAACATTTCTCCGCTCTGAGACTTCCTCAAACAACCGTCTATTTTTATTTAAATCGCCTCTCAAAAATACATCCTCAATGACACGCGAAATGTTGCTTAGCATTGAGACTTTTAGTGCGTTTTTTTTTGCTTTTATTCGTCTCCTCAAACAAGAAATATTGTCCATTGAGAAGAAAATTTTCACTTTCTTCTCAACTCGTTGGCAAATTTTTCATCACAGAAATTACCAAGCTCAAGTCGAAGAGAGATAACGATAAACTCGTTTTAAATTGTGGGAAGTGTGATTATTTTATGGGAAATCTAATTCACTGGCCGTTATATTTTGAAAATTACTTGATAGATTTTCGATAAGTTTGAGTACAGTGGACTCTCTCTCAATTGGGCATTTGGGGCAAAATGTCATCCGGTTTATCGATAGATTTAGGAGTCAAAGCCTTTGTAAATTCCACAAAAAGCGCTCAATTATAAAGAATCACGATAAAATAGGAAGAACTACAGCGAATTAGCTTTATAATTAAACGTGAAAATTGTCAACAAAATTTTTCGCCCAATTGAAAAAGAGCCGATTGAGTGAGAGTCTACTGTACAGTCCAAAACGATTTTCAGAAGGTTAATAAGAAGGAATAAATTTACACAATAATTAACATAGGGAAACTAATAGCTAAACAACGTTAAATTATACTCGCTCTGTCCCGAAATAAGTCGTACACTCTTTCATAATATACTAGCAAACGTACGACTTATTTCGGGACAGAGGGAGTAGTAAATTTCTACCGACTTATAGGGGAGTCGAACCCTGAATACTTTCTTAATACTTCTTAAGTCATTTTGTGCTTTAAGGTCTCTAGACATTGAGGTCAATTTTCGTCAAAAATTGCTTTTTTGAAGGAAATTGCCTGCTGTATTGTAGGTCGAAACGTCAAAATTCTGTCAAAAAATGCAATTTTTCACGAATTTTTCCCAACATGTAGAAGCCTTTAAAAGCGTTGCTATAATAGTTTATAGGAAGGTTTATAGGAAGGTTTATAGGAAGGTTTTGTAGGAAGCTATAATTCCTTATATAACTTGAAAAAAAAGAAAGAAAAAAGATTTAAAAACATTTTTCAAATCATCTCTTCATAAATCAGAAATATATAGACATTTTATTATATTGGGTCTACCAAATTTTCCTAAACTAGTCCTAAATATGTTTCTCAAAGTCTCTACACAAAAGAATCGTCTGCACTCATGTAGGTGAAACCGTCAAGATTCTGTCAAAAATTAAGTTTTTGACGAAAATTGCTTCACTGAGAGAAAAAAGGGGGGTGCGATTAACTTATTTTCTTCCTAACTTTAACACTTTTCAGGTGTAAAAATATATCAACATTTTTTAATATTAATTTTACGCCTTTTTAAGTGTAAGATTAACATGAAATACAATTAACATGTTTATACTGATTTAGGATCAATTATGCAAGGTAAAATTAACATTTCCGGAATGTTATTTTAACTTTTTCGGATTTCTCTCAGTGTTCCAATGCGTACAGGTCTTTAGAATTAAAACTGACAGATTTAAAACAGTGAAAGGCATTTAATCATAATATATACTAAATAATATTTTTTAAAGACAAGAGCAAGATAAAGGTTTAAAAAGATCTTAATATATTTCTTTATTCGAAACCCAGGAACATACCTTATAATGGCGGCTAAATAAAAAAGATAAGAACTTTCCAAAATTAAATTTTAGAATTATAAATCTATAAAAACTATCTTTTCGTATACAACTTCAGAAAATTGCCATCTAAATTGTACGTTCGAAGTTAAACTGAAAAACGTTTTAAAAATGTTCTCTTTAAATTAGTTAAATATTCTGATTATCCTAAATATTTTAAAATTATAGATTTTATTAAAAAACAAATATTAAATTGTTTAGAACTTTATCAATAAAAACGGAAACCAGATTACAATTTTTCATCAATCAAAATTTTCAATTTTTTAAAGGTTAGAACTAACTTAACCTCACATTTTGAGCTCACCTATTTTTTGAATAACTTTACATAATTTAAAATGATTTTTTTTTTGTAGGAAAAATCGCATTTTATGGTGGATCCACCTTCTTTTGCCAGAGCTTTGGGATAATTTAAATCGACTTGTCAGAATATAAGTCGAATAACCCGTATTTTTACAAAAATCGTTTTATTCACTTTTTCGATACTTCTTTATACCCTCTACCTTCCCTGTGAATATTATACTTTAAATATAATTATTTTCCAAGTTATAGAGATTTTAAATTGCAAAAATCCTATACTCTGCATGTAAAATCTCAGCTTTAAATCGCTCTCCTGTAAAATTTGCCTACTGCGAGTTATTCGTTTCTTATTCTGAGCGGTCGATATCATCTTAAGATGTTTGACACAGCTTTAACCAAAAAAAAATTTTTTGGAGATTCGGATTCGATTAATACAGGCTTATTGATTAATTGATTGATGGTAAAGTTCTTAAAAGACTTCAAAGTCTAATGCAAAAGTGCAAAAAGAAATTGAGCTCAAGATCACGAAAATCCATCCAAAAGTTCCCGGAGAAATGGGAGATTAGAAAATTCACAACCACTCAAACTCCATCTAAATTTATCTCCTTTATGAATTCCTCTATAATTGGACAGAGATCTCAGAGGTGTTTTCTTTGTTTACGATCTCAGGAGAATTATTTTGAGTGCATATGAGTCAGTCTTTGAGGTATTTTTGGGGCAAAATTTTGAATCTGTCAAAATATCAGCAAATTGCATTTTGTATTGCGACACATTCGCCAATTGTTCATCCAAGTGACTCTGTGTACATTCCAACAGAAAATTTTCTCCCCTTTTTCATGCGCAGAAGTGACTCAACCCTTTTTTTCTTTCGATTGTATGGCTCAACTTCTGCAATCTAAATGGGTTTGGGTTATTTCCTTAGCCGGAAATAACAGAGTGAGTGAATAAGAGGAAAAATGGTTAAGAAGTCGTTAATGGAGTTGCGAGATGGCATTGGATGAAGATCATTGAAACATCTGCTCGTTTCCCGCGCAATTGTCGCGGAACTCGATCACGCATTTCCATATTTGGGAAAGCATTTCACTCTCAATTGCTTGTATCTCGGATTAAGTATATTTTTTTTTATTTCATATTATTATTATTTTTCAACCTTGGCGAACGTCACGAATGCCGAGAGACTTTTTTTTGTGTTAAACTGCAAGTGTCTCTGGGCCTGTGACAAAGATTAAGTGATCTTATGGAGGGATCACCTCACGATTACTTCTCAATCACTTTTAAATTAAAACGCTGAGGTGTTGAAATTTATCGTTTCTTCCGAGGAATCCAGCCAAAAGCCTCTCTCACGTAAAAATCAGTCTCAGCAGAAAAGATTCTAAAAGTGTCCATGACGCAATTGTTTAACTTCTGCTCTATTTGCTTGATCTTTTTTTTTGTATCTTCGCGTTCCATTGCGCGAACAATGACCATTTTTTCCTGTTGCCAGTGGCAAAAAAAAGCAAATTGAACTTTAATTCCCAGACGCGACTTTGAGGCCAGTCTTCTGTGGTATGATCTTCTTTTCCCAGAAATCCGCAATCTTCTCACAAATTCCACTCCAAGAGCACCCTCCTGGCAATTTTACGATCAATCTTACAATGGGATTTACTCAACTAACCACATAAATGTTTTTAAAAATATATATCTCTGTGGGCAATATGTTTACAAGAAATGAGATAATGTCCCAGGGGAGGGGGGTCATCGAAGACCAGGAGTCGCAATCTCTTATCGTTTGACCTCTACCTCGGGAACAAACATAAGGTTAACTAAAAAAAAAACTGTCCAAAAAAAAATAATTCGTTTACCGGTACTTAACCCATTCATTACCGATTAAAACCGATGCGACCAGGTTGGAAATTTCAATACCTTTCCAAAATATCTAAATTTAAGCAAAACGGTTGAAAAATGGGCCCTTCAAAGTGGTTGAACTTTGGCGATTTTTCCCGATATTGGTATGATTGGACGAAATGTTCGCCTGGGGTATCTCCAAAACATATTTGAAAATCATTGAAAAAACTTGGGCCACTTTTTAGGAACACAGAAGTATGGTGTTTGGCTTTCTTATTGAAGATCACCGAAGTTCGGAAGTTGATATCTTTTACTGTTTAAACTTCAAAACGGTGAGAAGTTGAAAAAAGGGACAGATTATATGTACATACTATGCCCTTCTTTGAGTTCGAGTAGTAAAATGTTTACAAAACAAAAATGATTGTGCTTTGCCCATAATGGGATACGCACAATTTGCTTTGTTTTTAGAAGTCTTTTAAAATTTGATATAAAAGCAAGAAAATGCAATAGCAAAATATTCAAAAATTAACAAAATGGAACTGTTTCACAGTCCCTTGCTAAATTTTAAAAACTTTTAATTTTTAATTAAAAATAAAAAAAATGATAAAATAATTTAAAAATCTCATTTATTGGGAAATCCTTTAACTAAATTCTAAAGTCATAATTCAATAACTTCGCATTTAAATTAATTTATTCGATCAATTTCTTTTATAATATCAAACTCATTTATCAATTGATAATGTAATTAATTATTGTTATTTATTTAAAACTGTTAACATTGACTAACAAAAATTTTCAATATTTAAAAATATTGTCCTCTTTGAATTCGAGAGAATCGTAAAAAATGTACTGCTGATATTGGAAAGTGACAGTCATTTGACACTCTGTCAGTATACAAGAAATAGCGCCATCTAATTTTAACTGTCTCATTCACTTCCATAAGAAATATTCAAAATACATTCAGTTTTGCATTTTTTGCAAAAGAAAAAGTAATTGTGCCGAATATCATTACGATTACTATTCCTTGCAAATGTGTTTATTTTATGAATTTAAAGGTGATAAAACCAACATTGCATAACGAGGTAATTCCATGAGACCATAATAAATTGCGATTAAATTTGGTATATCATAAAATTCCTCGGATGATCGAGAGTGAAAGAAAAAATGCATCCAAATTTCACTTTCACTGAAATTGGATTAAAATCTCCTATTCATCGTTGTTTGTTTATTTTTTTTGTTCATTTTCTTTCTTCTTCGGCATGAAAGTGAAGATCGGAAGTTGAAATGTCCGTGTTATGTCGTAATAATCTGCATAATGCAAGTTCTCAAGATGCGGTGATGCTTACAAAATGAGAAATAGATAATTGAAGGGCACTTTATTAACCGCGAGAAATTCAATCTTCCACATCTTATATCATATTTTAATTGTCTTCTCAAACGAATCTTCCGAGACGGGGGTTGAGGATGGAACTGAGGAAATATCATGTAATTTTTTGCTATACAATCTCAGAAATGTGAGGCAAAAAAAAACAAGGAGGATCATGGGAATATGACTTGAATTGCAATTAGATGATCGTTTTTTTTTCTTCATACATTTCGCGTTTCAGACATTGCCTTTTTTGTATTACTTTACATGAAGATTGTGCGGGTTTTTATTTTCTTCTGAAAATTTACTGTGTAAGATTAGTTCCAGAGGAGGAATTTGCATAGATAATTTTTATGATTTTCCTTTGAAGACGGCGGGATTAGTATTAGTTCACAATTGATCTTCGGCATGATCGTAAGAGAGGGTGATCGAGGTGAATGAAATCTCAAGGATCACCAGCAATTATCACTTACCCATCTCGGGGATTTTCCACGAGATCTGTGATATTGAATCCTTTGTCTTCATGCACAAGGTACTGAGGCAGAGCCTGAATGATCGTATTGGCTTTGTCATTGTACGATCCCAGCATTTCACGGTACTTTGAGTACACCATCCTCTTTAGCTGAGGATTAGGCACAGGTTGATGCAGTGTTGTCGTCATATTCTCACAATCACTGTCTGACGAGGGTAAGAACTGAGAGACACTGAGGAATTCCTCAAACTATGAGTCACTGGCTAGGAATGCCCGAAAAATAGAAGATGAGCAAAAGGCCCACCTCACAGACCCAAAAAAAAATTATCTCACAAAACACTTCTCTAAGCAACTTTGCCCTTCCGTCTAGCGCGATCGTACACCAACAACTGACTGGAGATCGTTACTTCCAAGAGCCACGATCACTTGGCCAGATCTGAATGCCACCACCACAATGCAGCCACGCATTTGGCGGTGTCAAGTTTACCATTTGGCGCGTTTGTGTGAGGAAGCAAAGAACTACAGTGACCACAATAATAATACGTACGGTAGTCCTTTTAAGGATTTTCTCAAAATTCGACCAAAGAATTCCGGCTTAGTGGCATAATTTTGAAATTCATTTTTCCCCTTTGAATATTAAAAATGAGAATATTTACAAACTACTAATATTTTTTTAAATAATATTTGAAAAAAAAATCAGCAGTAACCTAGAATCACGTATGAAAAAGTAACGACGTAGAAAGCTTTTCATATTGTTCTGATTGTTTTAATTGTAATTAATTTTGGTTGAGAAGCAATCAAGAGCGTAGCCAGGATTTTAGAAAAATAGCGGAAAATCGCAAAAACTCCAGTTTAATTTTAGTAGGATCTTTAGGAAAAATTCACTTAGGAACTATAAGGTGATCAATTAAACTACAACTTCTGAAAGTGCTGTATTTTTTTATTTGCAAATGAAATTTTTTGACGTGAACGAGAAAAAGTCAGAAAATAGTCAACATTTGAGAATATATTTAAAATTTTGAAGAAAATCGCCTTTGGAATGGATAATAATAGCCCTGTGTTAATCAATGAACGCATCGCACGCTTCCCAAAGATGAGAGCCCGACATGTGAGCCCATTGAAGACAAAGGGCTGCCTTCAGCGGATTGACACTTTGGTATTTTTTAGTCATGACATTGACCAACAAAAGATCCCTTTTGGAGAAGTCGAGAGAATTTGCATTCGCTGATCGTGCGCTCGAAATCAATAACGAAACGTTGTTTTTTAGCCAATTTTCTTTGACGCGTGATTTCTGTAATGGTTCCGAGGCATATTGGAATCTCCACTATATCTAACCGTTTTTTTGTGTTCTCACGGCTTTAGAGCTTCTTCCAGGACAATGTCCCGACAAAAATTGATATTCATTTTGACCCCATAATCCAAGAATACCAAAGGAAAGCTATAATTTGACATCGCGGAAGTCCATACCATAATAAATTATGGTCCTTGACTTCCGGTGGACGTTCAAATGTTGAAATTATATAGCCCTTATTGATGAAATTATGACCCTACCCTTAGGTAGACACAACCATTTTATTTGTTCACGGATTGCTCAATTGGATAATTTTATCCATCAGAGAAGCTGATTTTCGGTAATTGGCCTCTAATGGCCTCTACACACTAGTCGAAATTTCTTTAAAAATGCCTTTTTAAAGAAAATTTCCCCAATCCTTGTAGGCAGAAACGTCTGAATTTTTAAAAAAGGCATTTTTTGCGAAAATTGCTTTTTGTGTGTAGACACCATAACGGCCAAGCGTTGCAACTGATTCAGCCAATTGAGCATAACTTTTTCTTGAACAGCGATAAAATCTTATGCTTGGAATTTTTAAGGCTTTATGTCCTTTTCAGATATATATCTCATGGTTATATGCGATATGTGTGTCTCAGGGACCGTTTGTCTACAGCTATGACGCGAATTTTGTTCAATTCGCTTCTTCACCTTAAGGACGATGGTTGACAATGATGCAATGTTTTCTCGACATCCACCATAGAGTTCTATAAAGCTGCCAGTATCCATGTATCGAGTTATATTTTAAAACTCAAGAGATTTACTCCTATTCAGGTTTTTAAGGGACCTAAATATAACCATTGAAACCTTTCCGGTCAAATATAGAACAATTGCGTCATCATGTTTGAGTGCCATTACGGATAAAATAAAATCATAAAAACTTTTGTGGGCTTGTAACCAATAAAATGAACTAACTTTGTGCAAAATTTGAGTATGCTGTCCCGAACGGTTTCAAAGTTACAGCGATCTAAATTTAGTTGCAGTCGCTGCAGTTCAATTAATTTACCCTGTATACATCGCCATTTTAAACTGACAAAAAAAAAACAAATTTGGTACTTGGTCGTGTTCATAAAATAAGTTGCATCAGTCAACTCCTTATTCTTACCATTCACGTAGATCTTGAAAAATTCGAAAATTTATTTGAGAAGCTAAGACTTTCTTACTTCTTTGATAATCCTGCAAGATATCCTGTTATTTCGAAGTGCTCAAGTGTTAAAATGTGACGGTCTTCACGTTGTGAAAAAAAAAACAGAATAACGGCACTTACTGTTCTTGTCCCATTATCTAATCACTTCATAATCACTGAGTAACTCTTTTGCCAGCTTTTTAGTGTGATATTTGATGAATTTTCCCCAACTTGTTCGAAAAATTAGTATGAAAATTCGAAATTGAATTTGAATTCTTCGAACATCAACAACTTTTTGTGCAAATCGAGTTCCATTTACTTTTATCCAAGACACTATTGGAGAAGCAAAATCTACATGTGTTTACACTTATTTGTTTAAAGGGTGATAAAATTAACTACTGAACAACACCGTATTTAATTTTCACATTTCGACCACAAGTGACAGTCACTTAAATTTAGAGTTGACTATCACCGAAATTCGTGAGTTTTCGTGTGAGGCGTAAATAAGCGTTGCGTCGTCCATATAATAATTGTTGGTTTTTGCATCTTTAGGGTGGAATCACCAGTTCTCGCCAGTGCCCCACTTCTCGCCACTTACATTGAAATCGCTATTTTTCGAAATTTATGAAATAAATGAGTCGCAATTTTTTTGTATTGTTTCTGCTTCTACGCATAGAATCGAAAAATAATAATTATTCGTTTTGGATTCACGATTTTGATCACTTTTTAAAGCAATATTTTAAGCAAGTGCATCGAATCCAACATCTCTTACCAAATGTTCTAAGTGTCGTCAAATTTTCATCAGGCCAAAAATACCTATTTGGATAAATAATTTGTCTATTGAATATTTGATTGCACTTGTAGAATACATAAAATTTGTATTTAGTCAATTAATATTTTATTTTATATTATTTTTGTATAAAAATGAGGCATGGCGAGAAGTGGTAAAATTCTGGAATTGATTTTACCACCTGTCGCCATATCTTTTCAATAGGCGACGCTAACTTCACTTCGTACATTCTCAGTTGTCAAATCTGCATTGTTTACTTTCTGCAAAAGCCCCATAATTTGATTTCTCAAATAAAAGTGAAGAAAAATCATTTAAAGAGAGTAATAATAAAGTGATCACAAGGAAAGAGAAATGGTGAATGTATTCTTTTCATAGCATTGCCTAAAATAACCGAGTGTGGTTCTTTTCAAGTGGGTGGCGAGAAGTGGTTACAAATTTTACAAAACTGGCGAAAAGTGGTAAAAAGTGGCGACGAAATGGTTATTTTTGCATTATTAATAAAAATCAGTTTTTTAAGTAGTCCAGCGTTATGTTCTAGGATTATTGTTTTCACGTATCTAGAGCCAATACATCTAAGTAACTTTGTGTCAAATTTGACTTATCTTGTAACAAGGATTCAAAAGTTATGATTAAATGAATTTAATTTTTTCCTAAACATGGCGATAGCCGGTTATTCCACCCTATAGAATTTTTAACACAACAACTACCTACAACATTCTTATAGTAACAATTTAGAAGCTACCTGTCCCTGAAAATATCTCCTACAACCCTTATAATTACAGCTTACAACTCCCTTTAGAAAACAAATATTACTTTAGAGTTTCATACTTTACATTTTATTAAAATTATTGTATGTGGGCGTGGCCTATATTTCAAGCGGGGTTTTTATGTCCTTTCTGTAATAGGAATAGATGATAATTTACTATGAAAGGATTTGATTTCAAAACTTTCAAAATCTGTTAAATGTAGTTCTTGAAAGTGGCGTAACTGATATTTATTTGTGGGCGGAGCTTATAGTCAAACTTTTATTACTGGTTGTTTTTATTTGTTGATAGAGTAACAAGGAGTCAATATCCCAATCATTGTGTTTTTTAATTCCCTCGATACAAAGTAAAAATTTAAAACTTTTTATAACTGGCCCTATTATCTTTGCCGTCACTGTATATGCATAAGATCAGCAATCGCTGGACACCATCATTAATAATCCCCCAATATGACGAGCCAAAGAGATTTCCCTTCTGTATTGCAATTGCACTCTCCAGCATTTTCGACTTTACGAGCCTTCTCGGAAATCCGCGGTTGTGCGAAAAGTGTTTCTCATTTTAGAAATCGCTTGGTCGCTTAAATATTGCAATTAACCCATGAAAACAGGCTGTTAACCATATTACAAAAATGCCTCAGCATCTTTTCTGTGATACACGCAATTTTGCCATCATATTTCAGCATCATCCCTCCTGCGATCGCGATAAATGATCATCGTTGTGGCATAAATAAAATCCTCCCAGGTTTCTCTCTCTCTCGCAGCATCCATTGCATGATCATGGATTGCGATCGCGAGGATCATGGGTTAAGTGAAGGAGTTCACTAACTGGTTTAGTGTTACTTTTTTTTTAACTTCTCTCTTCATCGTCAACTTGTTCATTTGAATTGCATGTCGAAGAAGTCACCAATCGATTAATTTATTGCACACTTTCTCTCCACGCGAAAAAGATTGTGTCCTCTGTCCTCTCTTAATCACTTTGATCTGCAATCATAACAGTTTCTTTTTATTGCTCAAATTCAATGAGTGGTAGTATTATTGCATATATTTTATCAATTTTATGTTTACCAATTTAATGTTTTAAAAATCTTAGCATTCGTCAATTTTTCTGTTCTCGAGTACTTCTGTATTGTCGACTTTTCTTTGTGTTGGTTCCTGTCACGACTGTTTTCCCCAGTCTTCTTTTTGCGTTCTAGAGCAACCAAACAGTCGAGACAGAAACCAACACAAAGAAAAGTCTATCATGCGGAAGCACTTAAGAACAGTAAAGTGCTAAAATAACATGATCATTTTTCATTGGAATAGTACCATTATATTCTGGAATAATAAATTTTATCTTCATTTTTGTCTAGACTAGACACTTATTTTTCGATAGAAATATTCTTAATTTCATTAAAGTTTGATTGAATTCTAAGTCAAATTTTTGATTTTTTACTTTTCTAGATTATTTTTTTTAATTTTTGGGGATTTTGTTTACACCTTAGTAAGAGCCTATTCCTCAATAAATCTCTCCAAAATCAGTTCAGATACCTTAAATAAATTTAAATTCCTGAAAAAATGCGAATAAGTTCAAATCAGAAAAAAATTCTCGAGGGCAATCTGACAAAATTAAACAATACCAATTCGGAGTTCAAATCTACAAAAGTGTCTCGACTAAATGGTAACTAGTTTCCTATTTGCACTATTTGCACGAAATATCAGTAATACTAGAGATTTAATAATAAAATGTAAGATAAAATGGGTAAAACAGTAAAATTTAATAGCAAAAAAAAAAAAAACAAAGGAGCAGTAAAAAATTTAAAATGGGCAGTAAAAAATTAAAAATGAGCAGTAAAAAACTTAAATCTTTACAAAAATGGCTTTAATTTATATATTTAACGTTTAAAATCGTTGCAGAATGAAAAGTCCTTTATTTTCCCTTTGAAAAAAAATTGTTTTTAACTTTTTACTTTTCTTTTAACTTTTTACTGCTCATTTATACAATACCAAATTTAATTTGTCGGCGGATTTCAACCTAATTGCTTTGATTTTCACCACAACGAAGGCCTTAGACCCAACACCCTTCGAATTTCGAAAAGAGTTTAATTTAAAATGTCTTCTCTTTGGCTTTCGAAACCGATCTTCAAATGTCTTTACCCTTGGGGAAATTCCGGCTGTGACCGCTCGGAATTGTTTCATTCACAGATGGCGTTTAAAAATTCGAAGATCGGTTTCGAAAACTGAAGAAAAGGCATTTTTTACTTCTTGTTTCATGCGCATGGTCACTGAAATGCAGTGCCTACTCTCATATTCGGATCAGAGTTATTCGAATAGCATTCTGATGGTTTTATTTAAAATAACCTGATAGGGGGAAGTGGGGCACCTTTGAAACTGGGGTACCTTTGAAATTGGGATTTTTCACCTATTTTTAAATAACATTGAGCCTTATCGTGATGTAATTTAGCTTCTCAATCTGTTTGTGCAGTCAAATTATATCACGATAAGGCTCAATTTTATTTAAAAATAGGTGAAAAATCCCAATTTCAAAGGTGCCCCAGTTTCAAAGGTACCCCACTTACCCTAAGTTTCTATTTAATAAGATTTAAGTAATTTTTTAAATTTTTATTCTAATCAAAACAAATTTAAAAAAAATCTATTCGAATAACGAAGCAGATATCTGTCATTTGGTCTCCGAATTATCCGAATAAGAAAGTAGGCACTGTACTTCTTTTTCGAATTTGGAACTGTCGCGGGTCTCAGTTTACAATTTGTTTAGAAGAAAAAAGCAACGATGCTCATACCATTCCTTTCGCGTTATAATTTCTTTCATAATCGCTGAGGATTTTATTTAATATCCTCTTAACGTGGTTTTCATAAATTTTATGAAGCTTGTGGGAAAATTTAGTGTGAAAACTCGAAATTGTGTGTGACTATTTCGAATATCAACGACTTTTTGTACAGAATAGATATCCATTTACCTTTTATCCTAGATACTGTTGGAGAATAAAATTCCAACTGTGATTGGGAAGATTATCTCATACAACATACCATTTTGCCTAAATCCAAGACATCTCCCCGTTTTTTAAACAGTCAGAAAAATTTTACGCACAATAATCAAACAAATTAGTAAATTACTAAGCTTGATATTTTATTAAGTAATTCCGTATTGTAATGAATGTTAAGCGAAGAAGATCTAAATGTAAAAATCGTACAGTTTAGCTCAGACACAAACGTCCATCGCCATTTACCATAGATTCGTCTTATGTCTTATTCACATTGTATTTGACCGAAAATATTTGTTTCTTTAATAAACTTATTTAAATTTTAAAGTCTTCCTCTTATGCCACATCGATTACAAAAATGCGTTATGAAAATTTTGTATCTTTTAGCACATAGAATTTTTTAATTCAATGAACATGATCACAAGATCACTCGGCAATGGTGCATTTACGCAATAATTCGTCGAGATGATCATGTTGTTGCAATGTTGCAGATCTCAATAAATATCTGTCAACCCCAAGAATGCAATTTAGCACTAAAATAGAGACTTTTTGGCAAAAGTCAGTGCATCTGTGAGTTGCACGAGATGAATTTTTTGAGTACATCTTCGAAGATCACCCATGATCGTGCGATCACGAAAATATCGGCATTGATCCTGGTCATTGGCTGATGAATAGACTTTCATCACTCTTAAGAACACTCCATTCAAATATACCAAAAATTCACGATCACTTGCGGGAGTTTTTTTTCTTCTTGATGGATTTAGAGCTTCTTGGCTCTCAAGATGAGATAGTGTTAATCCTCCCACCGAAAAATTAAATACGATCGACCAAGAATAAAAACATCTTCGCGTGTGACGGTGATCCTTGATTTTTTTGTTTCTTCATTGAACCATTTTCTTTTTTTTTTCTTTTTTCACGATCATGGGATTTATTTTCAGTTGCAATCAATCATCCTCAAGCATTTCCATACTAACTATATTGAATTTATTAGGTGATCAAGAGTGAAAATCTTCATTTCCTCTCACTCTTTTATGCAACCGCCCAATAGCATGTGAATTGAGGCAAGAGGAAAAAGCGATATAAAAATGAGAAATGATCATTCAATTATTTCCGGAAAAATTATCTATCTCCGTGTGGATTTAGAAATGAAATATCGCGATATTTTGACGGATTTTTTTTTCTTTAAATAAATGCGGAAATAGTAGATTTGCATAAAATAACAATGCTTCCAAAACTTGATACTTTTTCATAATACTCAACACACGATCACGTCGCTTGATCAATGTCAAGGAAATTCGCGAATGAATAAAAAAAGTGAATTTGGAAGCTTATGCGATAGCATAGAGGTGATCGTGCTGTCTAAAATCACTGATCGTACGCTTGATCGTACAGCTATTTTTCTTTATAATTTCCATTAGAAAAAAAAAGAACAGTATCTCTCTTGGGGGGTCAGAGAAAGAAGAAAAAAAATGAGTGAGAATCCCTGAAAGAAAGAACGATTTGTTTGAAATAGACTCTATTTTGGTTACTGGCTCAAGGTTTTCCAAATGATCATTTTCAAGATCGCCCCGTGCAGAAAATAGAGTTTGGTGGAAATTTTCTTTAATATCTTTCTCCAAGTCACCAAACTCTCGGAAGGTGAAGCATTTGAATTAGAATGTTTTAAGTTAAATGCAAAGTTGAGTCATTTTGCAGAAGTTTCGGTTATAATGATTTAATAAGGCACAAATGAGACGTATGACGAAGACTTTCAAGCTTCGTATATTACTCTAGCTTCAAACACTTCATGTTTTTCTTTAAGGATTCTTTAAGATAAAAAGAGTCGCGATTAAAGAAAATAATTCTCGGACTCGTAACATTGATAACTCCTGGGGTGACGATAACTGATTTTTGATACTATCGACTGTCGATTCTGAAAAATTTAAACAACAGCAGGACTTTCTGTAACTAATATATATATTTATCGACAGTCACATTCTTTCAAGAATGTCACAATGAATGACCCAATAATTTATAAAAAGTCGACATTCGCTTAATCTAACATATATAAATTTATCGATAGTGTCGAAAAGTTATCATTCCACCCCTGAGTTTATTTCGTTAAAGAACTTCATGACCAATTAGTTCTATCTATTAATAACCATTTAAAAAAAAATAATGCTCAATTTTTTAATTAACTACTAACTATCCCCTTTTAAAGAAAATAAATTATTTTAATCCTTCATTATCAACAGGTTTGATAGAATTTTTTTTTTTTTTGAAAAACGTAATAAAACTTTAAACATCTTTAGTTCAGTGTAAAGCAATTTTGAATATTTAGGACACAAATGAAAGGTTTTCCAAAGTGTTACAAGTTTTTAGAACATTTTAGGTTTACAGCCGATGTTTGCCAAAGAGAAAAGAAATTCGAAGATCAGTTTCGAAAACCAGAAAAAGCACTTTCTTCTTTTTTGAACGCGTAGTGGCTGAAATATGTCCTGTAGGGGAATTTTGTAATTTTCGTGGCATTGTCACGCGTGAGTTCGAAACCTGACAATGCCATTCGAGCTTTTTTTTGTCATATCATATGAGTTCGAAAATGCAATTCATTGAATTTTTAATGAAATCCCTTTACTTGATGAATTTATTAAAATACAGGACGTTTTATTTGATTTGTTTAACAAAATTCATTGTCATTTGAATTGCCAGAAATCTCAAATATGTGACTTCTGACAATGCCACGTGAGCTGAAATGGCACTGTCACGGCTACAGAATCGCATTTTCGAAAAGCTCTCCTAAGATTCGAACCCAATATTTGTCATATGGCATAGCCAGAGCGTTACAGAATTCCCCTCCTGTTCGAATTTTGAGTGTATTGTATAAGTGTCTCATTGGGTGCAAACACAAGTAGATTTGATTCTTCGATAGTGTCTTAGATAAAAGGTAAATGGAACT
Organism: Phlebotomus papatasi; assembly: GCF_024763615.1. Lineage (NCBI taxonomy): Eukaryota > Metazoa > Arthropoda > Insecta > Diptera > Psychodidae > Phlebotomus > Phlebotomus papatasi. The sequence goes on from NC_077224.1 coordinate 18,160,541, forward strand.
CTATTTGTACAAAAAGTCATTGATGTTCGGAGAAATCAAATTCAATTTCGAGTTTTCATACCAAATTTGCGAACAAGGTAGGGAAAATCACTACACAGCTCGAAAAAAAGTTACTCAGTGATTATGGAGCGAATAAATAATGGTACAGAAACAATAAACGTCGTTGCTTTATGTTTTTCCACATAACAAAGTGAATACTAACATATTTTGATAATTGAGCTCTTCGAAATTCAAACAGAATGTAGGGTCGAATGAACACCTCTTCGACACGGAACCCCTATTGACAGTTTTGTCAAAATGTCGAAATTTATTTAATGTATCTAATAAAATGTAAGTAATATGGCGTTTTTCATTAACACTAAACCTACCATGACCCGGTCAAATTGACCGGTTTAAAATGAACACATATTTAAACGGTACAATGTCACTATCAAAATCTTCAATGTTTAAATTTTAATTTTTTGCTCTTTTCCAAGACAAATTTGTTGAGTATCTTATCATACCGAGATTTGTCATTTGACCCAAAAACGACCAAAAACGGCCGGTAGGTTTAGTGTTAATCTACGTTTTTCGATAAGGATAAGTGTTCAAATTTCGTATTCAAAATGGTACAGAGTAGGGTGTCAATAGGTGTTCCTTTCACCCTACTTCAACCACCTTGCGGAATTATCAAGAAGTAAGAAAGTCTCTTTTTTTTGGCTCTTCAAATATATCTTAGAACTTTTCAAGATCTACTTGTGAATGATAAGATTAAGTTTTTCATTTTGTTGTGGTGAAAATCAAAGCAAGAAGACTCATAATATTCCTGCCACAATATTAAATCTCTTTATGATTATTTAGTACAGTGTATAGTATAATGTCTCTGGCAGCTTTTTACCATGGTATTCCATTATTTTTTTTAAACCATGCATGATTTCAATTTTTTAGTACAAAAATTCGGAATTCTCTTTGAATTTTACTTACATCAACAAAATTTTGTACAAATAGAAAGGTATTTATCTTTTAACCGAGACATTTTTGGAGAATCAAAGCACGCCGAATATTTCAAATATCGATAAAGAAAATAATTTCTTCAGATGGTCTCAATTCTGAGACTAATAAGATTATTAATATTAATATTAATATTAAGAAAAGTCGGAGACAGAGGTATATAGGGGGAAGTGGGGCACCTTTGAAAGTAGGGCACTTTTGAAATTGGGATTTTTCGCCTATTTTTAAATAAAATTGAGCCTTATCGTGATATAATTTAGCTTCTCAATCACTTTGTGCAGTCAAATTATATCGCGATATGGCACAAATATATTTAAAAATAGGTGAAAATCCCAATTTCAAAGGTGCCCCAATTTCAAAGGTGCCCCACTTCCCCCTAGTATTCAAAATTCAAATGGAATATCACGTGTGTTAGAAAGAGTACACTCCAGTGGAGTAATACGATGAGTAAGATATTACTGTTCGTATTAATTGTTTTCTGAATCGTACACTGCTGCAATAATCATAGCTCCACTTTTTCATACAGGAAAAACCTTGAAATTTTTTTTTTAGAAAAAAAAATGAAAAAATCATTGGAAGGTATTTTCAAACCGATATGAAAAATTGCCATTTGAATTTAATACCGTTAGAACTGTGAGTGCTGTGATAGAACCTTTATCAAAATGGCGATTTTCGGGTGGCAATAATTATAGCTCCACTCAATAGATTTGGCTCCAGGGTATTTATTTTCTATCAGTGAAGGTAAGTATCTTTTAGTAATATAATCAATAACTTTATTAAGGTATTTAGAATCATTTTTATAAAGTTTTTCATGAATTTTGCTGAAATTTTGTAAGGAAAATGTTTAATGAACAAAAATAAGGGATTAATTAAGGTCTTGAAGGGGATGGAAATTGACAACCAAAAAATTTCCATAAAAATGATAAGATCCTATCACCTTTCATCCGAATTTCTCCATATAGCCGACATATATGCATTTTAACCCACTCCCAGGACTAAAAATCTTCTTTTGTTAGAGGCAAAAGTGTGCAAATTTCCGTGTTACAGTCGAAAAAATCAAGTTTTCTACCGAAATTTGATGTAAAGCAATGCTGACTGCTTAGTCTCATCATGTCCTGTTGATTTTGTCGCAAACCAGAATCCCAAATGACTAAGGGGGTCTTCAGATGTAATCAAATGATTACATCTGATGCTCGGATCTTCACGATATACTTATTATGCATAAAAATATTTGATGTTCTATATGACTTTTGCCCAATGAAAAGCATCTCGACTGAAGTATAAGTCTGGGATGAAAATTCAACAATTTTTACACAACTTTTGTTTATAAATTCTATAAATTTGGTTGTAATACACAAGGCTTCACACTATAATAGTGTTAAAAATTATGATCAAACTACAATAGTGTTAATTTTTGATCATGTGACAAAAAATACCATAAAGTAGTGCATTTTTTCACACTATAATATGTGAAAACTGTAATCATACTATAATAGTGGTAATTTTTAGAATTTGTCAAACAGTTTTAAATCACGAAACATTGTTGAAAAATTTTGATGATTATAACAGTGAGAAATTTTACACAGATCGCAATTAAATAAATTATTTATCCGATTTCACATTATAGTGTTATAATTTTACACATTTTCAAATTAAACAACATTGTTGAAAATTTTTCAACTATAATAGTGGTAATTTTCAATCACGTGACAATAAATTACCAAAATGTTGTGCTTTTTTTAAAAACATTTTTAAATTAAACAACTAAAATGGTCGATTTTGCACTATTATAGTAGTAAAATTTTACACTTTTTTTTTACTGTGTAGTGCTTCTGACTTTAAGACTAAGTGGACAAAGTTTGTAAATTTACTCAATAAAACAGGTCCACCATAGAAGTCTGTTGATGATTGGAAGAATTATTTGAAGGTCTTTCAATGGTCGAAAATTTTCTAGAACTAGCGAAGTTTCCAAAATCACCACGAGAGGTGTTGTCGCAATTAATTATTTCGTTCATAACTGTTCTCCACCTCCACCGCAATAAGAATAATTATAGTGCTTAAGGAGTTCGTGAGGAGTTTTTAAGTAAACTTTTTAGGGGAAAGTAGGGCCTTTTCGAATTGGTCCAGCTTTGCAATTGGACTTTTTATCATATTTTTAAACCGAATTGAGCTTTGTTATAATGTAAATGATTCAGCTTCTCAACTGGTTTGTGAATCTAAAGGAGAAAAACGCCTACTTTCAAAACTGCCCCTTTTCACACTATAGTAATTTCATAACAGACGATTTATTTGAAGAAATTTGAACAAAATAAGCAACTGGACTTGAAAGTTTTAAAATTCATCACTGAGAAAAAAAGAGATTTCTAAGTGTTTCCAAAAAAAGTAAAATTTTGATTCCTGCTTAATAACTTTGGATTTAATTCCAAGAGATATCTTATTGTTTCCAAAAAGAGGGTGCGATTAACTTTTTTTCCTCATAACTTTAACACTTTTTAGGTGTAAAAATATATCAACATTTTTAATGTTAATTTTACACCTTTTTAAGGGTAAAATTAACATGAAAAAGGGTAACTTTAACCCCCAATACACATAAAAAGGGTAATATTTACACAGATTTCGGATAAATAATGCAGGGTAAAATTAACATTTCCGGGATTTTATTTTAACTTTTTCGGATTTCCCTCAGTGATTACTCCTGCGTTCTGTTTAGAAGAATGTGGTTACGTTCGAGAACGGGGTTAAATTTTTTGTTGCCCGTTTCACGTAGCTTTTAGACCTTTTGAGGAATGATTACTTCTTGTGTATTAAGAGATACTCTGAGAAAAAGAGCCAAAAGAAATTTTACGCAAAGGACCACTAAATCGGAATCAGCCTGAGTCAAAATAGTCCACTTTTGCTCTGAGAAGCTCAATTGACAATCTCAACAAGTGGAAGGATAAATAGAGGAACTTCCATAGTGATCATGGGTGATCTTCAAGTGATCGTTCAGTGATCGTATGGACTAAAAATATCACTCCAGCTGACGATGTTGGGCTCCTAATAAAATTGTGACAGAGGCTGTTTTAACCTGAAATAGATTTTATATTTTAAATTTTCTTGGCACTTTTTGATGATCAACGGGCAAATGAACTCAAACGATAGATATCACGCTATTGAGGCTCTTGTTTAATAATTTTTCTTTGTGCAGAAAATTGGCGGAGGAAGAGGATTTGAAAAAAAAAAATTTCATGAGAGTTTTCTTCCTCGTGCTTAACGTTTTTTTCTTTACTTTTCTCTTCTAATAACGCACTGAGACAACATCTCTATAGCATATATTTATCTCAATTACAAATGTAGACACTTGGCAGTTCACTCGTATTTTTGGATCAAGGATAGAATCGGTCGTCAGCTCTTTTCTCAAGTCAAATAATTAAAGTATTTTGTGCGTTTGCGCACACGACACTGACATTCCCAATCACTTTGTCGAATTAGATAATTTTTGATGTTTTAAAATAAATTGATTAATGTGCCCTGAAGATCACGATCGATCACCGATCCTTATGCACCTTTGTGATCATAGAGCCGCCGGTTGGGAAGTTTATCTCGGTAATGTTGAAAATTATTGTTTAAATATGCTGAACAAACAAGAAAGCAGTTTTCTTGTGTATACTATTGCCCATGGTATATCGTACAAGGATGTATTTTTAGAGTCCACATTATTATTCGCATTTCCCCCATGAGAAAACGCGTGGAATGGCCGATCGTGCGACTTTTAGATTGAAAATTCACCAGTATTCTTTATTTTTAGACACTGACCGCGACATAGCGATCGCAGGCGCGATCTCTCACTCAAAAGAACCGAAAACTAACCCCCTTCACTAGTCACAGTCACTAGAAATATTTTTTTATTAACACCAAGGATAGTTCTCAAGGGCTGTCCTTACCTGTGAGAGTCCATGCCTGAAGATAGTCTGTGGTTAGATGGTGCAAATAAACCCAAGAAAGAAAATCCTCTTGATGCTGGATGATCAAATGATCTTTTGGCACAAGAAAAAAATCAATCACACGATGCACCAAACGTTAATTTGTCAATTCCTGAGAATAAATAGGATGCTTTTCTACACTGATTGTGTAGTGACCCGACGCGTCTCGACGTCCAACTCACACTGACCGCTCCCGCAAGATCACACGACGGGAAAATCTCGGCTATTTTCACGGATTCACTTTGGCATCTTGCCCATTTCGCACATCACACATATTACACTGTGCCTTGGTGCCAATGATGCCACACTGGAGTTTGTCAATAAACACCGTAGAATCCACTCTCGCCACACGTAAATCACTTTAATTTCCCATTTCCGTAGCTTCGAGTAAGATTTTCTTCAAAACTCCGATCATTTTCCGCAAACCACGTTTCTTCGACCGTTACACCGAACGCTAAAATTCAAATTTAGGCCTTTTTCCCAAAAACGCCCAAAAAGCACCAACAGCGCCTCTACATTCCAACACACCAACCAAAGTGACACATTTGTGCATAGGCAAAAAAAGGAAGTTTTCGCGAATTCTTCGAATTTTCCGTGAAAATTGTGGAAAAAAGGCAATCCGGTGTGGTGTATTTATCTATGATTGTGTGCACAGGTGTGTTGGCTGCAAGTACGTGATAAGGGAATATGTTTAAGAGCAAAAACGAAGGAAATATCGTATACAAATGCACTGTTCGTCTCTTGGATGTTTTGGATTGCGATGTTTTGGAGTGTGAATTTCAGGTAATTTCACCCCTTGGAACCCCCATATCTTCCATCCCAACCCCATCCTGCACCTTCCTCCTCAATTTTCACTGAAAATTTCCAGCAAAAAAAAATGTGCCGGAAAAACTTCCCTCCCCTCCTTGCCCATTCAGCTGAGACACTTACCCAAGACACAGGAGGCTTTTCTCTAAATGTTGTTTCTTTTCTCCTTCCGGCATTTTTCCAGCCAAATCACAAAGGGAAATTCCTCCTGGATTATGTGTGTGAGCAGCTGGACATCACAGAGAAGGATTACTTTGGTCTACGCTATGTGGATTCCACGAAACAAAGGGTAAGTTGGGGATTTTTTGTTAAGTAAATTTTCATTGTCATTTCCCCGGGAATGCTCATTGGGTTTCCCGGAAAAGTCCTTTCACTGATAATTTTTAACATCCTGGAACTGCAGCATTGGCTGGATTTGGCAAAAAATATCATAAAGCAGGTGAAAGGTAATAAAAAACATTAATTTTGGGGATTGTTTTCTGTCGGGTATCTGTGGTGCGATTCTGAAGTAGAATTTTTACTGACGAGATAATCTAGTATAACTAGATAGCTAATAAGCATAAAAGCTCGAAATTTCCTAAAATTTAGAGCTAATGATGTTTCGTATCGTGTTCATGTGATATAAAAATTAATTATTCCTATAATTCGCATAATTTTTATCTGTAGGGGAAAGGGGAAAATACTCTCCCATCGCAAGTTTATGCCTTTGAATAATGCGAATTTTCTTTTATTTTTCCTTGAGATTTACAGACAATTATCACATAATTAATAATTGATGATAAACTAATATTTAATAAAAATGTGTAAATCTCTTAGAAAAAATAAAAGAAAATTCACATTATTCGAAGGCATGAATGTTCGAAGGGAGGGAACTTTCCCCTTTTTTCACTAATTTTTAGACATTTTTCAATAGTTTTATAATGCAAAAGGTTATATTTAACCAATTTCTAGAAGTTTAACTCGACAAACTTTTGGGTAAATGTTGGTGGATTAAAATTAATGAGCAACCAGTGTAGAGCTTAAATTTTGCACCTTATAGCAATAATTGCTCTGCTGAGGTAACCCTAAAGACTCGAGACAAACCCAGCAACCATAGAGTCCCGTCAAATAATTTCGTCAGATATCTTTAAGATTTCTGCAGGAAATATCTACGCCTCTGCCGAAAATTTGCCGATAAATCTGTAGATATTCCTACGAATTTCATTTGGGCTTGGGACAAAATTCGTGAGAAAATTTTTTGCAGATTTTCTGTAGACTTTTTTCTACATTCCAGACTTTCCAGACAGCTATGTCTCAAAAGATGGAATATTTTTCATCGAATTTTGTTTCCAAAAGTCAATAGAGTGATATCACAGTGTTTATATAAAATAAATAATTCTGCGACACAGTGTTATAAGTAGAGAATAGTGAAGTAAAAACTTCAAGCAGACTGACGACCTAAATCTCGTGTTTTTGTATCATTCCATGGCCGATTTTTAAGTAATTTGTATTTTTTCTTGAATCTTTTTGCTCATCTAAAATGTTTAATCGGTAATGCTTATTAAGCAGAACATATCATTTTATTTATGACTTCTATAATTTCTTCAATAATCAACAAGATTTTTGTGAAGTAATGGAGGCTCTGCAGATTTTCTCAGGAGAAATTCTGCCAAACATCTGTAGATTTTCTAGGCAAAAATTCTGCCGAAAATCTACAGATATTCCAGTCAGAAATTCTACCGAAAATCTACAATTTTTTTCTGAATATACTGGAATATACCGTTACAATTCAAAAAAAAACCTCTGAGTAAAATCGACAGGTAGAGCAATGATTTGACGAGGTTCCCTGTTCGACATGCCGTGACGGTGGCGGCTTCCCAAATGTTCAAAAAGTGGTGGCCACCAAGGAGAACTATGCTAGTTAAATGAAACATAACACTATCCCTGTCGCTTCTGCCGTTTGTATAATATTCGGAAGTGAAATTGGAAAGTATGATTGACAGTTTCATTCGCCCGCCATTGATACAGTGGCGACAAGATAAATAGCACACCTTCAGCGATTTTCCTATTTTGATGTTTTATGATACAATATCAATCTTTATACCTGATCATGCTTTATTTTTTAGAAAATATTATAAATAAAAATAATAATTATTTATTATTTGTATCTGTTAGAACCGTGTTTTTTGTCATTTTATGAGTTTAGGTATAATTCGTGTGGACAATTTAAATAGCACACTTTCATTTTCTCTGAAAATATTACCTGAAATTTACTTTTATTTTAAAATTCCTTATATTTCTGTATTTTTGATCATTTATAGGCAATAATGCCACAAATTTCCATAATATAAAGTTATGAGAACAGAAAAAAATCATGTAAATAAAACCTTTGGTGCAGATGTACAGGCTATACATAAAAAAAGTTTAGGATAACTAAGAAATTTACTTTAAAATTGTATGGTTCAAGGAAAATAACCATTAATTCAATAATTTTTTATGATCAAACTTATAAATCACGCAGAAAACTCGAAAATTTTGAGAAAGAATGACCATTTCTAGAGATTTTGCCATTCTTCGTATAGTAAAATTGAATTCTTTTGCTGCGGTACCACAAAATAAAGGAACAAATTGAACAAAAGTTGAAAAAGTAACTGATGTAAGCATACCTGAAAGCGAATTATGTAGAAATATCCGGTTTAGAAGTGTTCCAGACGTACAGAGTTAGTATTCAAGCGAAACATTATCTGTTGTTTGACTTTTGTTAAAGAGCATATGCAGAAGGATCTGTAATTCTGGAATAATATTCTTTGAACAGATGTATTCCTGTTTTATATCACAGAATATGACATAACAAAATATTAGATGTCCCAAAAGTCAAGAATTTTGTCCTTGATACATAATTAAGAACGTAAAACTTAGCGGTGGTAATTTTATAGTATGGGGTTACTTTTTGCGAAGTGGCGTATGGTCTGTATATGGAATATCAGGTAATATAAACAAATTTGTTTAGAAGGATATCTTTGGACAAAACATATACTTCAACATCGAAAAGAATTTGCTTTTGGTTTTTAAGTTTTAACCAAGCTAATGGTCCCAAACACACTGCCAAGAGTTTTTAAAACTGGTTCAATCAGAACAAAATTGACCTTCTGGAATGGCCAGGACGGTCTAAGGACCTCAATCCTGTTGAATTTGAAGGAAAAGATTGACCACAAGATAAAACTCTCGAATCTGACTAATTTGAGATAGTTTTAAGTAGATATCCACATTACATGAAATACAATCATGGTGCAATAGTGTCAAATCCTGATTTTCTTAATGATCCTTTGTTGTCAAGTGCTCATTTTTTCCAGAAGTTACTTAACTAAACACTAATTAATCCAAATTTAATTTTTAAATAGAATTCATATGTTGTTAATTGCAGTAGAAGCCGTAAACTATCACTTCTCATAGGGTGTGCTATTTATATTGTCTTCTTAATATATGCCATTTCAAGAATTTTTTGATCGTACTAAATTTCTTGATAGAACTTTCAGGTTTTTTCTTCATATTCAAAATGTATTTATATGCAAGTTCATTGATTATTATTACTTTCATCATTTAAAAACATAATTTTTCGAAAAACAAAGCATATATTATAGTGTCCGAAACTGTGCTATTTATCTTGTCGCCACTGTACTTGGCAAAATCCAGTCCTTAATTCGGGCCTACCACTCAGATCTTGCCGATGAGGGCTAAAAAAAAGTGCCATTTAAAGATTGGTTTCTAAAGCCTAAAAGACAATTTTTATTCCTTGTTTTATTCGCGTGATGGCTGTGAAATATTTCTTGTTCGAATTTCGGAGTGTTTTGAATGTTAACGTGTAGAGTCTTCACAAACTTCATCGTGTGTCAGTCTTTCGTAAACTCTCAAAATTTTGCTAGAATTTTTGGTATGAAAATTCGAAATTTTTTAAAATTTTTTCGAATATTAAAGACATTTTGTGCAAAAAGAAACCTGTTTACCTTTTAGTCAAGATACAAACGAGTTTATGCACTCATGTCATGACTAGATGATTGAGGTGATTTAGGGAGTGAACTTAGAAACAGTCTCCTGTAGGGGAATTCTGTAATTTTTGTGGCATTGTCACGCATGAGTTCGAAACCTGACAATGCCATTCGAGCTTTTATTGTCATATCATATGAGTTCGAAAATGCAATTCATTGAATTTTTAATGAAATCCATTTACTTGATGATTTTATAAAAATACAGTACGTCTTGGTTGATTTGTTTAACAAAATTCACCGTCATTGACAGAAATCTCAAATATGTGACTTTTGACAATGCCACGTGTTCTGAAATGGCAATGTCACGGCTACAGAATCGCATTTTCGAAAAAGCTCTCCTAAGATTCGAACCCAATTTGTCATATGGCATTGCCAGAGCGTTACAGAATTCCCCTCAGTCGCTTTCAGTGTTAGAAGTTGTGGGATTTCTTTCAGATGTGGATCCCGTGCTGTTTTCCCTCCGTGTGAAATTCTACCCGGCTGACCCGCTCAGACTCACTGGAAATGGAAAACTTATGCTGTATCAACAACTCAAGAGGGATCTCATCCACGGCAGGCTCTACTGCTCCGCAGGAGAAGCTGCTGCATTAGGAGCTCTTATTGTTCAAGGTAAGTTCCCAAGCTTTATTTATTTAATTATCCCATTCACCACCCAATGATAATACCAAACCCACCAAAACCAAAGCCCCAACAAAAATGCTCAGTTTCGGTTGTTTTTGTTGTGACGACGTTTCTGAACGGTGATGGATACATCAACGTTAATACAAAGTGTTGGATTTTTGGGATTCCCTTCCTGATGCACGGTAAATTTGGTAAGCCATCGATGTCCATCGAGAGGCAATCGTTCCACTGAATCAAGATTTGCCGAGGCATTTGTCATGTGATAGGTTCCAACATAAAAAGGGCAAGATGGAGTCGGATGTATGGATTTGACCATATTAGCCCAGAGAGCTTTTGTATCTCGAACTTTTCCGCACAAATTTGTCATAGTCAGATGATCGTAGTATTCACAGTGAGTCTTGTCCAGGGTGCATCTGCTGACGTCCAGAGATAGAGCAAGGGGAAATGTAATGTTTTTGAAGACTACAACGTCCCCATTGAAGATGTAATAATTATTTCGTGGAGTTCTAATGTGCAGATTTGCGAATTTGGAGTATAATTTATCTTCACCTGGACAATTGGTAAAACTCTCCAGCTTGAAGACTTTAGGGAGCTGTGGATAGTAAAAAAAGTGTTGCATTCAGTAGAAAATTCCATCACTGTGAGAAATCCGAAAAAGTTAAAATAACATTACGGAAATGTTAATTTTACCCTGCAGTATTTATCCGAAATCGGTGTAAATATTATGCTTTTTAGGTGTATTATGGGTTAAAGTTACTCTTTTTCATGTTAATTTTACACTTAAAAAGGTGTAAAATTAACATTAAACAATGTTGATATATTTTTACACCTGAAAAGTGTTAAAGTTACGAGGAAAAAAAGTTAATCGTACCCCCTTTTTTCTCACACTGAGAAAAAACGAGGCTGCGATTAACTTTTTGTCCTCATAACTTTAACACTTTTTAGGTGTAAAAATATATCAACATTTTTTAATGTTAATTTTACACATTCTTAAGGGTAAAATTAACGTGAAAAAGGGTCACTTTAACCCATAATACACCTGAAAGGGTAATATTAGATGAGATCATATATTCTGTCAGTAGAAGAGGTAAAAAGTTTGGAGTGGTATATCTCAGCTCCTGATGAACATAATTGGATGAGTGAACTATTGTTGGAAAGCTTGGTTCATTAGCTTTCAGAATCTGGTATATGTAATTGGCTATGGGTAAATCATGGTCATCCAGAACCATTTATGTCGAAGAAGACACTTTTTGCAGCGTCATTTTTGACCATCTACTGCTGGGACCAGGAGTGACCCACAATTCTCGCACTTGGACTGTTCGTTAGAGGAACTCAAAGGGTATAATTTGTAGAAGAAACTTTTTTTTTGGACATCTTACTTTTTTTTATTCATCGACTTTTGCAAGAATTTTAAAATGTTAAACGCAAGGAAAAAATTACAGAAATCCTTCTATTCCATTTTCTGGACAAACTAATGAAGATATCGACTTGGAATGTTCTGAGTACCCCCCCATAAGTTGATCCAAGGAATCCAAATGTCACTTCAATTTCATCCCCACGTCTATCCTTCCCCTCCAGAAATCACTCCTTTAGGAATATCTCAAGAACCAGACCATCGATGCATTTCATTTTGGGATATGTTTTAGAGAGTATCCTGGCGGACATTTCATTCATACATCTCAAAGACGTCCGACCTCTTCTTCTTGCACTTGCTAATAATCTGGTTAGAAGAGCAGAATTTCTTCTGATCAATTTTCTGACCAAAGAGACAAAGTTAGCGACAGAAATTTCTTCTTGGAATTTAGAAGATAATTTTTTAAATTCTTGTATCAACGAATTTCAGCATAAAAAAAATATTTAAGCAAGTAAGAATTGATTAGGCTTGTGAAAAATTTCGAGATTGATTAAATAAACCACATTCTGTGTTAATCCGTTAAAAATATACTCTCTTACGCTGTCTATTTATTGGCCTTGGAAATTCCAAGAAGAAATTTCTGGATGATATTGGTGTCTGAGGACAAAATGTCCGCCTTGGCCATGTCAAAAACATATCCAAAAATGAAAAGGATCGATGATTTGGTTCTTGAGATATTCTCAAAAGAGTGGTTTCTGGAGGAGAAGGAGTGGGATGAGAGGCAATTGCATATGTTATTTCGATTCCTTAGATTGACTTTTGGGGGGTACTCAAAACAATAAAAGTCGCTAACTTTGTCTCTTTGGTCAGAAAATTGATCAGAAGAAATTCTGCTCTTCTAACCAGATTATTAGCAAGTGCAAGAAGAAGAGGTCGGACGTCTTTGAGATGTATGAATGAAATGTCCGCCAGGATACTCTCTAAAACATATCCCAAAATGAAATGCATCGATGGTCTGGTTCTTGAGATATTCCTAAAGGAGTGATTTCTGGAGGGGAAGGATAGACGTGGGGATGAAATTGAAGTGACATTTGGATTCCTTGGATCAACTTATGGGGGGGTACTCAGAACATTCCAAGTCGATATCTTCATTAGTTTGTCCAGAAAATGGAATAGAAGGATTTCTGTAATTTTTTCCTTGCGTTTAACATTTTAAAATTCTTGCAAAAGTCGATGAATAAAAAAAAGTAAGATGTCCAAAAAAAAAGTTTCTTCTACAAATTATACCCTTTGAGTTCCTCTAACGAACAGTCCAAGTGCGAGAATTGTGGGTCACTCCTGGTCCCAGCAGTAGATGGTCAAAAATGACGCTGCAAAAAGTGTCTTCTTCGACATAAATGGTTCTGGATGATCATGATTTACCCATAGCCAATTACATATACCAGATTCTGAAAGCTAATGAACCAAGCTTTCCAACAATAGGTCACTCATCCAATTATGTTCATCAGGAGCTGAGATATACCACTCCAAACTTTTTACCTCTTCTACTGACAGAACATATGATCTCATCTAATATTTACACCGATTTCGGATCAATAATGCAGGGTAAAATTAACATTTCCGGAATGTTATTTTAACTTTTTCGGATTTCTCTCACTCAGTGCAGTGATAGAATTCTTATTGAATAGGAAGGCGTAAAAAATCCAAAATAATACTCACAAAACTCAGAGACATTATTAGAGATAAATTGGTCAGTATCCAAAGTAGAAATATTAGTTTTTTCCCTGTCATTTTGCTCTCTAGTATGCTGGATATTTTATGGAGTATGTTTCTCTGCCAAAAATCTTGTTGAAAAATGTCTAGCTGAAAGGGGAATGCAAAGATAGATTAAATGGTTTTTTTTAGAACTCCCTTGTGCTATGTTTAATTTCCAAATATAATTTTAAAAGAGGAAATAAGAACGTACTTTTTACTTAATATTAGGTGAGATTCTTAACAATCTCACCTACTATAATCCTAACAAAATTTCATGTCGTCCGATCGACCTCAAATTTGGCCAAAATGTGTTTCAACACTTCCTGATCACGAATATATATGTGGCTATTTTACGTTCCCGGCCGGCCGGCCGGCCGGCCGCTCTTTGGAGCTTAATAGCTCCTAAACTAAAAAAGATATCGACTTGCGGTTTTCGGCAAAGGTTATATATCGGGTGAAAATTGCAACTTGGTGCATTGACCCCCCACACCCCACCCCTCCTTCCGCCATTTTGAAGACCCCCCTTTTTTTTGTTTTCTCAATAGCTCCGCCCCTATGGCATTCAGCGGACTCAAATTTTAGTATGTTATAGCTGGGCCTTAGAGCTTTCCATCAATACCAAACTTAAGGTCCCCCGACCCCCCTGACCCGAGCTATAAGGGTCCAAAAAAAATTTCTTAAAATGGCCATAACTCCGGTTCTAATTGTCAGAATTTAAAAAGTGAGGGCTTTTTGGAAAGCTCTCGTGAAATGCCACTTCCCCTTCTAACATCGCAAGTTCATAAAACCACCGCTAGGGGCGCTTTTTTTAAAAAGAAAATTTTTAAATCTTAAAAGTTAAATAACTCAAAAATTCCATTGTGCATCGGGCTGAAAATTTAGTATGTTGTAGCCGTTGATTATACCTATCAAACAAAAAAAACCTTAAGTCGATCCATAACCCCTGACCCGAACTATAAGGGGTCAAAGTTCGAACATTGACCGGCCTCTATCTCCGGTTCTAATTAACATAGCGACCTAAATTTTACCTTTTTGGTTTCGTCTCGATGAGCACTTTCAGATGGAAGTTCAAAAAGTCACCACAGGTGGCGCTGTGATAGCGTCAAAATTCATCGAAATTCAAAGTCACTTTTCTCAAAAACGGCATTGTGCAAGTTAATGAAATTTTAGTATGTTGTAGTCCAGTCTAGGACGTTTCCAAAATGGTGCGTATGCGCGCTGTGGTTTCAATAGAACCGGAGATATGAGGGGTCAAAGTTCACGAAATTCAAAAAATCATATCTCCGGTTCTATGTGACCGATTTTGATGAATGAGGGCTTAAACGAAAGATCTCACCAAATGCTACAACTTTCTAGAATGTTTGAACTTCGTGGGACCAACACCAGGGGCGCCACAGTCGAAAAACCAATTTCAATATCACATAACCTCAATTATCTCGACTGTCGCTGAACCGATTTTGATGATTACTTCGACATAATTGTAGAGCACATTTGTCTCTACATTTCGTCCATACATCATTTTCCACTCAGACTACGCTATCACTCCGATTTTGCCGTTTAAGTGTGAAAAAATTGATTTTTCCCATAATAACGCTTTGAAATCACTCAGATGCCAATTTGACTGCCTCTACTCCACCAAGACACTTAAAATAGGGTTTTAAATGGAAAGTCCCGCAAAATACAACAATTCTTTGATTTAGTTGAAGTTCAACAAATGAACACTTGGGGCACTCTGGATGAAAAAACGAGTTAAGAAACAAAAAACCTCGCTTATTTTGGCTTCTGAGTAATCGATGAGTTCAAGTTCTACGGCAAAATTATAGAGAACATTCTGGTCTACATTTCACCCATATAACACTTTTCTGTCAGTTCATCCAAATCCTTGACATTTTGGTTCAAATACAAAACTTGTATAATTTCACGAATTTGGTTCAAGATAACTGAATGGCGTCTCCCTACTTCAGCATTAAATCGAATTTGCATGCACTCCGAGTTAGCTCACGTTAAGAATCTCACCTACATAAGCCGGTTAGGATTATCTGTCCCTTTATTTAATCGAATTCTAAGGTAAAAAAAGACGAAGGGCAATGCATTAGGGAAAGCTTTGCCATGGCATTTCTGTTTCTTGAAACATAGGGAACATAGTGTTTTAATTCACCGTTTCTAGCTTTCTTAGAATTGCGATTCTGCGATCCTTTTCACGTTTCCATGTTTCTATAAACAATTCCGCGTTTCTGAAAACGTTTCCACATTTCTCAAAACGTTCCTGGAATATTTCAAGAAGAGTTTGCTTGCACCTTTCTGGATCTGTTTTTGGATCATCAGATATCCTTTGGTATTTTTAGAAACGTTTTGGTCTTTTTATGAGCCTTTCCGTGTTTCTAAAAACGTTTCCAATTTTCCGATTTCTAAAATCGGTTTTGCATTTTCATAAACGCTTTTGTGTCTTATAGAAATGTTCTTGTCTGTTTGGAAATGTTTTGACATATCTAAAAGCGTTTCCGTGAATCTTGAAACGTTTTTGTATTTAAAAAATTTTGTACGTATTTTATAGAAATGCTCCTGTGTTTCTAAGATTGTTTCCAAATTTTCAGAAACACTTTCAGTTTTGTTTTTTTTTTTAAACGTTCTCATGTCTTTAAAAACGTTCTCATGTATCTAGAAACGTTCCCCTGTATCTGTGAACGTTTTTGTATTTAGACTTAGAGAATCGTTTCATTATTCTCCAGAAATGAACACGGGTTTCTAGAATCATTTGTGCATTTTCAAAAAAGTTTTCGTCTTTTTAGAAATATTCTCGTCTCATTTGGAAACGTTTTAATGTTCCTAAAAATGTTCTCGTGCATCTAGGTACGTTTTTGTAGGAATGTTTTCTTTGGTAGGACTGTTTCCGTATGTCCTAAAAATATTCACGTTTCTAAAATCGTTTCCGCATTTTCAGAAAAGCTTTCGTCTTTTTTGAAATATACTAGTCTGTTTAGAAAGGTTTTCACGTTCCTAGAAAACTTTTCACGTTCCTAGAAACGTTTTCGTATTTATAGAAATGTTTCTGTATTTTCTAGAAATGTTCACGTGTTTCTGTCATCGTTTCCAGATTTTCAGAAATACTTTAGTTTTGTTTAGATATGTTCTCGACTGTTTAGAAACCTGTCCACGTTCCGAAAAACGTTCCCGTGCATCTAGGAACGTTTTCGTATTTATAGAAATTTCACGTGTTTCTAGAATCGTTTCCAGATTTTCAGAAATGCTTTCGTTTCGTTTAGAAATGTTCTCGACTGTTTAGAAACCTGTCCAAGTTCCGAAAAAAACGTTCCCGTGCATATAGGAACGTTTTCGTATTTATAGAAATTTTACGTGTTTCTGTCATCGTTTCCAGATTTTCAGAAATACTTTGGTTTTGTTTAGAAATGCTCTCGACTGTTTAGAAACCTGCCCACTTTTCGAAAAACGTTCCTGTGCATCTAGGAACGTTTTTGTATTTATAGAAATGTTCACGTGTTTCTAGAATCGTTTCTAAATTTCCAGAAATACTTTGGTTTTGTTTAGAAATGTTCTCGACTGTTTAGAAACCTGCCCACGTTCCGAAAAATGTTCCCGTGCATCTAGGAACGTTTTCGTATTTATAGAAATTTCACGTGTTTCTAGAATTTTTTCCAGATTTTCAGAAATGCTCTTGTTTTTGTTCAGAAATGTTCTCGACTGTTTAGAAACCTGTACACGTTCCGTAAAACGTTCCCGTGCATCTAGGAACGTTTTCGTATTTATAGAAATGCTCACATCTTTTTAGAATTGTTTCCAGATTTTCAGAATTGCTTTGGTTTTGTTTAGAAATGTTCTCGACTGTTTAGAAACCTTTCCAAGTTCCAAAAAAAAAAGTTCCCGTGCATCTAGGAATGTTTTCGTATTTATAGAAATGTTCATGTGTTTTTAGAATCGTTTTCAGATTCACAGAAATGCTTTGGTTTTTGTTTAGAAATTTTCTAAACAAAAATCAAAGCATACGAGTGTTTAGAATAATAATACGAGTGTTTAGAAACCTGTCCAAGTTCCAAAAAAAAAGGTTCCCGTGCATCAAGGAACGTTTTCGTATTTATAGAAGTTTCACGTGTTTCTAGAATCGTTGCCAGATTTTCAGAAATGCTTTGGTTTTGTTTAGAAATGTTCTCGACTGTTTAGAAACCTGCCCACGTTCCGAAAAAAAATGTTCCCGTGCATCTAGGAACGTTTTCGTATTTGTTGAAATGTTTCCGCATTTTCTAGATTCAAAATCTGAGGTTTAATGGAAGTGTCCTGTATTCCTTGTCCTTGAGCTCAAGGAAGGTCTAAACTCTTACAGATATAATTCGTACCAAGCCCAGTTTTGCATAAAGAAAAAAAAACTCGAGGTAGATCATAGAAAGAATCTTATTTTATTGATTTTAAATCAGAACCAAAACAATTCCCAACTCTGCAAATATTTATTAAGAAAATTGACTGTAAGTTAATTTAGCTTTCCTCTGCGACGTTTCTGATTCGTGATGGAAACATCAATATCCAGACATAGAATAAGGTTTTTTCGATTTTTATCCTCATGTATAGTGATTCTCGTTAGCCAACGATGACCATCCAGGGGCAATCGGGACACTGATTCAAGATTGGCAGTGGCATTTCTCATGCGGTACGTGCCCTTTTTGGAGGGACATCCCGGTGTAGGCTGTATGTGGGTGACCATTGGTGCCCAGAGAGCTTTAGTGTCTCTTATAGTGGAGCAAAAGTTAGTCAAGGTTAGATGATCGTATTCCTCACAGTGAGTCCTGTCCAGGGTGCATCTTGTAACATCAAGGGATAGGGCAATCGGGAATTTAACATCCTCTAGCACTTCGATATTTCCACTTAGGACATATAAATTATTTTTGGGTGTAGTAATGTTGATATCTACAAATTTAGAGGATAATTCATAGCCAATATCTGGACATGTTTCCATATTTTCCAGTTTGAAGATTTTGGGACGCTTTAAAAAGAAATATTTATGATTTTTTTTTTTAGTTTTTGAGTTACTTGAATGTGGGGAAATATCGTAAATAATACTCACAAAGCTGAGACTAAGAATGTGGGACATTTGGATTAATATCCAAAATAGAAATATTGCTCTTTTCCTTGACTCCATTTTCCATGTGCTCTTTTATCTCTTTGCCAGAATCCCGTGGTGGGAAATCTGCAAATACAGAGACAGAATGCAAATAAAGAAATTAGATACTGCTTTTTTCTTAAGTGACTGTTTCTTGAATACCTTAAGGCAGTTTATGAATTTAGTGAAACAAAAACTCTTTACTCCTCATTGAGTTACCCGGAAAAGTGCAACACAATTTATGCTTCTCTTTATTATTTATGAGCCTGAGAATCTATTTCGTATACGCCTATTATACCGCTTTTTGTATTTGACGTAATTTAATTTAAACAAATGGGATTTGAAACTGAAAGGTATGGTTTTTTTTTAATTTTAAAGCGGAAATGTAGAAATGTAGGCTTTCAAAAGAATATTTTTTAGCAGAAAAAAAATGTTGAAATGAGTTTTAGGCGTTTTGAGAATCGGTTATTTGTGTGATAGATCTCTCTCCTATAGGCTGCACTGCCCTCTGGCGGGGGTATTTTAGATACTTGGCTCCATTCAGTACCCGTCAAATAATATCTGCAGATATCTTTAAGATTTCTGTAGAGAAAATCTACACCTCTACAGAATATCTGCAGATAAATTCTGTAGATATTCTTACGAATTTTATTTGGGCTTGGGACAAAATTCGTCAGAATATTTCGGCAGATTTTCTGACGAATCTCTAAACGAATTTCTGTAGATATTCTGTAGATTTTTTCTACATTCCAGACTTTCCAGACAAGATGTGTCAGAAGAGATGGAAAAATTTTTCAGTGAAGTTTGCAAAATTCTATAGAGTTATTCTTAGTGATATCACGGTGTTTATATAAAATAAAGAATTCTGCGACGCCGTGTTACAAGTAGAGAAAAGTGAAGTGAAAACTTTAAACAGAGTGTCGACCAAAATTTCGTGTTTTTGTATCATTCGATTGGCGATTTTTAAGAAATTAGTATTTTTGCTCGCAGTTTTTTTACTTATCTAAAATGTGTACTCGGTAATGCTTGTTAAGCAGAGCATACAATTTTCTTTATAACTTCTACAGTTTCTTCATAAATCAACAATATTTTTGTGAAGTAATGGAGGTTATGCAGATTTTCTAGGGAGAAATTCTGCCGAGAATCTGCAGATTTTCTCTGAATGTACTAGAATATACCGTTAAAATTCAAAAAAACCTCCGAGTAAAATCGGCAGGTAGAGCAATGATTTGACGGGAAGCCAAGCCTATTCGGAAATCTAGCGGAAGCCTAAAGTGCAAGTTCATGTGCTCACCGCTTTAGCGCTATTATATCATTTCGAATTTCGGTATTTTCACACTTCAATTGTCAACAATGTCAACAACAGTGTGCAAAAGTTTGCTATAAAAAGTGAATTTTTGTGTAGTTTTGTGGAACGTTCTGCCATCCTGAAATTCCACAAAACTACACAAAAATTCACTTTTTGCGGCAAACGTTTGCACACTGTTGTTGACATTGTTGACGATTGAAGTGTCAAGAATATCGAAATTTGACATGGCAGAACAATAGCGCTAAAGCGGCGAGTACGTGAACTGGCACTTTAGGATTCCGGCAGTTTTCGAATGGGTTTGGCTTTGATTTGGAGTTACTTTGTCTCTTCGAAAGGCTATTACTGAATGGAGCCATTATGTAGCTGTTGCAGAGGTAGTTAAGGTACTTTGGTCAAGACGACAGAGTTGAGAAAGACGATCAAATTTAGGAAAATAATAATAAGTAAGATTCCTTAGGGTTCCTTTCAAAAGAATTATGGCCCAAAAGGAAGCTTTTGCAAGGTTTCATGCAATGACAATTTCAAATTTCCATCAATCCGATCCTTTCAAAGAAATCGACACTTAAGCGTATACTTCGGGAGAGGAAATCATAAAGAAATAACTAAAAAGAACACGGCACACAGCAGTGTCATTTTTCATGCAATCTTCTTTTTTAATTCGCTGTTGGTTTCGAAAAAAGTTTACTCAATCAGCTGATAATATTAAGGTTTTTAGTTTTTACTGATCAAATCTTTTTATTGCATCAAAAGCACAATACAAAAAAAAATCCTTAATTTATTTCGTAGAAAATGAGGTAGAAATAATTTTAAAACATATAAAAACATCGTGAAAACAACCCCTACAAAAATTGTAATTACAATGATGATCAGTTGTGATTTTTCTGATTTGGTTTACGGCGTTTCTGGTTCGTAATCGAAACTTCAACCTCTGCACATATATTTGGCTTATTGCGTTTTCCTTCTGGATGACAAGTGAACTTGGTGATCCAGCGATATCCATCCAGGGGCAATCTGTTGACTGCAGATAGATTTACCGTAGAATTTACCATACGGTAAATACCTTTCTTAACAGGGCAATTTATAGGAGGATGAATCGTGTCAACCATAGTACCCCAAAATGCTTTTACATCTCTCATTTTAGAGCACATATTGGTAATAGTCACATGATCATAGTCCTCACAGTGAGTTCTATCCAGGGTACATCTTTTAACATCCAATGACAGTGCATAATCATAATTTACGTCTTCTGTCATTATGATTATTGAATTGAGGATGTAGTGATTACTTCTGGGTGTTGTAACGTTGATGTCTAAAAATTTGGCTGGCAATTTGTTGCCACCATCCGGACATGTCCCAATGCTCTCGAGTTTAAAGATTTTAGGACCCTTTAAAGAGATTTATGAGGATGGTCTTTAGAAGATGTGGGTTTACTAAAAGATTGGTGGTAATACTCACAAAGCTAATGGCTAGTGTTATGGACAATTGAAACAGTATCCAAAAGAGAATTAATAGAGCTTTGCCAGGCATTTTAGTATCCAGTGGGGGATGTTTAAGAGGTTATTTTCCTGGTTCACGCTCTCTGTATTTGCCAAAATCCCGTGGAGGGAAGTCTGCAAAAATAGAGAGAGATTGTAAGTTAGGGACTCGAAAGTTCAAAGTGTGTACTAGCCAGGAAAGGTTAAGGAACTGTAGATGAGAGGGATTTTGCACCCTTGCTTTTTGTAAGCTTTACTTTAATTCTAGGACTTCAGGATGATCTTTAGACTGTCTTTATAGTCTCTGGGCCATTATAAAGATCTATAATTAAAACAAAGCTTGCAACAATCAGGTGTAAAAGCCACCCGGACCTACGGAACATTAAAAAAAATTACAAAGAGCAAGAACACTTATGGGTTCTATAAATAATTAAAGCCAGAATAGCTCCGTTCAGTAATAACCTTTCAGAGAGACAAAGCCAAGTTAAACCTATTCGAAAATCTACCAGAAGCCTAAAGTGCAAGTTCATATACCCGCCGCTTTAGCGCTGATTGTTCTGCGATTTCGAATTTCAGTATTCTTGACACTTCAATCGTCAACAGTCAACAACAATGTGTAAACGTTCAAACTTCCATAGGTTTTTTTCGGTAAGTTCTCTCTGATTTACCTTCGAATCGGTACAGAAAAACCTCAACCGGAGAGAACCCTCAAAACGGGAAGGACATTACTTAATCCTCTCGTTCAGTAATAACCTTCCCGATTTGAGAGCTCTCTCCGGTTGAGGTTTTTTTTCTGTACCGATTCGAAGGTATATTAGAGAGAACTTACCTAAAAATCCGTTGGAAGTTCGAATGTTTAAACTTATGAGTTACACAGAAAAGTAAGGAAGTTCATGAAAAGGACATTTATTTTAATGATAGTGCACTTAAAACGTTCTACCATCCTGGAATTCTAGAAAACTATACAAAAGTGCACTTTTCGCAGCAAACGTTTACACACTGTTATTGACGATTGAAGTCAAGAATACCGAAATTCGAAATGGCAGAACTATCAGCGCTAAAGTGGCGAGTACGTGAATATGCATTTTAGGCTTTCGGTAGATTTTCGAATAGGTTTGGTTTGGTTTTGAAGCAGCTCTTACCATCCTCAAGTAGATCTTGAAAAATTCGAAAATCTATTTGAAGATCCAAAAAAGAGTCTTTCTTTCTTCTTAATTCTTTCGCAAGGTGGAAGTTACATTCTGTTCGAATTTCGAAGTGCTCAAGTGTCAAAATGTGACGGTCTTCACATTGTTGTGAGTAAAACAAACAGAACAACGACGCTTACTGTTCTTGTCTTAATCACTCCATAATCACTGAGTAACTCTATTGCCAGCTCTTTAGTGATATTTGATAAATATTTCCCATCTTGTCCGAAAATTTATTATGAAAATTCGAAATTGAATTTGAATTCTTCGAACTTCAACGACTTTTTGTGCAAATACAGTTCCATTTACCTTTTATCCAAAACACTATTGGAGAATCAAAAAAAAAAGGTTATTACTGAACGGGGCTAGTGAGAGCAATAAGACTCTGAATTGTTTTATCTTGAAATCACTATTAGGAAACGACCATAGGAGGATAATATTTGATAAATATTTCCCATCTTGTCCGAAAATTTAGTATGAAAATTCGAAATTGAATTTGAATTCTTCGAACTTCAACGACTTTTTGTGCAAATACAGTTCCATTTACCTTTTATCCAAAACACTATTGGAGAATCAAAAAAAAAGGTTATTACTGAACGGGGCCAGTGAGAGCAATAAGACTCTGAATTGTTTTATCTTGAAATCACTATTAGGAAACGACCATAGGAGGACCCAAAGATAAAGAACTTAAGACGTAAATGGACGAAACATTAGCTTTGCAATGAAGATGTTCTGAGTTTATTTTTATATCAAACATCCTGGCCAGTTTAAAAATATGAGCCATTCAATTGTAATCTTCAACCGGTCTAACCGGTCTTACAGTATAGTTACAGTAAAGTACTTGAAAGCTATATAATAATAAAAACCATAGAAGTAGTGGTTGCCTATAAATATCTAAGATCAAATAAAGAAACTCTTATTCATTACCTCAAAATTATGACTAGCGCACAATAACTTTTGTTTGTAAACATGTTTTCAAAATTTCCCATGAGAATGAGCGAGATGACTAGATCTAGATATCATTCACTCTCATTGAAATGTCAAAAACATGTTTATTAAACAAAAATTATTGTGCGTTAGGCATTAAGTAGAAAAAATAATCAAAACACTCTAAAAAATTAACTAAATGGAATAAAAATCAAAACACTCAGTTACGATTCTTTCGATTTGGTTGACGACGTTTCTGATTTGTAATCGTAACTTCAACCTCTGCACACATATTTGGTTGATTGCGTTTTCCTTCGGGATGACAAGTGAACCTGGTGATCCATCGATATCCATCCAATGGCAATCGGTTAACCGCAGACAGATTTATAGTAGCATTAACCAGTCGGTAAGTGCCCTTTTTGATTGGACAACTTAATGGAGGTTTAATCATTTCAACAAAAGTAACCCAAAATGACTTTGCATCCCTCAATTTGTCGCACATATTTGTAATAGTCAGATGATCATAGTCCTCACAGTGAGTTCTGTCCAGGGTGCATCTTTTAACATCCATTGACATTGCGTAATTGTAATTAATGTCCTCTGTCACTTCAGCTATTGAATTGAGGATGTATTGATTCTTTCTGGGTGTAGTAACGTTGATATCTAAGAATCGAGAAGGCAATTCATAGCCACCATCTGGACATGTTTCAGTTCTCTCTAGTTTAAAGACTTTAGGGCCCTTTGAAGAGATTTTTGTGGAGATTTAAAAAAAGTTTTAGTGGTTTTATTAAATAAACGATAGATGGTAATGGATAATACTCACGAAATTTAAAGAAAGTATTATGGTCAATTGAATCAGTATCCAAAAGAGGATTGATAAAATTCTTCTAAACATTTTAATATCCACTGGGGGATGTTTACTGGGTAATATTCCTGATAACGCTTTCTCTATTTGGCAATAATCCCGTGGAGGGAAGTCTGCAAAAATAGAGGGAGAGAGAGATATTGTAAATTAATAAATTTAAAGTTCATGACAGGGTAAAATGGAGTAATTCGGAATGTTTCAGATGGACCAAGAGCAAGAGAAAAAGTAAACCACAGAGACGTATAAGCCTTACACTTAAGAATATTTGTTGTATTTTTTATCCTTTTTATCTCAAATAATGACGAAATTTTGAAATTTCGAATTAGAAATGATACCGACTCAGAATTACCCTACTTATTTTTGATCATATAAGGTTGGAAGGACCTTTAAAGAATAACAGTCAAATGAATTAAACAATTACAGTGAAGCAATTTTATGAGCTTAATAAGCAATTGAAGTGGACTAGGTTTCTGATGTAGATGATACCTAATCAGAAAAAAAACAAGAGCAAGACTGAAGTCTAGCTAGACCTTCAGTAAGTCAAAGTAGAAAAGCTTTAGAAAATGCTAGACTTAATCTGTAGAAGGAGTTTTATAATTAAAACTCCCATTTATTGCTTGAAAATAATGTAGAAGATATTACAAAACACCCAGAAAACAAAAAAATAATCATAATCCTCAGCTTCAATTGTTCCGATTTGGTTGACGACGTTTCTGGTTCGTAATCGTTACTTCAGCCTGCGCACATAAAAACGGTTTATTGCGTTTTCCTTCGGGGTGAAAAGTGAACTTGGTGATCCAGCGATATCCATCCAAAGGTAATCGGTTTACTGCAGATAGATTTACCGTCGCATTTACCATGTGGTAAGTGCCTTTCTTAAGGGGGCAACTAACTGGAGGATGAACCGTGTTTACCAAAGAAATCCAAAATGTTTGAACATCTTTCAATTTGTCGCACATATTGGTAATAGTCAGATGATCATAGTCCTCACAGTGAGTTCTGTCCAGGGTGCATCTTTTAACATCCATTGACATTGCGTAATTGTAATTAATATCCTCTGTCACTTCAGCTATCGAATTGAGGATGTATTGATTCTTTCTAGGTGTTGTAACGTTGATATCTAAGAATCTAGCTGGCAGGTCGTTACCACCATCTGGACATGTTTCCGTGCTCTCAAGTTTAAAGACTTTAGGGCGCTTTAAAGAGATTTTTGAGGAAGGTCTTTAGAGGTTGTGAGATTACTGAAAGATTGGTGGTAATACTCACGAAGCTAATGGTCAGTATTATGGTCAATTGAATCAGTATCCAAAAGAGAATTAATAAAGATTTGCTTGACATTTTGATCTCCAATAGGGGATGCCTTATGGGTAATTCCTTGGTCACTCTCTATTTGCCAGAATCCCGTTGATGGGAGTCTGCAAATATATCGAGAGATTCTAATTAGGAAATTGAAAGCTTATACAAAGGCAAAATTGTGATAGAAGATGATCTAAATTATAAATGTTTATACTTGATTGAACAACAAGTTTGATCTTTTATAGTTTGGTGGTTATCTTTACCGGACAATAAGGGACCTCAGTGGAATAATTGATAGAAGAGTCGTGACTGTGAAGTCCCGGGCTTAAGTCGCTTCAATTGGTCAAGTGGTAGAGCAAAGGGGTAGATTGCTATATATCGCTCACGGTTCACTCGAGTGTCAATATGCCGATCTTTTGTAAAATTTGTGCTGATTTGCTGATTTCTCACGGATTTGTCGATCTCGTGCCGATCTTTGATCTCGTGCCGGTATACCCGCTACATAAATTTAAATAAACCAGACAGTTTTAAACGAATTTACACGTACTTAAATGAACGCTATAATTCATAAGAGCGAACTGACATTTAAATCTACCGATTCTTCGCTTAGATCGTGTCGATCTGCTGATTTTTGCTAAGTAACATACCGATCTGTCGATTTCTCGCCAAATCGAACCGATCTATCGATTTATCGCCAAATCGAGCCGATCTATCGATTTTTAGCTCCAGATTGACCAGCTTTACCGATCACCGCTCACGGTTCACACTAAGCACTCGCTCTATGATCCCCGGGTTCGAATCCCCTTTAGGTCACCAGGAATTTTCCTGGCGTTAAAGGTGTTCGAATTGCATTCAGTGAGCTTTACTGCACTTGATTCCACGGGGCATGGGACTGACAGCCCCATCCCTGTATAAGAAAAACTATTAATGGATGTTCCGAACTCCCCTTGCGGGAAGGCTTAAGTTCCTCTAGGGAACGTTGTACCCTAGCCCCCGGCGAAGTGTTTTTTTTTTATATGGAGCTGTTTGAAGCCAACTCACAAATTGATCAGCAACTCAGCTTACACTTCGCAGAACACGACCGCATTTAGACAGATATAGAGTATATTTATCTCTCTTTACAAGGCTCAGAGTTTTGTACACAAGGCTCAACTCAATTTTGACATATCGTCGGTTGCGTCTACCTCTGTCGTATCTGCATTTCTGTTGTGTCAGCATTTTACGCAAGAGGGGTCGTCTGTATAGTAGCTTGCATCGAATGCAGATACAAAACAAATGCAGATACGACAAAGGTAGACGTAACCAACGATATATCGTGTGACGGTCACGAATGCAGAAAACTTCCCATACACATCTGTATGTGAAAGTAAGAAATTTGCTTCAACTTTGAAGGTCATTCGCCGGGGACTAGGTTGTACCTATTTGTCACTGTCACTGGTTTGTAGTCCGAGACTGGTCTGTCATAATATGTAGTACCGGCACTGTGTGTACCCTGGGCAAACAGGATCCGAGATATAGCGCTAAAGGACGGCCTTGGGGACTAAGATATAATATAATGGCGAAATAGGCAAAAATGATAATGTCATATGGACAAATGTAACTTTTTTTGTGTGGTAAATTCGAAAGAACTAATTAAAAATCCGACTCATATCAATTACTTACAGCTGAATGTTCAAGAATGTTCGAAGTATAAAGATAATTCGAGGATGATCCACCATTTTCTAATGTTTGAACGAGAAATAGAATAAATTTAAACAGTGGATTAACGTTAAAGCCAAAAATTATACCCCCGATTTCGGAGGTGTAATTTTTGGCTTAAAGATGGAATAAACCTGTCCACATCTATCCGTAGATTCTTCCCGAAAATACTGTTAGGGTAAGTGTGCCAAATTCCGACCAGCTTGCAATTCCGGCCACTTTTTTGAATTTCCATAAATTTTTAGTTTTTACATACTCTAGAGATTATACAATGCAAAAGAATAACAAAAAAATTAGCTTTGACTAACGAGAAGACGTGAAAAAGACATTGGAAGAATTCCCGAAGAGCAAGGAACTATGAGAATGAAGGTGGCCGAAATAGGACACCAAAGCTATGTTTACATTTTTATTCATTTTAAAATGTATTAAGAATGATTTTAGAGTAAATAAAGATGATAAACTCTCTAGAAGGTTCCAAGCAATGCTCCTTAAGAAGAAGGAATAAAAAATCAATTTGTATTAAAAATATTACATTTAAAACTTAATACTTTGGCGCTTGCATGCAACTATGCCGAAATCTGGCACACTTACCCTAAATGATACCAAATTGATATAATCTGCACTTTAGTGGATTTAATAAAAAGAAATAAGGCTTTCACTCTATTTACAGTTTCTTAAAAAGTCAATTTTGCCTGAAATAAAAAGAAACATCCACCATAGTCGACTTCAATGAGTCACCACTGAAGCAGGAGTCGCGGGACTCGCGCTTTTTTTGCACCCCGAAAACATGTATACATTCTTTCCCATCCACAATATTGGTTCCTATTTTATTTTAGAGAATTTTTAGCAAGTCCAGTGGTTAAAGATAATTAAAAAAACAAGAATAAACTATGAAATCTTGCTAAATCGAACGAAAACATTGACGAATTGATATTTTCTGGCATGCCAGAAAAGCCAAGATATGGGGTTGCCGTATAAGAAAAACAGCTTACGCCAAAGCACTATTTCACGTTTCTGCATATGAAAAAATATTTATAAACCTAGCTTAATTTTAACTCTAGACTAACGCTAATCTGTGGTTCAACTGAAGTTATTCTTCGTTTCAGCATTCAGCTGGTTTGAGCTTCACAGAGTCGCTTACTTAAATTCTCACTGGGCTTTAATGTTCTCCTACTTTAGAATTTAGCATGAAAATTTGTCATATTGTAACAAATCCACTTTATTACAATTTAATTTACATGCGCTCTTGGCGAGCGCCAAGCCAGAACAACCAACTTTTGGAGGGGCGATCCTACTTTTATTTCTACGATCGCCCCAATTATTCTTATTTTATAATATAAATATGTGTTTCACTACACTCCTTCCTCCTTAGAAGAAGTGTGAAAGGTACTTTTACACTAAAAATGGATTTACAATAGAATTCTGATAGATGATTTAACTTTTAACAGTTTTGTGTTTAAAGTATGATATAATTTTACATAACATTTTTTTAAATTTTTGATTATAAGTTTTCTATATCAAATAGATAACAATAATTTGAATAATTTTACTAATTTACTTTTTTTATTCAATTTTTTTATATTATATAAATATTTTGTATTTTAATTTTAATTATTAATTTATTGAAATTTTATTATTAATATGGACAAAAATTTAATTTTATAGTTTTGATTTAGGGGATTTTTAGTATATCCCTCCCTCCTTAAATTAAGCATAGGCGTATGATAGTCAAGAAGCGGGGGGCAGGTTCCTAAATAGATCAATGGTACAACTCAGATTCCGGGTTTACAATATCTGGTGGTCAAAGTAAAGGAATGAATTTGCTGGAAAATCAGATTATTTCATCAAGGTGGATTAAAGTAAAAGAAAGGATTGATTGTATGAAGATTTTTGCAAAGAAATGCCAAAATATCGTTGTCATAAAGTTCAACTTGTAAGGTCTTATCCGGAATTAATTGCCGAAGGTCAAGATCGATTTTGTTTGTATGTTTTGGCTGACTTTCCAAATTATTGCTTACGGCAGAAAATGGAGTGTTATGAGGAAAAATTGTTTCGCTGATGCCGGAATTTTCAGACTTAGTTCGACGTGGAATATTTTCGTTAATTTTTGAATTGTCAACTGTCTTGCAACTTACGAATAAACAAAATTTTGGATTGACCTCATTAAGCTCGATTTTGTTTTCGCACATTTGTGTTGCATATTTTGTCGTTGCGAAATTTGCCATATCATCATGAAAATATTCAAGAGAGCAAAATTCTTGAGCAATTTCATATTCTTGTGTATCGAGGATTTCATAATTTTGATGACTTATTTGGGACAGTTCTAAATATTGAGTTTTTGGATAGCAATCTACTAAATCTTCTGGTTTATCAGGCGTAGCATTCAAACTTGTAGAAATTGAATAATCATTAAATTCTCTTTCTTCATCAAAATGAGAAGTATTGGAACGATTTTTAGCAAATAAGATTGCTGAGTGAAAGGTTGGAAAGTTACGAGCGAGTAAAAGTATTCGCGTATCAGGGTTTTGAATAGAATTAGCAAAAACGTCAATTGCTATTCTAGTATTAGCATCTTTGAGAGATAGGGGAATTTCAGTAGCAATTTGTGAACGATATGCCTCATTTAAAGTTTGAAGGGATTGTTGTACACGGTTTCCAAACTGCAAAATAGATTCATTGGGATAAATTCTCAAATTTTGTAATGAGGAGATAGCATCTACCAGGGAAATTTCTGAGGTGACAATATCTAAAATCGCGGATCGAAACTCATGATAGGAATTAAATGTTTGTCCATGGATATTATAATAGACTTCAGAGTCTAATTTTAAATTTAACAATTTTATGAATTCTTTATCTTTTGACAAATCTTCGGTACAGAAATAATCTTGGTAGAGATTGTCACAAATATCAATAAATTGATAGACACTATTTAACTCACTGTAACATTTCGGGATCTCACAATAGACATCTTTGAAGGGCAGAATCGGCATCTTCGTTGTTGAAAAGTTGTTTCGTTGAGGTGTTCTAAATGTTTTGCTTTTACGTCTCTGCAAGCTGAGCAACAATGGATAAAGCGGCTGGATAACGCAGAATTGTTGTCTTGAGGCTGTGTCGATGACGATAAAATCACGAGATGGTTTGGAGTGTCGTGTAGATTCTATTTGATGATTCTTCAGAAAGTCGTGATGAATTGTTGATCGGATTGTTGCTGTAGTATAAGTAAAGATGAAGGAGGTAATAATTTAATCCTGTGGCAAGTATTTCCAGTAGTTTATCGAATGGAATTTCAGGAACAGTGTTTGTAGTCTGGTTGCAAGTACAGGAGAAGATGGACACACTTGTAGCAGTAAGGAGCGCTTTAGTTTGTATATTATTGATGGCACGGGATGGCCCAAAATCTTGTTTATATATTGAAATAGTGCTCAAGATGGAGCTTTAGACGGATCAGTAGGTTTGGCTCTGACGGGATGCTGTGCTGTCGCGGATCTTTCCTTGGTTTCTGTTGCTTCAATCACTTTCACTACTTTGTCACTTTCTGAGGGCCATAAGTGTTCGTTTTACCACTTCACTTTTTTATTTTAGGATGTGGGGATGCAGAATTTCTGCATCCCACTTCTGACACCAATGTAACAAATCCACTTTATTACAATTTAATTTACATGCGCTCTTGGCGAGCGCCAAGCCAGAACAACCAACTTTTGGAGGGGCGATCCTACTTTTATTTCTACGATCGCCCCAATTATTCTTATTTTATAATATAAATATGTGTTTCACTACAATATGACATTGGCATGCTGTTACAGAATTCCCCTACTACAGCCAATCCAAAAAGGTAATGCCGATCATAATCTAACCGGATTACAGGTTATTAACCGTTTTTGCTAAGATATCTAACTGAAATGATCGCAATGGATTTCTTAATAATCTCTGTCTGAAAAATACAGAAAATGTACGTCCTTACATTCACTTCTCCGTCTTTAAACCGTTTTTGAAGAGTGAACGGTAATAGATATCAAAAAGCGGTTTTCGATTGAAGTATTAAGTCTATATGGTTTCTCAAATGTTCCAAATAAAAAAAAACCAGTGATTTCAAAAAACAATTAATAGCATATGAAAAATTTTATTGTTCTGAAATAAACATAACACCATGCCCTATAGTCCCAAAAGTGTTTGTTCGAAAACAAATTCGGTTTTAGTTTCCTTGACGACGTTTCTGATTCATGACAGAAACTTCAACATCCACACACAGATTAACCTGTTTTGGATGACCTTCGGGATGAATGGTGAATCTGGTCAACCAGCGATATCCATCCAGGGGCAATCGGGACACAGAAGCCAGATTTGCTGTGGCATTTACCATTCTATAAGTACCTTTTTTAATGGGACAATGGGGTGCTGGTTTGATCATTTCGACCATTGGGGCCCACAATGCTTTAGCATCCCTCAATTTGCTGCACATTTGTGTCATGGTCATGTGATCATAGTCCTCACAGTGAGTTTTGTCCATGGAGCATCTCTTAACGTCCAGAGATAGGGCTATGGGAAATTTAATATCTTCTGACACTATGATATCCCCGTTGAGGACGTAGAGATTCTTTTGAGGTGTTGAGATATTCACTTCTAGGTACCTCGAGGGCAATTTATCACCACCATCGGGACACGTAACAAAGCTCTCTAGTTTGAACACTTTGGGGTGCTTTAAAGAAATATTTATGGGATTTTTTTTTGGTCACTTGGGGCATTCAAAAATCGTAAATATACTCACGAAACTGAGAGAAAGTACAAGGGTGAATTTCAACAACATCCAAAACACAAATATAATTCTTTCCTTTGACATTATCACTTTCCTGTGAAGGACACTTTATGACTATTACCTTTTAATATTATATTAGCTTGAGCTTTTCAGTGGTAAGCTTAAAGCAGCGGATTATAAACTTCTATGACCGCGGAAGAATTGACACTGTGAGTCCAACAAATAGTTTGAGTATTATTTGAATGAGGAGTAGTCAAAATGGTTAAAATAATTGTCCATTTTGCTGACGTTTTTGGATTAGAGATAACAAATCGTTTTATAAATTGTTTAATTTTGACGACAAATTAATATAAAACTTCCGCCTTTTTCCAAATTATTTGAATACCATTTCATTATATAAATTTTGTCATTGTTAAAACTTGTACCTTGTAGTTTGCGGAACTGGTTTAAGGACTAGGGAAAAAGTGAATCACAGTAATTGTTATTAAAAAAAACAGTTGCTATATGCCATTTTATTTGATTAAGAAGTCCATTTTCTAATTTTTTATGATTCTTGGTTTATAGACCTATTGTCCGGAATATTAAGACCCTCCAGAAAACCATTTTTGCCTAAATCCGTTCAAAAATATGATCTCTTGAGGTTTTTAAATGTTGAAACTTGAAGAACTGTTAGATGGTATAATTTAAAGTCATTATCGTACTTATGCGAATAATATATGCCTCGAAAACCTTAAAATCTAAAACATATCCGAAAAGCGAAAAAAGTACACAATGGTTCATCTTAAATTTGTAAATTTCTTTTAATTTTTGAATTAAAACACAATAAGCTTCATAATGCCTCTGGAACACCTTTTGGATCAAGAAAAGTTCATGAAATCAAAATTGACATTCTTTTTTTTCTCAACAGTTTTGCATTATGTCAATCTCATTCTTTCGTACTCAAAATTCGATCGAACTAAATTGAATTTGGGGTAATGTTCAAAAGAAGAAGAAGAGTCCAGCAGAATGGGATAGACATATGAAAATCTTTTGTGTAAAAAAGAGATGTGATTTTCGATTACATGAAATTTTCCTGATCTAAAAGGTGTGCCAGAGAGCCATAATAACTCAGTTAAAATTTGGTCAAACTTCTTAAAGTTGTCTGCAATTGTAAAGCATATTGTGAGAACTTTTGTAAACCGATTTTACAGAACATTAATATTTATTTCCGTCGAATGAAACTTGTACACCAATGGTCAAAACGCTACCTGAACTAACTTATTTTAACGTTTATTCGGTTTCAAACGGTTGTTACACACCCCTGGGTTAAAGACTCTAGAAAACTTATTTCTTAACCGAAGGTGTTAATATTTGGGCTCGTTGGAATGGTTTTGGAATTTCAGATAAAACTGAGCCGGTTCCATTTGGTTCTGAATTGGTAATGAACCGCTTCATAACTGAGGCGCTCGGAGCAAAAAAACTCTATAAGTCTTATGCATTTCCCTATTAAAATACCGTTTTTTTGCTCTGAGCTCCTCAACTGATAACTTTTTTTTTTATCCGAGATTCAGTGATATTACTCCTGATCCTGAGGTATATTTTGGGCAATGTTTTCAGTGATTTACAACCCAGTTCAAATCGGTTGTGAACCGGTAATCAACCGGTTATGAACCTGAATAATTTTTGTCCGTAAATCAATTCTTTACTTTTAAAACTATTCTGGGAGATCTGTTGAGTGATTAATGAATCGGTTCAAATCGGTTGAAAACCGGTAAACGGTAACTATAATGTGAAAGTACTTTTGAGGTATAGTTCGAGCATTTCAGAAAACCTGGGACCCATAGTGTTACGTCTAAGTTACGAGGTCAAGCATTTCCCAAAACAGGACGTTTTTCCACCCTTTTATAAAGAATTTAATAATCGATTTAGCATAATTTATGCTATGATTTACAAAGTCCCAAATGCTATTAAACAATATTGAATTCCCTAATTTATAATGACCATGTAACATATAAGATTAATATTAAGATTATTACTTTCTTAACTGTAAGAATGCCAAAAAAGGATAGCAAGTGTTTTATCTTGCCTCTCTCTTGTGTTTCGTTCGAAAACTGCCCGAATCACAGTTAGCACGCATGGAAATTTGCTCGAATTCACTGTAATAAGATTCAGAAAGCAATTACAGTAGAACCCCGCTATAGGTCATCGCTCTATAGTCCACAGTTTATCGACCGTTGATTTCAAAACACTGATTTTACGTTAGGTTATGTTTTTTAGTACGTGACATGCAATGTTGTCATAATTATTTTAATATTTTTGGCAAACTATTGAGTAGTTGTGATAATTGTGATCCATAATGAAGAGAGCGAGGACAAGTACCACAATTGCAAAGAAAGTGGAGGCCGTCGAGCAATTTCAATACTAAAAGTCGTTGATAATTTAGAAAAATGACATGGACTATAGTGCGACCCAAGTGTCAAATCTGAAACCAAAGATGGACTATAGCGAGACTCTACTGTAAATGTAAAATTCTAGAGTCCTTTGAAGATTATTTATTATTAACTTTGTTACTTTTTAATGAGTTATAGAGAGGTGTTCGAAACCTAAATTGGTTAGTCCGGAATTTCGTTTTACAGGGAGTTCCGAGACATTCTCAGGGCCGAAAACAAACCCGCGAATTGACTCCTGACGCAGAAGAATTGCATATCCGCAGGAGATAAATTTGAAATAAGTTAAGGAAATACCACAACGACGAATCGAGATGTGTCCTTCAATACTAAAAGTCGTTGATAATTTAGAAAAATGACATGGATTATAGTGCGACCCAAGTGTCAAATCTGGAACCAAATATGGACTATAGCAAGGCTCTATTGTAATACGTACACACGTGACACGTGATCTACTTGATATTCCATTTGAAATTTTGCATACTATATACCTCTTTCCGGGTTTTCTTAATATTAATATTAATCTTATATGCGACACCACAGTAAGACTCAAGAAATAGGAGAAATAGCATAAGAGAGAACTCAAGTACACAACGAAGTTCTTAATTGTCGTTTTTTCAGAGAGCAATCAAATTAGGATCAAGAATATCAAATAAATTCTTACTCGTTGTAAACAATAGAAATTAGGTAATAGAACAAAATCAAGACAAAATAAACCATTAGACCGGTCGTAAGATAAACCGTGATTTAATAAAGTTCCAGATTACAAAGGATTCCATAAGTGTAGCCGAAAAGGTTTGGTATTTCGAAAGAAATTCCGATTAGTGACAATGGTGACAATTCTATTTTATTAATTGTGATTTCGGCCTATTTTTTGTTCCAGCAATCTTCTTAATTCCGGTTCTCTCTAGTATCTGTGATTTCTTGTCCGAAATTCGAAAGTATTTAACTGTTTCGTTAGAAGTCGGCATCAAATCATTTATGAGGATCTCAAACACTTTTGTGTATGTGTTTTTTGTGTTGACTTCTCATGGAAGGTCGGTTTTATTATTCGAAAATCTATTTGAAATTTTCGAATATCAATGTAATTTACCTTTAACCGAGACACTTTTACGGTAGACTCTCACTTATCCGTGGACTCTTTTTCCGGGTGACATAAAAAATCCGTGAGACAGTTGAATTTTCAATTTTTTTTTTGTTGACATATTGTCCCCGTTTTGGGGTTTTTTGTTGAAGCAATGTGCTCTATCTACTGTAATTCTTTCTCATTGTAACTTTTTTTGGACAGTACGTATGTTTAGAGGGAATTTCGATTCGATCAGGTCAGAATTCACTCCACAAATTTCCAATGTAAACAAAAAAATCGTTGGATTTCAAACAATTTAATGTGTATCAATCTCAAAATCCGTGTGACATTTTGGTCCCGTTCCCACGGATAAACGAGAGTCTACTGTACTTAACCATGCAACGACTGATCATTTGGATGACGTAAGCTGTTTACAGGGCGTGGCCTATTTTTAGATGGGTGGAAAGATCTAGGTTCGTTCCGGAAAGTATTGAAATATTTGTAACATTTAGAAGATGTAAATATCAACAATTAATAATTTCCTTAAGATAGCGTAAACAATTAATTATATCTAGATGGAACTTAATGTTCAGAAAGTTCAATAGCTATCACATTATTATCAGAATTTTATCTAGACTTAGGACACTTGTCATTAAACCTCTTGGCAAAGTTTTTTAAGTACTAAATTTATCCTAAATAACAATTTTAAATGAAAGGATATTCTGATTTCTTTACCTTAAAATGGGGTTTTCCTTAGGTTTTCTCAACAAAAAAATCACAAAAATCACAATTAAATATTTTCCACTATTTTCTGTGTTCTTTCCCAACAAAAGCCAAAAATGTAATGTTGGCGTGTGATTTGTTTTGAATCTTATCACGAGCATTCAATGTGTTTTATGCTTCTACTTTTGTGAAGTGGGCCGAATGTGAAAATATAAATAATATGGAAAACTTATCGATTTTCCACATCAAACTTTTAATATATCCGGATGAGGGCTTTTAATTTTCGTTGATGAATTTGAATGTCTTCCGGTGGATGATGGGCTGTTTTTTTGTTGTTGTTGTTTCGCTTGTGTAGAGGAGCTTGGAGATTATGATGCTGAATGTCATGTTGGGGAATATGTGTCGTCAATTCGGTTTTCACTGAGGCAGACTGATACACTGGAGCGGAAGGTGATGGAGTTGCATCAGAAGCGTGAGCCTGGGCAGGAGATTCGTCTGGTTCAGGATGAATTTATGCAGTTGGCAAGGGGATTGGAGACGTACGGAGTGGATCCGCATCCGGTGAAGGATCACCGAGGGACTCAGTTGTATTTGGGTATAAATTTCAGTGGGATCAGTACATTTGCCGTTGGCAGGAGGGCACAGCATTTTCGCTGGCCGGAAATTCATAAGCTCAACTACGAGGGCAAAATGTTTATTGCCCATTTGAGCTATATTGACTCGAATCGGGAACAGAAGAAGCACACGATTGGCTTTAAGTGTCCCACGGGGGCTGCCTGTCGGTATGTCTGGAGATGTGCCATTGAGCAGATGCTCTTCTTCACGTTGCCCAACAGTCAACATGCATCGGTGGTGAGTGGGGGTGGATTCTTTTCCTGGGGCACCAAATTTCGCTATTCCGGACGCACTGAGAGGGAAATCTTGAGTGAAGCTCTGCGGCAGCAGCAACAATTGGCAAATAATTCAAGTCCCAGCAAGAGGAAGGCCAATAGTGTTCCGGCAACTCCTTCCAGTCCTCAAGGGGATCTTGCGGAAATCAGTGAGTTGGATTTTTGTCTCAGAGCAAGAGGATAATGTTCGAGCATTTTCCTTTGGTTGTTTTCTTTCAGGATACAGCAGTTTGCCAAGATCGACGATGTCTGAACCCCTAGGAGGGTGTTCCGATCATTTGTCCTCAGCTTACTGCACGGATACGACGCTTCCACTCCTTGAGACGGTCTCTGAGGAATCACGCAAGCATTCCAGTGAGTACATTTTTTTTTTTAACTTTTCAGTGATGATTTTAAACAATTTTTTAAAGATTTGATTTCAAACGCGAACTCTAGCAACCTCTATATTTAAAATTTAAAGTAGGTGTGTTTAAAAGACATATTTTCGGATTCACAAAACCTTTATTTCAGTTAAAAAGTTAAAAGTTCATTAAAAAAAAACGGAGTAAATGTTACGTCAAAATAACGTAAGACTTACTAAAAATTTACTATTTGGTAAATTTCGCCGCCTGATGGCGCTTTTAGCGATAGAAAAAGTCAAATATAGCCTCGAACAGTCAAGTGATTTCCAATGAAAATATTGATAATTTTAAAACGGTTTTTGTTCCATAAATTACCAGGTTGATTACCGATTTACAATGAATCAGACTGATCAAAGATTCAAAGACCTTAAAATTGAATCCAAACTTATTCGAATAAGATGAGAATTCTACTTATAAGAGCGTTTTTTTCATTTGACCTTGAAAAACCTCTAGAAACCTTTAAAATCAAAGAAGGGAGATCTCAAGGTCATTGTGATATTGCAAGAGTCAGTTCTCACAATATCTTACAGGATCCTGAAGGCTATTACTAGAAAGTCATGTGCTGTTTCATAGTGAATGGTTGTCCCAATAGTCAGTAGGTCATCTCCAAATAAAGAGAGGTGATCCACAAAGCCCATCCCTTGAATTAACCCATTCAGTCAATGTACCAGAAATACTTGAGATAGAATGTTCATATTTTGGGATTAGTTTCCTACAGATTAATAGATGAATTTTTTGAAAAGAAAAAAAGAAAAAAACAGAAAACAAATTGGCAACTAGAATTCAAATCAGGAAAGAGGAAAGAGGCCAATTTTAACAAATTCGACGGGATGTCGCATTTTTCGTCCGCCATTTTGAACAAAAGTTTTGCATGACCTTCCACTAAGCGAAAAAAGAACAAAAAATGCATTTCTATCTCTGTCGGACTATTTTTCCCAAGTAATTGAAGAACTAAAGTTACTAAAAATCCATTCCCGACAGCAATTCTGTTAAAAGCTACCCAGGAATAAATCATCTAAAATCACTCAATTTGCGTATGATGTATAATACCATGGTAAGGAATGGGTTAAATCCCAAGCTGTCCCAAAATAGTTTGTCTAGTGACAGGCGAATTTGACCTAAATCACAGGGGGTACTTCTCCCTGGTAAAGGTTTACACGACTGCTGCATGCCCAGGATGTGGATTATGCAAAAATCGTGAACGTTCACTGGTGAAACGTTCACAAGTGAACGATTCACGGTTTGCGTTCACAACTGCTAGAAAAGTGATTATGAGTGAGTGAGTGAATCAGTTGCAGTGAAAAACTGCTAGAATGAAATTGAAGACGTCAAAAGTCATTGTTTTCGTTCAGTGGTCATGTAGTTTTTTTTACAAATTTTCTAAGTTTTCCGCGATATTTTAGCAAAAATGGAGTGAAATTGGTGTTAAAATCGTTAAAATAATACAAAGTGTGCACAAACCCGAAAGCAGCGCCAGTTAACGTGAGTGAGAAATTTTGTCAATCTTTTTGATTTGTCCGGAAGTGAATACTCTCTCTATACGTGCCACAAAAACAGTGTTTCGATAAATTATATTTTGGCAATTTTTTTTGCGTTAAATGCTTTATAAACTCAATGATTTCGAGTCATATTATATACTAGTTATGTGAAAAAGCCTTACTTCGGGTTCTGCAATGTATTTTTCGTCCTAAAAATTGCATTCACTTCCAGTTTCACCGCATCGAATGATGGTGAGAAACCTAACCTCAAAAAACTGTGAGTGAAGTGAATCGTTCTCCGCCTTTTTAATCGGATTTTAGCGGTTCACTAGTGAAATGTTCACTTTGATCTGTCAAGTGCATCATTTACCGGCTTCACTTACTTACATAATCCACCCCCAGAAGTTTCTTCCTGCACACAGTGGGCGGAGATTGCGCCATGGACTGTAGAAGCTTCTATACTTTTCTTCTTATATCAATATCACAAGTACTGGTTTCCTGTGTGGACGTAGTCTTTGCTCTCCCGAAGTATAAATCTATGTGTGAAACTTTAGATTCAGGCCCAAAAATCTTGGAACTT
Source organism: Phlebotomus papatasi (assembly GCF_024763615.1). Taxonomy (NCBI): domain Eukaryota; kingdom Metazoa; phylum Arthropoda; class Insecta; order Diptera; family Psychodidae; genus Phlebotomus; species Phlebotomus papatasi. Next base: position 18,200,236 of record NC_077224.1, read on the forward strand.
GTACAACGAACAGAAAAGGGGGCTTGCCGGAGTCCCAAGGATGATTTGCGCAGGGTGAGGGGGGAGAGGAGACTGTCGTTATTAATTAGTGGTCCTGGGTTCTAAGTCGTTATTCCGGGGAACTCCCAGGCGAAGTGAGTAGGGATCATTGGATAGATTAACTGTCTCTATGATTGTGAGGTCTCGGTTCGAGCCTAGGTCTCGAATTAGTCTCGAATTCGTCTAGTGAGTGAATGAAAAAGTAATGCCAATGCATTGACAGTGAACTGCCTAAAAGGATAGGTTGGTTGGAAAACAGGTTTTGACATGCAGAGTTTAGTCTAGTAAGATCACTGTCTGGATTCAAAATCCAAGGCCATGTTTACTGTGGGCCAATTTTTATCACTCGCACACGCATCCGTCAGCTCTTTAGTGACCGAGAGAAATCCACTCGCACACCGCGCAGATTCAAATCTTTCCATAACGACTTCTTTATAACATAAAGCAGAGGTGTGCAAGAACCGTTTGAAACCGAAAAAACGTCAAATAAAGCTTGTTCGTCAATGGTCAAAATACTACCTGAGCAAACTTATTTTGACGTTTATTCGGTTTCAACGGTTCTTGCACACCTCTGACATAAAGTACTCGTTGCACGTACTCAAGAATCTGCGGGGTATGCGAGCCGACTTCTCTTGGCCACTAAAGAGCTGACGAGTGCGAGTGAGAGTTTCAAAAATTTGCCCTTAGGTTCCACTCATTGCAGTCTAAGATAGAACAGGAGAATGGGATGGGAAGTACACAACGGTTTTAAATAAGTAACTCTGAGGGAAGATAACCGACTTATAGACAAATCTTAATCTGACTACCCTCAATTGACTTACGTTACGGGGTAAGGGAAGGTAGATCACATGAAGTTCTAGGCCCAAAAAAGCACCGTGATTCCTCTTATAGGTTTTTATTGACCTCCCTGAATATCCCTGATCGAAGCATTCCACAAAACAATCGTGACCTAGATAGGGGCCTACTTTATTAGCCGGATGGGGTTTTCAGCAGTTCTGCGTTCCTTAACTACCGCTCTTCAGTATTTTCCCAGCTGCTTCTCGTGGCTTGGAAAACTCCCTTTGTTTCAGGATGCCCTTCTTCCTTTCCCGGAGGCAAATGGGTCATTTTAGAAGTCGGTGGAAGAGGGGTTTTCCCCACACGATCACCATCGAATTCACGGAGTATTCTGCTCACTTGTGGAAGGTTTACCGTCAGTCAATGGTAAAGTAGCGATCACGTCGTTACTCTTCTTGTCGTTGGCAACCTTGTTTATTGCGATTTCAAGTTTGCTTGCCTGACCTGCTTCTAAAGTGCGTGGTATGAGACCCTGGCTCCATGTGTGGTAGAGTCAGTGTGTAATAAGAAGGTTCAGAGTACGGAAAGGTAACGGCTTCAACGCGTCTTCCTCTGTGGTCAAATCTGTGATTTGTCCCTGAAATCTTGTCCACACTGTCTATCCACTACTCCAAATGAAGATTTACAGGGAAACTTGGGAATTCGTTGCGGGTACCCCGTCTTGGACATTAATCTAAGGCCAACCTCAGTTGGCAAAGCGTCGAAAGCTTTGCCAACTTCATCTCCTTGACCTCCTTATGCTATTTGTCGTCAGTAATATATCAAAAAGTAACACACTTTAGTTGCAATTGAATATGTGTTACTGGGTCTCGAACTAGCATTTTCCCGTCCTGACAACTCTCCGTCTGCTCGCTCCAGAAACGTATTATAGTTCGCTGTCGTAAAGTCTGTCCTATCCGTCCTATCGGAGGCTACTTGTAAGTTTTCGTAGTCTTGCTTTTACGGGGAAGGGGCTGTTAGCTCCTAACCCAACGCTGTCTAGAAGTGATCACTCACCTGAGTGTATTCGAGGGAGAGGTTTTTGTCGCATTGCCGCCGCCCTCCTCCCCCATTTAGGCCCCTATTCAATATGTGTTGCTCGCAAGAATTATAGCCTTAAGGTGAAAAAGTGTCTCCTTGTGGGAAATCACACATTTTATATCAGAAATGAGCAAGAACCGTTTGAAATCGAATAAACGTCGAATGAAAATTGTACGTCAGTGGTCAAAACGCTATTAACTAACGTATTTTGACGTTTATTCGGTTTCAAACAGTTTTGCTCGCTTTTGTTTTAAACATAAACCCTAGAAAACTTATTTCTCAACCAAATTAGTTAGAGTAAGTTTGGATTCGTTGGAGAGGTCTTGGAATCCCGAATAATTTTAAACCGGTTGCGACCGGTAATGAATCGGTTATTTACCGATAATAACTTTTTTATTCGGAATTAATTGCATAAGGAGTGAAAAGTGTATGAACGAAGCCTTCAGCTTCTGTTTAACTTCCTTCTAGACATGGATGTGAACAGTGATCTCCTTTCTGACTACTACTACCGCGATTCCTTTGATCACTCGTCGTCAGAGAGTGGTCTGACCCTGACTGAGTCCCGTCTGGGTATCCAGCGTCAGTTCAGTACTTCCGATCAGTCGGCACCTGTTGCAGCTGCCACTCTGCCCCATGCCACGAATCATGCCGTGACATCAGCTCATCTCATTCAGCAGCAAAATGCCACGAATACGGCCAAGAGCGCTAAGAAATTCTCCCTGATTCAGGCTTTTGTGCCGTCGTTCATTTTCGTGGTGTTGGTCCTTGTGCTGTCCACCATTTTCATCATCGAGTCGGACTCTGAGATGTTTGTGCAGCTGAAGAATTGGCCAGAAATGGTTTGTTTGCGCTACGAATATTATCAACCACTCAAGGATTTTCTCATCAAGAAAATTGGATCGGTTTTCTAAAGAATCCTTATGTTTGCTGCATGTGTGAGGATTCCTTTTGGTTTCTTTGGTATGTTCCCCTATCCCACTTATTTGTTTTTTTTTTCATTATTGAAAGCCCTTTTCTTAGCCCTCCTATTGAATGTGGGACCAGAAATTGATGGATGGCAATCTCACGTGACAAATCATTCTCAATTTTTTAAAAATAAATATTTTTTCTCACATAAAAAATATTTAAAATTAAAAAAAGAAACAAAAGATAAAGAAAAGTCAATGAAAAGCAATCATAATATAGTTTTTAAGAATTAATTCAGTGAATTGTCCTCGCTGGTCCGAAAGAAAGTTTTTCTTTGGGTTTTCTTTTTATTGAGAGCATGTTTTTTTCTTCTCTTTCTAAATAATTTTATTGAGGAATTATTTTTTAAGTGATGAAACGAAATTAAAAAAAAAATCACATTTAGTACTTAAGCATGAACATTTTTAGAATGATGAAAATTTTTGAAAAAAATTCAATGCCAAAAACAGCAGATTTATGCAAAAAAATCATTCCATTAATTATAGTTATTAATATGAAAAAAAAAGAAAAAAAAATATTTGAAAAAAATGAAAGAGAAATAGGAAGCGATTTGAGATATTTTGCTAAATGTAATTTTTAAGAATTATTCATAGAAGTTTTTGTGAACAAAAAAAAAAAAGAATGAAGTAAGAGAATTTACTTTCCCATTTGAGCTTTATCACCGCCAAAAATGAGCACAAAACAGGTTTTTATTTGGATTTTTAATATTCCGTCTGACATTTTTATGATTTTTACCTGAAGAAAAATAGGAAAAAATAGGCACAAGAAATTAATAATAATTAAAATCTCACGTGAATTAAGAAAAAAACAACAACATTCAAATGACTCATATCAGAATTATTCTTAGAACAGCAATTCTTTCTCCAAAAAAGGTAAGTTTTATTTCAGTTTGTCATAATGCATTGATTTCCTCATTTGGCTGAGAGAGGTTATTGAATGAAGTGAGGTTATGTTGGATCTAACCTATAAAAGGTCAAAGCATAGCGGCCTTGCAGTGTTTTTCCACGCTTGGAAGTAGTGCGCTCTCGTGGTTCTCACTTGAACATCATTTTTTGTCAACAGTTCATCGAGAAAACCCGCTAAAGTGCGGCAAAAATAAATCGAAAAATCGATGCAATATCGATAAAATTTTCGATGAGTATCGAATGAATTGATGGGTACAGCCAGAGAGACAATTATTATCGCTTTGGAGATTATTTTGCAGAGAAATTGGTTATTTTTTACTTTCCAAAACTTTTCGTTCCAATATTACTGAAATTCTAACCTCAAAAAAATTGTTTGCAGTTTGATTAGAACTTTACAGAACAGCCCTATTTTTCTCTCAAAGAAACAAATACTTATGAAATTTCATAACAATTAAAGAAGGTGTCAAAATATTTGCGTTATCAAAGCCAAATTATTCTGACTTTTTGAGGTTAGGTCCTTATATAACCTCACTTCGCTAAATAACCTCATTTAGCTAAATAAGTTAAAAAGTAATATGAAAAAAATTGTAATTTTCGCACAAAATAAAAGTCCTCACTAGAAAATGCACAACGAACATTGTATCCTCCATTCATCTAAAAACAAATAAAAATAAATGCAGAATGAGAAAAAGATTGCAGGTCCTATGATATTTTTAATTTGAAGAATTAAAAAATCTAACCTCATTTTTGTTTTTTTTTTGGAAACTTGCAATTGAAACAAATTATTTACGGTATTATTTTTAATGTGCAAGTTAGCTAAGACACATTCCTAATTTTAGTTATTCTGATAAAAAAGACAACCTTGCATTAATTCAAATTCTTTCACATTCTAATTTATTGCAGTTGCTTTAAAAGTTCGATATAATTTTTACTATTTAAGGGCAGTTCGACGCAATTGCTTAAGTTAAATATTTATCTTAGATCCTTAGCCATTTTTAGGGTTCCCAAGACACTAAAAATGCCGTTTGATTTCAAATTTAATCATTTTTTTCAATTTAATTTTAATAGACTGATTGGAAATATTTAAATTTTATTGCAAATATAATAAAAATAATTTTGCAAATATGGGATTTTGTTTGCAAATACTTTTCGCAATTGTGATGTAATCAGCAATCTCTTTTGGGGAATTTGCAGGGCTACACTTTGAAATTTTGCACTAGGATTATTATAGGTGGAATTCCCAGGGATCACTGGAGGAAATTTCTAAGGGTATCAGTGGAAATTTCCACCGACATTTCCATCTGAGAATTCAGCGGGGATCTCTGAGAAAATTTCTAGTAGGGGAATTCTGTAACAGTATGACAATGTCATATGACAAATTTAAAATTTTTTATATGATAATTCCAAATGAAATAATCATAAATTCGACTTATATCAGCTACTAAAAGCTTGATCGAGCTTTTTGTAATGGCTATTCGATGCTCACTGGGCTTTTATGTTGGCCTGCACCCGAATTTTGCGACAAAAATTTATCATATGACATTGTCATACTGGTACAGAATTCCCCTTCTGGTATATTCATGGAAATGTTCACTAGGATTTCTATGGGTGGAATTGTCAGGGATTACTAAGGAAAATTCCTCGGGTACTCCTGGAAATTTCCACCCAAATATCCTTAGGAGGAATCCCCGGAGAATTTTTAGGGAAATATCTACTCAAATAGCCATATGAAGAATCCCCGGGAAATTCTAAAGGAAATTTCATGTTCTGTGGCAACAGTTGAAGTTCCCCGTTTCTCATTTGTATGAAAATTACCTTGGAAATATCTAAGATATATCCAGGGAAATCTGCCAGTCTAGAAAATTGCAGTAGTTCCCAAGGAATCCATAAGGTATTCTTGAGGGAATTTATCTGGGTCTTCTTGAATGCTTTTCTCTGATTTCACTATCTTCTGAAATCATCAAAAATACCCAGCCTATTAAAATACCATAATCCGAGGTTCTCTGTATATGATGCGTCTACACGCGACATTACCCGCATGTGATTCTTCAATGGTTCACTCACATTAACTTTTCCTAGTGAAAACCATCTCGACTGAAGTATGTTCTTAAGTGAAAAAGAATTTCTCTAAGAAATCTCAGGTGAATCTAGGGATCATTAATCATCTAAAGTCCCTATAAAATTCTTTGGGTATTCTCAACGGGGTTTTTCTATATAAGAATATACTTCAGTTGAGATGTGTTTCATAAAAAAAAGTATAGAACACGCGCATCATATACACGAGTTTTTTCTAATTTCGAAATCATACAGGGAGTTCCGCTTTCAAAGAATTTCTCGGGACCGAAAAAAAGCCAGCGAATTCATTCCAGTGATATAGAAAAATTGCATACCCACAGGAGAGGTATTTGGAATAAGGTACGGTAACGCCGTAATGTATGCAAAACATTTTTCAGTTTACTTTCAGCGCCAATGGTTAATAAGAAATGTAGGCAATTAATATCAAGTTCATTCAATCCGTTTTCACTTAAGCCGGAACTCCCTGTAAATGGAGAAAAAAAGAACAAAGAATAAAAAGCAAAAACGGCAAAACTAATAAAATTGTTAGCACTAGCTTCCTCCCAAACGGTTAAGCCCCCGTTGGTATTTGAATTGACATCATAGATGTCTCTAGGAGTGGCGCCGATTTCACCTAAGAGCGTTCCTAGTGTTGGCCTATGAGTTACCCCTTCGGGTGGGGTATCATAGAGAGGATTTGAGAGTTAGTTCATGTTGGATCGTCGTAGGGGATAAATAGTTAGGAGGAGAGCTGAGGGTTCTGGAGAAACCTCTAGCAACCAAGGAGCTCCTCGTCCATGCGATTGCTTCAAGTGCTCCGCTCTTACAAATTTCCTTGGGCTAATAGAAATTATCACCCGGAGTTAGTGAAAATACTTGTGTAAACTTGTTTATGGTGCTATTCTAGTAAAAAATGAAAAGAGGAAATCTTGCTCATGAACATTTTTTTTTTAGTACATGACTGCTCTCAAGTGCTTCTGCATTATTGACTTTTTTCTGTGTTGGTTTCTGTCTCGAGTGTTTTTCAGACCTTGTCGTGTTTCAAAACCAACAAACAATCGTGGCATCGTGACAGGAACCAACATAGAAAAAATTCGAGCTTTTGAGAACAGTCATGTACTAAAACAAATATTCAGATAAAATATATTGTCTCTTTTCAATTTTCATTGGAATAGCAGCATTATTCTATTATACTTTTCTTTTCCATGATACCCTGGTTGTTACCCAAGTAATCCACTCAGGAAGGTGTAAGAATTTCTTGTGAATTGTCTGTCATTACTAATTTTGTCACATAAATTTGATTGTATTGCAATATCTGATTCAAAAAATGTAAAATTTGTAGAAAGATCTTGATTCTCGAGATACTTTAATTTTACTTTGGTGCTATTTCAGTGAAAAGCATTTGCTCCCGAACATTTTTTAGTACATGACTATTCTCAAAAACTTGGGTGATAGTATTTTAATTGTATTCGTTCCTGCCTCAACTGTTTGGTGGTTTCGAAACTCGACAAGGACTGGGGAAAATAGTCATGACAGAAATTCCACACAAGAAAAATCAAAAATGCAGAAGAACATTAGGACATGTACTAAAAAAATGTTCAGGACATAGATTTTTCTTCGCAGTTTTCAATGGAATAGTACTATTATGGTGCTATTCTATTGAGGAATGAAAGGGGAAATTCTGCTCCTGAAATTTTTAGTACTTTACTGTTCTCATGTGCTACTACATTATCGACTTTTCTTTGTTGTTTTCTGGCAGGACTGTTTTTTCCACTTGGAAATTGGTTCAATAATGTAAAAACTGGGAGTACCAAAATGTGTACTAAAATCGTGAAACTATGGTGCGGGTTCAATGAAAAATGAATATGATATTTTAGCACTTTACTGTTCTCATGTGCTACTGCATTATTGACTTTTTCCGTGTTGATTCTTGTCCTGACGGTTTTCTCCAAACAATTGTGACAGGAAGAAACATAAATTAGTCAAGTGTTAAAAGGCATGCAACAGCACCATTATTCTAGATATTTTAATAAATTTCCTGCAAGCTTTTTCTCATCCTGCAATACAAACCAAAACACCCAAAATACAGTAAAATTCTTGCAGAAGAATCACAGAGCCGCTTTTGTAGTGTTTAAGGACAAAAGGAAGTAAAAAAAAGATGATCATAGAGTTACTAATTATACGTCCCCAAAGTCAATTGCATTATTTCGCATAAAAAAATAAGAGAAATGAACACAAAAATATTTCGTAGATAGAAGGAAAACAATTGTAATTGAGGAGAAAATGATAAAGAAAAAAAGCCAATATTATTTGAGAAATAAACAAGAACGTTTTATTAGATTGAAAAAAAAAATGGTTTTTATTTTACTGCTCGAACTCAAAGAGAAAGCAGTTACATAATCGACTTTTTTTCAACTTGTCACCGTCCTAGAGCTTAAACCGTAACGGATATCAACCTCCGGTCTTCGGTGACCCCCAACAAAAAAAACATTATCTCCAGACGTGTTTTTTCCCTATCTTCCTCCAAAATCATGTTTTTTTTTTATTTTCCTTGAAAACGTCTCCTATAATTTCTTTTATTTTTGGATATATTTTGAAGGTGGTCCAGCCGAACATTTCGTCCAAATATTCTTATGACCTAAAAAATCGCCATCTTGAATGTTGAAGGTCAAATGTCAAACTACTCTGGAGGGCCTATTTTTCAACCGATTTGGTTAAATTTGGATGTTTTGGAAATGTCTTGGAATTTACAATCCAACTGCATCGGTTGCAATCAGTAATGAATCGGTTAAGTGCACGTAAATGATCTTATATATTTTTTTTTTAAATATTTTTTGTCCGTAAACTTGTTACCCATCTAGAGGCCAAACAGTAAGAGATACGAACTTTGGATCTTCGCAGGACCCCCCATAAGTCAACCCAAGGATCCTCATTATGATTTATTTTTTCCCCTACTCCCCTCCATCCCCTCCAAAACCATGTTTTTTGGTTTTTCTCAAAAACGGCTCCTACAATTTCTTTTATTTGTGGAAATGTTTTGGAGCTGGTCCAGGCGAACATTTCGTCCAAACATACCTAATGTCATAAAACAATTGCCATCTTGAATTTTTGAAAGTCAAAGTTTAATTAATCTTGAAATAAATAAGTTAATAAAGCAGGTAAGATTCAATTAAGCTCTAAATTATTATTTCTTTACCAAATGGCTGAGATTCTTTACAATCTCAGCTTTTGTGGTCACAGGTGAAATCCGACCTCGTAGGATCGGGCTCAAATTTTGGATTTACGCGTTTTGACACTCATAGATCACGAAAACTATATGTGCTAAAAATCGATTTTCGTGGACGTCCCGTCCGGAGTACAAACGCTTCTGTAGAGAGAACGGAAAGAGATATCGACAAGCGGTTTTCGGCAAAGGTCAAATGTCGATGAGTGGCTAAAAGTTGATGATTTATATCCACCCCCCTTCCTTCCGCCATTTTGAAACACCCCCTAATTTTGTTTTTTTCAATAACTCAGCCCCTATAGCATCGATCGGTCCAAAATTCTAGTATGTTATAACTGGGCTTAAGAGCTTTCGACCAGCACCAAACTTAAGGTATCCCGACCCCCCTGACCCGAGCTAGAAGGGATTAAATATTCATTTTTCGAATGGAAATATCTCCGGTTCTAATTATCGGAATTCGAAAAATTTTAGTGTTTTGGAAAACTCTCGTGGAGGACTACAAACCTCATTCGATTTAACCATCATCATCATTTCATTCGATTTAACCGAAGGTCCGATTAATCGAAAAATCGATTTTTGAAAATTAATTTCAAATATTTCGAAAACTAGACGATGCTTTTTCTTTAAATTTTAGTATATTGTAGCCGAGGTCGAGACCTTTTCAACGGTGGGTGGCACTCCTACCTCGATGTTCCCTGACCCGAGCTATAATCAAAAATGTTTTTACCGGACTGCATTTTTAGTGTTTCTGAAGCGATTTCGATGAAATTTTAGTACAGTGCCCGCTTTGTAATCCGGATGATTGGGAGACAATATGACAGATGTCCGCTTCGTAATCCGGATGGATTTTTAAAATTTGTTCAACGTCTCGAAAGTAAATATAAGATTTTTTTTTATAGAATTAGAATAAAAATTTTAAAAAAGATTAAAAAAGACATAATTAGAGAATTCTATGCTATTATACTTCATTTATTAAACAAAAACATCACAGGATAATTCATTTTCATTACTGAACACACATTCATACATGACCTCAAAATTATTTTAAATGTCACCGTCGATAACTCGTTCGAATTACGCCGATACGGATTAGAAAGCGGACACTGTATATATTGTATCTGAGATCGAGATCTTTCTAACGATGGGTCCCACCCGTGTCTACACCAATCCACTGTATCCGGAATCCGGACCCTTACTATATACAGTGGCGGCCAAAATAATAGAATCATTTTGCAAAGCTTATATTTTTTTACCTTTTGTATTTTTTCCAATTTGTTGATATAGGGTGAAAGGAACGTCTATTGACACTTTAAGAACTCGTGTCAGCACCTATTGACACCCTACTCTGTACCATATGGGATATGAAATTTGAACATCTCTGTTTATAGTAAAAGGTATATTACAGAAAAAACGTTATATTACTTATATTTTACTAGATACATTAAATAATTTTCAACGCCTTTTGACAAAAGTGTCAATAGGGGCTCCCTGTCGAACAGACGTTCCTCCGACCCTAATTCTGCAGTAGAAATCTTCAAAAGCTTCAAATTATTAGAATCGTAGAATAAAGGTTGTTTTGGCCGCTAGAGGTCTCTATTTTACACGGAATACGTCAATAGTGAAATTCAGTTCGGCCAAAAAAACTGGAAAACTGTCATTTATGGTTTCTAAATATGGCTTTATTTAAACTTATTCGATTTATAGATCACAATCTTTAATTTAAATAAAAGAGGTCCTATTGTGTTGTTCAAACCAAATTTCACTATTGTTGTATTCTGTGAAAAATAGAGACCTCTAGCGGCCAAAACAACACTTATTTGACATAAGGAAATTATTTGAACAGAAAAAGCTCATGATAAAATAGTGATCTTTGCGGAGCTGATTCTATTATTATGGCCGCCACTGTATATCGTTAGTTAAATCAACATTTGTCGTAACTTCCTTTTGACAACTTTTCAGGAGACGAAATTCTCAGTTCAATATTATTTTTCTTAAAAATGAGCCCCGAATGCGATACTTGAGTCAAAATAATAAAAGTGGCACTAATAAACTGTAAGTTAACTCGAGAAAATCTTTATAAAATGATTTGGAAGCTGAAATATTGAGAAATATGTTAAAAGAAACACAATAATATTTTATCGTAACTTCCATCGTTTATAAAGCCGTAATTTCGAAAGTATGGAAATCTTGGAAGTTACGACAATTTTCTAAAATGCATTATACCAATTTGAATTATTCTAGTGATAATAAGTGCCTTTATTTGACTAAATTAGTCAATTAAACTGTTATTAATGTCACTAAAAGCTTTTATTTCATAACTTTTGTTGAAAACATTTTGTGCGCCACGTCGCTTTTTTTGTTTTGAATTAATGACTGATGGGTAGGGATTTTTTCTCACTTTTTTCTCGGAAATATTAAATTAAAATGATCTCATGTTGCATTATTCGTACTGTCTTTGGATATTTGGAAGAGTTTGTGAACGTTTTATTGAGAAATATTACATTTTTGCTGCAAATTACAAGCCACGCAAACGGGCAAAAGAAGTTACGGCAAATGCTGATTACTGAAAATTTTGTATGGAAATTTGTCGTAACTTCCCCAAAAATGGAAGTTACGTCAAATTCTGATAATTTTTTCTTAATTAAGGGCACTTACGATAATTTTTGTTTAAAATAATTTTTAATGGGCTAATAAATGTTTCTTTTTCACAAGTGCGTTTAATAAACAAAATTACGCTGATTCCAAATATGTATGTATCTCAAAATCGCAAAAATGAAGTTACGATAAATGCTGATTTAACTGACGATATATGGACCGGACTCTATCTCTAATGTTTATTCACCGATTTCAATGAACTTTTTTTTCTTCCATTGACCTCTTGCACTCAAACTATTTAAAATAGAAAACGTTTGGCTCGGCGCGATTCTTTATCCCCAAAATTCGACTCACCTCACAATCGAATTTTCACGTATTCCGAGTTGAAAGGACCCCGACTTGCACGCATTTCGAGGTCACCTGTAAAGAATCTCAGCTAACATAAGCTTATCTGGGCTTATCACTGGTTTTTGATTTTGGAAATGCTTTTGTGATTGACGGAGAGTTCTATCTCGTGAGTTCGAGCGTTCTGCTAATCTGCGACGCTTTGCAACCTCTTTCTCGAGAGATTTTTTTTCAGTGTTTTAACTGACGCCTAAATTTGAAAATTGAGTGGAGATTGTTGTGACGTCATCAAGTGGGGCTTTGTTTTGATCAGCTGGCGGAAGGTGTAAAATATTTTTCGTGGATTTTTTGGAGAAAGTAGAGTGAGGGGGAGGATTTTGTGAGTGAAAATGTTCAGGTTGCAGGGATTGTTAGCTGGAGGGTGGGTAAGTGTTGTGGGCGGAAGGGGATTTTGTGGGAAAAATTGATGGTGATTGAGTTTAACCTCACTTTTTCTTGCAGAACCTTGTCCGGGGATTGCAGAAGAGGAACCTGGGGCTAGTACCGATTGTCATTGAGCAGACTGGACGGGGAGAGAGGGCTTATGATATTTTTTCGAGGCTCCTGAAGGAGAGGATTATTTGTGTGATGGGGCCAATTGTGGATGATGTTAGTTCTTTGGTGGTAGCCCAATTGCTCTTCCTGCAGTCTGAGCACAGCACAAAGCCCATTCATATGTACATTAACTCTCCTGGGGGGAGTGTCACAGCTGGACTGGCCATTTATGATACCATGCAATATGTAAAGCCACCGATTGCGACTTGGTGCGTTGGTCAGGCTTGTTCAATGGGTTCTTTGTTGCTGGCAGCTGGAGCTCCGGGGATGCGTCATTCCCTGCCCCATGCCAGAATCATGATTCATCAGGTGTCAGGAGGGGCTCAGGGACAAGCCACGGACATTCAGATCCAGGCTGAGGAGATTATCAAACTGAAGAAGCTCCTGACCAACATTTACGTGAAGCACACGAAGCAGTCGTACGATCTGCTCCATGGGAAGATGGAGAGGGATACATTCCTGACTCCGGAGGAGGCAAAGGATCTGGGACTGATTGACAGTGTCCTGGAGCATCCTCCGACGGCCACAGAGAAAGACGCAGAGGAGAAAGGGGAATCGAGCTGAGGAACCTGAGCAGCGTGAATAGTTGCAGGTGATTTAGTTATTTTTACAAATCTTCTTTTTTTTATATATTTGCAACATTGTAAAAGAGGTTTATGATAAACGAGAGATAAATCTCAGGAGAGTGAGATTGAAGTATGCGTGTGTGTAATTATGGGCAGGGAGAAAAGAATTCAATGCACCTTCATGGTGTAATTTATGTTGGGGCTGGCTGACAAAGGGGAAAGAGGAGAAGGGAGATGTGCGCAAATCCATTATAAATTGACAAATGATTCTTCTATCGTGGCGATTAAATTGTAATACTATCAATCATTAATTGATGTGCTCATCAGAGAATGACCATGAGATACTTCCTGTTTCTTTGGTCAGGGAGAGAGAGAAGAGGACAGGCTTCAATCTCAGGGTGGGTTGGGATTAATGGCAGATGCATGGAATTGATCGCATTCGCGCCTCTCAGTTCGTGAGACAGCAGCAACTATGCCAAGTCAAGGAGTTCTTCCTCTCTGTGCATCCAAAGTCTGTGCCCTCCTTCCCCTCCGTCCCTCCTGAAACGTCCAATCACTCTATTTAATTAATAATTATTTTTATACCCACTCAACTTGACTGCAATAAAAGTCTCGGCGGGGTGATTTGCATTCATCAATGCACTTCAATGTTTAGCCATCGATGCCAGAGAGATGCCAGGCAATTTTTATCGAAGCTGGAGCTGCAGAAAAATTTTATCAAGCTTCTCTCAATACATTGTATTTTATTTCAAAAATTTACAAAGCATATTTAAGTCTTGAAGACTCTTTCAAACTGGGGTATTTCGAATTCGAAATGCACTGCCCAGGAAGTTAATCAAAATCCAATCGGAAAAAGTTTGTGTCTTGGCTATCCTGGCGCTCCACCCGAAAAACACATAGGGGAAGACCGGGTTAGATTCGTCAGAAATAGAATTAAGCAGTATGGTGTGTTATAGTTTTTCTTATGGCGTATACACACTAGTAGAAATTTCTTTAAAAAATGCCTTTTTTAAAAGAAAATTTCCCCTATTAAGGCGTCTACACATTGGGAGCAATTTTCGTCAAAAATTGCGTTTTTGACAGAAATTTGACGTTTCCCCCTACAACGCTGCAGGGAATTTCCTTCAAAAAAGCAATTTTTGACAAAAATTGCTCCCAATGTGTAGAGGCCATTAGGCAGAAACGTCAGAATTAAAAAAAAGACATTTTTTTAAAAAAAAAATTCTACTAATGTGCAGACGCCATTATGAAAGAATATTCAGCAAATTAATTTATTCTGAATAATTAACTTCCGGGATTTACGCACATTATCGGGACCGAAGATAACCGGGCGAAATGACATGCACCCAGAAAATTTGCATACACGCAGGAGATTTCTCTTAACACTTTAAAAAACCCAAAGTGGCATTTTACTTCAATTTTAAGTTTGGAGCTTCATAGTAGGAATTCTATTCAATATTATGCTAAAGTGATAACACGAATGTGTAGAGAATTTAATTAGCTTTCGTTTAGTCCAAAAAAATAGTTGATAGGGTAAGTGTGCCAAATTTCGGCATGGTTGCATGTAAGCACCGAAGTTCTAAGTTTGAAATGCAATATTTTTAATTCATATTGATATTTTTTGTTACTTCCTTTTCGGGAGGGTTGTGTGGAACCTTCAAGACTAGTTTATCATTTTTGTTTTCTTTAAATCACTTCCTAAAATATTGAAAAATTAATAAAAATATGGACATTGCTTTGGGTAGTATTTCGGCCACTTTGTGTGAAATTTCGGCCACCTTTTTTCTGACCACATTTTGTGACGCAACGGATAGAAAATTTCAAAACGTCAAACGGAACGAGTTTAATATTTAATTTAATACGTTTATATGACCCACAAGCCCAGAGATCTTCCGTGTAATTTGTCCTGAAGATCTGAAGAGTAGCATCTCAAATTTACGCGCAGATTCCCGTAGCAATTTGCACTTCCTGAACTCTTCCAATGACTTTTTCACATCATCTTTTTCATAGAAGCGATGGTTTTTTTCTCTGGACATTGTAGAATTCAGAAATTGAAAAAGAAAACATAAAATGAATAAGAAATTTAGGAAAGCAAAAGATGTGGCCGAAATAGGCAACACTACCTCACTGTAGAGACGCTCACAAAGTATATACTTTTTCACGCGAAATACAGGATCCAGCTGGGAAATTTTACCCGAAATTTAAAGATTGATTCACTATTAACATAAACAGAAACAATCTTTAATGAAAACTAATCAATTTTCATGAAAAACACCGAAGGAAAACCTTCTGCACTTCACCACAAATCACAAGACTGCTAGAAACACAATCGATCTGTCACATTTTTTGTAAGACTCTTTCCACTCTGAGTTTTTACAACACAATTTAAATTCAAATTATACCTATAATTTAACTGTCTTTGTGTTAATACATCCTAAAATGAATAAATATTTGAAAGCAAAATGAATTCATTGACTATTCGAAGATTACATACATAATTTTAATTAATTTATTTGCATGGCCGAAATTACACTCAAAGTGGCCGAAATTAGAAGCTGGCCGAAATTTGGCACACTTACCCTAACTTTTTTATTATTTAAAAAATTGGGAAAAAACCAAAAAATGGGCGTAGAATACCAAATTGGCGTAAAATGCCACCTTTTTTTATATGGAGTTTGCATCCGAAATGGACATTTGAATAGTTTATTCAACATAACCTAAAAAATGTTACCATTTTTTGAATTTTGTCACGATTCGAAAAAATCTTAAAAAAATACGTGAAAATGTAAAAATACTTATTAAAAATTAAATAAAGACATAAAATTGTTGTAAAGTGGTACTACAGAGAAAAATAAGGTGAAAATTCACTTTACGTCTTATTTTTCTTTTCCGAATTCCTATTGGAACTTCACATCAAATTTTATTAAACAAAAAGCGCAAATTATATATATGAGAATTTGAAAATTTTACAGGAAAATATATATATAGATATGTGTTCTAAGATCCTTACCAAATTGCTAAGAAAAAGGAAATTCAATAGAAATTGGCTTTTTTCTACGAAAATCTGTAAAAATTCACTTTGGCATTTTTTTTGTCCATTTTCACAAAATTTATATAAAATTGACAAGAAAATTGGGAAAATATTTATTCAAAAAATAATTTACGAGTCCTCGAACTGCTGTAGAAGTCTTACGGAACAAAAAACTTGAAAATTTGGTTTTTTGTGGAGAATATCTACACTGGCATTTTATGCCAATTTGGTATTTTACGTGATTTTTTGATTCGGGTTTTAAAGTGTTAAGTACGTTACTGGAACGCCATGTATGCAAAAAAAATGGCATCAATTTTTCGGCCGATCACGAACGGTTCACACGGTTCACAAGAAGCACCCGCATAGCAAACGGCAACATACCAAACTTCCCAGGAAATTCCATTGGAAATTTAGCGTCAAATTCCGCTCATTCCATGGAATTTGACGCTAAATTTTTGCTAAAAGTCTCTCATGGAAGTTTTCCTAGTAGGGTGAATGGTGGAAAGCGAGACACTGGAGATACTTAAGAAAAAGTTCAATTTCAAATGCATTTTTAAGCCGAATAAATATATATTTTTTTCATTTTCTTTGCATCATGAGATTGTTTGTGAAATATTCTAACAGAATCTTAACAGTTTTTAATAGATATTTCAACCAATTAATTGGAATATTCTATCAAATTAAAAAACAACACATTTTGAAAAGATGGACAAAATTTTGAAAAGCTGGATAAAATTTTTAGAAAGCTGGACATGTTGATATTAATGACAAAATATCATATGAAATATGTAGAAAATCAAATGTTGAGGGTTTTCTCTGTATACTTGCACATTGGATGGTTATGCTAATCCCTCCTTTATGTCCGGTTAAAAGTTCAGGAGCCCTAATTGCCAAGAACTTCCTGGACGTCCAACCAAAAAGAGATTCTGTAAATTTCACAGACGCCTCGCGCTGTCCAGCAGTTACAGCTTTAAAGCTGATGAAACTTTTTAGGAGATTTGGATACTCAATCCGCCCAGGTCCTTTTCCACTTCCTTTGGGAGTTCTGTAGAGGCTCCTCTTTGTCGTTCTCCAGATGTTTTTTGCGATATTTACTATCCATTCTGTCAGAAAAAGTGGTCTTCGGAATCTGGAAATCTTTGCAGCCTTTCTCCATGAGATTTTCTCCTTATCAGCTGCTAACTGCTGTTGCAACTATTTCTCTGGATACTTGAGGATCTTAGTCTTCCTTGTGAACATGATTTCACTGCACAAAACCACCAAATTCATTCACAAAATCAACGTGTCCAAGATTTCATAAAACTTGTTTTGAAAGTAACATGAAATTAAATCACTTTTCTCTCCTTTTTAACTTCAAATCATCACAAATATTTTTTATTAACCTTTTATATGGATGTATGACCTTCGATTTTCACTGCGGACTTTATAATACTCCCTCCGTTCCGAAATAAATCGTACGTTTGGCGAAAAATTAGGGATTAAGGAATGGTTTCAGAAAATGTTTTTGTTATTTGCAAATATCTTATGTATGAACTGTCCTCCATGTTCAAGGATAATATGGGGATCCTTTCACGATGGTAAGTTGAGGAATCCATATGCTGAAGTTGTCAATTTTTCGCGTTTTTTTCAAATAGCTCCGGTAGATAGTTAATTACTAAAAAATGGACTGTGATTAACATTATAGGCTAGAATTTGTTCTAAATTTTTAGTATGCACGAGTAGAACTCAATAGTTATTACCGATATGACATTTTTTATTGCTCAAATTTTGCAGAATGAGCAATAAAAAGAACATCCTTTTTTATGTTTTCGAATATCTGAATGCTAAATGGTTAGAGATAGGGACTTGGGACCTTCGGCTGACCCCCCCACAAGTTGGCCCTGGGATCATTTATATGTTTCTCTAAAACATATCCAGAATTAAAGAAAAAAATCGCACGACGTGTTTTCGAGCAATCCCAAAAAACATGATTTTGGAGGGGAAGGGGAGGGGTGGGGACAAAATGAAGGACATATTAATGGTCCCAGGGTCAAGTTATGGGGGGGGGGGGTCCCCCGAAGGTCCAAAGTCTGTATCTCTCACCATTCTGCACCTATTTTAGATTGAAAATAAAACGCCAAAAATAAGACATTTTTAAGACATTCGTTCCTCAACTTACCATCAAGACTGGACCCCAATTTTAGTACTGGACATTAGCAATAGTTCTTTACAAGAGATAATTGTTGATACACAAAATATTTACCAACAAACTTTCCCTTAATCCCATTTTTTCCCAAACGTACGACTTATTTCGGAACAAGAATTTTTCCCAAACGTACGACTTATTTCGGAACGGAGGGAGTATTTCACAAATTATGCCGAAAAATCAAACAAAACACTTTGATACTTTCCTAGCAACTTCCATAAAAAACAAAGAAAATGACAACTACCGTGTCAAGGTTATGAATTTCACGCATGTAGTTCATTTTTTAAATTCTTCTTGCAAGTCACTCTTTCATTGTTTTATAACGATTCTTGCATTTTTAACTTCTAAAATAATCATAAAATTAGATTTAATAATCTTTTTATCGAAAATTGAAATATTTAATTGATTTATTATCAAGTTTTTAAGGAGGTGTCTCACATTCCACACTACTTTGTCCAACTTTCCAAACTGTCTCGCTTTAGGCAAATTACCCTAGAGGCCATGGAAAATGGCCATTCCATGGAAATTTTGAAAAACCCCATTGCAAAATTCCGCGGAAATTCTAGTGGAAACTAGCGTCCAAATTGCAAAAATCCGCGGAATTTGACGTAAAAATACCACTAAGTTTTCCTATGGAATTTGGAGCCGGAAATTCCATTGGAATCATGGAATTTCAAGTACGAACCACTGGAATTCCAGCGTTAAATTCCGCGGTGTTCTGCGGAAGATTTATATGGAAACTCACACGTGAAACGTCCGCGGGATAACCTGGAAAAATCCTATGGAAAGGTTTTCTCATGGTTTTTTTTTCACTATTTTTCTCGAATGTCAAACAAATAAAATGATGTTGTGACAACGTGGATAATTTTTCCAAACGTTCCGCAAACATTTTTAGTGATACATGTGGCAATTACAATATAATTAATTATGCGACACTGCGTGTTGTGTACATAATAGTGAAGTGATTATATTAAATAGCTCGTCAACCTAAAATAATACTGTTTTTATGTCATTTAATATATATTTTTAGAATTCTTTTTTTTTAATATTTATTTATTGCATAAAGTGTTAATTCGTTATTGCTGGTTTAATAAAATATATTATAATCCTCGTAATCTTTGCTATTTCTTTAATATTCGGAAGTAAAATCACGAGGTGCATGCGACAGCTTCATTTTTTCTCCATTTTATTTAGGTGGAAGAATCCACATAAATTCCACGAGCATTTCCATGGATGCATTACACAGAAAAAACACAGCATAAATCCATCAAATTTTCTTGGGAAAATCCTATTATGGAAAATTTCCATTAATTTTTTCAAGGAAAAGTACTGGAAAATTCCGAGGAATTTTTCGCTTGTTATTCCTATTCCGCTTTCTTTTGCTATGGGGAACATACAATAGAAGTTCAACCAACGTCACTTTCTAGTGGAAGTCCATGGAAGGTTTGTATGGAAGGTCAAACGTGAAACGTCCGCGGATTCCAGTGGAATTTTCCATGGAATATTTCAGAAGTTTTCCTATGGATTTTACCGCAACACGCCCCCTTTTTTATAGTAAAATTCTTGCTTGTTTCCTGTCGAAAATCCAAGAAATAATGCCGCGGAAAATTCCACTACCTTTCCATAGAGTTTTCCAAGAAAATTCCACACGTTTGCTTTTTTCGTTTTACCGCTAGCTAGAATATGTTTGTGTGTGGCGCTACAAAATAGATGAATTATTTTGCTCGCAAATTTTATGCAAAGATCTTAGTGATTTCTGTGTTACTTATATTAAGAATTATGCAACGCTGTGTTTCGTGTTGATAATAGCGAAGTGATAACATTAAACAAACTGCGGACCTAAATTATAGGTATTTTTATTTCATGGAATGTATTTTTTTTAGGAGTTTTTTCTTGTACGATAGGTTTTTCTTATCTAAAGTGTAAATTCGTTTTAATCAATTTTAGTAATTATTTTTAAGAAAAATATTTTTAAAAAAATTCACTGGAAAAGACGTGGAATTCCGTAATATTAAACCACGGAAGCTACTAAGGCGGTTGCATGGAAAATTCCGCGAATTTCGTGGAAACAGAGGATTTTTCCGAATTTATAAAGAGCTGTCTGCCGATTATACCGCCAATAATCCATAGGAAAAGACGTGGAAATATTCGTCGGAAAAGTCCATGAAAAGTCGCTGATATTTCTTATTAGACGGTCCTATACAGAGTTCCGCAAACGTCCATGTACACTAGGAGAAAATTTAGCGTCAAATTCTATCTCGGAAACCTACGCGAATTTTGAGCGTTTAAATCCAGGGAACTCCACGCAGCTTTTTAGCGGTAAAAAAGGTATGTAAATGTAAATGGAATGGTAAGAAAGGTAAGAAATAATCATTTTATTAGAAAATACTAAATACTCCTAAAAAATTGTGTGTCAAAACTGCATTTTCTTGTCTGCATTACTTTTGGAAATGTCCATACTTCTTACATTTGTAACACTTGCATCAAATGCAAAATCATAAATCTTGATTATTTAGCACAATTAGCAATGCTGATTTCTTCTTCTTCGTCTTAAGACAATTGAATCTCAATTAAGACATGAAGCTCTTCGTCGATTATTACTCTATTTATTTACTTTTTGCTGAAGCTGAATCACAAGAACAGATCATTTCCAATATGGGCAATTATTTATTTTGTGCATATGGCGTCTGCAGCAATTGAGAATGTCTTAATGAGTGTTACTATGTTGGTTTGTGGAATTATGGAAGATCATTATAATCATACTTCCATAGAAGCTCTCAGAAAGCTATTAGACGTCGAGGAAGGAAGGCTTTAGAAGAGAAAGAACTATCCGGTAGTGACAGTGTGAGCGATGACTTTGAGATTCTTTAAGCGAGTCAACGACACTATTTTCTTGTCCTCGACATAAATCAAAAAAGCCAGGGAGAAAATCTTGCGAATCAATCATGAATCTCTTCTAGTAGCCTCGGAGCGATCATCTCAAACACGATGATGATGGCATGAAAATGTGGCAAAATGTGATCAACGGTTTTCCACATTTGCAGTGAAAAGTCATTTGTTCCCTCAACATCTTCAACACCTCAAATGTTGAACATTTCAGACAATATCAGGAACTCTATCTTGCACTTGTTCTTACTTCTGGTGACAGAGAAATTTCTTGGCTCTCTGGACATTTTTTTTGTTACTGTTTACTGCCTCAGCTTTTGTGATCAAAGGTGACACCCGACCTTGTTGGATTGGGCCAAAACTTTGTTGGAATGACATAACACAAAGTAAGATGTTCTAGGATTTGTCTTAATATTAAGTACCGTAAGTACATAGTTAATTATTATCATTATTGTACAACTGCTTAAAGTTAGGACATTAAATTATATTAAGTACTTAATAAGTATTTAATAAGCAATTCGTGTATTACTTTACTAATAAAATTAACACTTTGAAACTCAAAGTGATATTTTACTCCAATTCCAATTTTAAGTTTAGAGCTTCATAGTAGAAATTCTATTAAATATTATACTAAAATGATAATACGAATGAATAGAGAATTTAATTTGCTTTCGTTTATTGGAAAAAAACAGTTGATAACTTTTCTATTATTTGAAGAATATAGAATAAACCAAAAAAACAGGCGTAAAATATCAAATTGGCGTAAAATGCCACGTTTTTATGGAGCTTATCATCAGAAATGGGCATTTGAATTTCTTACACTACCTAACCTAAAAAGTGTTAACATTTATTGAGTTTTGTCACGATTCGAAACAATCGCAAAAACGTGAAAATATAAAAATAATGAATAAAAATTTAATAATATAGCACCTAGAATTGTTGTAAAGTGGTACTATACAGAAAAATAAGGTGAAAATTACTGAACGCCTTGTTTTTCTTTTTCGAATTTCTGTTGGGATTTCATATAAAGTTTTCTTTAAAAAAAAGTGCAAACTATATAGGGTAAATGCCCTAATTCAAAACCATTTCCAGACGCTTTAACTTTGACAGAAGATTCAACACATATTAAGTTCAATTTCTTTTCTGAAGAGAATTACATAAATTTACTCCTTCACTCTTCAGAATGTTACTGTTTAGTGAAAATTCTTTAAATATAATTTGGAAACTTCTTAAATACAAGAAAAATACGCGAGCGTAAAATGCTTCTATTGGAAACAATTTAATCCAAATGGAGACAAGGGAAAGTTTCTAATTGGAGACAAACAGTGTAAGTGAAACCGCGACGAAAGGCTTCCAAAACCTTGTTGAGTTGCTCTTGAGTGCAGGATTTGTTCTTATTCCTGGTCTCCTTTCCCATCTAAAACAATAAGAAAATCTCTCCAAAAAAAATCATATATCCGGGGTTTTCTATTGAAGCATTTGCAGACACTTCAGAAAAACCCTTTTTGTTCACGAAATAGGTAATTATTTCATTTGAAAATTTCACGTACCGTTAACAATAAAGATTAGCACTTAATTTAACTAAATTGAGGAGCTCAGAGCAAAAAAATCGCTATTTTAATAGGGAAATGCATACGACTTAGAGTTTTTTGCTCCGAGCGCCTCAATAAATGTTTAACAAAACGAATAAACAACAGTCACCTCATTGTGTTTTTCATTGGAAAACATAGTCGATCGAGGAAAAATGCGATGATGAAAAGGTACATTTTTAATTTTTCTGAGAAATTAATAAATTAAAATTTGTGAATATCAATGAATTTTCGCTTTATTTGGAGCAAAATTAACTAAATAATAAAACCTAGGTATAGAAAGTATATAAATATAGTAAATTAGTACTATATTTATCATGAAAAGAGTGACGTTTCCATTTGGAATAGCAAAAAATTTCCATTTGGAGCAGGTTTTGAATTAGCTTAATTTACTCTATAAGAGAATTTGAAAATTTTATAGGAAAATATACAGATGTGTGTTTTAAGATCCTTATCAAATGGCTAGGAATAAGGAAATTCAATGGAAATTGGCGTTTTGCTACGAAAATCTATATAAAAAAAGTCACTTTGGCATTTTTTTTTGTCAATTTTCAGAAAATTTATATAAAAATTACAAGAAAATGGGAAAATATGGAAAATATTCATTGGAAAATGATATTATGAGTCCTAAAACTGCTGTAGAAGTCTTACGAAATGGGAAACTATTGAAAAATTGCATTTTACGTGATTTTTTGGCTCGGGTTTTAAAGTGTTAAAAAAAAACAGTTTAAAAAAATGACAAAACTAGGACATTCCACTGGATATTTCCAGTTTCTTCCACCCCTTTCACCCTTGCAGACTCATTTTTTCAAGGGTGGAAGCGGTTAAAGGTGCTACCGAGGACTTTACTTAAAAATGTCGGTTTGATAAATTTCCTTGCTTGCCTCCTACTAAAATACACTCAAATTAGCTTGAGAATGTAAATCTCAATTTGAAATCTAAATATCCTGCGCAAAAATAAATTAATAAAAATTTTGTTACTCAAAGAAGTGACAGGTTTCTATTAAATGCATTTGAACGGTTTCAAGATCGAAGCAGAACGATACTCTCTTCCCGGTTCGATGCGCCATCTTCATCCTTTCACTGGTAGTTCCGTCCCGTTACGCGGAAAGCTTTGAAGCTTTTATGAGCTCATATTTTCCCTCTTTTTCACGTTTTTTCGCGAGATTTTCCCAAGTTTGTGAGTGAAATTTGTAAGTGGGGTTCCTTGGGCATCCCATGCATTTGGGGGTTTGGCGTTTTCTGCGGAGGAAGTGGTGGTAAATGGAAGACATATAGTATTCCTTTGAAAAGAGTGAAGTGAGTGTTTCTGTGTGTTTCTGCTGTTTTCCCGGGAAATTCTGCAGTGAATGGGCTTTTGGGGCGCTAGGGGAATAGTGTAGTGATCCTGTAGTAAAAACAGCAGTCCCGGCCACGGGTAATTGTTCCTATAAGGAATAACTAGAACCTTTCCGGGAGTCGATTAGAGTGAGGTTAGGGAAATGATTGGGCGCGATGGAAGTGGAAGAGATACTCTCCAGGCCTCCTGCAGTAGTGTTCTGAGGTGTCCGGAGATCATATGTCGGGAAATCATGTGTCTCAAGTGCGAGGGTTTAGTAAAAAGTTATTAGTAAGTGTCTGTGAAGTTCAGTGGTCGAGCCCCAAAGGAGGAGCAGAATCAGGAACACCGGGAGTTGTTGGTGGGAATTCCCCAGCATCTCTAACGAGGATCTCCAAAAGGCCTGGTGAGTCCCAATAAACTCCGTTTATTCCTGAAAAATAAATTTTGTCCTCTTGGTGAATTCCTTTGATCCCTTTGATAATTCTGGTTGGATTTTCCGGGAAACTTAATGCTCTTTTTCTTTCTTGCAGACTCCAGTGGCAGTGGCAGATGATCAACCAGGCCCGAGGTAAGTGAGACAAATCCCATTCAAACATCCAGTGGGAAGGAAAGAATTAAGAATTTTAAGAATTAAGAATTAAGAAATTAGGAATTAGGAATTTAAGAATTGGGAGGATTAAGAATTTTACCGGATTATTCTTCGTGCACGGATAATTTTAGGCTGCAAATATAAAAGTCCTTTTTGGCAAAGTGTAGTAAAATTCTTAAAAATTTTCCTTGGAAAATTCCTTTTGAAGAAGTTGAACAATGCTCCTAATGAGAAACAACTAAAACTAGTGATAAGCCCAGATAAGCTTATGGTAGCTGAGATTCTTTACAGGTGGCCTGAAAATACGTGCAACTCGGAATAGGGTGGGGGCATTACTTGTGGCATCTGGCTTTACTTATGGCCTCCTCTCAAAAAACTACTTATCGCAAAACGATTTCGAAAAACCTCAGAATTAAAAATATTTGGTGTATTGATAACACATCAATTTTTTTTTTGGTTTTCAAAATCATTTTCTAACAAAAATTTGCACAAGGCCATAAGTAAAGGGACAGATAATCCTAACCGGCTTATGTAGGTGAGATTTTTAACGTGAGCTAACTCTGAATGCATGCAAATTCGATTTAGAGCTGAAATTGTGAGTCGCCATTCAGTTATCTTGAATCAAATTCATGAAATTATACAAATTTTGTATTTAAACCAAAATATCAAGGATTTGGATGAACTGGCACAAAAGTAATATATGGGTGAAATGTAGACCAGAATGTACTCTATAATTTTGCCGTAGAACTTGATCTCATCGATTACTCAGAAGCCAAGATAAGCGAGGTTTTTTGTTTCTTAACTCGTTTTTTCATCCAGAGTGCCCCAAGTAGTCATTTGTTGAACTTCAACTATATCAAAGAATTGTTGTATTTTGTGGGACTTTCCATTCAAAACCATATTTTAAGTGTCTTGGTGGAGTAGAGGCAGTCAAATTGGCATCTGAGGGATTTCAAAGCGTTATTATGGGAAAAATCAATTTTTTCACACTTAAACGGCAAAATCGGAGTGATAGCGTAGTCTGAGTGGAAAATGATGTATGGACGAAATGTAGAGACAAATGTCCTCTACAATTATGTCGAAGTAATCATCAAAATCGGTTCAGCGACAGTCGAGATAATTGAGGTTATGTGATATTGAAATTGGTTTTTCGACTGTGGCGCCCCTGGTGTTGGTCCCACAAAGTTCAAATGTTCTAGAAAGTCGTAGCATTTGGTGAGATCTTTCGTTTAAGCCCTCATTGATCAAAATCGGTCACATAGAACCGGAGATATGATTTTTTGAATTTCGTGAACTTTGACCCCTCATATCTCCGGTTCTATTGAAACCACAGCGTACATACGCACCATTTTGGAAACGTCCTAGACTGGACTACAACATACTAAAATTTCATTAACTTGCACAATGCCGTTTTTGAGAAAAGTGACTTTGAATTTCGATGAATTTTGACGCTATCGCAGCGCCACCTGTGGTGACTTTTTGAACTTCCATCTGAAAGTGCTCATTGAGACGAAACCAAAAAGGTAAAATTTAGGTCGCTATGTTAGTTAGAACCGGAGATAGAGGCCGGTCAATGTTCGAACTTTGACCCCTTATAGCTCGGGTCAGGGGTTTTAGATCGACTTAAGGTTTTTTTTGTTTGATAGGTATAATCAACGACTACAACATACTAAAATTTCAGCCCGATGCACAATGGAATTTTTGAGTTATTCAACTTTTAAAATTTAAAAATTTTCTTTGTAATAATAGCGCCTCTAGTGGTGGTTTTATGAACTTTTGATGTTAGAAAGGGAAGTGGCATTTCACGAGAGCTTTCCAAAAAGCCCTCACTTTTTCAATTCTGACAATTAGAACCGGAGTTATGGTCATTTTAAGAAATTTTTTTTGGACCCTTATAGCTCGGGTCAGGGGGGTCGGGGGACCTTAAATTGGGTATTGATGGAAAGCTCTAAGGTCCAGCTATAACATACTAAAATTTGAGCCCGCTCGATGCCATAGGGACGGAGCTATTGAGAAAACAAAAAAAGGGGGGTCTTCAAAATGGCGGAAGGAGGGGTGGGGGGTGGGGGGTCAATGCACCAAGTTGCAATTTTCACCCGATATATAACCTTTGCCGAAAACCGCAAGTCGATATCTTTTTTAGTTTAGGAGCTATTAAGCTCCAAAGAGCGGCCGGCCGGCCGGCCAGCCGGCCGGCCGGGAACGTAAAATAGCCACATATATATTCGTGATCAGGAAGTGGCGAAACACATTTTGGCCAAGTTTGAGGTCGATCGGACGACATGAAATTTTGTTAGGATTATAGTAGGTGAGATTGTTAAGAATCTCACCTAATACAGGTCACAAGTAATGCCGCCACCCTACGCGAAAATTCGATTGTGAATTGAGTTTTGGGGGTAAAGAATCACGTCGAGTAATTTGTTCCCGACAGTCGAAATGGATGAAATTGGCTCGACGCGATCCTTTACCCCCAAAATTCAACTCACAATCGAATTTTCACGCATTCAGAGTTGAAAGCACCCCGAGTTGCACGCATTTCGAGGTCACCTGTAATGAATCTCAGCTACCATAGGCTTATCTGGGCTTATCACTGGTCATTTTCTATTTTAAATAGTCTGAGTGGGGAAGACCAACAAAAGAAAAAAAAGTTCATTGAAATCGGTTAATAAACATTAGAGATAGAGCCCGGTCCATTTGAATATAATAAGGGTCGGGGTACAGTGGGTTGGAGTAGGGAGAGACCGGATCCACCATTGGAAAGATTTCGATCTCAGATATAATACATACTAAAATTACATAGAAATCGCTTCATAAAAACCGGAAATATGTTTTGGTAATACCTCAGTTCAGGGAACATCGAGGGATGAGTGCGACCCACCGTTGGAAAGGTCTCGACCTCAGCTAAAAGCCCGTCAAATCATTGCTCTACCTGCAGATTTTACTTGGAGATTTTTTGAATTGTAACGGTATATTCTAGTACATTCAGAGAAAATCTGTAGATTTTCGGCAGAAATTCTGCCTGGAAGATCTGTAGATTTTCGGCAGAATTTCTGCATTGGAAGTCTGCATAGTCTCCATTGTCTCAATAAAAATATTGTTGATTTATCAAGAAACTGTAGAAGTTACATAGAAAATAGTATGCTCTGCTTAACAAGCATTACCGATTAAACATTTTACATTTACACAAATAAAAAAAAATGCGAGCAAAAATAATTTCTTAAAAATCGTCAATCGAATGATACAAAAACACGAAATTTAGGTCGACACTGTGCTTAAAGTTATCACTTCACTATTCTCTACTTACAACACGGCGTCGCAGAATTCTTTATTTTATATAAACACTGTGATATCACCAAAAATCACTCTATTGAATTTTGCAAACTTCAGTGAAAAATATTCCACCTTTTCAGACACAGCTGTCTGGAAAGTCTGGAACGTAGAAAAAAATCTACAGAAAATCGGCAAAATATATACAGAAATTCGTCAGAGTATGTAGCAGGATTCGTCAGAAAATCTGCAAAAATTTCTGACGAATTTTGTCCCAAGCCCAAATAAAATTCGTAGAAATATCTACAGATTTCTCGGCAGATTTTCTGCAGAGGTGTAGATATTTTCTGCAGAAATCTTAAAGATATCTGACGAAATTATTTGACGGGAGCTTCGTCTAAGTTTTTGAAATATTCGAAATTGAAATTTGTAGTCATCATAAAAGCTAAAACTTCACGAAATTTCGAGAGAAAACACCTGTCCAAAATAAGAAATATTACCTTAACTGGTGAATTTCTTAGAAAATTGCCTATTTTTCACACGAAAAACGAAATTCACAAGGCCAAATGAATAAATAACTATTAATATGAATCAACACAATTTTCAATGAATATTTAATAATATCACTCAAAAAAAGCGAAGAAACATTGTTGGGACTTCACCACAGCTAAATAAGACTGAAGTAAACACGAAGTTCTGTCATATTTCTCGTAAGCAATTGCACACACTGAAATTTTAACAAAGCAATTTTAAATGAAATCATATTCAAAATTTAACGAATTTAGTGTTAAAATCTTCTAAAAAGAACAAATATTTAGATAGAACTCGCTATTCATCAAATATTGGAATAAAAATCCATAATTTTAATCAATTTATTTTTAGTGTCCAATTTTACCCTCAAAGTGTCCAAATTTAGAAACTGTCCAAACTTATGAGCTCTTCCTCTGTGACTATTTGTAAATTGAATTATGAAAAGGCAATCTATGAATGCATCTGAAAATCTAGATCTAGAACGTAATTGTTAACGTTATTAGCTGTTCGAGTTTTTCATTTAGTCAAGCTCGATTGAAGAATTCTTTGTGAGGATTGTTAGAAATACCTCTTCTCAGAAGGAGTTATAAGGCAAAATACTCTTATTTTGTATGGGGGCTACCAGAATGGGGGCGAGAGGAGGGGATGGTATGCATCAATAAAAAGTTTAGGTCATACACTGATCCCACCGAAGTTCATCAAGATGGCTTTAGGCATTCTTGTGTAATTCGTTATCGAAATAGCGACTTTTCGGAAGGATAAAGATGCTTTTACAAGGACTCTCAGCGTTTATTTTCCCGGGTACCGGTAGTTTTATAATCTTATATCAGTATACCTACAAAATGCACCTTATCTCAATTTTTGGATAAAGATATATCAGCTCCCATATACTTTTGATTATTCTTCCTTCTAAGAAATAGACTTTATGCTCTAGAACTTTTCCTCCATAGCTTAAAACATTTGTCCCCGGAAAAAAGTGGTTACCTATACTAATGTCTATCCATTGGCATAGGTCCCGTTGGTGGCGATTTCGGGACCGGATTTGACCATTCTCCTTTTGGAGGTAAAGAATTGCCTCGAGCAAACTGTTCTCGGAGGCAGAGACGAATAACATTACACACTTACGACTTAAGTCACTTACGACTTAAGGTACGACTCGGCTTAAGCCGAGGGATGGATTAGTCAGTCAGAAACTGATAGAAATGTAGTCTGGGGAGGGGGGGGGGAATTCTGTAACGCTTTGGCAAAGCCATATGACAAATTAGGTTTGAATCTCAGGAGAGCTTTTTCGAAACTGAGATTCTGTAGCCGTGACATTGCCATTTCAACTCACGTGACATTGTCAGAAGTCACATATTTGAGATTTCTGTCAATTAAAATGACAATGAATTTTGTTAAACAAATCAACCAAGACGTACTGTAGTTTCATAAAATCATCAACTAAAGGGATTTCATTAAAAAAAAATCAATGAATTGCATTTTCGAACTCTTATAATATCATAAAAAAGCTCGATTGGCATGGTCAGGTTTCGAACTCACGAGTGACATTACCACGAATATTACAGAATACCCTTACAGGTACCCTGTAAAGAATCTCAGCTACCATAAGCTTATCAGGGCTTATCACTGGTTTTTCTGGGGTGTCTATCGAGACTCTTGTCTCCACGTAACCTTTGTCACATGCACACATCATCCTCCGTGGAGGAAGATATGCGAATGACGAGGAGGCAGTGAAGGAAAAACGAAAAAAAAGGAATTAAAAAAAAAATTGTGATCAAACAATTACCGTTTTGATATAAAATCAAGCAATGGAAAAACGGCAGATAAAAAAGGCCATGCAAAGAGACGTTGATGCAAGAACCACAACAAAAAAATCCTTTACATGGTTTTTTAAACTGAAATTAGCATAATCTACGGGATGTGCAAGAGAGTTGGAGCTGGGGCGACTCAATGGACACAAGAGAGGAACGCATACACATCTTCGAGGTGGGAAGACGTACCACGGAAAAACACGGTCAAATCGCCTTGAGCCACTGAGGGGCATCTTCTCTCTCTCACTCACTTGCCCCATTATAAAACATCATATTTTTACATGGTCGGGACACTTGGTGTTTTATCTTTTGCGAATTAATGCACTTCTCTGTGCCCAAGTGATGACCAGCAAATACAATCACTTCTTCGTCTCCCTGGCCTCAGCTTCAAGCTCGGACTCTCTGAGACATGTCGATAATTTCTGCATCGCGGCGACCGAGAAAAGTCTCTTGAAGATCACTCTTCAGTCGACACAAGATCATCAGCGGATGATCTCTACGCATAACTTATGCTGCACATTGCAATTTTTCTCCACCAGGAATGTGTGTAAAAGATAATAAAAAAAAATATAATAAATAAACAACAAAGAGGATAAACATTTAGCTTCCGCAAAACAAGCTGTGTTGAAGATTTTAAGGATTTTTCTTGCTTTTGCTTAAATGCTATTATTTTTCTTTATCTTATCATGTCCTATTTTTTCAGTTAGGGCTCGCTTATACGAGGGTATTTCGAAATGCACTCCGCGGTTCTATGCACCAGAGGGTCTTGGATAATTTTCCCTAGCGGTTCATTTCTGAGATAAAATTACCCTACTGTCTGTTATAATCCTCCCAAGTCTGTCTCGGATAAAATAGAAAGTTATGCACATTTTCTGTTCCCTTACGAAACTTTGTAAAGCATTTCATAATTAGAAAATTGAAATAAAAAAAATGCACAATTGTAGAGGTTAAAAATAGGAAAAGGTAAAGAAGGTGGAATACTTATCCTTTGTATGAAATTGGTTTAGGGTAGTATAGCTCTGTAACTGTAGAAGATAATTGAACGAAAACACTATCGTTACAAAACCTGGCTTAATACACTTTAGAATCTAGATAGAAGACGAAATATTTTGTTATAAACTAGTTTGTTCATTTATTCATGAGGTCACTCAAAGAGTTCTATATTAGCAATAGTTCGTGGCAAAGTAACAAACCTTAAAAAAATCTTTTCATGAAAAAAAGAATTGTATCTGCAAACTATCACTAAGTAAAGAAACGAGGGTGTTTGAAACTTCTGAAATCGACCTTAGAGGTTCGTCTCTGAGATAAAATCTACCTGCCGCCTGTTATAATTCTCCAAGTGTGTCTTGGCTTAAATAGAAAATTAGACAATTTGTGGGAAAGAGTATTCTATTTAAAGAAATGCAAGTATATGAAATTTATAAGAAAAGTGAATGAATTTAAGAAATTGTATCAGCATAGATACTAACTCGAAAGCACAGATTTTCAAAAATATTTCGGACTGATTGAGAGAGGAGATACTTTACGTCAGGTAGACATAACTGAGCTGGAGTAAAGTACAGAGGAACTTTTATTTCTTGGAATATTTCTGATAAAAATAGGTACACACGGCTCTTCATTATCCGTCACTTCGTTATCCGGGTGACACCTGCCAAACGCTAGCGGCTGATGTATTCAAAACGACTTTTTACGAAGCATGCAGTTTGTCCACAATGAATTAATGTGTTATTTTCATTTTATCAAAGTTTTTCACACACAATCGTACTATAAAATGAAACATAAACACACCACAAAGAAAATTCTGTTGTTCTTCGACCGAAAACAAATTCCCACAGCAGAAAATCTAAAAAACGTTGACCAGATTCAAAAAACCAAAATGTCATTTTGTCCCCACGTCTGCCGGATAACGAAGAGTCGAGTGTACTTTTCTTTAAATGAGTTATTTTTAAGTTTTGCGCATACTTTGCCTTCGAACCTTTGCATATTTTTCCCATATTCCTTTAATGTATCTCAATATGAACTCATTTTTTAGGAAATATATCAAGACTAGCTAATACTGCCAAAAACTTGTAACATTCGTTAAAGGATGAAGTGAAAAATATGAGATGTTCGAAGCCAGAGTTCTGTAGTTCAATAGTAATAACCTTCCCGATTTGAGAGCTCTCTCCGGTTGAGGTTTTTTCTGTACCGATTTGAAGGTATATCAGAGAGAACTTATCTAAAAATCCGTTGGAAATTCGAACGTTTAAACCGACAAGTTAAACAAAAGTAAGCAAGTTCATGAACCGAAATATTACTGCTCGAATTCAAAGAGAAAGCAGTTATATATTTTAATTAAATTGCAATTCGAACATCCTGTCATCTTGAAATTTCACAAAAAATCACTTTACAGCAAAAGTTTCCACACTGTTTTGTTGACATTCGGTGCAAACACAAGTAGAGTTTGATTGTCTAATAGTGTCTTGGATAAAATGCAAATGGAACTCTATTTGCAGAAAAAGCCGTTGATGTTCGAAGAATTCAAATTCAATTTCGAATTTTTATACTAAATTTTCGAACAAAGTGGGGAAAATTTATCAAATATCACATTAAAAAGCTGGCAAAAGAGTTACTCAGTGATTATGGAGTGATTAAATAATGGGACAGAAAGAATAAACGTCGTTGCTTTGTGTTTTTCCTCAGAACAAAGTGTAGACCAATACATTTTGACACAAGGGGTAATTCATAGTCAATCATATTGGCTCGGGTTCCCAAAAAAATATATGGGTTTCCCGGGTTTCCTGAAAAAAATGTATGGGTTCCCCAGCCAGATTGGCTCGAGTTCCCCGAAATGAGTTACCCCTCGTTTTGACACTTGAGCACTTCGATTCGAATACGATGTACTTTGGCCACCTTGCGAAATTATCAAGAAGTGAGAATGTTTCGTTTTTGGCTTTTCAAATAGATCTTTGAGTTTTTCAATATCTACTTGTGAATGATAAGATTGTTGACGATTGAAGTGTCAGGAATACCGAATTTCGAAATGGCAGAACATTCGGCGCTAAAACGGTGAGTACGTGAACTTGCACTTTAGGCTTTCTGTGGATTTTCGGATAGGGTTAGCTTGGCTTTGGAGTGGCTTTGTCTCTTCGAAAGGTTATTAATGAACGGAACCGTGTGCGAAACCTGAAAACCTTCCCTTATATTACTTTTCCCAATTTCAACCAGAACTGAATTAATGCAAATCTTTGTCTAACAAAAGCAATCTCACCTTCTTATGCTTTCTAAGGTTCATCACAAGCTTTATGTGATATATTTCACAGTCAAAGAGGAATACCTAAACCAAAGTCACTCTTATAGTGAATTTTCTTCTGAAAAGACACCAGAAAAAGAGAGAAAGAGCCTCGGGAAATGTGGCTAAAAGAAGGAATCGAAAAAAAGAAGATCCCTCGAGAGATTGAATCGATGAAGAAGGAACTTTGCATTCTTGATAAAGTAGCTGGTTTGGGATTGAGATTGACTTGGGGATGGGAATAGATATTTTATGTGATGCGTTATTATGCGTAAAGACCCATATGATAAATTATTATTCATCATACACACCGACAATTTGCTCCTTCATATATTTTCTTGGCCACAAGATGGATGAATATTAAATCTCTTGCTAAACACTTTTTAGCATTCTGCAACCAAGTCCCCTCACCTCTTCATAGCTACTACCATCTCAGCTTCCCTAGCAACTGCTGCTCCTCTCTCTCTCTCATTTTTTTTGCATCTTGCCGATGAGATTGTTGGGTAAATTGTCGCACACAAGATAATTCTTCCGTTTTTGCTTAATAGCATGCGCGAGAGTCAGAAAAGCTCAAAAGAAGTCAATTCGATGGCAAAATACCTCAACTATCTTTATTGGTTCAGTGAAAGAGTCCACGACACGAAATAGTGGCCAGAGTGATATCAACTTCTATCCGTGAGACACAACACCGGCACCCAGCAACATTTTAAGCAATCATAGTGTTTGATCTCTCGCTGATTTCTCTATTTGCCTCACCTTCCGCCTGACTTTAGGGGCCAGACTGTGGGAGAACATTTTAATCTTCGTGGATTCTCATTCTTTCACATGGCCTCACAAATGAGGCTTTAATTTTAGCACATTATACTAAACAAAACATGCACTAACAGCGTGCACTTGATTGCATCACATCTTAAAGTGATCGTTTTCCTTACATTTGCAACACTAAAGGACTCAACCTTGTAATTTTCTCTTTCTTTTTCTTCTTTTATTTCCCATTTGACCTCTTTTTGTAATTAGGTCAAGTCTTTTTTTTTTTATTTTTCAAACCTTGAAGCTTTGCTGTATTATAATTATAACTTTAAATAAATAATAAGTACTATAGAGCTTGGCTTTCAGGCTTCGCACAGACTCTGGCTTCGAACTGAGTCACTGAGTAGCTCTTTTGCCAGATTTTTAAGGTGATATTTCTTAAATTTTCCCTACCTTGTGTCTTGGCTAAAAGGTAAATGGAACTCTATCTGCATAAAATTCGTTGCTGTTCGAAGAATTCAAAATTAATTTCGAATTTCCACAATAAATTTTCGCGCAAAATGGGGAAAATTTATGAAATATTACACTAAAAGTCAAAATTACGCGATTATGGAGTGCTTTCCGTACAGAAGTAGATCATGAAAAAATCGAAAATCTCTTGGAAGATCTAAAAAAGAGACTTTCTTAGTTTTTAATACTTTCGCAAAGTGGCAGAAGTTACATTCTGTTCGAATTTCGAAGTGCTCAAATGTTAAAATGTGACGGTCTTCACATTGTAGTGACGAAAAAAACAGAATAACGACGTTTACTGCTCTTGGCCTAGTATTTAATCACTCCATAATCACTGAGTAACTCTTTTGCGAGCTTTTTAGTGTGATATTTGATAAATGTCCCCCACCTGTTCGAAAACTTAATATGAAAATTCGAAATTGAATTTGAATTCATCGAACTTTAACGACTTTTTGTGCAAAAAGAGTTCCATGGACTTTTTATCCAAGACACTATTGGAGAATCAATATCTACTTCTATTTGGGTTCATTAAATAATGGGACAGAAGGAATAAATATTAGTTGCTTTGTGTTTTTCCTCACAAAAAAAGCGAAGACCTACACATTGTGGCAATTGAGTACTTCGAAATTCGAATAACGTACTTCAGCCATCTTGCGGAATTATAAAGAAGTAGGAATGTATCTTTTTTACTTTTCAAATTGTCGTGGAGGAATGCGGCCCTGTATGTGGAACAGGTGTGGAACGTAAGCTTCCCCCTATGATAAAGTAAGACGCAAAAAGAGGTCGTACTTCCTTTTTGCGCTGACAGCTTAAGTCTCTATCCATATCTGTGCTGGCCATCATTTCCACTCTGAATATCTCGATACCAGAAGTGTTTTGGCTACAACCCTAGGATTGAGTGTTCTAACCTCATTTCCTCCCCTCCCATATCACAAACAGAGCTTCGAATTTTTCAAACTCCGCTTGTGTATGGTAAGATTGCTAGGCTGTCTATTACACTTTTAAAGAAACAGTCAAATAAATTGTATTAAAAGCATTAAAAGAGTGGTAAAATACATAAATATTCCTGTATGAGAATTCTGAAATTTGCTATGACATTGTCACGCGTGAGTTCGGAATTTCATAATGCCAATCAAGGTTCTTTGTCATGTCACATGAGTTCGAAAATGCATTTAATTGACATTTTATTGAAATTTCTTTCGACTTCACTGCTATTTTAATTGTCAGATATCTCAGTGACTTCTGACATTGTCACATGACAATGTCACGGTTACAGAATCACTTTTTTGAAAAACTCTCCTGAGATTCGAACGCAATTAGTCAAAAACTTAGGAAGGAAGGGGAGATGGGATTCCTAACCTCAATGGCAAAGTTTTCCTATTTTACTTACTTAGGTGGCTGCAACGTCCCCATAAGGGACCAGGCCTTTTGCACTAACCTCCTCCAGTTCTGGCGACTCTCCTTGAGCTCTCTCTAGAAACGTAGCATAGGTCGCTGTCGAAAGTCCAGTCCGTCCTATCGGAGGTTCCTTACGAGATTTCGTAACAATTTTGCTTTTACGTGGAGGGGTTGTTAGCCCTTCGACCAACACTCTCTAGCGGGATTCTATAACAATATGACAATGTCATATGACAAATGTAGTTTTTTTTCTTCATAGAGTTCCATGCAACGGCCATTTGATGCTCACTGGGCTTTTATGTTGTCATGGTCCCGAATTTTACTACGAAAATTTGTCATATGACATTGTCATATCGTTACAGAATTCCTCTTCAGATCCCTTGTTCGTTAGCCTCAGGTTCGTGACTTCCCATTGGGGTTGGTTACCTAATCTCAGGTACCCAAAGATGCCTTATCACGTGAGGGAAAGTTCAATGGAGTAGGTGGAGGACTTTTATTTCAAGTATTTACTTTCATAGCGATATTCTAAAAAATTCTTTAACAAAGTTCGAGCCAGATCAGAATATATGAAATATTTAGACAGTCCCATTAAGTGCGACTTTTGCAAGATTCGTAAAAGTAGCAAGAACAGAAAGTCTTTTCGAAGAAAGCTTTGCATTATCTTGTCCATCTATCTGCTGTGGGGAGGATCTCAAGTGCGTGTTCTCCCTGGGAGGATCTCTGCTAAAAGATCCTCTCGACTCAAGTGCATTAGGGTGTGTCAAAATAAAAAATTTTTTTTAGATCTTTTTGGCCCAGGTGGAAAAATGTTCTATATGATGAGACAATTAAATCCTTCTTAGACATGAAAAATATCGGACGTTGTTTAGAGGTGCTCCAAGGCCACTTTAGGTACAGTGAAAATCACCAAAAATTCATAAATTCGGCCGGAATAAATTTCCCAAAGACAAACTACTGAGAATTTTATCTCAATATTTTAGTGGAATATTGCTAATTTAGTAGACAATGTTTTTGCAAAATTTCATTGAGATCGGATAAGAAATGGATTTTTAAAAAAACAATTGGTAAGTTCAAAACTTTAAGAAATAAGAATGTGCCAACTCACATATTCGCTAATAATTCATCTTCTAGTGATCAGAAGTTAATTAATGATAGCTCATTGGAAAGGTAATGAGTTGTACTACAATGTTTGTAAACATACCAAGTTTGGAAAATCACCGCAAGGTGGCTCAAACATGAAATGTCAGTAAAATTTGCCAAAATTTTACCCTAGAGTTGGTAACTTGAAAATTCATCTATAGAAAACTTTAAAAAAATATTGAAGTACTGTCTTTTGCTGATCGTAAAGGATACGTAGGATTACTTATTATCTATATGATCCCCCGTTCGGACCACTATAAATGCATGATTTGTGTGATAGAGGCTTCCTACAAAAATACAAACACTCTAGCTTAGAGCAAAATTCATTGGAAATTGTCTAGAGCGCACTGAAAATGTAACTCTATGGAAACTCTATCAAGTGGAATTCTTCAGGGGGCCACCTTGATTAGAATCAAGCGTCAATTTGATCTTTAACATCTACTTATTAAGCACAAAGGAAATTTCTTGAGGACATAGGACGTTCCAAACATTTTATTTTCTTTTTTTTCCTCACTTTTTAAATTGATCTAAAAAGTAACAAAAAATGTCCTAATGTTTTCTTATGTTTTCAGACATAAGAAAAAGATTGGGCGCTGTTTAAAAGTGGTACAATGGATTTTAAATTGGTTAAAAATTAAGAAAAATAACTACGATTGTCAAGAAATCAATTTCTATACTGAAACTCAAATAAAATATTTAAGAAGTCTCTTTTTCTTCTTGTAAGGAACACATAGTACTGCATTTCGTTTGTCTACGAACTCCTGCTCTGATTATATAAAAGGTCCCATTTCAGTGATAAAGGCATGGATAGAGTCACCGGAGTTACCTTAAATATAAAAATTGAAATCTGTCTTATCCCTTTTAGAGAAATTTTGTTTTCCACTTTACTTCAAGATATTTAAAAAGAATGCCTTAATTTCTAATTCTTTTACAGTGCTATTACACAAGGCTTTCCACAATTTAACTTTACATTAAATTTTGAGCATTAAGATGTTACAATGATAATGATTTTACAATTTAATTGTTTTTACAATGGCCTAAAACGCAAAATCCTTTCCTCCTAAGACCTGTCCTTGACAAATTTCTTTTAACCCCCAAAAGAAATCTTCATGTAAATTTTTTACGAAGCTTTTTTTTAATTTACCCAAGTGGCAAAATATTTTTCTTTTATTTTTCTTGACCCGGTCTTTACATCGTCCTAAAACACAATGTCCTTTCATCCTAAGACATATAATAATGATAAATTTTTTCTAGCCCCCGCAAGACGTTTTCAAGTAAATTTTTTACGAAGTTTTGTTTTTAATTTACCAAAGAAGCAAAATCTTTGTTTTTTTTTTTAATTTTTTTACCCTGTTTTTACAACGACCTAAATCACAAAATCTTTTCCTCCTAAGACCTGTCCTTGATATTTTTTTTTAGCCCCCAGAAGACGTTTTCATGTAAATTTTTCACGAAGCTTTTTTCTTTAATTTACCCAACTAGCCAAATATTTTTTTAATTGACCCTGTCTTTACGTCGATCTAAAACAAAACACAAAATTTTTTCCTCGTAAGAC
Organism: Phlebotomus papatasi; assembly: GCF_024763615.1. NCBI lineage: Eukaryota > Metazoa > Arthropoda > Insecta > Diptera > Psychodidae > Phlebotomus > Phlebotomus papatasi. The sequence continues at coordinate 18,239,215 of NC_077224.1, forward strand.
CTGTCCTTGATAATTTTTTTAGCCCCCAGAAGACGTTTTCATATAAATTGTTTACGAAGCTTTTTTTTTAATTTACCAAAGAAGCAAAATCTTTGTTTTTCTTTATTTTTTTTACCCTGTTTTTACATCGACCTAAATCACAAAATCTTTTCCTCCTAAGACCTGTCCTTGATATTTTTTTTAGCCCCCAGAAGACGTTTTCACGTAAATTTTTTACGAAGCTTTTTTTTTAATTTACCCAAGAAGCAAAATCTTTGTTTTTTTAACCCTGTTTTTACATCGACCTAAACCACAAAATCTTTTCCTCCTAAGACCTGTCCTTGATACTTTTTTTAGCCCCCAGAAGACGTTGTCACGTAAATTTTTCACGAAGCTTTTTTTTTTATTTACCCAAGAAGCCAAATTTTTTTTTATTTGACCCTATCTTTACGTCGACCTAAACAAAACACAAATTCTTTCCTCGTAAGACCTGTCCTTGATAATTTTTTTTAGCGCCCAGAAGACGTTTTCATATAAATTTTTTACGAAGCTTTTTTTTTTAATTTACCCAAGAAGCAAAATCTTTGTTTTCTTAACCCTGTTTTTACATAGACCTAAAACACAAAATCTTTTCCTCCTAAGACCTGTCCTTGATATTTTTTTTAGCCCCCAGAAGACGTTTTCACGTAAATTTTTCACGAAGCTTTTTTTTAATTTACCCAAGTAGCCAAATATTTTTTTTAATTGACCCTGTCTTTACGTCGACCTAAAACAAAACACAAATTTTTTTCCTCGTAAGACCTGTCCTTGATAATTTTTTTTAGCCCCCAGAAGACGTTTTCTACGGAGCTTTTTTTTTAATTTACCCAAGAAGCATATTTGACCCTGTTTTTACATCGTCCTCCTAAGACCTGTCCTTGATATTTTTTTTTTTTCAGTAAATTTTTCACGAAGCCCCAAGAAGACGTTTACATCATATAAATTTTTTTTTTTTCACGTAAATTTTTCACGAAGCTTTTTTTTTAATTTACCCAAGAAGCATAAGACCTGTTTGTTTTTTTACCCATATAAATTGTTTGTTTTTACCAAAGAACATCGACCTAAACCACAAAATCTTTTCCTCCTAAGACCTGTCCTTGATATTTTTTTTTTTTCAGCCCCCAAGAAGAAGACGTTTTACACGTAAATTTTTCACGAAGCTTTTTTTTTAATTTACCCAAGAAGCAAAATCTTTGTTTTTTTAACCCTGTCTTTACGTCGACCTAAGACAAAACACAAAATTCTTTCCTCGTAAGACCTGTCCTTGATAATTTTTTTTAGCGCCCAGAAGACGTTTTCATATAAATTTTTTACGAAGCTTTTTTTTTTTAATTTACCCAAGAAGCAAAATCTTTGTTTTCTTAACCCTGTTTTTACATAGACCTAAAACACAAAATCTTTTCCTCCTAAGACCTGTCCTTGATATTTTTTTTAGCCCCCAGAAGACGTTTTCACGTAAATTTTTCACGAAGCTTTTTTTTAATTTACCCAAGTAGCCAAATATTTTTTTTAATTGACCCTGTCTTTACGTCGACCTAAAACAAAACACAAAATTTTTTCCTCGTAAGACCTGTCCTTGATATTTTTTTAGTCACCAGAAGATGTTTTCACGTGAATTTTTCAAGAAGCTTTTTTTTTAATTTACCCAAGTAGCAAAATATTTTTTTTATCCTGCTTTTGAATCGTCCTAAAACGCAAAATCCTTTCCTTGCGAGAATTGAAATTTGACAGATATCTTAAGAGTCCAAATGTAAGTAATGCTGAAATCGAGAAATTAACCGGAAGGTGTGTCATACCACTATCTGAAAGATTATAATTCGGTTCAAGAATTTTATGACTGTTGCTGAGAAACCAGGACTAAGTGGCCGAACCTCTAATATTCAGGACAAGAGGATGTAACAGAAAGTGCAAGAGGTTTTTGAGAAGCAATTCGATCTTTTCTTGTAAAATGTTGGCAAATAAATGGGAATACATTGGAGCTTCGTTCATAAAATCAAGAGGAGGAATGATTTAATAACTTTCAAACTTCAGGCTGTTCCCATTGGACCGACAAACAGCGTCAAAATGCTAAAACAAGGTTGCGGAAACTCAACGTTCATCTTTTCAAAGGTTTCAAGGCTATGGGAAACATATTTAACCCGTCCTACACTCTGGAAGATTAAGAAATACTGGGGAATTTTGAAGACAAATCTCAGGAAAATGGGTCAGACATCTGAAAGCTTACCAGATTTTGATAGGAAGTGTTAGAAATCCGTTCAAAACCGTGGGTTTATCAAGTCCCTAATTGGGGGAATTAGGAAGAAGGTGTGATAATTCAATGAGAAATCATTGGATTAAAAAAAAACCAAAATTTACATGCTTTTATAAAACATTAGATATGGAGATCTGGTGCCAGAGATCCTTGGGAACCCACGCGAATTCGGTCCTGGTAAGAGTAATAAAGTAATACAGAATAAAATAAAATAAATAAATAAAAATAATTATTTCAATTCAATTTTTTCAATGTTTTTTTTTATTTGTTCTCTTTTTGCTGCAAGAGCGCTTGAAAATTAGTTTCATTTTTTGTCATTGTATTATACGACTTGGAATTTTCAAGGCCAATGAAAAAATTCCGTATTTATTTTTAACTGATTTAGACGAAATGTAGAAATGTAGTTTTTTTCTGATAGATCTTGAAGTTTTACACACGTTCGATCAATTTTAACTGCTCAAACGTCAAGAAAGAACAGTTTTAACAATCGTGTTTTATCAACATATCTCGATCCTGGTTACCAAACGGTAAGAGATATTGACTTCCGGCCTTCGCTGACCCCACCCCCACGAGTCAACATTTTCTATCGAACTAATTTACCAAAATTACCCCCACCCCTTTATCCCCTCCAAAAACATGTTTTTGACTTTGAAAACAATTGGCCTTGGCGATTTCGCTCATTTTTGGAAATGTTTTAGAGATAGTCCAGCTGAAGATTTCGTCCTTTGACACCTTTTACCGAAAAAAACGTCAGTGTCAGTTTTTAAAGGTCAAAGGCCTAATTTTCACCCGAATTGGTCAATTAATTACTTAAAACTTGAATTTTGAAACCCTCTTCATGAACAATTTTCAACTTCAAGACGGTTTTGTGGTGATTTATAGACAAATTAAATTCGTCAATAATTTTATATGCACCAGAAGAATTGCGAAAATGCATAAAGGCAAAGCTTTTTCTCTGGTGTTCGAGCGGTTCGCCAAGCCTGGGACGCTCTGCCTCCCGTTTATTTGGTTAAATTTTTTATGCTGAAATTCACTGCTGTAAAAGTTTAAAAGCTTATCTCCTACATTCCAAATAGTATTTTCTGAAAGATATTGATGTCTGAGGATAAAATGTTCGCCTTAGCTATATCTAAAACATATCCAAAAATGAAAAGGATCGATGGTTTCGATCTGAAGATATGTCCAAAATAGTGATCTCTAGAGGGGAAGACTAGACATTGGGATGAAACTGAAGTTACTGGATCGACTTATGGGGGGAACTCAGAATATTCCAAGTTGATATCTCCATTATATTGTCCATAAAATGGGATAAAATGATTTAAGTGAAAAATTTATGTGAAAATGTTTTTTGGGGATTAAAAGAAATTTGTCAAGGACATGTCTTAGGAGGAAAGGATTTTGTGTTTTAGGTCGATGTAAAAACAAGGTCAAAAAATTAAAAAAAAAAGATTTTGCCACTTGGGTAAATTAAAAAAAAAAAGCTTCGTGAAAAATTTACATGAAGAAGTCTTTTGGTGGTTAAAAGAAATTATCAAGGACAGGTCTTAGGAGGAAAGAATTTTGTGGTTTAGGTCGATGTAAAAAAAGGGTAAAAAAAATTAAAAAAAAAAAAAAAAGATTTTGCTACTTGACTAAATAAAAAAAAAGCTTCGTGAAAAATTTACATGAAGAAGTCTTTTGAGGGTTAAAAGAAATTATCAAGGACAGGTCTTTGGAGGAAAAGATTTTGTGGTTTAGGTCGATGTAAAAACAGGGTTAAAAAAACAAAGATTTTGCTTCTTGGGTAAATTAAAAAAAAACTTCGTAAAAATTTATGTGAAAACGTCTTACGGGGGCTAGAAAAAATTTATCATTATTATCTGTCTTAGGATGAAAGGACATTGTGTTTTAGGACGATGTAAAGACCGGGTCAAGAAAAATTAAAGAAAAATATTTTGCCACTTGGGTAAATTAAAAAAAAGCTTCGTAAAAAATTTACGCGATAACGTCTTCTGGGGGCTAAAAAAAATATCAAGGACAGGTCTTAGGAGGAAAAGATTTTGTGATTTAGGTCGATGTAAAAACAGGGTAAAAAAAATTAAAGAAAAACAAAGATTTTGCTTCTTTGGTAAATTAAAAAAAAGCTTCGTAAACAATTTATATGAAAACGTCTTCTGGGGGCTAAAAAAATTATCAAGGACAGGTCTTACGAGGAAAAAATTTTGTGTTTTGTTTTAGGTCGACGTAAAGACAGGGTCAATTAAAAAAAATTTTTGGCTAATTGGGTAAATTAAAAAAAAGCTTCGTGAAAAATTTACGCGATAACGTCTTCTGGGGGCTAGAAAAAAATATCAAGGACAGGTCTTAGGAGGAAAAGATTTTGTGGTTTAGGTCGATGTAAAAACAGGGTAAAAAAACAAAGATGCTTCTTGGGTAAATTAAAAAAAAAGCTTCGTGAAAAATTTACGTGAAAACGTCTTCTGGGGGCTAAAAAAAATATCAAGGACAGGTCTTAGGAGGAAAAGATTTTGTGGTTTAGGTCGATGTAAAAACAGGGTAAAAAAACAAATATGCTTCTTGGGTAAATTAAAAAAAAAGCTCCGTAAAAAATTTATATGAAAACGTCTTCTGGGGGCTAAAAAAAATTATCAAGGACAGGTCTTACGAGGAAAAAAATTTGTGTTTTGTTTTAGGTCGACGTAAAGACAGGGTCAATTAAAAAAAATATTTGGCTACTTGGGTAAATTAAAAAAAAGCTTCGTGAAAAATTTACGTGAAAACGTCTTCTGGGGGCTAAAAAAAATATCAAGGACAGGTCTTAGGAGGAAAAGATTTTGTGTTTTAGGTCTATGTAAAAACAGGGTTAAGAAAACAAAGATTTTGCTTCTTGGGTAAATTAAAAAAAAAAGCTTCGTAAAAAATTTATATGAAAACGTCTTCTGGGCGCTAAAAAAAATTATCAAGGACAGGTCTTACGAGGAAAGAATTTGTGTTTTGTTTAGGTCGACGTAAAGATAGGGTCAAATAAAAAAAAATTTGGCTTCTTGGGTAAATTAAAAAAAAAGCTTCGTGAAAAATTTACGTGACAACGTCTTCTGGGGGCTAAAAAAAGTATCAAGGACAGGTCTTAGGAGGAAAAGATTTTGTGGTTTAGGTCGATGTAAAAACAGGGTTAAAAAAACAAAGATTTTGCTTCTTGGGTAAATTAAAAAAAAAGCTTCGTAAAAAATTTACGTGAAAACGTCTTCTGGGGGCTAAAAAAAATATCAAGGACAGGTCTTAGGAGGAAAAGATTTTGTGATTTAGGTCGATGTAAAAACAGGGTAAAAAAAATAAAGAAAAACAAAGATTTTGCTTCTTTGGTAAATTAAAAAAAAAGCTTCGTAAACAATTTATATGAAAACGTCTTCTGGGGGCTAAAAAAATTATCAAGGACAGGTCTTACGAGGAAAAAATTTTGTGTTTTGTTTTAGATCGACGTAAAGACAGGGTCAATTAAAAAAATATTTGGCTAGTTGGGTAAATTAAAGAAAAAAGCTTCGTGAAAAATTTACATGAAAACGTCTTCTGGGGGCTAAAAAAAAAATATCAAGGACAGGTCTTAGGAGGAAAAGATTTTGTGATTTAGGTCGTTGTAAAAACAGGGTAAAAAAATTAAAAAAAAAACAAAGATTTTGCTTCTTTGGTAAATTAAAAACAAAACTTCGTAAAAAATTTACTTGAAAACGTCTTGCGGGGGCTAGAAAAAATTTATCATTATTATATGTCTTAGGATGAAAGGACATTGTGTTTTAGGACGATGTAAAGACCGGGTCAAGAAAAATAAAAGAAAAATATTTTGCCACTTGGGTAAATTAAAAAAAAGCTTCGTAAAAAATTTACATGAAGATTTCTTTTGGGGGTTAAAAGAAATTTGTCAAGGACAGGTCTTAGGAGGAAAGGATTTTGCGTTTTAGGCCATTGTAAAAACAATTAAATTGTAAAATCATTATCATTGTAACATCTTAATGCTCAAAATTTAATGTAAAGTTAAATTGTGGAAAGCCTTGTGTAATAGCACTGTAAAAGAATTAGAAATTAAGGCATTCTTTTTAAATATCTTGAAGTAAAGTGGAAAACAAAATTTCTCTAAAAGGGATAAGACAGATTTCAATTTTTATATTTAAGGTAACTCCGGTGACTCTATCCATGCCTTTATCACTGAAATGGGACCTTTTATATAATCAGAGCAGGAGTTCGTAGACAAACGAAATGCAGTACTATGTGTTCCTTACAAGAAGAAAAAGAGACTTCTTAAATATTTTATTTGAGTTTCAGTATAGAAATTGATTTCTTGACAATCGTAGTTATTTTTCTTAATTTTTAACCAATTTAAAATCCATTGTACCACTTTTAAACAGCGCCCAATCTTTTTCTTATGTCTGAAAACATAAGAAAACATTAGGACATTTTTTGTTACTTTTTAGATCAATTTAAAAAGTGAGGAAAAAAAAGAAAATAAAATGTTTGGAACGTCCTATGTCCTCAAGAAATTTCCTTTGTGCTTAATAAGTAGATGTTAAAGATCAAATTGACGCTTGATTCTAATCAAGGTGGCCCCCTGAAGAATTCCACTTGATAGAGTTTCCATAGAGTTACATTTTCAGTGCGCTCTAGACAATTTCCAATGAATTTTGCTCTAAGCTAGAGTGTTTGTATTTTTGTAGGAAGCCTCTATCACACAAATCATGCATTTATAGTGGTCCGAACGGGGGATCATATAGATAATAAGTAATCCTACGTATCCTTTACGATCAGCAAAAGACAGTACTTCAATATTTTTTTAAAGTTTTCTATAGATGAATTTTCAAGTTACCAACTCTAGGGTAAAATTTTGGCAAATTTTACTGACATTTCATGTTTGAGCCACCTTGCGGTGATTTTCCAAACTTGGTATGTTTACAAACATTGTAGTACAACTCATTACCTTTCCAATGAGCTATCATTAATTAACTTCTGATCACTAGAAGATGAATTATTAGCGAATATGTGAGTTGGCACATTCTTATTTCTTAAAGTTTTGAACTTACCAATTGTTTTTTTAAAAATCCATTTCTTATCCGATCTCAATGAAATTTTGCAAAAACATTGTCTACTAAATTAGCAATATTCCACTAAAATATTGAGATAAAATTCTCAGTAGTTTGTCTTTGGGAAATTTATTCCGGCCGAATTTATGAATTTTTGGTGATTTTCACTGTACCTAAAGTGGCCTTGGAGCACCTCTAAACAACGTCCGATATTTTTCATGTCTAAGAAGCATTTAATTGTCTCATCATATAGAACATTTTTCCACCTGGGCCAAAAAGACTTTTTTTTTTTGAAACACCCTAAAGTGCATTTTGGAGCGATTGGTGCATTGATTAGTCACCGATTTATCGCAGAGTTTCAATCACCAAGTCGATGATCGGTCGAGTACGCTGGATTTGATCGATATCTCTCAGGGAATGGACTGAAGAACATGCCACTCCAATCTTGCTGACCATTCCACCCAAGCACTCTTCACTCTCTTGGCCATTTAAATGCTCTCCAATGTCCGCATTTTGAGATTTTCCCATCGCATTTCATCTCTTGGTCGGAATGGTTGTCCCACCAAAAAAGGGACTCCTGACCACTTTTGGTAGCACTCACTGTGCCCTTTGTGGACAATTTCCTCAAATTCCCAACACCATCCATCATCCAAAATGCACCAGGGCTGTTTAATAAGCCAACAACAACATATAATACCAAATTGGACTCTTGGTGAATTGTTGATCTTCCGAAAGGTAGGGATTGGACTTCTCTGGGGGCTTTTGAGAATTTTTCTCTAGAAATTTTTTTTTCTCTTGGTTATTACTGAAATTCCCACATTGTGGCTCAGTTCAGCCCTGGTGATCTCCAGATGGCAAAAAGTCCCTTCACGTGCCCTCAGAAAAAGCGACGAATGATGAAATTTGCACAAGAGATATTCGCAATGGAAACAGAGGCACAACTTATAGACATGGCTGAATTTAATTGTATAAATTCTTCTTCTTTGGAAATTTTGGCCAACGTGAGGACATGCATGACCCTTTCTGCCGTGGCCAAAAACTCTCTTCTTGGCCCATGGTGTATAAAGCTTGGGAGATGCGGACGGGCACACAAAACTGGACAATTGTGCTAATAAATCACTTGTTTGTGGTGCGCCTGTCAACATCAAAATTCAATCCGCACAGTGGAGCGTGTTTTCAATGCGAAAAATCCACACTGTACCTCGCTTTTTTACTGCCCAATTCCTGGTGACCCCCTCGACTCTGCCCCTGTTTTTCGGGTCGCTCAATTGCATTATCTATTGCAACGTGCTAAAGATTTCCTTCTAATTATGAAGTCATAGCAATAAACTAATTCCCAATACATTTGCATCAATTGCATTCTATTGCAATGCTACATCATGTGGCTAATGCTGTGACATCAATTGCATTATTTGGTTACTTTTATATTCCGGTTAAAGGAGATTTCGGAACCTATAGCAGGAAATAGGGAAGTCATTTAATTAATCGCCTAAAATATTTTAATCCAATCGCGTTCTCTAATTAGGTAGAGCTTGAAAGCTTGCAATGCTTACAAAGCTCTAGCTCAGAGGTGAGCAAGAACCATTTGAAACCGAACAATCGTCAAATGAAAATTTTCCTTCAATGATCAAAACACTACCTGGACGACCTGGGCAAATTAATTCAATTGCTTGTACCGGGCGGACTCGATTTCACAACTTTGAGAGTCGAGGTCACCCCAAGACGAAAAATACTTTTTAAGTTTTGCCCAGAGCTTTCGGTTCCGATCGATGACACCTTTTCATTCGCAATCACCGGAGAAGTCCCTGATTAGATCATTGCGCCAGTCTCATCCACAAAAAGCTGTGGTGGTGTCCCATTCCTAAGGTGTCTGTCTGCACCCATTACTGTTTCTACCTGCGCTGTCGAAGCCTCTCGAGATTATCCTTTTGGACCAGATGACTGCGTATCTGGACCATACTAATCTTCAGTGTGAATTTCAGTCTGGGTTTCGTAGGAATCACAACATTGTCTCGGGTGATATTGCTTGGGCTTTGGATAGAACTATGTTTAGCATTCTGGTCATTTTGGACTTCTCTTTGCTATGTAACAAACTGCAGGGACTCTTTGGTTGTTCTACAGTATTTAGTGATTCCAAATAACCGGGTTTTTGGGATAGACGGTTAACCGGTTTTGGACGGGTATGAAACCGGTTAACCGGTTTAAAGCCGGTTTCAAAATTAGGATTTTATAACTAGTTAAATTTTATTAAACTTAAGTTTAGAAAATTTGAATCGTGGAAGAAAAATAATATTCGTAAAAATATTAAAAAAAAAAGAATATTGGAAGGATAGTACCAAGATTTTTCGCTACCTATATTCTCTATAAAGTTTTTTTTTTAAATCTTGTAAAAGTATTGTCAAAATTATTCTTTTTTTAACAACAAAAATACAGATTTTTCAATCGGGAATCGTTTCTAAAGTCAATTTTTTAGATCAATCTCTACAGAAAACATACCGATGCATAATTTTTGGTATATTATGAAAACCAAGATTATAATTAACACAAAATTCACAAATAATTTCATAGAAAAAATTTCATAGGCATTTTGAAAAAAAAAGAAGTAAAATAAAAGGAAGCCTTTGTTGTTTATGGCTCCATTGGCTGAGAAGCTAATAAATACCAGATTTTGACAAAAATTTTACAAGAATCTTGTGTAGCAATCTTGGTGAATTTGGATCTAATAAGATATGAAGTTAAAATATAGCAAGATTTAATAAAAAGCTCTATGAAAACAGGGAGTGGTAAACATCCTGTTACTTTTCCACATAAAACAATATTTTACAAGATTGTACTAAATTGTTTACAATTTTTTTCTCAGTAGATAATTGATTTTTTAGTCTCTTAAATATTTAATTAGCGTTAAAAGATAAATTTTTTTCAAGTGAATAAGTCTTGAAATAATTTCCGATAACCTTTAAATAAATAATTCTGTTCAAGAGTGGAAAAAACGTACAGAAAACCTATTACTACTGTCCAGTCCATCATGTATTATTAACATTAATACCATACTATACACTACACTTTGAATCATATTGCACTCCGGGTACCCTTGTAAAGTCTAATGCAAAATATTTTTAAACAAAGCAAAATACTCTTAGATCAATTATGAATAAGTTTATACAAGGAAATATTTTGCAGTGTATCTTGATTTTCAAGAAATGAACTTAAACTTAAGAGAAATTTTAAAATTTTTGTAAAGAGACAGTTTTAAACCGGTTTCATCTCTAAAAAACTGGTTTTGAAACCGTCTCCAAAATAGGGCGGTTAACCGGTTTTTCGAAATCGGTTAACCGATGTTGGAATCCTTAACAGTATCCTCCCGTATTATACGGACTTCGCAAATATGATCACATCTCCGCATATGTTGATTCCATACTCGGTCTTCCACTGCCCGGTTATCTCGATACCCCTATGGTGGATTTTATTTCCAGGTTCTTTCGACTGGTATAGGCTGCTGTACCTCGTTGAGTTTGTAGTTGCTGGATCATGTTTCAGGTCTTTGTGCCTCCGTGGCAACACCATGAGGGTATCATTCTCTGAAATGCTTTGCCAAGGGAGCGAAAGAGGGCGTTTATCTTGAGTCATGTCTCGTTCTAATTTAGGGCCAAACTTTGTTCAGAGCACAGTTTGTTTTAAGTATTTTTAAATAAATTGAATTGAAAAAACTACAAGTACAGTAGAGTCTCGCTATAGGCCATCGCTCTATAGTCCACAATTTATCGACCGTTGATTTCAAAACACTGATTTTAAGTTAGGTTATGTTTTTTAGTATGCGACATGCATAATTATTTCAATATTTTTGGCAAACTTTATTAAGTAGTTGTGATAATTGTGATCCACAATGAAGAGAGCAAGGACAAGTACCACAATCGCAAAGAAAGTGGAAGCCGTCGAGCAATTTCAATACTAAAAATCGTTGATAATTTTAAAAAATTACATGGACTATAGTGCGACCCAAGTGTCAAATTTGAAACCAAATATGGACTATAGCGAGACTCTACTGTATATGAGAACGAAACTCATTGACACTGCTGTAGTCGTACTGTATTTGAAAAATTACGAAATTTTCTGTTAAGACGTATGTTCAAGTAGGGTCGAAGGAACACCTATTCATCAGGGAAGACTTATTAGCAATTTCGTTAAATGGCAAGTTCGTCCGTTTCCTATACGAACAGGCTTTCAAATTTCATATCTCAAACGGTACAAAATAGGGTGTCAATCGAGGTGTCAATCGATGTGTCAGTAGGTTATGAAACGATTTCTTAAAGTGCTATTAGGTGTCCGTTCGACCCTATGAATTTTAAATAACATTAAATTGTGTAAAATTGCAAAATTTCATGTGAAACTCACCAAATGTTTCATAAAAAGGCTATTTTTAAGCATAAACGCGAAGGTGTTTAAGAATATAAGGTCTTAAGAGAGTTTCTAGTGTTTCTCATGAGCTGATTTTTCTATCTCAGGTTTAGTGAAACATTTAGAATATTTCTCAGTTTCCCTGAAGCTTTCTAAATTCTTTCTTTGATTCTTGGTAATTTCCTTTTCTCGTAAAATTTCTTGAATTTCTCGGGATTTCGTGAAAGATTTCTCCTACAATTATCACAGGTTTCTCCGTACGTGTTACCCCTTTGGCTATTTTACTTTTGATTCTAAACATTTATAGGTCATCATCAATGGCTCTCAATGTGAAATATTTTCAAACGTTCATGGTAGCAGTTAAAAAGCCTTAACTAATTACAAATGCTCCAATGACTTCTTGCTGCTTCCTGTACTTTTTGATTAGCCTTTCCGGGCAATTTTCTTGCCATCCATCAAACCATGCCACAAAGAAGTCATCTGGGGAAAAAGTGAAGAGCTCAATTGGGGTCCTCAAAGGACGCCGATAAACGTTAATTGCGTCTAATTAGTTGAGCATGAAGGTTCCAAACGAGACATTTGTGGATCTGTCGTCCAAATTCATCAAATTCACTCCATCTTAGGGCACTTTTCCACTTTTCACTGCAAACCAGGCAAGTGTCTTTCTGGCCAAATTGTCCGGGCGCGCGGGGAAGCCTGGGAACGAAGGCGGGAAGTGGATGAAGTGGTGAAGAAAAAAAAAAGAAGATCAGGGAGCATTCAATTCTTCATTTTGCGGAGACAAAGAAAGTTGCGCGGTGGTTTAAATTCCTGTGAATAATGCAAGATGCATAAAAGAGAGATGGAGACAATTTAAAAGTCCATTGCAATGCTGAATTTTGGCGACATTTCCAAACTTGAAATTCTCTGTTTTGTGGTCCTCTCTTTTGTGCTGGACTTCCAATCTCTGTGCGCCCCTTTTTGCACCCAGAAAAACGCAAAATTGGTCGCCAAGATCGCGAACTGATTGAAGGCCCAGGAAGAGAGTTTGTGGGATGGGAAGAGGAGCCAGGGCATAGGAGGGCGCTGTGCAGAGATGTAAAGAATGGAGGCCAAATCTTGGGAAGACTCTGTGGTCCGCCAAGAGTGATGAAATAAAGCATTTCATCACTCTCCCAGATGAACACAGGGATGCTTCCGATCTTTTCATCTGTGCTCACACATTTCATTTTATTATTAAGAGAAGCCCTCTTTTTTCTCTGACCCTCCACACTCATTTCTACTTGTTATTTTCATTGTTATGTTCCTCTTAATGTTTTTATTCCACCGCGAGATCTTTTGAGCCGCACGATCAATTTTCTGTGTGCTCCCTGGGACAAAAATTGTCATTATTCTCCCTTGGATTCCCTTCATCCCCCCAGCTCTTCCCAACCACACCAAATTCCGCATCGTCTTCCCGTTGGAATTCCTTGGCCAGAAGAAGAAAAAAAAATTGCGCGCAAATCAATCTGCCATCCTCAAAAACTCACAAACTGGTTAATTATTCTGCAATTGCAAGAGAAAATTCTTAGCAATTTCTTTGAGATGAGAATTTCTTCATGGACTTTGTATCTTTTTTTTTGTCTTTCGGTCCTCAATCAACAATTCACATTTCGTCTCTCAAAATAATTAAATTCTTGTTAAAGTGAAGTAATTCCTTGTTCATCATCGAGGATTTTTCCAAGAAATTGCCCATAAGAAGCTCACTTGTACCCCTTCACTAATTGATGTTGATGGAGAAATTTACAGTGATACCGTCTAATTAATTTAATGATCTTTTAATAATGATTTTTGTTATATACATATATTAATTATTACGTATGTAAGTTACGTACAGAGCTTTTTGCTTAAGAAAATAGAAACAAAATTAGAAAGCTTTAACCAGAAAACATAAACACTTTTATCATAATTTTGACCTGAAAATTACCGTCTTATTACACTATGCAACAAATTGACAACTTTTTTTTGGCACACGGATCGCACATGGTACGTTTGATAGGGTCGAGTCTCCTGATCAAGAATCTGCTTTTGGTTTTGTTCCTACACGCAGAGAAATTATGCTCTAGATTCAATCGCAAAATGGGATAATTTTGGGATTGTTTTTATCACATTATGGGATTGAATCTATCCCACAATGCGATTGTTTTTATCGCATTTTGTGATTGTTTTCATCGCATTATGGGATTGTTTTTATCACATTATGGGATTGAATCTATCCCACAATGTTATTGAATCTATCCCACAATGCGATTGTTTTTATCGCATTTTGGGATTGTTTTCATCGCATTATGGGATTGTTTTTATCACATTATGGGATTGAATCTATCCCACAATGCGATTATTTTTATCGCATTTTGGAATTGTTTCTATCGCATTTTGGGATTGTTTCTATCGCATTTTGGGATTGTTTTTATCACATTATGGGATTGAATCTATCCCACAATGTGATTGAATCCCTCCCACAATGCGATTGAATCTATCCCACAATGCGATTGTTTTTATCGCATTTTGGGATTGTTTTTATTACATTATGGTATTGAATCTATCCCACAATATGATTGAATCTATCCAACAATGCGATTATTTTTATCGCATTTTGTGATTGTTTTCATCGAATTATGGGATTGATTCTATCGCATTATGAGATTGCTTTCTTCCCACAATGTGATTGAATCTATCCCGCATTGTGCAACAATCCCATAATGCGATAAAATATAACCCAAAATGCGGTAAAACAATCCTAAAATGCGATAACACCAATCGCATTGTGGGATAGATTCAATCACATTGTGGGATAGACTCAATCCCATAATGCGATAAAAAGTGACCCAAAATGCGATAAAAGCAATCCCAAAATGCGATAAAAACAATCGTATTGTGGGATAGATTCAATCCCATAATGTGATAAAAACAATCCCAAGATGCGATAAAAACAATCCCAAAATGCGATAAAAAACAATCGCATTGTGGGATAGATTTAATCACATTGTGGGATTGATTCAATCACATTGTGGGATAAAAACAATCCCATAATGCGATAAAAAGTAACCCTAAAATGCAATAAAAACAATCGCATTGTGGGATAGATTTAATCCCATAATGCGATAAAAAGTAACCCAAAATGCGACAAAAACAATCCCAAAATGCGATAAAAACAATCGCATTGTGGGATAGGTTCAATCACATTGTGGGATAAGTTCAATCGCATAGTGCGATGAAGTCAATCTCAAGATGGGATGAAAACAATCCCATTTTTTCCTAAATTGTAGATTTCCAAAAATCAATCACATTATGGGATAAATTCAATTGCACTGGTTTCTAAAATTCCATCTCAAAATGCGATGAAAACAATCCCATTTGTTCCTAAAATGTGCATTTCTAAAAATCAATCACATTAGGGGATAAAATCAATCACATTGTTTCTAAAATTCAATCCCATTTCTCCTGGATTCAAGAAATTTTAGGATATTTTTGAGATAAAAATCGTGGGATTGAAACAATCCCATGGGGATTGAATCTGGATACTTGGAAATTTCTCTGTGTGTAGACGTCTCAATTTTTGTTAATTTTTTTTTTATATTTTCTCTGCTTTGCCTTATATTATCCGTTATATCGCGAGTTCTAGTGAACATAAATTAATAAATTTAGGTTTATTGGAAAGGTAATTAGTTGTGCTTCAACTTTGTAATGTACTTGATTTTTGTCGAAAAATTCCTTGGATGCGAAAAAATCAAGTCTATCTAAAAATTCTCAAAAAAATACCTTAGAGGAGCATTTTAAAAAATCATATAAATTAAACTAAACTAAATATCAATGTACTCTCTTCAGCACACAATAGATACCACTTAGGACTACATTTCGTTCATAGATGACATCCTGATCCGATTCCTCTAAATACCGAATTTTTTTATTTTAGCCATTTTCTAAAAATTCGACATCTCTAGCTTAGTGCAAATTCTTCCAAAAAAATATTATTTTCTGGACATATGGATGATGATATCGACTTCAAATGTTCTCACTATCCTCCGTAAGTTGATCTAAGGACTCCAAATGACACTAAAATTTCCTCTACATGAATTTTCTTATCCTCCAGAAACCATTCTCTTGGGAATATCTGAAGAACTAAACAATCGATGACTTTCAGTTTAGGATATGTTTTAGGGAGTTTAGGGAGTGTGTGGGATGTATGGGTGAAAAGTCCGATAGGATGGTCTCTAAAACATATCCTAAACTGAAAGTCATCGATTGTTTAATTCTTCAGATATTCCCAAGAGAATGGTTTCTGGGGGATAAGAAAATTCATGTAGAGGAAATTTTAGTGTCATTTGGAGTCCTTAGATCAACTTACGGAGGATAGTGAGAACATTTGAAGTCGATATCATCATCCATATGTCCAGAAAATAATATTTTTTTGGAAGAATTTGCACTAAGCTAGAGAAATCGTATTTTTAGAAAATGGCTAAAATAAAAAAATAGGTATTTAGAGGAATCGGATCAAGATGTCATCTATGAACGAAATGTAGTCTTAAGTGGTATCTATTGTGTGCTGAAGAGAGTACATTGATATTTAGTTTAGTTTAATTTATATGATTTTTTAAAATGCTCCTCTAAGGTATTTTTTTGAGAATTTTTAGATAGACTTGATTTTTTCGCATCCAAGGAATTTTTCTACAAAAATCAAGTACATTACAAAGTTGAAGCACAACTAATTACCTTTCCAATAAACCTAAATTTATTAATTTATGTTCACTAGAACTCGCGATATAACGGATAATATAAGGCAAAGCAGAGAAAATATAAAAAAAATAATTAACAAAAATTGAGACGTCTAGGAACAAAACCAAAAACAGATTCTTGATCAGGAGACTCGACCCTATCAAACGTACAATGTGCGATCCGTGTGCCAAAAATCGTGTTGCATAGTGTTATCATCTTATGACCGTACTCTGCCTTTCAAAAGCGATCAACAGTGCGTCAGATTACGAAAAATTAAGAATAATAAATCAAGAAAATCAAGGATCTGGGTATACTACGATTTTACAGTCTGTTATCCCTTTAAGGACGATTGGGTCACCGGTGACCCAAAAATGAAATTTTTCCTACGGCCTTCTGAAGTTGTGTTTTGCTCTAAAAAGTCAGAAAAAAAATTTTTTTCCGACCCCCAATTTTAGACCTTCTCGTCCTTAAAGGGTTAAGTAAGATTGTAACCGGGCTAATGTGTGAATTTTTTAAATGATCATCATCGTAATCATTTTCAACAGCTTATCCCTATTGGGATTGCGGGCTATGGACACCCAGGTTTTAACAGCCCACGCCTGCCGAACCTCCGTAACTTCAGGAAGATGTTCGGGTTCGATCTCAAGGCGCTTCCAGACAAGATCCTGAACTTGATTCAGCCACCTTGCTCTAGATCCGCCCCGAGGTCGACGCCTCTTTAGGTCCTTGACAGACTTACGACTTAAGTCGAGAGATGACTTAGTGGAAAATGATGGAAAAGTAGTTTAACCATTATTTCTAATTACGCTAAGCCGTTACTCGGCTAATCCTTAGGTCTGTCAAGGCCCTCAGCCTGCATAGCTTAGGTTTTTTTTAGGACAATTTGTCCTTCCGGTGAGCGTTGGAATCTGTTGATCAAATTCTATGAATCAAACATACAATTTCACCAGAGCTTCCGACACTTATCGTGTTTTCCTCAGTGGCTCTTGGTTGGTCTTTTCTTTAGGATTTTTGTCAGTAATTCCTCTACTTTCTTATGCATCAGTTTTTTTGAATTTGGTTAGGAGCGAATTTTCTTCTTTCTTTTATACACAGCGAAATAGACTGATACTAAAACGGACTGGTTGACTATCCACTGGTAAAAATAAAAGAGTCAAATTGACCCTTTTCAACAAAACTGGATCATATTTGATCCTTTGAAAGGTTCACTTGAATCTTTTGAAATTTTTTATGCACATTTATTACGATAGATTATGTTTTATCGTAAATTTAATACTCTTCTCATTTTTATCTCATCTGAGTGAACATCAAAGACGAGTTTTTCATTGTTTTTATTCGTTTATTCCGGAGATAAATAGGTGCCAAAACAGTGACCCTTTCCAAGGATAATCGGTGGCCCTTTCATTTTCACCAGTGTCAAAGCAGGCGGACATTCGTTTTTTTTATGAAAATACCGTTGAATCATTCCTAATAACGATTTTTCAAAGTCAAAGGTTGAAAAGGTTCTAGAAAGTATATTTCTCAACCGAATGGTATCATTTTTGGGTTCGTTGGAAAGGTCTAGAGGAATTCCTGACAAGCCTAAACCGATTCCAACCGGTTATGAATTGGTAGTGAACCGATTATGAAACGATAAGAGATTTTTGTTCACAAATAAAATGCATTACTCCTAAGAGAATCTGATTGGGGCACTCTATGGGTCAAGTGGTAGGGCACTCGCTCTATGAAGCAGATGTCTCGGGTTCGAATCCTCTTTAGGTCATCCGGAATTTTTCTGGCGTTAAAGGTGTTCGAAGTGCATCCACTGAACTTCACTGCACTTAACTCCACGGGACATGGGACTGGCAACATCATCCCGTCATCGATGGAATCATCACTTCTCGCCAGAGTGTCCCACTTTTTGCCACTTGAATTGAAATCTCAATTTTTCCATTACTTGTGAAATAAATTATCCTTAAAATTATTTGTTTCTCTACTGCTGTTACTTATAGAGTTGAAAAACACTATTTTTTTGTTTTGAATTTAAATGTTTGAGCATTTTTTAGAGGCATATTTTAAGCAAGTGCATCGAATGTATTATTTCTTACCAAAAATAGTAAGTGTCATGGAACTTTTATCGAACAAAATTTATTATTTTGAATAAATAATTTGTCTATTGAACATTTAATTTCATTCGGCGAATAAATAAAATTTGTATTTAGTTAGTTAATGTTTCATTTTATATTATTTTTATGTAAAAATGAGCCATGACGGAAAGTGGTAATATTCTAAAATTGATTCACCACCTGTGGCCATTGCTTTTCAATAGGCGACGCTAACTTCACTTCATAGATTCTCAGTTGTCAAATGGGCTTTGTTTACTTTTTGCAATAGTCTAATAATTTGATTTCTCAAATAAAAGTGAAGAAAAATCATTTAATGTGAGTAATAATAAGGTGAATATGAGGGGAAAGAAATACTGAATGTATTCTTTGCATAATATTGCCCAAAATAATCGAGTTTGAACCTTTTCAAGTGGGTGGCGAGAAGTGGTTACAGAACTGGCAAAAAGTGGTGAAAAGTGGCGACGAAGTGGTTATTTTTGCATTGTTAATAAAAATCAGTTTTTTAGGTACTTCCGCGTTAAATTGTAGGACTTTTGTTGTGAATAATCTAGAGCCAATATATCTAAGTAACTCTGTGTCAAATTTGAGTTTTCTGATAATAAGGGGTCAAGAGTTATAATAAAGTTTATTTCACTTTTTCCTAAAAATGGCGATAAGTGGTTACTCCACCCTACTCTCTTGTAATAGTTTTGTGGGATTACAAAAAGTAGTTGAAAAGAATAAAACGTGAAAGTTTCGGTTTTTCTAATAAATGGTTGTTTTGAAAAATTGTTACGAAACTGTTTGTACCGTTTGTCAAGCATTTAAATAAGTTTCTTTTCTTTATTATTTGTAGGGCGTTTGCAAAATAACTTATAACTGCTTTCCTTGAGTCTTTGAGCCTATAAATCATCATTTGTATTAGGAATTGCACTACATAAAAACACCTACTTAACTTATAAAAAACTAATATTTTATGCAATAAAATACTAGTAACTTCGATGAAATAAAATCCAATAAAGAAAGACTAGGAGAAGCCTAGATCAGCTTTTGGTAAGGATGATTCTTTCGTTACAAATTCCATTTCTGGCAATAAGTTCAACAAAAGGAAAAAGTAATTTTTAATGTGAGATACGCCCTCGTTGCAATGCGCTAATTTTCTTGATCCAATCTACTGAAATTTGTGTTAAGTTTAGCACTTGAGCAATTAGGTTCCTAATTCATAGTAAGTCAATGCTTTCAATCTCAATTTCTGATCAACTGACCAAGATGACACGCTGTGAAATCTACATACACTCCACAATATAAATATTTTAATAAATAAAACTTACCTGACATTCGTGAGCGCAGGATCCTCATCCATCAACATGACGCACTCCCAAGCATAATCAATGTTTTACGATTCTCTTGTGCTATTCCCATTTTAGTGCCCTGACCGTAAGATGAAGTTAAGACAGCACAAGTAAATAAATGAAGTTAAAAAAAAATCCGACACCGAGGCGCACAACTAACGGCTTATTTATGACGCATATCCGCGTTATATAATTCTTGTTCTTGTTTCATTTGGGGGATCTTTTTGTCAATTGGCGTAATCATCATTAGAACACTCTCCTATATCTTTCTCTCTGGGGTTTGCGTGAAGTATCGCTGACCAAATGCTACGCAAATCCTGCCCTGAGGATGCGTGAACTCCAGTGACTTCTTAATGCCTTTTAAATTGCCCGCGAATTATTTCATTAGCAAATAATTTGCAGAACGTCTTCGGGGGAGGATTGTTATCTCTCTTATTGCCCTGCATTTATTGGGCATACTCTCATCCTCCCGGGTACGCGATGGATGGAAAGCAGAAAAAAAGTGCATCTGTGGGGTGATGAAATCAATCTCTGTGCAAATTTGAGTACATTTGTCCAAATGAGCCGAATTATTGGCAATGACGTGAATTATCCCATTTGCCGCAGGATACTCTCTGACCAAGACCATGCGCCAAAATACAACCCCAGAAGACGTGTGTTTAAAGGTAGCCGCCCAACCAATTAAATAAACATTTGAATATTTATGACGATTGCCGCGAGCTTTGTTTCTGTTGGTCTCTGACTTCCCATTCGTACTCAAAACCCATCCACAATTGCTGACCATTTCACCAAATTGACACTGCCTGACATCTAAACATGAAGAAAAGGCCTCTTCTTACCAATTTGAGGCATTTCTAGCCGCTGAAAACGAAAGACTTCAACACCAACAAGCGACGAACCCGCCGAATTAGTCACTTTTCTCATTCCCAAATCAATCAATATTGTTAAATTATTTTCTAAAATAACACTACTTACTTTTTCTGTGGTAATTCATCCTGAAATATTAAAAATTAAGGCTTTTAGAGCAATTAATTTTTATGTGTAATATTTTATGTGTTTTATCATATTTTATGTTTCTTTTCGGTAAAAACAACTACAGTACGACTCCAATAGAGCAAACGCATTTGCTTCTTATATATCTTCAATATTCTATGTTATTAATTGTTGTAGTTACTATTTCACTCGTTAAAAATTGTCTTACAAGGGGAGGAACCCAACTGTCTCCCTCGGATCGGGACGAAACTTGGCATGTAAGTAGGGTCCATATAGAAAGTTAACCAGCCACTGGCTTTTTACTGTGCGGCCATTAGAAGTAGTCATTGTGACTATTGATAGTCTTGAATTTCTTATATATGAAAGTTTTTTTTTTAATATTTGTTGCTATTTTTCTTTGACCTAAATATCTTTGAAAATGCGTTTTAATGATGTTCAAGCTTGGTTCGTGAGTTACTGATGAATGTCAGAACCCTTTCATGGGATACACCTTCATGGTAATGTCATAGGTCATCCGAGTAAACATATTATACTTCTTCAAGGAAAGTAATATTTTTAATATCAGCGATTTTTTCTTTCTGATTTTTTTTTTAAAAATAGCGAATGGGAAAAATTTCCTTTTCTTCTGTTCCTTCTTTTCCTCTTTAAATTTTACTCCTGTCGGATTTCTTTTTTTTCTGGTAAGATCCACATTGCATACTTTTTCGTCTTGTTGGATTAAAAATACAACACGGAGTAAGTTTTCTTTCTGGTTTAAAAATGCTATCAAGAATTTGATTGAAAAGAAATAAAAAAAAAATTCCTCTTCCTGGTTTCAAAATGCTAATTGGAGAATTTTTTGTGGATTACAATACTATTCATGAAAATTCGTGGAAGTATAATAAATTTTTATTTTATTTTATTTCGATGTACCGGGCTTTTATTGCCATTTTGTACATTGTTCAGTTTACAAATTTATTATTCAGTTTACAATGTTTCGTGAAAAATGTCCATTCAGACGCTTCAATCATTTGCACCGGGCGGGACTCGAACTCACAACTGTGACAGTCGAGCCAGGGGTCACACCGCCCAAGAGCCGAACGCTCTTACCAATTGCACCACGGACCCCCTTGGAAGTATAATATATTGTGATAAAAATTTATTGATATTCCTTCTATAAAAAAAACTGTAAGCTTTCTTTAAGATTTTCTATTTTGATTTCGACATATTTTATAAACATCAGTAAAAATTTTCTGGAAAAAATACTTCTTCGGCTGAAGTAATATTTGAGTACAATAACGGCGTATTATATTAAAACACGTGACCAATAAATATGAATTTTAATTTACTTTTTAAAATATCACTTTGAATTGTTTTGAAGAATATTTTATAAATAACAAAATTAAAAACTTATAATTGTAACAATAATTGTAGGTACTCTACCCCAGAGGGTAAAAAAGGTCAGGATGAAATTTTCAAAAATAAATATTTTCTATACAATAAAAAAAAGATTGGATTTTTTATCATAAGTAATCATTATCATCAACATGTAATTTCCAAATTTTGGCAAAATTTGAAGAAGGACACAATTTATTAAAAATATAAGAAAATTTTTATACCTATTTTGGGTTAAAAAGAATCCTTCATGCCAGATATCGACTTTGGAAATTGTTGGGAAACTGCATTTCCCTTTGAGATAGAGGAAAATGGTCTTCGGCAAAATTAAAGAGCAAAAAATTTGCTATTCTGACCCTATGATGTCATTAGGGATTTGCGAAAGATCCTCGAAACTTGCAAAAAATTAAATATTAACTATTAATTCTCCTATCCCATCTTCTCCTATTTATTCGAACAACGCAAATTTATAGACGCTCTATATATTCTACATATTCATTTGAATATTAACACAAATTACGCTAAAATCATGGTGCTAAAATCGCCTTGAAATTTTTGATCTTGAAATTTTGACTGTTGTCATTTTCCGATTTTTATGATTTTTCAGTATGTTATAGAGCTCGTTGGGACTTTTTCAACGATTACTTACTCACCAAAATCGAATAAAAAATGGCAGACATATCAACAAAAAACTGTTTTTTTATAAAAAAAGTTAAGGCAGCAGTAAAATTTAAAGAGGAAGAGAAGGAACAAAAAAAAGGAAATTTTTCCCATTCGCTATTTTTGAAAAAAAAATCAGAAAGAAAAAATCGCTGATACTAAAAATATTATTTTCCTTAAAGAAGTATAATATGTTTACTCGGATGACCTATGACATTACCATGAAGGTGTATCCCATATGAAAGGGTTCTGACGTTCATCAGTAACTCACGAACCAAGCTTGAACATCATTAAAACGCATTTTCAAAGATATTTAGGTCAAAGAAAAATAGCAACAAATATTAAAAAAACTTTCATATATAAGAAATTCAAGACTATCAATAGTCACAATGACTACTTCTAATGGCCGCACAGTAAAAAGCCAGTGGCTGGTTAACTTTCTATATGGACCCTACTTGCATGCCAAGTTTCGTCCCGATCCGAGGGAGACAGTTGGGTTCCTCCCCTTGTTAGGCTTTTACTTAACAAAAGAAGTTTAAAAGTTTGACATTAAACCTGAAATTTTACACATTTTTCACGATGTTTTAAAATGTTTAGGAGTTGACTCTATCGGAATCGTATTGTATTACAGGTCAAAGAGGGTTTATCAGAGTTAATATTTACGTGAAAATCTTTTGCTCTATGTGAGCTGTTTATGTGTGTGGAAGAAAATTCATAATCATTACAACTTTGGCAGCTCGGGCAAATTGAAACTTTCCAGTTTCGCCGAACGACTTTGGGGATATCACAAACTGCTTTGAAATATTTCACTCATCCAGGGAATTAAAAAATATGCACTTCCTCAGCAAAATGAGGATATCAAGTTGCTTATGATAGGTGTGATTCTTTCATTGCCAATTTGGTACATTTTGATCATTTATTATACTCAATTTACCATGTTTTCAAGTGAAATCACCTACATTTCACTAATAATTGGTGTCAATGATGGTCAAAATATGTTCTGTAAGACCGATTGAATTTGGTTACAGTAGGTGTAATGGGTGTAATGGGTACTTATAAAAGACTTACATCTACTTGAGTATCTGAACGTAGTGAAAAATCGTTTTCCAAGTGTCACAAGAACATGTCTTAGAAAAGTTCCATAAAAGTGATTTTAGAACGCATAATACCTCCTGCAAACGGTTAAATCAAGTAACCGTAGATGCGAATGACTTTGTCCTCCGTGGGTGACTTTGACCCCTTCCTTTTTGTAAGCTTTTCTGTAATTCTAGCACTTAATGAGGGTCTTTACCGATGCAACCTACCATGTCTGATCGGTGAGGACCGTTCTTAAGCATTAGAATTAAAGAAAAGCTTACGAACAGTAGGGGTAAATGTCACCCACTCATGTGCAAATTTTTATGCCCGGTGTAATGTTTATAGTGAAAAAGGGGCTTACATAAGTAAGCATTTTTTTTACGAAAGTGCACAAATCAAGGCGGTATCGTAAAAATTGCCAGTAAATTTTCATTTTCCTCTAGAGGAAAATCTAAGAAACTCGAATTGGTTCGTGTGGTATTCATAAAAAAAAAACAAAAAAAAACTTGGACATCGTTTTCCTTACGAAGCTGAATAGGTTTCCATTACAGGTGACATTTTTTACCTGATACCCCTGTGGCTATCGAAAGATACTAGGGGTCAACCAGGATCAGTGGAATTTAGGAAGATCTTGGCTAGAAACACTTGAAGAATGGGAAATTATTCTAAGCTATTTCTAATAATTTTTTTCTTTAGCTTAAGTTTTGCTTAAAGCGGACCTTGGTCATGTGCTATTTTTTTTAGGTGTGGTAAATCCAGTAAGAATTGATTACTGTAGAATCATTGCAACTGTGCTATTACAGGGTGAGTCAATTGAACTGCAACTTTTGAAAGTGCTGTATTTTTTATTTGAAAATGAAATTTATTGATGTAAATGAGAAAACGTGACAAAATGGTCAAAATTTGAGATTTTCAAATTTGATTTCTTTATCAAATATAAAGTAATTGCTGCATCATGTTTGAGTGCCATTACGGATAAAAAACATCATAAAAAATTTCATAAATGCTTTTGTGGGTTTGTATAACCAATAAAATGAACTAACTTTATGGAAAATTTGAGCATACTGTTCAGAACGATTTCAAAGTTTTGAATTGTCAATGATTCCAGAAATATGTTCGATGTTACTTAAAAAAAGAGAACTTACCTCTCTGTTTCCCTTATCTGTTTTCCCCTCACGCTCCTCCATCTACTCCAAAATCATGTTTTTTTGGTTTAATATAGAAAAACGACTCTATTGATTTATTTTCTTTAAGAATACATACATACCTATTGTGCGGAAAAATCACTATTTTGAATAATTATGGGACGTCAAAAGGTCAATCGCTTTCGAGTGCTCATTTTTTAACCGATTTGGTTAAATTTGGATTTTTTGGAAAGGTATTAAAATCTCGAATCCGGCTGCATCGATCTTCATCGGTAATGAATCCGTAAAGTACCGAAGAAGGAGCCCCAAAGCCAAAAGAAAGAGCTGGGGGCAAAACAATAACTTCTGAACCGACTATGACACGGTTTTTTTTGTTGAAAAATCTGTATGAAGACATCAATACTGGAGATTGTCTTTGGAGCGCAACGAATCACTCCCGATACTAGGGCCTCATTTTCAATGGGGTTATGACTAATCCACTGTATTTATTATATTTTTTGGTCACAAAAAATATTAACAATATTATTTAGTTCGAAAGACTATTTGATTAATTGCAAGAAAGTTGAAATTGAACATTTTTAACATATTATCACATTTGCTTAATCATATCAATTTGAGCAACCACATTTATACGCTATTTTAGCATATCTAAACGTATTTTTATGGGCCAAGATATTATTTTTTATCACTGAATTAGTGAAAATCTAGCAATTCAATTGATTTTTAATACAAAATAACTCATAAAATCTAATAATTTTAATTTTAATTTTCATATTAAATGTTCTTATGCATTATTTTGTGTTAAAAATCAGCTGAATAGATAAAATTAGTAGAATTAATAGTGGTATAAGAGGCATTTTCAGTAATATCGCACATTTTTTTCGGAGTCTCAACTAAAAATCCCACGCACTATTTGAATTGAGCAAATTTATCGCAAATGTGTCCTGGCTAAATTTCGAGTGTGATAAATTTCCAGTTACTTCTACTCTGAAAAAAATGTCTTGTTAAAAAACAAACGGATTTTGCGGAAATTTTGTCAAAAGGATGTTATTTACCAATTTGACAAAAATTTTCCTTGCATTTTATATGGAAAAACATCCTTTTGACAAACTTTTAACAAGATCCAGTTGGCCACCGATTTGACAAAACTTTTCCATATTCTGTATGGAAGAACATCCTTTTTCCAAATTTGTCTTGTTAATTTGACAAAACATTTTCTTCAGAGTAGATCGTTTATAATTATTTTTAAGCAATTTTCATCCTAGAAAAATAATATTAAATTCTTAGTGTGGTAGCATGCTAAGTCTTTTGTGCCAATTTTATTCCGAAATGATTCGAATTATCATTTTAGCTGTGTTTTGTTTAATTTTTGAAAACAAAAGCTTAAAAAAAACATGTAAAATTGTATCTTTTCTTCGTACAATATTGCCAAAATCTCAGTTCTTTTTTTATTGATCTACACCTACCTGCTAAAATAAAATATTCGGTGTTTTGATGGTCAGAAGATCGTACTCTAAAGCCAAATATTAAAATTTGTAAAATGAAAAATAAAATAAAAAACATTTTTTAAAGAAATTCCAAGAAGAATATACTTTTACCTGTGCATTTTATGTATTTCCAACCAGAAAAAAACAAAAGACTTCAACGCTGCTAAGCGACGAACCCGACAAATGATACACTTTTCACTTCAAAAATGATTTTTATTTCAAAAATTGTCTCTCATAATGCAATAATCATCCAATTAATTATGTGTGTGTACAGTATAAAGTATTTACAAATGAGAAAGATCTTGAGATGGATAAATTGAGGCAAAAATTGTCCCAATTTGTGTCGTTGAACCTTGTTTTGCAATAAGAAATCAGCTGGAGAATGCTATAAAAGTTACTGTCTTAATCACTAACATTTGTGGAACAAGCATAAATTTAAAGCACATTTAATCTAAAAACAAGAGAAGAGAGTGGATGGGAAGATAATGTTGGACAAGAATTTTGAAATGGTTCTAGAAGAAATTACTTAAATCACAAAACGATAAACAAAATTTACACATAAATTCGATGATTTCTCTCGCATCTCTCACTCGATTTTCGCTTTTCTTTTTTTTTTTTACCTAAATATTAGATAATTTTGGAATTTAATTTAAATAAAATTATTTAAAGCGTTTTTTGGCCAAAACTTTTTGTATAAATCTTTTTGTTTCTTTTTACCTAAAATCCTATTTGCCAATGTTTTTGTTTTATCTGGACATTGCTACTGGAAGATTGAAAGACAAGGTGTTTATTTTTTTTTGTTTTGGGGGGAAGGTTGGAGAACAAATTACAAGGAATTAACTTGCTGAAAATTACTATTATTATCTAAACTATTACATGAAAGAAAAATATGGAAGAATGATGGGAATTATGTAAATAAAAAAAAAGTATTTTCTATATTTATCTGCTTAGTCATAGAGTGTCTTATATTAAAATATAAAATTTCTTCTTTTACTTTAAAAAAAATCATAAATTAAAAGTCATCACATTTGATTATTTGTTAATGATACAATAAAAATATCTTATGTATACGCATTTTTTATCCTTTCTTCTTCATGTTTTCTGCATGAGTTTGTATGTTTCTTGGCGTGGTTGGTGGATGGGAAGGGCAAGAATGACGCTAAAATGCCTTAAGAATTATGGAAATTACGACAATTTTCTTTTCTACAAGAAAATTCCTTATTATACGTCCCATTAAATGCTTTCGATGGTGTCTTCTCATGGCATCTTAGTCTCTCCAGAACACCTTCTTTTCACTTCTTCTAATATTATTTATGCACAAAACAACTCTTAATTGATAAATTGTGATTTTGACTGCGAGAAATTACCATTTGATTCTTTTAAAGTCTTTTACCCAAATTGATTGGCACTTTTCAGCCGAAAATTAAGCTCTAATGGATCGTTTTCTTGGGGATTTTCTCATTTTGGAAATTACGTATGAATTTTAATCTGTTTTCTTTGTTTAAATTTGACATGAAAATATTGAAATAAAAGGTATTAATTAATTAGGCGATATAAGGTAAAGTGCCCTTACTCGACCGGTTTCTTCGACTCGACCGGTGGGTCAATTTTTGAATGTTTGATGGCAAATTTCTATAAAATTGTCACTGATTCGTATTGTTTATGTAATAATTGTCCTATTAATGTTAGATCATACTCTAAATATTATATCGAGTAATAGCAAATATAAATAAATTGAATAAATAACTCTGCCGGTCGTGACGAGGAACCGTTCGAACGAGGATACTTTACCTTAGCAGGCAAAAATTTATGCACACAATAATTCAAAACTTTGTACTTCTTATTTATAGAGAAAAGGTTTGTCATTTCTTTTGTCAAAAGTGTGTCAAGAGAACGTTTCTCTACACAGAAAAAATATTTCGTAAAGTTGTTCGTAAATGTTTGTAAATTTCTTGTGGGAATTTACAAAATGTTTGTAAATCGTATAGCCCACTAAAAAGTTTGTAAAAGTTTGAACATTTTTTTATTCATTTACAAACATTTGTTCGTAATTTTCTTTTTGTATGGCAGAAGTTTACGAACAAATAACAGAATGTTATGAACACTTCTTTTTGTGTTTAAGTGTTTAGGAACATTTTCTAACAAATGTTTATAAAAAAAAACAAAAACAAATACTTCTTGACAATTGATAAATGAACAATGTTTGTGGAAAAAGCACAAAATTTTACTAACTCTCTGTAGGTTATATGATTTACGAGAATTTTATTAGTCAAATCCGAAAAAGTTTTGTCGATAAACTTTTACCAAAATCCAGCGGACCACAAGTTACAAACCTTTCCCTCGAGATTATTCTAAAAAGAAAAGTTCGTAATAGTTTGCAAAAGTTTGTCAAAGAGTTCAATTTCGTGTGCAAACTCGAATATTACAAAAAACTTGTTTGATGGAGGTTATTTGTTGGTATCTTTGCTAATTCAACAAACTTTTAACAAACGCTAACAAAGAAATACCTAAAATGTATCTAATTTTACAATCCATACAAAATTTATTAGATTAGAATGAACAATGTACGCAAACGCGATTTTGCATGCGATTTTCATCAAGAAAGCAATTTTTTCACTTTTCGGTTATAATTCTTGTGAAAAATGCATATAGGGGAAACTGGGGTACCACCGAACATGGAGTAGCACTGATGACTGATTTTTATTTTTAAACTACTCTGAAAAAAATGTTTTGTTAAACGAACAAATGCATTTTGTTGAAATTTTGTCAAAAGGATGTTATTTACTAATTTGACAAAACTTTTTCTTGCATTTTATATGGAAAAACACCCTTTTGACAAACTTTTAACAAGATCTAGTTGGCCGCCGATTTGACAAAACTTTTCCATATTCTGTATGGAAGAACATCCTTTTTACAAACTTGTCTTGTTAATTTGACAAAACATTTTTTCAGAGTATTTGGACTACACAGAAAAAAAATTCGTAAAAATGTTCGTATATGTATGTGAATTTCTATGGGAGAGTTACGAAATGCTCGTAAATCGTATAACCCACATACAAATTCGTAAAAGTTTGTACTTTTTTCGCAAACATTGTTTGTAATATGATCACTTGACGAGCATTTTTTGTACTTTTATAAACATTTATTCGTAAACACACAAAAAATGTTCGTAAAATTTTGTCATTTGTTTGTAAATTTTTGCTTGCCTAATGAACATATTACAAACATTTGCGAACAAATGACAAAATTTTACGAACATTTTTTCAAGTGTTTGTGAAAAAAGTACAAACTTTTACAAACTTGTTTGTCGGTTATATGATTTACGATTATTTCGTAACTCCCCCATAGGAATTCACAAACATTTACGAACATTTTTACAAAATATTTCTTTCTGTGTATGACGATCATTTTTTAAGTGGACAAGCATCTCTATTGTATCTATGAATTTATACAGGTCTCGTCCTCTAAAGTCTAATGTCTAATTAACAAACAGGAATGTTCGGTGCTACCCCGTGTTCAGTGGTGTCCCAGTTTCACCTGCATTTGCATTATAAGACGGTAGAATATTTCACTCGTCAGTCTAGAGTTAGTTTGACATTGGAAAGGTCAAAACTCTGAAAATCTGCCCTTGTTAGTCCTAGGATAATTTTGTTGGTGAAAACCGTGAAAACCCTCTTATCAGCGGTCTCTAAAGTGGCCCATTCGAACTTGGGAATTTAAGTAAAATGTAGTAATGAAAATGAATAAAAGTCTGTAAGAGGAATTCTGGTGTATTTTTTGAATCTAGATGCTTATATTGCCGGTCCTTTGGTCGTGAGTCAATTGAGGATGGTTACAAGGGATTAAAGGGTTTTACCCTACTTCTAATAATATTCAATAAACACAAAACGGATAAAAATCAGTTTTACGTACAATTAACGTTCTTTTCGAAAAACGAATTTGATTAAAAGTTGAAGTGATTGAAGTATTTCAAATATTCTCGTAATCTTCTACAAAAAAAATTAAAAAGTACAATCAGTTTGCATGTTCTAAACGTTTGAGCGTGTAAACGTTAAAAAGTAAATGAGTTCTTTATAGTAAAAGTTTCTGCAGATTATCTGCTGTTTCCTGTTTTCAAACACTAGAAGCGTTTTTAATTTAAACGTTCAGACGCTTAAAAACGTTTAGACGTTTACAAACGCTTACACTTTTCAGTTCAAATTTGTTCCCGTGTTCCCAGCGAGCACATTTAGATGAAAAAATCAGCGTTTTCACCATATTTTTTCTGACGCGATCAGCAAAAATACGCTGACCGGTTAGCAGTTCTCGAACAAAAAGTACTAACCAAATATATGGAAATGTCACTGCCCCGCGATTGTGTCTTTTTGAGGTTACCAGAATTCAACTGAAAATACATCATGTTTTTGGATGAATTGAAATGGGTAAACATTTGGTATTTGTTGCTCTCTGTTTTTATTTTTGGTTAATTTTACTAATTTTTAAAAGGATCTAGAATAGATTTTGCTAATAAAATTTCCGAATTTTGTAATTTCTATGAAGCGTTCTAAAAAATCCTTTTGTATAATTTATTTTGTTGCTTTTCACTTTCATTTGTGTAGAGAAGAGCGAGGCAGATTAAAGTAACTGATATATTTTTTTAAGATTTAGTAATAAAACTTTTATGAATAAAATTGAAGCTAACAAAGTCCAGTTAATTTCATTTCTATATATTTTCTAAAGTCATGCATGTCTGAAACTGACCTACTCTACTCTATTTGCTTTTAAAGAATATAATCAGAGTTAAGTGATTTCTTGAAAGATTAGTTTATGAGTTAAAGCCAGAGCTTTTCGAGGTGTCAAAATCTTGCTCACATCAAATAATACGCAGGCATGAGCTCGTTAAAACTCGTAAGGGATCGGAAAGTGTCGTGTAGATGATCCTATTGGGAAATAGCGCGTCATTACATCCGCTCTGGTAACACTAATTCCACTGACTTACG
Organism: Phlebotomus papatasi; assembly: GCF_024763615.1. Taxonomy (NCBI): domain Eukaryota; kingdom Metazoa; phylum Arthropoda; class Insecta; order Diptera; family Psychodidae; genus Phlebotomus; species Phlebotomus papatasi. The sequence continues at coordinate 18,270,812 of NC_077224.1, forward strand.
TTTCTTTTAGGGTCTTGACAGACCTGACAGACCTGAAAAATCAATATTTTCTCAAGTGTTTAGACGAGGAAACATCAGAAAAGGTTTCTTAAAGTTCTTTATTAAAGGTTTTGGGAACACTTTTCTCTGTTCAATTTTAGAAAACTTAAAGAAAATTTTTCCTAAAGCTTTTAAATTCAGTATTTCGATATAGTTTCGCTCTATTTCTTTTTGACAATTAAATGGTATAAACTTTAAACTCGTCTAAAAGTTTTATTAAGCTTTCAGGCAGCTTTTGTACTTTTTATAAAGACATTTGTGCGTTTTTAAGAGTCAATTTTTCTGTTTAAATTTGAGAATTGTATAAAGTCGGAAACTTCAAAACTTCAAACATGAAACGTCTTTTAAATAATTAAACTGTTTTTGTTGTAATCCATTGGATTATTTTTTTTTGCATCCATCCTGTTCTCTGACTGGTTAACGCTTTTAAAACTGAAAATGCTTTAGCATTAAAATAATAGTTTAAATGCTTTAAGTGGATTATTACAGGTCAGAAAAGAGTTAATTGTAATTTCCTAACAGAACCAAGAGTCCCCAAGTGCTCAAAAAAAAAAAAGAATTGTTTTGTGCATATTGGTCGGGATTTGTGGTGTGTTTTGTGTGAGTCTGTCAATCTATGGATCACATATAACTTGAGCTTATGATGATTACAATCAACGATTGATATAACTTAAGAGATAAAACGTTGGATATCTATGTTACAAAAGACTAACTAAAGGAGGAGCAGCTGACAAAAGACCAAACTGTGGGTCGGAGGGAGGAATGGATTGGACTTACTGGAGGGTTCAACTGCTGATGACACTTCCGCCACCGAGTTGTGTGTGCGCCAGCATGAGAATGTCCTTCTTCTCCTTTGGAAATCGCAGCTCCCGACCGGCCAGGCGGGCAGTCTCTAACTCTCTCTCGGCCACAGCCAACTCCCGGCCCAGCACACCCGGATTCTCCTGCTCTCGCGCAATCCAATCCAGAGCCATCTGGGCGCGCATGTCATCGTCCAGGGCACGATTGGAATAATGAGCTACGACCTCCTGGCGCGAGCACTGACGCTCCCGCATCGCTTTCAGCGAACCATTCCAGTGCAGCAGCTGGAACACCGTCATCAGCTCCTGGAACTCCAGCATCGTGCGACCCTTGTTCGCCTCTAGCATAAATCTGCGTGTGGGAAGACAACATATTCCTCACTTAAACATTTCCTGGCTTTTCATCATCTTCCCCTACTGTCTTTCGACTATTTTTGCAATAAACAATAATTGAGACCAGGGCTAACACTGAGAGAATTTTCTTATGATTCTAGAACTTTAGTAAACTTCGATTAAACATTAATTATCTGTTATTTTTCTCTAGGAAACTCATAATTTTCTCCTAAAGGAGTTTCTTGTAATTGTACAAGCAGGGGAAAACGCGCTACCTTCGGATGAGTGAAGCTTCGGACTAGTCAATTTTTTCTCTGTTCTTAATGGATTTAACCCAATTGAATTTAATGAATTTGGTCAAATTTATTAAAAACATATTGGAAAACATCAGTTGTTCGAAGCTTGAGTCGTCCGAAGGTAGCGCACTTTCCCTAATCAAATGAGGGACTAGTTTCTTCCATAATTTTTATAAAAATTTAAAGGCATAGGACATGCGACCTGATCCCACCAATCCTTGCAATTTATTGCGACTACTGCCGGCTTATCATAAAATCGATCTCATCGGAAAAATGGCAGTAACCCCGATTCACATAATGTATAAAATATTGTGGATTTTTAATAATGCTGGCTGGCACAACATTCCATGAAGGAACAAGGCCTTCCTGCAAGGGGATTTCTAGACATGCATTATTATTTTTTCTTGTACGGGATGAGGTTGTCAGTACCATGCCCGTGGAATCAAGTGCAGTGAAGCTCACTGGATGCAATCCGAACACCTTTGACGCCAGAAAAATTCCTGGTGACCTAAAGGGGATTCGAACCTGGGACACTTGCATCATAGAGCGAGTGCTCTGCTACTGGATCCATTAAGTTCTCTAAATCTCTAATGATGATAGAGAGGAGATTAGAAAGACAAAATTGATACACAGAGCTCTCCGATATTCGGCTTTCCGACATTCTGGCGACAGCTGTCAAATGCACGGGAAGGGGTGACATTAGCTCTGAAAAATGCGACCGATTTTAGTGTAAATTTTTCCCTGTTTTACATACACATTTCACGAGATATCTCCAAAACTACGTAGGTTACCAATTTGGGGTTTTCGGTTGCCTATTCTACAATCAATTGGCTTTTATTTTGTATTACTATTATTTTCTAATTCATTCTACACTGACAGAAAGCAGCTAATAAACCCAAAAGTTTTTTCGGTGCGCTAGAAACATATGGGAAACATAGGAAATGTCATGCCCCTGCACGGGAATGTCAAAAAACCTATTTTGGAAAATTGTGAATTATTACATTCATTAAAATTGTGAATTATTAGATTAGCAGGAACACCACGTTGAGCCTAGGTAAAGTCTGCTTCTAAAGTAGCCTAGTCAGTCGCTCGATAAAAATAAGATAAGAGAACATAGATTAACATGAATTCTAACTACTCTTCATGAGCACATATTGTCGAGTAAAAAATATATATATGCTATGGCCACAAGAGACCTGTATCGTAGGCGTACCCATTAGGAGCGTCTTAGGTGGCGGACATGAAAGGCTAAGGTTGATCCTGAGTTAGCTACATTCAGTTTGACACGTATCAGCAACTTTGCGTCTAAAAGAAGTGTATAATGAATACTAAACCGCGGATTGGCCAAAAGCCTTGGCTGTCTGGTTAACAGTATTGTTGACCTACACAGAAAAAAGGAACCTACTGATCTTCGAAAGACGGGTTTAACAACGGATCTACGGGAGTTTAATGGAAAGCTTAACATTGCGTCCTCTATCCGGGCGAGAAGACTGATCTGGCTCGGTTACATATGGTGGAAATGCCATGGACTTAGATCATGTGGAAGGGCGATATGCTGTGCAGGAGGCCTGGTCTCTAAAGGGACGGGACGTGAGTGGTCACTTAAGTAATTAGTAAATGGAGGCCTATGACCTCAAGCTTACAGCCTGAGAGCCTCTTGCTCCAGAGTAGGAAGGCATCAGGGTGATAAACGAGATCCTAGAGAACACCAAGATTAAGAAACCTACGACAATGACAGCGGATTTTCAAAATAGCTACATGGAAAGCTATGGCGATGAAAGTAGACCACAAGGCCGCCCTAGAACCAGGTGGCTGAAGTTAATTCAGAGTCTTGTATGGAACTGTCTTGAAATCGATCTCGAAAACCTTCGTGAAATGGCAAAGGATCGAAAAACGAGGGTCGATAAACGGTTAAAAATGAAGAAAGGAATGGCCACAACAGATAAGAAGGGACTTCAGTTAAACAGCGGATAAAGCTCTGTCTATGACACTTAAGTCCCGGATTTGAAACTGATCAGTTGTTCAAATTATGCTCAATACAATTAATAATTATAATAATTAGATTAAAAGTAAACCTGACAACCGAATTTTAAAGTTTTCGACTTAACTTACGAGTTTTTGATCACAAGTAACTTAGCTCAGGAAATAATCGGGATCCTGCAAAAAGTATCCTAGATTTGGATAACCATCTATATATTTTCTTTTGAGTATCAGAACAAGGGGCAACTCATAAGTAAAATATATGGTTCCCCGAGTTCCCTGTGAGTTCCTTAAAAAATGTATTGGTTCCCTGGGCTCCCTAATGTCTCCGTGCGCTTCCAATGAAGTATGGAATCCCCGGGTTTCCTGAAAAAATGCCCGGGTTCCGCGAAAGTTCCTTTAAGATATATGGGTTCCCCGAGTTCCCCGAAAAATGTAGGAGTTCTCCAAGTTCACTGAAGAATGCGTGGGTTCTCCGAGGGTTTCCCGTGAATTTTCTAAAAAATATATAAGTTTCCCAAATCTCCTGGGTTCCTCAAGTTTCCTGAAAAGTATATTGCTTCCCCTGGTTCTCTAAAAAGTTGAGTTCCCTGGGTTTCCCATGGACTTCTTGGCCACATTTACTTTTCAATTTCAGAAGAATTTCGGTTCGACAGAATGTAGCAGGAAATAGACGGAGACACTGAACCTTTCTTGATTTTCTCTCGGCTAATCCTCAGGTCTGTCGATGCCCTTACATTTAAATAGTCTACACATAGTTACGAAGCATAGTAAAGTTCTTTTATGTTTAGCTGAGACACCCTTCACAAAAAAATAGTTATTAACGCTCTTGTGAATAGTTTAGTTTTGTCAATGAAGTCACATTTTTTTATTGTATTTAGTAAAAAGACGTAAAACATAGAATTATATGAAAACAATTGAAAAATGAAAAATCTAACTTTTTATTCAATGAGGTATGTGTCCTGGCTAACTGTTTCGGTTATCAAGAGAATATTTCAATGGTTTTATAGATAAACATATCGCTAGAATTCCCTGGGAAGAAATGATTTTTAATAGATAGAAAACCGTATTATATAGACCCTTAAATTGATTATGGTAATTGTTTTACCAAACATTAGTCAATTTAACAATACTTTTCTCTCAGTGAATGTGTATTGCTTTATCAATAAAAAAATGTATAATATCTCACCGAAATGCTCCAATTCCGGTATCGGGTCCATCAGTTCCCTCACCGTCACCACCTTTAAAGGATGCCCTCGCCTCGTTGACTGCCTTCTCGATGAAGTCGTCACTTATTCGCCGCGAGGGATGCTCATTGAAAACGGAATTCATAAGGGCAATCTTGGCGGAACTCCGTCGCGCCTCGGCCTTCGTTGGGCAATTCTGCAGACAAAATATGACACAGAATTTTTTTTTTTATTTTTAAAAGTCTCAGTGAAATTTAATGCGCTGAGCGCGCTTTTTACCTGAAAACTCCCAAAGCAACTTCCACCTGGGAGGGTGACGTAGCAGATGTAGGGTTGACTGTTCGATGGGACGGATTCGTAGATGACCAGGGCACCGTTCTTCAATTCAGCCCCGCGAGACTGTTTCATCTGCCAGAATTCCTGAAGAGCTTCCACAACATTCACTGCAAGAGACAATTTTGCCATTAGACACAATTTCAGGCGCTTTCTCGCTCTCGCAATTTTCGATGTCGTGTCGTGAAGCTTAAACTGTATCTGGATTTAGTTCTTGTTTTTTTTCTTTGATCATGAGACTGCGCGAGATCCAGTGTTTGTCTTTGATCTTTTCGCCCTCGCCCAACTTCTATACCCATGGGATACTAAAGAGACTAAAGAAGAGTAAAACACGCAATCCGGAATTATTGATGAAAAAATTACCATAAACGATTAACTGTAGCAGAGTGTTTTGGGAAGATGGTGATAGACTTTGCAGACTGTCTCGAGGCCTTAATCAGGGGATACGTTTATATTTGGGTGGATTAGATTGATTTAATTCAATTAGGAAAGTATTGGGATGGTTTGTATTCCGTAATAAAGGTTGTTAATGTCCTTAATCTTAAATGAAATTGCTTTTAATTTTTTAAGAAAGGTAAAGTCGAAATGTTTTTTGAAAGTTCTTACAGCTTGTCGTCTGGGTGGAACTTGAATAAGCCTAAACTAAGAACCTTCAAAAAAGATTTTTTAACCTTTAAAATAAATATTAAAGTTGATCTGATTTTAATCGTGACTTTTGATAGCTTAACTTCATTGCATTTCACTTTAAAATTTAACTTTTCTGGGGTAAATATTTAAGCTTCAAATGTATTAATGGGTTATGGATTGATATTATATCGGCCAAAAGTTTTCTGACAAAGTTATATTCGATAAATCAGGTGGAAAAATTGTAGAAAAAATAACTTTTTTTATTTTAATTTTCCTTTCTGCAAATGAGTTACTGGTAATTTATAGATGCTATTTATGCATTTCAAAAAAAAATCATATCTAAAGAACATAGTTGTTTTCCAAACGTTGATCGTTTTTAGAGGTCAAAAGTTTCTTTATACATCTGACAATGTGGTATATGCAGGTGGCTTTGTCAACATCCTGTTCGTAAGCTTTTCTTTAATTATAGCATTTAAGGATTTTTTTTTACCGATCGTACATTGTAAATAATGATTGGTGAGGAAAATCTTTAAGTACTATAGAATTAATACTAAACCTACTAAGACCCGGTCAAATTGACCGTTTAAAATTAACACAAATCAAAACGGTACAATGTCACTATAAAACTTTATGAATTTCTTAGAATATGCATGCAATATATTTTTCAGTGTTTAAATTTTAATTTTCCGCTTTTTTCCAAGACAAATTTGTTGAGTATCCTACCCTACCGCGGTTTGGCATTTGACCGATAAACGACCAAAAACGGTCGGTAGGTTTAGTATTAAGGGAAAGCTTACAAACGACAGGATAGCAAAGTCACCTGTGTCTACGGAATTTAGACCCACGAAAATTTTAAAATAGTTAAATTTACCACTATTCACGCCAAAAAAAGAAAAAAATCATTATAAAGAAGTATTAGACTTAGAAACAATTTTTAAAACAGTTTGTATTACTTAAAATGATAGAAAAATTATGAAACTATAATTTTAGATAAAAAATTGGTTTGTCCGGAATACTGTGCTCTTCGGAACACCAACTTTTACCCTAGTTCGTGTGTTTATAAAACAAAAATGTTCAATTAGGAGAACTGTACCAAATTTCGGGATAGTTGCATGTAAGCACCAAAGTCTTAATTTAGAAAATTTGATATTTTTAATACAAACTGAAATTTTTTGTTAGGGGATAGTGCCATGCTTCGTACGATTTCAAACTTCGTAAAGACTAAATTTTTGCAATGTTTCTCAATAAATGTGCATCATCGCACCCATATTTTAAGAACTACGAGAAAGTACCTAGTTTTATCTGCTCGAAATTCCAGCAGTTTTCACAATCCACTTTTTTTCAAATTATCACCTTCCTGGCTGCTATACGGTAAGAGATATTGACTTCCAGTCTTCGGTGACCCCCTCACAAGTCAGCATGCTCTAGCGAACTAACTTACCTAAAGTACCCCCCCACCCCTTCTAACCCCTCTAAAAACATGTTTTTTGACATTTCAAAAAATTGGCCCCAGCGATTTCAATGATTTTAGGATATGTTTTGTAGTTAGTCGAGCTGAACATTGCGTGCTTAGACACTTTTCACCGGTTAATTCCCCATCTTGAATTATTCAAGGTCAAAGGTAAAACAACCTGGAGGGCCTAATTTTCAACGGATTTGGTTAAATTTATACATTTTTTGAAAGATCTTTTAATTCTGAACCCGACTGTATCGGTCACAATTGGCGGTGAATCGGTAAAGTAACGGTAATAACGCTAATTTTTAAAATAGATTCTGGAGTTACATTTATTTAGAAACATAGAAAAAATTTAGTCATACGAAGCTTGGGATCGTACGAACCATGGGGCAATTTCCCCTTATTTTTTCCGGTTTCAAATCTTGTAGATGGTTTATCATACTTGTTTTGTCTTCAAATATTCCTAATACGTTTTAAAATTAATAAAAATATAGACATTGCTTTGGGTAATATTTCGGACACCCTGATTTTCGTAGGTCCTTGACCTTGCGGAATTCTTTTTAAGGTTTTTTCCACATAATTTTGTTAATAGAGGAAACACTTTTTATTTTATTTTTAGCATTGTACAACCTCTAGAGAAAGAAAAAAAAAAAGAATTTTGAGAAATAAATGAAGTGGCCGAAATTGCAAGCCTGTCGATATTTGGTACAGTAGCCCTATTAGTGTGAGAGTTTTGTAAACTTTTTGGCCAATATTAATTGTATTTATGTACAGAGAATCGTGAAACAGAGCAAGTGACATTCAAATCATCCACCCAAGAACCAATTTTTTTCTTAATATAGTCTTGTAGAAATCCTTAAGTAAGGCACTATAGAACCAAAAATCTTTTTATTTACTTACAACGCTCTTGATTCCATCACTGAGATTACTATAAGTAAAGTGGCGCACTCTTAAGGATCTTAAGAGCGTCTATAGGAATTTCCACAGAAAATTCTCACTTTAAGTTTTTTAAAAGTGCACTAAAAGACTTGTTTAAGACTTGGTTCTGTAAGGCAGCTATTTTGTTTCTTGGTCAGTCTTCTCCGAAGTTGAGATGGGAAAAATTTCTGCCTCCACTCATGATCAAAGTAGAGACCTCTCATTAATTAGACGAGTGCTCATGCTCAATCAACTGAGCTATTAAAGGCTACATGCTATTAGGTTTTCTTATTAGATTTTCGTATCTGTCCTTTTAAGACAAATAACCAGTCGTACCGAGGATTTTTGTTTGTTCGGTCTTGCCTATTGTGCCGCTGAGATCCCCATATAACTATGAAACATTTTTAGTAAATTTTATTGCTTCAAATTGGTTAAAGATCTGGAATTTAACCACAAATATTAAGGCCTTCATTAAATTGCATTATTATTAAATTCCAATGCACGATTAATCACTAATCTAAATCTGTAATAAGTGGATCGAATTAGCTTAGACTTCAAAATTTTTAACTTAATCTGGTCATATAAACGTAGACAGTAATAGTTGATCTCTTAATTTAAGAGATGGCTTGAGATAAATTCAACCTCAACAAAGTTAAATGCTCCAACTCTGAGAAGCTCAATAGACATTGAGCAATAGAACCGAGCCAAATATGATGGGAAGAGTTTACGACGAAGGATGATGGAAGCAAGAGAGATGCAAAGAAGGAGATTTGTGAGTCCCACGCTCTAAAAATAGCAAAATAAGCTATTGAGGAGAGTCAGAGTCATTCATCACGAGCCACCAAACAAAAACTCATCTGAACAGACACAATAAGCCTCCAGCTATGACTTCTGAAATTATTCTTTGGACTCCTATTCGCTTCCCCTGACACGCAGGAGTGTATTGGATCGATTCACAGCCACTCACCTTTCTGCACACGATCCCCGTGAAATATGACATTGTGAGGTCTTTTGGGGGACATTTGGGCCTCGATTTCATTCTCATGTGCTGCATTTAAATTGGAATTCCATTGGAATATTAAATTGGATCAAGTGTCTCTGAAATTCTCATCTGGCAAAAAGGCAACTTGAATTTTGCAATAACTATTGAGACAGGTGCATTCAACACTCTCGATTTTATTTTATTTTTGAAGATAAAATATGAATTGAATGGAACAAAACAGTCGAGACAGGAACCAACAAGAAGGAAAGTCGATAATGCAGAAACACTTGAGAACAGTGAAGTGCTAAAAAAAATGTTCAAGAGAAACATTCCCTGTTCCATTTTTCATTGGGATAGCGCTATTTATCAAAGAACTTTAATGAAAATTATATAATTTTCAGGAATAATCATTAGTATCGATCCGATTTTTTTGGCCTTCTGTATCTTCAAAGTTGCATCAATTTGATCCTTGCAAAGAAATCTACGTTTACTAATCTCTAAAACCGAATACGATGGGAGAGAAGGTGATAAGGAAGTAACTAATTAGAACAGTCTGCTAAGAGTAAGATCACTTGTGTTCCAGATAGCAATAATGTACATCTGTTGTATTTCATTTGCATTTCCGTTTTCGGTCTATTTTCTTTTACAGCATCTCCACGCTCCTTTTTATTATTTTTTTTTCAGTAGATTTTTACTACTTTAAATTACTTTTGTTTCAAGTTGCAACTATTGGCAGTGAAAATTGTATTGAAATTCCTTTTCAATGGACACAACTTGAGAAAAGATCGGACCGAGGTACTATTCATGCGGGGTGGGTATGTTTTGGCAGGAAATAAATCGTAAATCGTGAAATTTTAAATAAATAAATGAAAATAAGTTGGAGTTTTATTATTTCCTTAAGGAATAATTACTAAGAATTTTGCAAAGGGAAGATAATATAAAAAGAATAAAGATCAAATCAACAAGATTCGGAAAAACATGATATACGAAAATTTGAAAGTTCTGGAATCAAATAGAATTTAAGTTCTATTTCCTTCCATTATAGCTTCGGCACACTTTTTAGATTAGGGAAATTTCATGAAGTCGAAATTCGAATCCCTTTCTTTCTCACGGGCTTTGCATCTAGCTCACTTTTTCATACTCTTCTTCTTCCTTTGAACATCACATTAAATTCAATTTAGCTCAATCGAATTTGGAGTGCGAAAAAAATGAGACAGACATATGCAGAGCACATGAGAAAATAATGGATGTCAATATTGATTTCATGCAATTTTCTTGATATAAAAGGTGTGCCAGAGCCATTAGGTAAGGAAAATTTTCCTCTCAAATGCTTTGCATATATCTATCCCACTCTTGCGCATTCAGATCTAAATTGAATTCACTGTGATGTTCAAAAGAAGAAGAAGAAGAGTGCGTTAGAGTAGGGTAGACATATATGCAAAGTGTTTGAGAAAGAAAAAGATGTGAATTTTGATTTCATGAAATTTCATGAAATCTAAAAGTATTTTCCAATTTCGTTTGATAAATATAAAGTCTCAAAAGTTGTTAACGACTGTGTTTGTGGTTTGTGATATTGTGAAATTTGTGGTATAGATGAATTTTGCAGGTTTTTCTCACATTTCAACTTGATCTGAAATCCCAATCAAATTGAAAGTTGAATTTTTCTGTAAAGAACACCACAAGAAGTTTCAATCTGATAAACATCACTTTTTCCCCATCGCTACAAACTCTCACTATTTCAGGAATATATCCTAAAGGCGAACAATCTATAGCAATTGTCGGTTTTCTCTCTCTCAAAGCTACATCTCTTTCATTAACATAATGCATAAATAATGGCTGTGATTCAGCTTTTTGCAACAGTGTTGCAGGTCTTTTCAAGGAGATTCCCCAATTTGATTGACTTGAAGACGTTGGTACAAAAGAAACACCAATCTGCACGGAAGGTATCAAACAAAAAAGTCTTCCCAATAAACTGGATTTGGAAAAGTGGAGGTGCACGGCGATGGGAAAAAAAAGATGCTGAAGAAACATGTTTAGGAGAGAAAGATGATTTGGCCAAAATAGCAAAGTTCTCTTTCACATAAGAAGTATTCTTGAGCACCGTTGCCCATTTCGAAGATACAATCTTTAGTTTTAGTCTATTGGACGATGCTACATCATGTGAGTCAATGGGCTAAGGCACAATTTCCCTTCTAACCTTCACACAGAGACACCCAAATCCGGAAGTGTCACTGCCATGGACAAAAATCTGTGAGAGAGAGAATCACTGAAAATATAGAGTTTGAGGTCAGGCGGTGTCTACAAAAAAAAAATCGCCCACTGATCTTGTTGGTTGATCGCGCGACCAGCTGCGGAATCCCTGTCTTTTTTGCACGACAAAGATCTGACGACAATGCGGTACCGCAAACTCTGTGTAGGCATGACACTTTTCTGACATAAAAGTTAAGTTTATTAGTAAATTATGATGGCATGGACTCTGCAATGATCTTTGCGTTAACAATAAATTAAACTTGGCATTCCCTCTTTCTCCCGCAGGAGTTTGTTGAAAGCACGAGCAAGCCCAATTTGGCCAACAAGATCCACAAGGTGATGAGTAGTTAGGAAGAAATGGGTACACCACACAAAAGAATTTTTTTTCTTAAAAAAGCTATGCAGGATTTTATGGTAGTCGACCTACTCAATATACATTAATTTTGTAGGATTCACTAAATAATGCGTTACCGTGCTATCACACAAGGATTTTTTCAATTTGTAAATTCAAATTAATTTTCAAATGAATTGTTCCTGTACATTATTTTACATTAAAAAATCATTTCAATTGATAGATTTTCGTTTATTTATTGATATAAACTAATACTTGGCCCACCAAAACATGTTTAAATATGCTAAAATAGCATAAATGTGGTTGCTCAATTAAATATGAATTCAGCAAATTAAAATGCTAAAATTGGTCATTAATTTCAATTTTATTGCAATTAAACAAGTATCCTTTTGAACCAAATTATTCTTATTAAATTTATTTACTCGTAATTAATTATTATTTGTGGCCAAAAAATAAGATGAGTACAGTAATTTAGTGATAAACTTGTACACGAGTGAAGCATCAGTATCGGGACTAATTTGCTAATTTCCTCCATAGCCATTATTGTACCAAGAAATCCCCTGTTTATATGATTTCACACAGATTTTCAACAAGATGTATGAGAGTCGTTTCATCAGCCCTTTCCCTACAAATCTTTCTTCTGGCTTTGGGGATTTTTCTATATAACAGATAAGTGATTTATATAAGACATTTTAAGTACGATCACACATTTTCCGGAGTCATTCACAATTAAAAATCTCGCGGCAATGTTTAAAATTGAGCAAATTTCCTACAAAATGTGTCCTGGCTGTGAGAATTTTCAAGTAAATTCTAGAAATCTTATGATGCTCAATTGGCTCAATTGAATTTAAATTTAAATTGTAAAACTCCTGGTGTGTTACACCGTTAAATAACCAAAATTGAGTACTAAAAGTAAAGTGGCACACTCTGAAGAGTTTTAAAAGTTTCTACAGGAATTTCAATACCGAATTTTTGTTGTAGGTCCTTTAAAGCTCCACTAAAAAACTTGTCAAAGTTTTGGTTTATGTTATAAGGCAGCTATGTTCCTTCTTGGGGAAAGATTAACAGACGTAGGTTGCACACCTGGGTGGGTGCCCTAAGGGGCCAAATAGACTCAGGCTGATCCTCTAGAATGTTTTGCCTGTAGATTTTGGCAGTAATGGATTGGGTAAAGGAAATTTATGCAAAAAACCTCTAATCGATAATCCGAAGCCCTCAACGTATGACAGTTTAGGATAAGTCTTTACTGTCAAATTTTAAATGTTAAATATTTTCGGAGATCAGACCGGAGTCTATTTAGGCGACCAGATACGGATAAATGGTTACAAATGAAAAAAATGAACATTTATGCTTTAACTTTAAAAAATCATCAAAAGCAACTAAATAGACAAAACACTAACTTCGTAATCTAGAAAAATACCTTTTATTCAATTCAATTTATTCGATACTCACTCCTAAATTTACATGACACTTAGGTAGTAAGAAGTACAACATTTGAATAAATATTAATAATTTAAATAAATAAATAGTCATAGAAATTGGATCACCTGGCTAATTGGCAACTCAGCCTTCGAGAAGTTAGGTTTAGTCCAGTCTCTGAAGGTCTCAAAATCCTAAATAGCAACCAATTTTATTGCTTTTCCAGAATTTAGTAAGTCTTGTCCTTAATAATCCTATCTTAAGTTAATTTTTTCCAAAAAATTTTGATTTTGACAACTAAGTTTAGTATTCGGAAAGAATTACTTGAAATTTACTATATGGCTACATTTTTAACAAAAATTCAAATGTGGCAAGCAAGAAATGGTAATATTTAATTTTAGTATTTTGTTGAAAAAAAAAAAAAAAAAAAACAGTGATGATTTGAAATCGTTTTTAGTCGAAAGCGTAAACTTTAAACATTCTTATCATATTGTGGAAATTTTTAGAAAGCAAATGTCAGGTCTCAATAAAATTTAATGTTAATAAAACTTTACAGTTGGGAAATATAAGTCAAAAATATTTTTGTGAAATACTTAAAGGAAATGTTCAAGTTCTTTCATTCACGTTTTTTATTTAACCGAAAAATTTTGCAAAATTTTGTTTTGCAATATTAAACGACGAAGGAGTAGAGGAAGTATTTTAGGCATCGCACATACTCAACTTCAAACACTTTATATTTTTCCCATATTCCTTTAATGAATCTGACTTAATTTTTTGAGGCAATATGTGATTTAATACTACCTATTAGAATATGCTGCCACTAGGTCAGTTTCATTAAAGTTGGAAAAAGTTGAAAGCTTTTGAAGCCAGAATGTGTCCGAATTGCTGAAACACTTTCTTTACTATGTCAAATTTCATCCAGAGAGGCCTCAATACTTTAGTTCCGAAGGAAAAAATCTTCACTGCGATATGACTAATAAGTATAAATAATTAAGAAACTACTGATACTGTTACCTAGGGAAAGGTTTTAATGATTTGGAATGACGGAAGTTTCATATCGCATTCGATTTTTAATCAATCGGACTCATGGTGGTATATAAATATATTATTAGATAGTCCTATACTTCACATTTTCTGAAGACTTGCATCACCTAGATCTTCAGGATCTTTTCCTACGTACTTCAGTGGCTTATTGAGCTAAGTCTGGATTTTTGACTTAAGGACCGCGGTTCCATTTCCGATAAAATCTCGTGACAAGGGTAATTTAGAAAAGATTATTGTCCTTCTATAAAAGGATTATAAGAGATAAAAACCAAAGTTAAAATCAAGGAGCAAAAAAAAAACAATTATATAAGCGGTGGGAAAGAATTCTTAGACAACTGGCATTGGCAAACTTTTGTTTCGCATGAAGGCACTGTAAACTCTCACATGAGGGCGCTGGCAACTGTTCTCAACCGTTTTTAATACTCATAAAAAATCTCCAACTATGAGTTTTTCTCTACAAAAAAAAAACAAAAATTCATAAGGTTGTTCGTAAATGTTTGTGAATTCCTACTGGGGACTTATGAAATACTCGTAAATCGTATAATCCACTAAAAAGTTCGTAAAAGTCTGTACATTTTTGCAAATATTAGTAAAGTAGATAGCTTGACCAGCATTTTTGTTCTTTATTAATATTTTTTCGTACATTTTTGCCTGTCTGGAAAACTTTATGAACTAATGCCAAATTTAACGATCATTTTTCTGGATTTTGACGAACAATTATGAACAAATGTTTGTAAAAGAATAAAAAAGACTGTTCGACAAAAGTTATCAATTTACGAATAAAGCTTGTCAAAAAATATAAACTTTAACGAACTTTTTAGTAGGTTATACGATTTACGAGTATTCCGTAAATCCTCAGTAAGTACTCACGAACATTTACGAACAATTTTACAAAAGGTTTTTATCTGTGTACGGTCCCAGCGAGCATCAAATGCTACCCGATTTCAATTCATCTGAAAACATATGTCTGAATTCTGTTAACCTAAAAACGACACTTACGGGGCAATGTCATTTCCATATACAGTAGACTCTCTCTCAATTGGGCATTTGGGGCAAAATGTCATCCGGTTTGTCGATAGATTTGGGCGTCAAAGCCTTTGTAAATTCCACAAAAAGCGCTCAATTAAAAAGAATCACGATAAAATAGGAAGAACTACAGCGAATTTGAGCAAATTAGCTTCATAATTAAGCGTGAAAATTGTCAACAAAATTTTTGGCCCGATTGAATAAGAGCCGATTGAGCGAGAGTCTACTGTATTTGGTTAGCACGTTTTTTTCGAGAACTGCCGACCGGCCAGCTGATCGACTTAGCAAATGTATGCCAAAAACGCTGATTTTTTCAGCTAACTTTGCTCGCTGGGCTGTTGACAATTTTTGTATTTTCAAACAAATCATCGGTTGCATCGACCGTTGTCGTATCTGCATTTATTTTGTATTTGCTTTCGGTGCAAGCCATGATACAGACGTCGCGTCGCCTCTTGCGTGAAATGCTAACACAAAAGAATTGCAGATACGATAATAGTCGATGAAACCGACGAAATATCTTTAATCTAAATGAATAATTTTAAACGTACACCACTTGGATTTAATGCATCCCCCTTGCAATAAAGTACTTCTTATCCTCCTCAACTTACACCCATGGAGAATCTATAAGTTTCTCAACACCCACGACAAATTCTCCCCTTCTTGCCATCTCTCAGCTAATTGGTGACCGCTGGAAAAGACACGAGAATCTCCGTGAATCTCGTTTTTTTCCTCTTCGATCATCCTGAGCTTCAAAAGATCACACACGAGAAAATTTGTAACAATATTTTCTGTATGCGTCGATAGTGAATTATTCTCTTAGTCATGCCATTTCCATATGAATCATTTTGGCATTTTGTGGCCTCTTTCCCCACCGTTCTTGTCTCTTTTTTTTTGTGTTGTTATTAAACTTCACTCTTCAACTCGTTATGGACAGAAAGAAATGAGTTTTAATAAAGGAGGAACGCAGAAAAAAACGACAACGTCGAAATTGACTTCCCTGGAAAGCACTCTTCTTTAAGCACATGCACTCAATATTTTGACTCAATCCGTGATATTAATTGAGGGAAATTCATCAAAGTCCTTCAACTTCAACATTGTGGAGTTTTAAAGATTGTTCATGATACATTGTTGCGAGAGATCCCAAAGTTAAAATCATGCCTTCAGGAGGACAGTTGCTGGCCTTTTACCCAAAGGGCATGACTAACGTACCCCCGCAGAATTTTAAGTGGAGCAAGAAGTGCACCAATTTGTGTCGTGTTCAATTAAAATGAAGTTAAAAGTGAACATGTGATTTATAATATGCCACATGCTGAATTGCTATAGCTTTTTCATACCCAACCTCCAAGTCATTCTTCCTCCGTGAATGCAACAATGTTGCTGGGGTAAGAGCCAAAAGATGAATAATCCTGTATTGCGGGACTCAATAAGATAAAGGCTTGATAAAATGCAACCAAAATAAAGTCAGTTGGTAGCCAGAAGAAGAACAAAACTCCAGACTGACTTCTGTGAAGTTTCTTTTTCTTTGCCATCTTCCAAAGCCATCGTCTCGCGCTGTGGCGTCTATTCTTTTGAGTGAATGGGCGCTTTTGTGAATACCGTGCTGAAAAGTCAAGAGACCAAGGAAACGTTCACTTTTCTATCATTAGTCACAATTCAATTTCTATGCATTTCTCGGACACGTTTTCTCACCAAGTCCCCTAGCAAAGAACGCGAGCTATATTTCAATTTCTGCAAATGATGAAAATTGCACAAAAGACGCCTCTGAGGATCATATTAAAAAATCATTAGTTAAGATGATTTTAATAAATTTCACAGTTGGACAAGAAGAAGAGTCAAACATGTGTAGTATAACTTGATTTAATGAGTGTTGGTAACATAGAAAAATTACAAAGTGCATTGATCTTGATGTCTTAAAAAGAGGACTTCCTTGGATACTACAGAAAAGCTGCGAGTAGGGGAAAGTACTCTCCCTTCGAACGTTCATGTCTTCGAATAATATGAATTTTCTTTTAGTTTCCCTAAGAGACTTACACATTTCTATTAAATATTAGTTAATTTATCATCAATTATTGATAATTATGTGATTATCATGTATAAATCTCTTAAGAAAAATAGAAGAAATTCACATTATTCGAAGGTATGAACGTTCGAAAAGAGAGTACTTTCCCCTAACACTATTTATTTAGAGAGATTTGTCTGTTTGGTACGTTTGGTAGATCAATGGAAATCCAATTTCACAAAATAAATAAATGTAAATTGTTACATTTTTTTAAACCGAAATTCAAATACGAAATATTCCTGCCAGAGCAGTTAAACAACCCAAGTGCCACCCTGCACTTTTGTTTGCAAATAGTACTAATGTGATTTAGTACAAGTACTAACTCACACACATCTTGATATAAAATTGTGAAAATAAGTATTCAACACTTCTAGTACTGTGGTAGAGCAATAATTTTGATTAGATTCAATTTATGGAATTTGGTATACCATGTACTAAAACCAAAAACGTTATAGCATATTCTAATGAATTCAGATCTTAACAGAGTGCACTACTAAAAATCAAGGTTTAACTGCGATCCTTCCGCTTCTGAAATGTGATTTAGTACAAGTGCTAAGTCATATCTTGGTATAAGATTATGAAAGTTAATACTTCACACATCAGGTACTTTAGGAGTACAGTACGACTCCGATAGAGTCAACCCCTAAAAATTTTAAAACATCGTGAAATATATGTAAAATTTCAGGTTTAATGTCAAACTTTTAAACTACTTTTGATAAGTAAGAACCTGAGACAATTTTTAACGAGTGAAATAGTAATTAGAACAATTAATATCTTAGAATATTGAAGATTATATAAGAAGCAAATGCATTGACTCTATTGGAGTCGTACTATATAATAATTTTGATTATATTCAATTATGCATGGATATTCTAAATCTACTCATTGCAGAACTTTGTGGAATTTAGTATACCATGTACTAAAACCAAGACGTGACAGGATATTCCAAGTGTTTCAGATCTAAACAGAGTGCACCAGTAAAAATTAAACTTTTACCGGGATCCAATCCGCTGCTAATATAAAAACGCTAAAATGCTCTTGATCTTGATATTTAGTACATGCATGTGCTAAACCATTTAAAGTCATTAATGAACTCTTAAAAATTAATAAAGCGTGGTCGTTGAGTAGAAAAAAAATAAAATTAATGGTGCTATTCCAATGAAAATAAAAAGGAGAAATCTTTCTCTCGAACATTTGTTTTAGTACATGACTGTAATAGATTTTTGTTGTTGTGTTGGTTCCTGTAATGACTTTTCCCAGGTCCTTGTCGTGTTCCAAAACAATCGAATAGTCGTGACAGAAACCAAAACAAAGAAAAGTCGATTACACAGCAAAGCATCAAAATAGTCATGTACTAAAATAAATTTCAGTAGAAAGATTTCCCCATTTCATTTATCATTGGAATAGCGACAGATATTGCGTTCCAAAAAATTTCATGTTGCAGTAATAGCGGTCACCGCCGTCTTAGCCTTGGTGACCAACCTCCACAGTAAAAACGGAGAAAAGAAAATGCAGTCTAAGACACCGAAAAGTTTTGGATAAACCCTATACTCTCTTTAGAAAGTTTTAGCTATATTTTAGTGTATTTTTTTAGAGTAAAATAATTTTGGATACTTAAACTGTCGAATTTTTAATGTTAGACAGAGATACCAATAAATCTCTCTAACGTAAAATAAACTACAGACATGATATTTATAAATCGTCGGTTGTATCGACTGTTGTCGTATCTGCATTTGTTTTGTATCAGCATTTGGCGCAAACGATGATACACCCCAGCGAACATCAAATGCTAACCGATTTCAGTTCATCTGAAAACATATATCTGAATTTTGCTAACCCTTAAACGACACTCGCGAGACAGTGCCATTTCCTTGGTTAGCACTTTTTGTTCGAGGACTGCTGACAGGTCAGCATATATTTGTTGACTGACTCAGCAAAAATATGCTGAAAACGCTCCCTTTTTTTAGATAATTGTGCTCACTCGGATGCGTTACCTTACCTCTGCAAACTCGTCGCGTGCATCATCAATTGACGTAATTTACTCATCATATAAATTAGGAATTCTTGTATAGCTTGTGTATTTCCACTATGTTTTAAGAATTGACGATTTAGGTGAAGAGGAAGTTATGAGAATTGCTGATCCAAGCGATGAGTTATTGTCTACATCAGAGGCGGACAATAATCGTTGAGACCGAATACACGTCAAATGAAACATGTACGTTAATGGTCAAAACGCTACCAGAACAAACTTATTTGTTCTGTACAACGGTTCTTGCACACCTCTGGTCTACATTTAGATTCACTAATCCACCCAATTCATACAAAATACGTAAAATGCCCTTACGAAGACGTGTATGCGTTTTATTCTCGGTGTATTAGGGCCAACGCCATCTACCATAATATTTTACGACTAATAACCGAAGTGTCGACTATTACAGTAGACTCTCCCTCAATAATGCAAAATCACATTGAAACTAAGACAAACCATGCCAAATTTGAGCATATTTGATTCATTTGATAATCGTAATCAAACTTGAAAAATGACAACAAACTTTTTTCAAATGTAACCGCTGAAGTTAATTGATTGATTTGACAGTATTTTCCACTGTGAAAGGACATCTTTTGATTAAAAAACGAAAGATACAGAACTTTTTTTCATAGTAAATTAGCATATTGCAAATTTACCATTGAATTGGATTAAATGAAGTCTCAATTCCTAGTAATTTTGTTTTGTGTTTTTCTTGTTCAATTGATTGTTGGCGACGTTAAATTTCGCATATGCTAATTGAAATGTCACTGTCAAATTAGAGTGTCAAAAGGCAAATGTCATTCTTGTCCATATTACGTAGAATTTTGATTTTGTTTTTGAATTTTCATGTATTATGTGTAATTTTACCCGAAGTAAAGAAGCTCTCAATGCATCAAAAGTTGTATAATGTCATCGTTTTCTTTTTGTTTTGCTCTTGCACCTGTGACACATTTAAACATTTAACTTAAAATAAATGTATTTTAGTACAGCCTGTCTGACCAGGCATACGTGAATTAAAGCAGAGGTGTGCAAGAACCGTTTGAAACCGAACAAATGTCAAATGAAACTTGTTCGTCAATGGCCAAAACGCTACATGAACAAACTTATTTTGACGTTTATTCGGTTTCAACGGTTCTTGCACACCTCTGAATTAAAGGCTTAAACTTTTGGGAACTATTTTTAACGGACTCTGCTTTGTCCTTTACAATTTGAACAAAAAAAAGTATAATCTTACCACGATAGTCTCCATCATCATAGATTCCTGATACTGGAGGCAATGCCCAATAAGGCTCTTCAGGATATACCATCATCGTAGGACGATTTTTTTGTGATAAATTGGCGTAAGTTATTGCAGATTGAGATTGTTGATGATTTTGGGGAGATGCGAGAAAACAAATATGGTTTTTTTTTTCGTGGCTCAACCGACAAGATAACACAAAAGTAAATCTACGAAAGAGAAAAGAGAGTGCTCAAGTTCAAGAAGTATAGGTCCAAATCTCCAAGATGATCATAGATTCTGGAATGAGTCTCTTGGGAGATGG
Source organism: Phlebotomus papatasi (assembly GCF_024763615.1). Lineage (NCBI taxonomy): Eukaryota > Metazoa > Arthropoda > Insecta > Diptera > Psychodidae > Phlebotomus > Phlebotomus papatasi. The sequence continues at coordinate 18,291,483 of NC_077224.1, forward strand.
AGAAGTGAAAGACGATAGCAAGTAGCTCAGGAGGAAAAGGTGAAATATAGAGAAGCTAAGGTGAATTAATTGGGTGTATATTTTAGGCAAAAAGAGATTAATTTCTTTCTAATTTAATGTCTTCTTAGTGGCTGTGTCGCGAGGCGGATTTTTTTTTTTTGGGTTTGAGCTGAAGATCGCGATGGAAGATTTATTACGCACAGTCCCCAACACCACTAAATCAGCTAAATTAATCAGACAATTATCTCTAACAAATATCTCGAGGGTAGAGATATGTGTGGATTTCCGTGATGCTGATGCAAATTGGTGGATGGTGATATAACGAAATAATTAGATTTTTGTGTGAGTGTGTGGATTTTTGTGTTTCTGATGAGGCGAAACTTTGGAATTAAATTGAGATTAATGACGTCTTAATGGTAAAATTTCATGTCACTGCATCATTTGTAGGAGAGATGGTCATCTGTAGATTTTGTGCAATTATCATTTCACGGGAAATGCCAATGCTGCGATTGCCAACTTCTTGGAATGATCATCACTTTGTGATCAGATCACCCAACTAATGTCGAAGTAATCAACTTTTCATCCCTCTCGAGATGAAGAGGGATTTCACTCCTTCAGGCAGTAATTTTGCCAACTCAGGTCCATGATTGTGCAATTCTTTGACAAAGACATGCTCTTGATGGACTTATTGCACATTCCAGCTATCCAAGATATTTAGTACTCTTTTTTTTCCTTGTACTAAAGAGTTCTCGCTGAGACATGCCAAGTTTGAGCTTAATTTTGTGATACAGCTCTGATATTGAAGCCATTGTTCTATGTTTTTTGCATGGTTAAAGTCAAATTCCATGTACCAAAAGTAGCTGTCATTGTACTGAACGAATCCGTCGAATAGTAGCTTTATAAAATATCTTTCTGTCTCAAAAAGTGACATTGGGGTGTTTCTTTTTATTAAAATACCTCTCAATATTGTTGCTAGACTAAGCTCGTACTGTTCGTACTAATAAAGTTAAAGTTAGAAAATCATAAAATGCATTGTTTTAAATACAACATGAGTTATAAAAGAATATATTGTAGTTTTTCTTAGTTTTTTTTTAAAGATTTGTTCTCAAACTTAGTGTGTTTAATTTGAGTACTAAAATCACGAAAATCACAGTAAACTTGTCAAAATTAGTTACGCCTAGAAGTGGATAAATTCGTGTAATGTGCTCTTATTTTTACTAGGGGAAATGCTTCTAATTTTGTCCAGTTTCTTATTTTGGACACTTTGAGGATAACATTGGACACTAAAAATAAATTGATTAAAATGATGGATTTTTATTCCAATATTTGATGAATAATGAATTCTATCTAAATATTTGTTCTTTTTGGAAGATTTTAACACTAAATACGTTAAAATTTGAATATGATTTGAGTTGAAATTGCTTTGTTGAAAATGCAGTGTGAGCAATTGCTTACGAGAAATATGACAGAACTTCGTGGCTTACTTCAGTCTTATTTAGTTTTGGTGAAGTACTAACAAAGTTTGTTCGCTGTTTTTGAGTGATATTATTGAATATTCATTGAATATTGTGTTGATTCACGTTACTGATGATTTGTACATTTGACCTGAAGTGAGATTTGCCTTGTGAATTAGATTTTTCGTGTGAAAAATGGGAAATTTTTTAAGACATTCACCAGTGAGGTGATGATTCTTATTTTGGACAGGTGTTTTTCTCACGAAATTTCGTGAAGTTTTAGCTTCTGTGATGACTAGGTTGGACAAATGCCTGGAGAAATAAAGGAGCATCATCTCTACGAAAGAGATGCAGTGAGAAATGCCTTGAAAGGCTCCCGGAAAGGGCAGGGAATGAGCGAATCCGCACGTACTTGGAGTACCGAAGTCAACTCACTTTAATGAATGATATGGAAAGTTTCTGGGCTTCTTGTGACATTCCACGTTTCCCTTACATGAACAGGAAGAGGACTTGGTAAGATTGGTTCATAAAATGAAGAACAATGGGCATCCTGTTGAGGCGGATTATCTGTCCAAATTTACAGACAAGTTGTAAAAATTAATAACCAAGTTGTCCAAAATAAGAGTCAAATTCACCTCTACATATCAATTCATTTTTAAACGTATTAAAACTAATTTTAGTAAAAATGAGATGATAAATAGCTTGCCAAGTTTCTAAACAATCCTTCTGAAAAGAGAGTAACAAGAAAAGTCAATTAGTATTGAAAATATGGCACTTCAAACTTAGGATATCGATGCTTATATGCAGACTGTCCAAAATTATAAGCACTTCCCCTATAACAAAAAGCAAACTTACAGAAAAATGTTTAAAATTGGTTATTTGAGAGGTTTAGACCAAAAAGTGTTTGTTCTAAAAAAGAATTAGAGTGTGTGCCAATGCTAAAAAAAACACATAGAATACAATGTTAAAAAATAAATAGAAAAATCTTAATATGCTCATATTCCTACTGCAATTTTGATTTTGTAGTTTTCGTAATGCTTGATACAAAGAATGCAAACGGTTATACGGGCTTCAGACCTAAGGCTTAGCTATAAGGCTTAACTTCTGTAACTTCCTATTAGTCCAACATTTTTGGAAAATTTTGCCTTACAAATGGGGTATTAGGGGACTTCATCTATTTGAATCAGAAGAACAAATTAAATTGGTTGCTATTTAGGATTTTGACACCTTCGGAAACTAGGTTAAACCTCTAGTCTGAAGACGGTCTTAGGGTTTGTACTAAATTACCTTTTAATTAATTAAATTACTATTCACGTGTACTAAAGGCCGTTTATTAGTGACGAAAATTAAATACTTTCATTTCAATACTTCAATAACAATTATTACTCTAACTAAAAAAATATTTCTATATTGTTCTAAATATTTTTAAGTGGTCTAATATCAAATATTGTGTACTAAAGCAAAAATCATTCTGTTGAATTTTGTCTTCGATTTATTTAATAAAAATTAAATATTAATAGTATATCGACGGCTCCATTCCATACTATGCTAAGTCGACTTAGCTTTATATTACTCCGAGAGATATGTTGTTCCTGAGACCGAGATCTACAACTGGTGAAAATTTGGTGGTCATCCGATGTTAGGGTAACGATATTTGAGATTTTCGAAAAAAAATTACACGGGCAGCATAGGAAATCGCCAACTTCAAATGGCTGTCCTGAAAAGTTGTCACTCTGAGATAGCATAATATGGAATGGAACCGTCGAATATCGAAGTCTTTTTTTAAGTGCGTCAAAATGTAGTACAATGTCTTTTTTTTTTAATTTTTTCTTATAATTTGGTTATGAGTGTTATTTATATAACTTTCTGTGTAATAAGTCAAATTTCTTAACACTGAGAGGACTGTCACTATGACATTAAAGCTTCAAAATATAGTAGGATGAAATGAACACCTATTGACATTTTAAGAATTTATTATGCCTTACTTATTGACACTTTCAATACCGATTTGGGATATGAAGTTTGAACATCTCTTTTATAAGAAAGGGTAGATTATGGAAAAATCATCATATTACTTGCATTTTACCAGATACATTAAATAAATTTCACCATTTTGACCAAAATGTCAATAGGGATTCCCTGTCAAAGAGGTGTTCCTTCGACCCTACAATTTGATTCTTGTTGTTTTTTTTTTTGATGAATTTCGATTTTCTATGTTTGTCGAATTTTCGCAAGAGGACTATAGGAACTGTCATTGTCAAAACGACGCTGTCAAGAATACAATGTCATTGATACGCTTGTTTTTACAATTGCTCCATTATTACTGAAATATTTAGCATAGACCATTTTTACGGTTAATTGGATTTTATTTATTTATTTAGAGGAATATAGACATGGTTCGCACACAGAGTACCTTCAAACGATGCGAATTTTGCCTTTGTATTCAAAGAGATAATTCAGATAATTCATTTTTTTTAAACCAGGAAATAGGGTAAGTGTGCCAAATTCCGGCCAGCTTGCAATTTCGGCCACCTTTTTTTGTTCCTCGAATTTCCATGAATTTTTAGTTTTTACATACTCTGGAGATTATACAATGCAAAAGAATAACAGAAAATGTGGCTTCGACAGACGTGATGACATGAAAAAGATATTGGACGAATTCTTGAAGGGCAAGGAATTATGAGAATGAAGGTGGCCGAAATAGGGCACCAAAGCTATGTCTACATTTTTATTAAAATGTATTAAGAATAATTTTAAAGTAAATAAAGACGTAAACTGTCGACAGGGTTCTAAGCAACACTCATTAAGTAGAAGGAATGAAAAAAAACAATTTCTATTAAAAGATATTACATTTCAAACTTGAGACTTTGGCGCTTGCATGCAACTATGCCGAAATTTGGCACACTTACCCTAGATAATGATAAACCTCATGATATGAGATGATATGTAACGAACGAGATCTTTGTAAACAAAGACAAAATTAGCATCGTTTGGAGCTTCACTGTGCGACAATCACGCCTACATTCTCATAATTATCTTCAAGAAATGATAAACTATAGGTCTTTGCAACCAAAGAGAAAATCCGCATCGTTTGAAGGTTTACTGTGTGAGAATCATGCCTAAATTCCCCTATTTGCTTTCCAAAAGCATGCTTAGGCTGCATCTCCCGCTGACTTACCGTTACCGGCCTACCCGAGTAAATGACAGAAACTTTAGTTTAGTGACCGTTTAAGCGGTTTAAGCCAATTCATATAATCGAGTTAAGCTGAATAATTCAGCTTAAGAAATAACAAATTAGTTGTATGACTTAGTAAGACATAGTTTGAGTAGTCTTCTTCTTTTTCTTCTTTTTTTACGTTTTCAACTGTCGGATTCATGGCTATTTAGCTCATTCCATATTCTTTTATATTTTCTTTTTTACGAGAAGGGATCTATTGACATTCCCGTGTATTTGACAGCTGTCATCAGAATATTAGAAAGCCGAATATCGGCTTTTAATTCACATATTGGCAACTAGAATTCAAATCAGGAAAGAGGAAAGAGACCAATTTTAACAAATTCGACGTGATGTCGTTTTTTCCGTCTGCCATTTTGAGCAAAAATTTTTCATGACCTTCCGCAAAGAAAGAAAATAATAACAAAATGGACAAAATGTATCTTCATCTCTGTCGGACTATTTTTTCCAAGTAATTGAAGAACTAAAGTTAGTAAAAATCCATTCTCGACAGCAATTCGGATAAATATTTCCCATGAATAAATTATCTAAAGTCATTCAATTTGCGTATGATATATGATACCATGGTAAGGAATGGGTTAATAGATGGCTTATAATTTCTTGTTCGAATTTCGTGGTTTGACACTTCAACACTTCTCGTCTGTTTGACAGCTGTCACCCGAATAACCGAGAACCGAATATCAAAGAGCTCTGTGTAATATCATCAGCTCCTCCCTAAGGGATTTAGGGAACTCAATGGGTCAGGTGGTAGAGTACTCGCTCTATGACACAAGGTGTCCGGGTTCTAATTTCCCTTTAGGTCACCGGGAATTTTTCTGGCGTTAAAGGTGTTTGAATTGCATCCAGTGAGCTTTACTGCACTTGATTTCACAGAGCATGGGACTGACAACTCTGTTGTGCCGCCATTATTATTGTTATTATCATATCCTTTGGTAGCCACAATGAATGGTGAAAAACTTTTGAACAATTATTATGTTACTGTCAAACTCAGCTGTATTATATCAAAATGACACTTAGGGCAGTGGCTTTTCTGTCAAATTCAAATTTAAAGAGAGACTGTTGTGTGTCCGCATCTGTGCAGAAAAGTGGCGTAAAGTTTAGAATTTTATTGATCACATGGCTGAATGGTTGCGATAAATTGTGGATGTATATTAAGAAATATAAATGCTAATAAAATTCTCCGCGTCACTCGATTAAGATGTTTGGGATTGAATTTTTGCATAAATTAGCCTGTCGATTTGTATAGTTCTTTCTCACTCTCATGGCTTGTGCTATATGCTGAGAAACTTACTGATCCCCCTTAGCACCTCCATCTGGCCACAATCTCTGGCGCACACAATCAAAACAGAGTGCAAGAGTGAGAGAAAAGTCCATCCAGATTAATTGAAGCCACCGCGAGGGGCTTTTTTTTGACCAGTCTCCCAGTGACTTCTCAGGTTTGGTTCATCTCTTTGGATGGCGCAAAAAAAAAAAACGAAAGACAAGTCTCCAATGTGTGAAACCTCATTGAAGGTGTCTCTTGTGCATCTTTGTTTTTTTTTTTTTAATGCCGTTGAGCCTCCATGGTTCTTTGTTCTGGGGCATTGATGTGATAGTTGTTGGAAGTTGGATATATACTATATCTCCTTGATGATCATGTTGGGAATCAGGACAAGATCGCATATTTGGTTTTTGCCCACCAACCTCAATCTGCTGGTGATTATTTTTATGGTTTTTGCTTTTTTTTTTACTGGTCTTCTTCCTCTCCCCGTCTCTTCCGATGTTGAAGTCTTTCTGTTGAGATGGATCTTGTGACGTGGTCTTGGTCATTTCTACAAATTTCATTTGATGTTTGGTGGTTCAGTAAGTGGGAGATTATTGGAGCATTGAACCTTAGAATTGATTTCCGTTTTAGAGGCGTAATACTTTTCTGGTTTCGCAACGCTTCTCTTTTTCCCGAAGACACCAAAGTGGAAGATGGGTTCTTTTTTCTTTCTTCCCAAGCCATCTCGCGCCTCTTTGTATATTGAGAGCGAAGCAGAAATTGAAACACGAAAGAAGATGCGATGGGAGAATGAAGAAGAACTCTGCAGTGCTGTGGGGACCTGTTGAGTAATTTAGTGGTTCACTTGTCCTGCATATTATTATTGTTGCCAACGTCCTCTTCTGGATATTTCCCCAGAGCCCCGAGTGTATATGTGTGATTTGGGGCTGCGCTTCCAACCAATAGCACTTTTGGCCACCAACATCACTCTCTTTATGGCTGGGGTACCCAACAAGAGACTGATCGAACCACAAACCAACACTGAGAGGCCGATTCCGTGCTGAAATGGCATTCCAACTAAATGTTTTATTTTTGTGCAGTTGTGCAAAACATGTCCACCACTGACGATCAAAGAGAACCCAATGGATCTCTCTTCTTTTTTCTCTCAACACCGCCATCTACACTACTGCAGGAGCAATTGGACTTCTTTTTTTTACCTATGTCCTGTCATCCTGATCATCTAATGATCTTGATCAATTCCAAAATTTCGCCACACTCAGACAACCTTTTCTCCTTTCTTCGTTAACAACAAAAAAAAATCAGAAGTGGGATAGAACCTAAGTAAAAGCACAAAGAAAGCCCCCAAACCTAGAACAATGCACTGGGAAGAGAAGTGAGAGGGCGTTTGTGGGTAAAAAAAAATAATATGTCTCTGTCACTTCAATTACTCAATCCGTCAGCAGGTAAAACTGTCCCAGATGATGTGGCTGACTGGGGACAACACAGGGATGCACTTGGTGGACTTTTTTTTGTATCTTGAGGGGAAAACAAGAGAGATCTCAACACCGTTCTCACACGTACGTCACAACGCGCTCGAAACATTTAGGAAACTAAAAGAAGTTTTAAGAAGTGCTGAGAGTCGCTGAGCTACCTTTCCTCCTGCACCACGTCTTGGTCCGCCGACCATCTCATTGCCTCCTTGTCTCACCTGGTGCACCCGTGACAGCAAGAGTGAGAGATACTGGACCCAAGAGAAGGCTCACCTGGGCTGTCTGTGTTGGTGAAATCGTGGCTTTTTATCTCTTTTTCGCCATTTACTTCTTCACTTTCAGTCAGTGTGAGATGAATTTTTAGGCAAAAATATATACCACTATTCATCGCTAAACCACCATGTTTGGGACTAGAGATCACCCAGATAGATTCTCATCATTCGAGCCGTGATTCCCCTTCATTTTGGTCCAATATAACAGCCCAATAGACACCCAAAGACTTCAATAGGTAGATACCATGGGAACCCCTGAGATCCTTCAAGTGATTGAATTATTATCCCAGGAACTGTAAGAAACATACAAACACACCCATCTCCCTCGGACTCAATCCCATCCCATGCTAACCTCCATACAGCCAACCATATCACCAACCTCTACCACTCAGAATGGACCTGGCCACCAGGCAAATAGTGAAGACAGAGAGAAAATGATCAATGTGTTTGACTTTGTTAGATGGTGGAACAAGATCAGTGGCTTCGGCTGGTGGCTTCGTGTGCAAAAGAAAGAAAAGTCCCACACGAGAAATTGCTCAATAGACTTCAATACCAGTACAGTCTCATGGCTGAGGTGAGCGTTCTCTCAGCGCAAAAAAAAAGACACCGCGATCCACCAAAATAGTCCCCCAATCAATCCCTCGTGTGCTCATCCATCCCAGAACAAAAATAATCTTCCTATGCTCTGAAGTGCATTGGAAATATTTGGTATCTTTGGTGTCGAGTCTTCCCTTTTCCCTCTACCCTACTGCCTCCCCTCCTTCAAAATTTTCAAAAAAAAAAGATTAAGAAGAAAACCCAGACCCAACAGGATGATCATTATGCAAATGAGGAGTGAAAACATGGATCTGTATGTTCCAGAAGACACTTCTTTTGTCGATTCCGCTGGTGGTAGCTCTGTCTCTGGGAGAAAAACCACGCTCACCCAATATTTGTCCAGCTCAGTGCCTTATTTGAACTAGATTTTTTGGGCATTCCGTGTGGCAGATAAAATACACATGTTCGGGACACTCTAATCAACTGTTGGAGGTCTTGTAAATATCCAATATACCCTTCCATCCAGCAATCTGCTAATTGCAATTGTGTCAATAGTCATAAAAGAAGGCGCATGGATAGCAAACGGAACCCATGGAGAGACACAAGTGCCAGTGACCAGAGTTGAATCTTAGAACACGAATCTAGATTAGACACTAATTTTTGTGGAAACACCTTTCAAAAATTCCTGAACAGGGTCAAGAAATTATAAGGGACTGCTCGTAATTTCGGACAGAATTGAAGATTTTGTTACTACCTTTTTTTAAAAGTATTGTTTGTAACCTTGTAAAGTAGTTTGTTGTCTTTGTTTGAAATAGACATCGGTTTGATTGTAATTTTGGACAACATGCTTGTAATTCCGGACACTTATTTGTAATTTTGGACAGTTGATAATTCGCAATAGGATTCCCATTCTCGTTCATTTTAAGAATGAAGATTGATAAGAAGAAACTGTAGAATATCCCTGAAATCCTGTAAAACTCTTAAATATTTCATTTAAGAGAATTAACTGCGGAATCGAAACTTCACGGACTCGCAGATTTCTATATTCCCTTGCCCTAATGGAACTCTTCTAAGGCTAATAGCATCTCGTTCATAAAGGCAATGCTTCTTTGTTTCAATACTCTGATAAAAATCGCTCGTAAAAGTTTTGTAAAATCTCGTTGCCTCATATAGAAAAGTAGCGAGATGTTTGGCTACCCCTGTCGCCATAGGGATTTTTGTAAAATCTTTTCATTTTCAACAGGATATCTTGTTGATACCGGATACTCCACATTTTTTACTAATAATGTACAAAATCTTGTAACAGTTTTGTCAGTATTCTTTTTTTTTATTCACCAAAAAATGACGATTTTGTAGTCGGAAATGGTCTCTAAAGTCCTATTTAACCACTTTCTGCACACAGCATACCGGCGTATAATTGCTATATATATAACAAAAAGCATGAAAATCGTGATTATTATATCCACCAAATTGATAAACAATTTGACAGAAAATATTCCAAGACCATTTTAAGAGAAAGAGATAAAAATGAAAGAGAAAAGGGTATATTTTGCAGCGCCATCTATTGAGAAATTCCCATGAAAACGAGATTTTGAGAAAACTTTTACAAGAATTTTGTTAATTAATTTTGGTTGATTCGATTTTAACAAAAAAAAAAAAAAACTTGTTGAAGATGAAAAGATTTTACGAGAATCCCTATGGCAACAGGGGTAGCCAAACATCTTATTACTTTTCCATATAAATCGACTTATTTTACAAATTTTTTACAAGATTATTTACGAGATATTTTTTCAGATTAGGCATTGTACAACCTGGTCATCACCAAAATTAAAAAAAAAAAAAAAACATATAGAATTTCGACAAACAAAAGCAACTCTCCGAAATAAGAAATATATCTCTAGTGGGGATGCTCTGGATAATTTGTCTGTTTTTTGCACAAAAAACGTACACAATTTGCAGACATATTTCAACTAACAAACAAGTCACTATTGACATGAATTAACCCTTTAAAGATGATTGGGTCAAATGGGAAAAACTAAATTTTTCCTAAGACCATATAAAAGTATTTTTTTTTGCTAAGAAGTCAGAAAGAAATTAATACTACAGTAGACTCTCGCTCAATCGGCTCTTTTTCAATCGGGCGAAAAATGTTGTTGGCAATTTTCACACTTAATTATGAAGCTAATTTGCTCAAATTCGCAGTAGTTCTTCCTATTTACAAAGGCTTTGACGCCCAAATCTATCGATAAACCGGATGACATTTCGCCCCAAATGCCCATTTGAGAGAGAGTCTACTGTAGAATAAAAAATCTAGTGAAACATATTTGCTTTTTTCAAGATTGACATATAGTTAAATGATGTATTTAAAAAGTCTGTATTAAAATTTATACTCAGCCAGTACCAAAATTGACAAGTCGTAAGGAATTTTCAAAGTTTATAAATAATTAAAAATGGTATATTTCAAAAAAATACGATGAGCGTATACAAATTAGTACGAAGTTTGTACTAAAAGTTGTCAAAGGTTCTAGATAATAAACTAAGAGAAGCTTAAGACTTATTTTCTGTAGCTGAAATGGAATATTTCACTGTCATTACTTTCACACTAAGCAATAAGAAATTTTCTACATAAATCATCATTAAGTTACCATGAATATCTGTTGTGGATTCAAGTTCGCATTTTGTACTAAATAGCAAGGGGAGTGCATTTTTTTGAGATGTAGAATTTTAGAACTTATTGTGACAGGGAATTATGAGAGACGGAAGAAAAATATTTAGGTGAAAAAATCAAAGTTAGACTAACGGTGCTATTCCAAAGAAAAACGAACATGCTTTTTAGCACTTTTCCGTTCTTAAGTTTTTCTGCATTATCGACTTTTTTCTATTGGTTCCTTCCATGACTATTTCGTTCTAATCTTCGTCGTGTTCCAAAATAACCAAACAGTCGTGACAGAACCAACACAAAGCAAAGTCGATTATGTAGAATCACATGGAAACAGTAAAGTACTAAAAAAAAGCATGTTCATTCGGGCATGAACCACAATGTGCTTCAAAAAATTTTACATTGACTTAAGACTCATTTTAAACAAGGGGATTTGGATTCCAAATCTCTCTTTTGAAATTTAAAATCCTTACATTCAGCTTAACCTCTACTCTTTTATGCTTCGTTTGGAAAATTCTATCTAGTTTTCTTTGTTATATTGGAAATTGGTTCAATAATGTAAAAACTGGGAGTACTAAATTTGTACTAAAATCGTGAATCTAATAGTGCTGTTCTAATGAAAAATGAACGTGATATTCGAGTGGTAACTGACGTTATGTAGAATTTAAAAAAAAAAATTCAGGGAGATAACCTCCTTCCAGGTGCGTTAGTGACAAAAAGCAAAAAGCGCCGAAAGCTTTGGCAAAGAATCCTGTGTGTTTTTCGTGTCCGTGAATATAGAAACACCACTGACGCACCCGGAAAGAGATTATCTCTCTGAGTTATTTTTTAAATGAACATGATATTTTAGTACTTTACTGTCCTCAAGTGCTTCTGCATTACCGAACTCCTCTTTGTGTTAGTGCCTGTCTCGGCTGTTTCTCCAGTTCTTGTCGAGTTCTATAACCACCAAACAGTCAGGACAGGAATCAACATAAAGAAAAGTCGGTAATGCAGAAGTTCTTTAGTACAGTAAAGGCTACAGTACGGCCATTAATTTGTAAGGTTCCCGTCTTAAATATTTATTGTTTTTCCTCAGTATTTGTGAGATATTTTAATTTTATAGATTGATAATTTTGGTATGTTTTTTTGTGGATGTTTTTGGTTTTTAAAGGATTTTCAACACAGGATACTGGTCAAAATAGGCCTAAAGGCCTAAGACCTTGGTAAGGGGGGAAACAAAAAAAAGTAAAGTACTAAAAAAACCTTATTCAATTTTTTGGTATAGCACTATAATTTGTAAAAGTATACAATGAGATATAGTAGTAGAGTGTTCACTATACAGTAGAGCCCCGCTATCGGCAATCGCTCTATAGACCACAATTGATCGACCGTTGATTTCAATACACTGATTTTAAGTTAGGTTATGTTTTTTAGTACGCGACATGCAATATTGTCACAATTATTTTAATATTTTTGGCAAACTTTATTGAGTAGTTGTGATAATTGTGATCCATAATGAAGAGAGCGAGGACAAGTACCACAATCGCAAAGAAAGTGGAAGCCGTCGAGCAATTTCAATACTAAAATCGTTGATAATTTTAAAAAATGACATGGACTATAGTGCGATCGAAGTGTCAAATCTGGAACCAAATATGGCCTATAGCGGGGCTCTACTGTATGATGCAAATGTGCCTGGTTCTAACCCTCGTTAGGTTACGAGAAGTTTTTCTGTTATCAAAAGTGCTTAGCGAGCAAGAAGACTAATTTCTTCTGTAGGATTTTCTGTCGTATTATTGTTATTGTTATTAGGTGAAGGGTCTTAGGCTTCGCACAAATTCTGGCTTCATACATTTCAGATTGTTCCCATGATCCTTTAATGAATATGATCTGTTTCTGTTCAGGAAGTGTGTGACTTTAGCCTAGCTATTGAAATATATTGTCATTACAGGGAGGGATTAAGCATGAACAAGATAACAGGATAACAGGATTATGCAAAGACATTTATGAATCTTTGCCTATCACTAGAGGAGCTACTTTGTGAAATCATCTTTGAAATACCTACTTCTGAATATATGCGATTTTTTGAAGCGGAAAATGTGAAATTCACTGCTTATGAACCGTTGACGCTGAAAATAACCCGAGAAGTTAACGCCAAATATGTTTTGCATATCGTCAGTTGGCTCAGTAATTGTCGTAACTTGCTCATTACCTCGATCAGCAGTTATTGTGCAGTATGTGTATTTATAATGACTGGCATATACAACCTGAGAAAGAGCTTTTCCATCGTTTTGCTCTGGAGGTTGGTCACCAACGCTAAGACGGCGGTGGACGCTGAAAACTTCACGGGATTGTTGATGAATAAATTTTATCTATCTATCTATCTATCTATCTATCTATCTATCTATCTATCTATCTATCTATCTATATTGTTAGAAAAGGTGCTGATGGGGTGATGAGGAAGTTACGATAGTTGTTGATCCAACTGACGATATACAGTGACGTTTCTGTGACTTATTCGAAAAAAATCTCCTGAATGTATGCAAATTTTCGCGCGATTTTCTTTGGTCCCGAAAATATGCATAATCCCGGGACCTCTTTAGGTCACATCCGATAAATAAATATCGGAAAATATGAAGTGTTCGAAGCCAGAATGTCTGCGAACCTGTGAAAACCTTCCCCGATTTAGTGTCTCATAAAACCATCTAATATAAGAGATCGTGCTTTTCTTCAATTAATTAACATTTTATTTAGTTTAGCATATTCATTTCCTTGAGTATTCATAGAAAACTGTGAGTCAACTCGTACAATTAATTCTCCTCATAAAATAACTAAACCAAAATGCTTCCAAAGACAGAAGAATTTATTGTTAAAGTGAATATTGTCATCTACAATATAGTGAATCATCCAGCTCTGTTCGTGGCCAGAAGAAGTGAGAATGTGTCAGGGAATTTAGAGAAGTGCATAACATTTGAGAATTAAGAGTTGGAACATTTCTCTGGTTGTCTGTGTAAAAGAAGTGCAAGAGAGCAAACAGTGAGAGAGCCCTCCAACGGTTTAATCAAATGGTCACCTCAGCACAAATTACATACAATATTTATATGGCGAGGCAAAGAATGCGATTGAAATTATCAAACAAATTATCGATTCACGCTGGAATAAAATGCTATGCGGTAGTCCTTTTTTTTACTGTACCACCATATCCACTCCCTCTCTCGGTTGGCATCTCTAGAGAGCTTTCAGATGGTTGGAGATTTGTTTTTTTTGTACGGTTGTCCGGAGGATCATCCACTTGGCAATGATTTTTGCAATTGTTGGCTTCCCATCCAGCGAGTGCAAAACTTCTTTAATGTCTTCATAAGGCAATCTTATTAACGGCCCCAAACCCACTAACTTGTACCACTTCACAAGATGTCACACAAGGTGAAATAAATATGCTACTTTATTTCTGGACACTCTCTGCACATTTTCACCCAAGAGATCTTCATAATCTCACTGGTGAACCGACAAAAGGCCAGCGCGAGTGTCCATTTGTTCCCTCTTGCACACCGCACAACACTGCCTATTTATGTGGGTGATGACCACATGGGGATAACATCTTGCCAATTGAGCACAATTGACTCTGGGCCAATAAGTGTAAATTGACGCATAAAGTAGCCTCCTGGCCATCGATGACCATCTTCCTTCTATGGGGGGGCAGTCCACTGTAGCAGAGGAAATTGAGCAATTTTTCGCAATTTACCCATCTTGCACTAAATCACGGATTAATTGGAATTTGTCGCAAGGCAGATGGCATACTGCGAGGTAAGATATACGCGGGGATTGCCTCCACGGCAGTTAAGTTCATAGTAAACTGCACGTTAATTTCGAAAAATTAACATGTCCTCTCAAAATCTCAGTAAAGAATGTGAATGCTTACTTTGTGAACCAGGCCGAAAGTTTAAAGATCTGCCGCTGGGAAGAAATTCCAGCCTATTCAGTAATTCGAAAATTCAAATTGTCATAGAGTGATAATGCTGAAGTGTCAAATCACTTCGAAATTCGAACAATAAATTACAAGCCACCTTGCGGGATTATGAAGAAGTTCCAATGTCTATTACACACAGTTCTTCGATTTCGACTCTCCGTTATTCGAGTAACAACTGTCAAACACATGAGAAAGTAAAAAAATATAATAATGCTGAAGTCTCAAATCACTTCGAAAAAGAAATTATAGTCATCTTGCGGAATTATCAGGAAGTTAAAATGTCGATTACACACAGTTCTTCGATATTCGACCCTCCGTTATTCGGATGACAGCAGTCAAACACACGAAAAAGTAAAAAAAAAAGAATAATGATAATGTTGACGTCTCAAATCACTTCGAAATTCGATCAAGAAATTATAAAGTCGCCTTGCGGAATTATCAGGAAGTTAAAATGTCTATTACACACAGTTCTTCGATTTCGACTCTCTGTTATTCGAGTTACAGCTGTCAAACACATGAGAGAGCCAAACACAAAGAATAATGATGTATCAAATAACTTCGAAATTCGATCGAGAAATTATAAGCCACCTTGCGGGATCACCAAGAACTTAAAATGTCTATTACACAGAGGTCTTCAGTATTCGGCTCTCGGTTATTTGGATGACAGCTGTCAAACACACGAAAATGTCAAAAAATCCCCCTTGTGGTATGGGTGTTTATTTTTCATTTTCACTCTCAATCAACTGAATATTACAGAGTTCTGTGTGCAGTAGACTCTCTCAAATTCAGACATTTATGACTGCAATGTCTTACAATTTACGATAAGGGAAGAGCACCACGGATCGGAATGTTAAGAGACATGCCCGATACATAGTTCAAAATATAAGCCTCAAAATGCAATTTTGTATTTTTGTGAAGGCTAATCGGTATATTAGTGATCCATTTGACTGTATCTGTGCATGTGACTTTTAAATTTTTACAATAAATTAATAAAAAATAGATATAATTGCAACTGTGTACTCTGTACCTCGCATCGTCACGAATTTAATCAGGTGTCTCATGGAAAATTGGTTTTACAATTGAAGTCTGAGTAAATGTATTGCATTCTTGTGAGAGTTAAATTGTAAAAAGTAGCTAATAATTCATTTGAATTGATGCAATAATATGGTAATAATCTGACGATCCGAGGAACACTGCCGATCGCTGGTGCTCTTCCCTTTTATATTAAAAGAAAACAATTAGTAATCATAGAGCAGATGCGAAAGATTCATTTAGGGTAAGTGTGCCAAATTTCGGCATAGTTGCATGCAAGCGTCAAAGTCTTAAGTTTGAAATGTAATATTTTAAATACAAATTGATTTTTTAATTCTTTCTTCTGAAAGAGTGTTGCTTGGAACCTTGTAAACCGTTTATCGTCTTTATTTATTCTTAAATCATTCTTAATACATTTTAAAATTAATAAAAATATAAACATAGCTTTGGTGCCCTATTTCGGCCACCTTCATTCTCATAGTTCCTTGCCCTTCGGGAATTCTTCCAATATCTTTTTCACGTCGTCATCTCGTTTGTCGAAGCTACATTTTTTTTGTTATTCTTTTGCATTGTATAATCTCTAGAGTACGTAAAATCTAAAAGTTCATGGAAATTCGAGGAACAAAAAAGGTGGCCGAAATTGCAAGCTGGCCGAAATTTGGCACACTTACCCTAAACTTTTATAAGATTTTTTCACATTGTAAACGATATTTTAGGATTTATTTAAATAGATTTTAACGCTGTTTTTAGAAGCTATTTATATGGTAACAAATATAGTGAGCTTCTAAAATCGGAATCTCTCAAGCTCGAACGGCAGTTGAATTCAAAATGTGAATTGTGAGGTTATGTTGAAAAATTCAAGTTGTAGATGATTCATAATCGTATTTCTGTGCTACTTCCTTAATATGTACATACATTACGAGCGAATAAAATTAAAAGAAATTTCTTCATCACGAATATTTGTGAGAAAGTACAGCAGGGTTGAGCAAACACCGTTGGAAACCGAATAAACGTCAAAATAAATTTGTCCTGGTAGCGTTTTGACCATTGACGTACAAGTTTCATTTGACAATTCGGTCTTAAATGGTTCTTACTCTCCTCTGAAGTACAAGTATTTGACACAAAGTACAATTCAATATCTTACATAAATCAATTTAGTTTTGAAAATATTCTTCGAATTTTGAAGGTGAGAAATGTAAAAAATACCCCTGAAGCATTCGAATTTGGTAGACTACTGTAATGATTTTGACAATTATGAAGTTAGCTTGAAGTAGGTGACTTGTAGATGAAAATTCAAAAAATTGTCACGAGTGCAATTAAAAGGAACAGTATCTTAAATTAAAACGTCATGTTGCTTACAACTAGTTCTAGCTGTCAGTATCTTAACCTCAAATTTCATTGAGAATAAGTGCTATGCACTTTTAAATGTATCACAATTTCATCTAATTGAGCTTTTCTTACAATTTTCAAGTGTGATATTCTCAATAAGGAAGTTTGAGTGCAATTGAATATCGATCATACAACATATCAAGGTAATTTTCCTCAGACTTTCTGCAATACCGTGTGCCATGCATGAGCATGAAATTCCAATTTTCACCTCGATGCCTCTTTGTCGGGGGCACACAATAAATCCATCGGTGTTGATGGGAATGTTGACATACACTGATTAGAGTTGATTGGAAGAAACGGCCATTTCTTCACATGCCACAGCCGATGATTGAGAAATTGTCTCAGGCAACAATCGGAGGCACTTTATCATTTTTGCTGGGAGGGGGCGCACAGAAATGGGTCAAGACGTGCCCATAAGTATTGACACCTTTTATGGGCACATTCATCTGCAAATGATCAACAGTGGTCAAGGGGCAGAAGCCCTAACACGTGCTTTTGAACTGAACATCTTTAGAGGTGTCGAGCTGTGCAATTTGGTACACCTGAAGGATCTCTCTCTACATTTCTCTCAACGCATCTGTCATGCCAGGTGAAGTTTTGATAAGGCGGTTTGCAGCAAATTTCCCCGCTGAATCTCTTCAATTAGTAATAATTGTGCAAGGTGGTGAAAATATTTTTTTGGTCCTTCGAGCCGGAATATTTGTTATTCTCTTAGGTTTGTTATATGGATTAGAAAATGAGTTTTGCTCAGAGGTGACTTGCCAGTGTCTCAGATTTCCTCAACACAACAGATGGGACCTAATTGACGTGTTTATTAAACACACTGAAATTCAACACCCTTCTTGTGCGATCGCGATGGCAGAGTGCTCAAAAGACCATGCCGCTTGTGAATTTGGGTGAATTTATCGAGCGTTGATACTTTTTTGAAAGAAAGTCAAGAGAGAGAATTTGGAAGCAAAGAGGCACAATCATGGAGATGGAGTGCAGGGACAGGTCAAACTTTTGGGCAAAGATGCATTAAATTTTGTGGAGCAGAACGATCACATTATGCGCCAAGACAAAAAAAAAACGAGATCCGATGTAGAGGAGACAAGAATAAGCGAATGATCGTAAAATGTGTCTCGGGGTCTTTGCGACAGAGTGTGCGAAAATTGATAACATTCAATCATCCGGGAGGAATCTCGAGAGGGCAAATTTTTATCGCTTCTTTCACGTTGCTCCGAGGAACATGCAATCAATGTTGAGTAGTTCGCTGAATTGGAAACATAAATGTCAAAGAGAGACCTTTTTTTCATGTGCATTAAAAAAAAGAGGCCACGACGAGATGATTCTTCCTGAGGACAAAGCCAAGGAGGACGGGGCCAGGTAAACAGAGGCACAAGAAAAGGGTGAAGAAGTGGATGAGGCTTTGTGATATGCTCGATACTCTCGATATTGTAAGATAAATAGGCACTTAATGATGCTAAACATTGAAAATTACTATACCGTGTCTAGGAGATGCTTTATGTTGCTCTGTACGCAGTGAAAACCTAGCCCCAGCGAATTTTACATTAACCCGTATACTTCATGTTAGAAACTCATATGCACAATGATAAACATACTTTAGTTGTCCTTTCTGAGGATCCAACATTAAGCCTTTACAGTCTAGAGTTAGGTCAGTTTCTCTGTGTGATATTATGACTAAGTACTCATAAAATTTTTCGGTAGAGACATTAAATGAATCAAAACCAACGGGATACAAATTAAACATATTAAATTATAGAAACACTTCTTGAAGGTTGAAATGGATTTAAACCCGGGACATTTGCATTACAAAGCGAGTTCCTTAATCCTTAACCTATTATTGGCCAATTTACAAAGCCATATAAAATGTCATTTGGTTTTTCGTTGCCAAATCGAATCGATTCAGGCATGTTAAGGATTCAAAGACCTTTCAATCAAATCTGATTTTTATAAGATTGGTTGCGTAGTGCGACCTACACAGCTGTTTATTATTTGACCTTGAAAAAACACACTGAATAATCGAAGGTCATACTATCATATTTTGAATTGTTAGAGAATATACAAAGGGTATGTTAATGATGTGAAAGTAATCTTACGGCAGTCTCATGAAGACCGCAGGTTACTATCCTTAACCGTTTAGCCTATAAGTCACCTATAGGTGTCTACTAATAGACACATATTACAACGTCAACTTAACCAAAATTTTCCCAAAAATGGCTCCATGAAACAGGGGACGAGATGTAATGATAACCTAAAATCTAGGGATTTGTATATGTTCCTCTCTCTTTGAATTCGAGCAATGAGAAAAAAAAATTGATGCAAACACCACAATTTATTGTGATGAAACTTTTTCCAGTTAATCATGATGCGCGCGCTACTGTTGAAGGAAGTCTTGCAGAGCTTTTTTTTTTGCATCCAAACAACAGAATGGTGTCCCAAGTGAAAAAGAGGGTCAGAGATGTTTTGAGAGTCATCGTGCGATGGTTTGTTGTTGATATGGTGAAAACCAAAAGGGAAGGAGGGAAATTGTGTGCAAGACAACAACACTCCTTTACTGCCCCATCAAACAATCATAAAACTCCATCTCACTGGAGAATAACCTTTTCTTTAAAGGCACCAAGTTATCACTCTTCCACGCAGACCCCCAGACATCCGCCAAGATATTCCTCCGTGTCATTTGGTGGAGAAATATTTGAAATATATGAATGTCGATATGTATCTCGTGCCAAAGAGAAACTCTTTAGTGCTTCATCCCGCTCAAGTACCGTTGCGTAATATTTTCCGATTGGACATTTGATTAAATTAGCAATCTACTTTTGCCCCAGACGCATCTTGGATGTAAGGTGTTCACCGGCGAGGACCATTTTATGCCCATCGGCAATTTAAGGCGAAAACTCCAATTGCCTTGACCAGACAAAAGTTAGTCATTACCGCCATTACTGATACAAAAAAGAAAAAAATATTGCACTGTATCTCTTAAAAAATCTAAACGTTATACAGGGGCCTGGAAATGAACTTAGGGTTGGCTTATGCGGTTAGGGCCAAAATAGACTTAAGGCTCCAGAGTGTTTAGCCTGATAAATTGGGCTGTGAAAAAGACCTCTAAAAGACGTCAGACCTCTAAGACCCCAGCCCTGGATGCATGGCAATTTGGCCCTTATGTCCTAGACAGATTTAGGCTGGCTTTAGACTTAAGCTTTAGCCCAGTTCCCGATGATCTCGAAATGCAAAATAGCCACCAATTTCATTGGTTTTTTTTTTAAATTTAACTTACCCATGTTGTCAAATCTCAAGCGATAATTTTCAAAAAAAAAAAAAAAGATTGATAAGAAATTAGAGAAGTTAAGCCATGTGGCTAAGCCTTAGGTGTGAAGCCCGTATTACGGCTTTAGCCGAGAGATGGCTTACTGGGAAACTGATGGGAATGTAGTTTAAATATTATTATTTTTATTTATTTATTTATTTTCAAATCCTGCTTTTGAGCTAGAGCTCTTGAAAGCAAAAATTTAGAGAGATATATAGGGGAAGTGCTCATAATTTTGGACAGTCTGCTTATAAGCATCGAAGTTCCAAGTTTGAAGTGCGATATTTGCTATACTAATTGACATTTCTTGTTACTCTCTTTTCAGAAGGGTTGTTTAGAAACTTAGCAAGCTATTTATCGTCTTATTTTTACTAAAATTAGTTTTAATACGTTTAAAAATGAATTGATAAGTAGAGGTGACCTTGGCTCTTATTTTGGACAACTTGTTTATTAATTTGTCCAACTTGGCTGTAAATTTGGACAGCTAATCCGCCTCAATAGGATGCCTATTGTTCTTCATTTGATGAACCAATCTTACCAAGTCCTCTTCCTGTTCATGTAAGGGAAACGTAGAATGTCACAGAAGCCCGGAAACTTTCCATATCATTCATTAAAGTGAGTTGACTTCGATACTCCAAGTACGTGCAGATTCGCTCATTCCCTGACCTTTCCGGGAGCCTTTCAAGGCATTTCTCGCTACATCTCTTTCGTAGAGATGATGCTCCTTTGTTTCTCCAGGCATTTGTCCAACCTAGTCATCACAAAAGCTAAAACTTCACGAAATTTCGTGAGAAAAACACCTGTCCAAAATAAGAATCATCACCTCACTGGTAAATGTCTTAAAAAATTTCCCATTTTTTACACGAAAAATATAATTCACAAGGCAAATCTCACTTCAGGTCAAATGTAAAAATCATCAGTAACATCAGGAAAAAATCAAATGTAAGTCAAAAAATCAAATGTAAAAAGTCAAATGTAAAAATCATCAGGAATATTCAATAATATCACTCAAAAACAGCGAACAAACTTTGTTAGTACTTCACCAAATCCAAATAAGACTGAAGTAAGCCACGAAGTTCTGTCATATTTCTCGTAAGCAATTGCTCACACTGAATTTTCAACAAAGCAATTTCAACTCAAATCATATTCAAATTTTAACGTATTTAGTGTTAAAATCTTCCAAAAAGAACAAATATTTAGATAGAATTCATTATTCATCAAATATTGGAATAAAAATCCATCATTTTAATCAATTTATTTTTAGTGTCCAATGTTATCCTCAAAGTGTCCAAAATAAGAAACTGGACAAAATTATGAGCCTTTCCCCTAGGTATACAAGGTCTTCAATGTTTGTGTGATAGCGGCTACCGCCGTCTTAGCGTTGGTAACCAACCTCCAGAGTAAAACGGTGGTAAACTCTTTCTCAGGTTGTATGGGTTAAAAAACAGAAATAAGATATACACATATGAGAGTAAGGGAAGGAAAAAAAAATAAAAAGCAATCTAAGACGCCGAAAAGGTTTGGATAAGCCGCCTTTTCCTGTCCCTAGGAAGTTCATTCCAGAGAATTACATCCTTTAATGAAGAGGGAGCAATGTGGAATACGGCTCCGCGAACCCGGCACAACGAGACACGAAGACATGGCGGCTGAACTCGGTTGAACAAATTCCGTTAGATAACTAGGTTGGCGGAAGCGAAGAATGCGACAAATGAAATCTACTGCCCGCGTTTGCAGAAAGAGTGGCAAAGTGCTCCCCAAATCTCGGTCACAATAAGGCGAAAGATGGTCAAAAGGACGCAAATTATAAATACACACATACAATTATAAATACACCAAAATGACATTTAGGTTTTTATGTTTTGTGCTGTGCGAATTTATTTTCTGTCTGACAAAGAACAAGAGAATTTTCTTCATGGTGTGCTTATGTTTCATTTTTTTATCACAATTATGTATTAAAAAGTTCGATACAATGATAATAATACTTCAATTTACACTGGAGAAACTTCATTTAGTAAAAAAATTTTGAATACATCAACCGCCAGTGTTTGGCAGCTGTCATCCGGATAACGAAGTGCTAGATAACGAAGAGCCGTGTGTATAGCGTATACAGTTATTGAAAGTTACTGTAAGGCGCCGCATAGACGCAGCGTCGCAAGAAAAGAAAAGTTCAGCACCATAGGAAAACAGGGGAAGGAGGAGGGCACGAACTAATAGCATCCGAATAGCCTGAGGGGTGAAGAACTGATGTCTTCTAAGGGTATAAAGGGAAAAGTTAACTCTTTTGCTTATGTAGGAGATATGGTCGTCCCAGGCTGAAGAATCATTGAAAATAGTCCCAAGATTCTTAGCCTTTTGAACGTAAGGGATAACCTCACCATTGAGGTGAAGAGGAAGAGGATTAGGACGTTGTCTCCCACCGGTAATCAACAGCGCCTGTGATTGGCAGTGATTTTTATTATAATTATGTAACGCAATTGTCAAACTAAAGGTTTATGGCGCTGGCACACCTTTTCAACTGAGTGAGTGAAATTCAATCGATTGAAATTTTACCTCTTACTTTTTCAACTTGAAATCAGATATAGTTGTCTCTTTCAGTCAAATTAAAATTGAAATTGAAATTCAAAATGAAATTGAAATTTCAATTTTCATTTGAGAGAAAGAGACAAACATATCTTATTTCAGATTGAAAGAGTAAGAGGGAAAATTTCAATCGATTGAATTTCACTCAATTGAAAAGGTGTGCCAGCGCCATTAGCATTTAGTTTACATTAATCTAGCTTTTACTATGAGAATAGGTGTTCATTTTTCATATCTAAACTGGTATAGAATAGGTTGCCAATAGGTCCTGACAGCAATTCTTAAAGTGGCATTAGGTGTTCCTTCGACCCTAATTGTGTAAAATTTTCTATATGTTGGTAGGCAATATATTTTAGGAAGATAAACACAATAACCAATTAAATTTTCAATTTTATAAAATATCTTCTTCCCCTATAAATAGGTGAATGACTTTATAAAAATATCCACTAAATACTTGAATACAATTTTAACTTAATTTTCACATTTCGTAATTAATTAGAAGAAAAATCAGTGTAGATTTCAACTCTCCCTTATAAAGTATATCAAGTATTTCAAGTAATACAATGGTACATTTAGGGGAGTGAGGGCATGTTTGAGGGACTTTTATTATGTTATGACTTTATGGCAATATTTCCAAAACTCAGAGAATTATTTTGAAATTCGTATAGTAGCAATTATGTATATTCATTAGTATGGGCTTTATTATTTCCCCTACTTATCTATGTATATGTTCTATTGTAGTAGTTTTCAATTAAAAAAAAATAGTAAAATTTTGCAAGTTTATTCTTTTTGCCATCAGGACAGTTATGTTTTTTTTATGTCACCTTTATACTTCTGACACGAATTTGTCATTCCAATTTCAAAAATATAAATTCTTTTTGAAATAATCGTGTTTTGTGCCATATTGTCATAATAAAATTAATTCGTGACTTAGATAAACCAACTGTTGGTTGGTTTACCAACGCAATACTTCTCTGGGAGCAGCTTGAGCTTTGTACGTTATCAATCCGTTATTCTCTTTGATACTCTGCACTAAGCTCTTGGAGATACCCAGTTTTTTGCCCACATCTCTGACTGAAAGGCAAGGTTGCTTCTGGAAAAGTGCCAACACTCTCTTCTCTATCCCCTTATCTACAGCTCCAGGTTTTCTGCCACATCCTGGCTTTCGAACAACAGTCTTGAGTTCCTTGAAGCATAATATAACCCTTCGCACCGTGGATGGATACTTTCCGGTGACCCTTCCGATTTTAGCATAGCTCACTTTTGAATTCTTTATACGTGTCCACGATCAATTTGTGCAGGTTCTCCATTTTTATCATTTTTCTCAGGCAAAACAAAACCTTTTTCAATATTTTTTTCAGAAATGAAAAGCCGACGAAATTCTCTTGAAAAGTCAAAAAAAAAATCAAAACAAAACTCAATTCCTATTGAGACTAACTTTATATCGAAAACTTGGAATTAAGTCCGGGACACACTTTACATTATTAATAAATGACGTTACGCTGTTTGTTCGTCTATCCGTCCAGCTGTTGAGTCGACATCTTTAGTGGTCAAACGGTTAGAGATTGTAACTTGTCAACTTTGAGGGATCTTTACAAATCAACCCAAGAACCATTGAAATACCAGTAATTTTTTTTAGTTTTACAAAATGAAGAGTTCTAGGAATTTATCACACGTGTGACCAGTTCCAATCAAAGGTACACCGGTCACCGATACCTAATTTTTTTATCTGAAATGCAATTACCATTTTCGAATTTATTCGCTTTTATCAATTTCTGAGTTAAAAAAAATCATAAAATACCACGCTTTAATTTTTCTTGTTGTCAGGTCATACTTGTCTTTTTCAAAGTCAGTCTTTATCTTTTAATTTGCACGAATTTGTAATATGAATTCTAGAAATTAAAAAAAATAATAAAATATTCGTGTTGTATATTAAAACAATGTCATGACTTAGATAAACCAACACAATACTTCCTGTAGTATTTTTTTTAACATACTGATAAAGTGAGACTTGCTAATAAGCACAGTCAGTTCAACTTCTTGTCTTCATTCTTGAACTGCTACTTGCTCTGTACTTAATTGAGAAAAAAAAATGAAAATTATTGAAGTGTGTTATTTAATTTTCCTTTCATTCTTTCGGAGTAAGTTTTACTCAACTGGTTAACGTATTTCAGTTTTGAATACCAGCAGTGAAACGTTGATTTCTGTTTTCCAGTGAGTCTGGCAATTTTTGGTGGCGAAAATTCTGGAGAAGCATTTGTCTGCTTGTGTAACAGGGTGGACAGAGACATTGATTCTGGCGCACTAAATAGTGAAGATTATGTAGGTGTTGTAACAGTGTTGAATGAAAAGTGGGTTATCACAGCTTCTGACAGAGTAATAGCCAATGATGTTCTACCAAACGTCGACACATCCTATTTAGAAGTCTTATGCGGACCCAACGAATACGTTAGTAGCATGTACGACCTCGGCTTGATCAGCACCATCCTGGATACTAGTGGCATAAACGAAAATCTTCAGGCAAGACGGATTATCAGATATGAATATCTTCAACCTTATGGTCTCGTATTGGTAAGAAAATCAAGATAAGGCTACATTGTTCTGTAATTTCCTAATAGCATACTACTTCAATCTCCTCAAATGTCCTACTTTGAAAAGAGTTTTGTTAAGCGGACACATGGATCTTGTTAAAATTTTGTCAAAAGAATGATATTTATAAATTCTACGAAACTTTTTCTTGCATTTTATATGGAAAAATATCTTATTCACAAATTTTTAATAAAAATGCAGTTACTCGCCTATTTGTCACAACCTTTTTATGTTCTGTATTAAAGAAAATAATTTTAACAGATTTTCTTGTTAATTTGACAAAACTTTTTTTTTTCTTTTCAAAGTAGGGTAAGTGTGCCAAATTTTGGCATAGTTACATGCAAGCGTCAAAGTCTTATGTTTGAAATGTAATATTTTAAATTTAAATTGTTTTTTTTTTTATTCTTTCTTCTGAAAGAGTGTTGCTTGGAACCTTGTAAAGAGTTTACCGTATTTATTTACTCTAAAATCATTCTTAATACATTTTAAAATGAATAAAAA
Source organism: Phlebotomus papatasi (assembly GCF_024763615.1). NCBI lineage: Eukaryota > Metazoa > Arthropoda > Insecta > Diptera > Psychodidae > Phlebotomus > Phlebotomus papatasi. The sequence continues at coordinate 18,317,714 of NC_077224.1, forward strand.
TATAGACATAACTTTGGTGCCCCATTTTCGGCCACCTTTATTCTTATAGTTCCTTGCCCTTCGGGAATTCTTCCAATATCTTTTTCACGTCATTTCGAACGTCGAAAATCGTCGAAGCTATATATTTTGTTATTCTTTTGCATTGTATAATCTTTAGAGTACGTAAAATCTAAAAGTTCATGGAAATTCGAGGAACAAAAAACGTGGCCGAAATTGCAAGCTGGCCGGAATTTGGCACACTTACCCTATATTTAAAAATTTTGTACTTAAGAAAAATAATTTGAAAATTTTAGACAAAAAAAAAACACATAAGATGGGCTAATGCGGAATGGCATTGTATAAATGAGCAGTAAAAAGTTCAAATTGAGCAGTAACAAAAAAAAATTGAAAAAGAGTGATATTATCTAGATGAATTTCGGTCAATAGGTTGATTTAATGATAAATTGAAACACGGAAATGACCTTTGGTTTCTTCTCCTTTACTTTATCAAAACTTTTGGTTTTTTTTTTGGTTTTAAAGGTCATTTCCGTGTTTCAATTATCATTGAGTGATATTATCGTCCAAATTTTGGCAAAGGGAAAATAAAGGACTTTTCATTCTATCTGAAACAATTTTAAATGTAAAATATATAAATTAGATCCATTTTTGAAAAGATTTAAGTTTTTTACTGACCATAATTAGATATTTTACTGCTCATTTTTAATTTTATACTGTCCAATTTGAATTTTTTACTGCTCGTTTGTAATCTCACAGTTCCAAATTTGATTTGATTCCAAATAATCCCATCTTACCTTAATTATTAAAACTGATATTTTCTTTTTAACAGTTTCTTATTAGGAAATAATCAAACTAAAGTAACCTTTCAATTACTCATATTTATCTGCATCAAAGATTTTTTTTTCTAATTGTAGCTGGAATTGGACGAAAATTTAAATGGAGACGCCGTTATTAATCCCATAAGTTTGCCGCCGTCTTCATCATATTCACCGGCTGGAATACGCACAATTATTGGTTGGGAAGATCAGAACTATTTACTTTTCACCGCAAAAATTAAGAAAAAAGCGGAAATTGAAATACTAGACATCGGAAATTGTATGAGTGGAAATAACCAAATAAGTGAAACGAATATTCGACTAGAACTACAAGATTGTGGAACTAGTGGAATGTTATCTTGCGTAAATAATCCCTCACCTTCTATTACAACCTGTAATGTAGACTCTGGATCGCCAATAGTTGATTTTACATCTAATCCTCCCATTTTAGTCGGTATAGCTATGTGGAATAATCGTATATGTAATCAGGATTATATTGGTTTGCCCGTGACTACGGCTGTGAATATGAATATGGACACCATTATTAATTGGATCCAAGAGATCACTGGATCGTAAGTGTTAGAAAGAATCGTTGTAAATACGGTAAATAAAGAAGATGCCTAAAAACAAACACAGTCTTCTTGCAAAAAGAATTTTTTAAGCTGATGGGTTTGAATGCTCGAGATTTTGGGAGTTTTAACTAGAAGTGAATTAAGCCAACTTGTAAGTGCCTTATATGAGCTTCTGACTGGAGACTTACGGCTCATAACGTATAGCTAAACTATCATTGAAACGAAAACTTAGTACTTTATTCGTAGCTTATCGATGATGACTTATTCTTGCAGTGACACAGTGAAACATAAAATCAGTCAGCGCAGAGGTAAAAAAAAGAATTATATGGTCAAAGGAAAGTATCCCGGTCAAAATCCCGAATGGGCCAAAATCCCAAAAGTCAAAATCCCGAACGCCAAAATCCCGAGAGCCAAAATACCGAATGGACCACAATCCCGAAAGCCAAAATACTGAATTCTTAAAAGTATCATAGTTACTCCCACGATTGCACCCACGTTTCTGTGTTTTGGGAAATAATTATCCTGCATTATTATTATCCCCCATATAATATCATACCTTTCAGGATTTTGACTTTTGGGATTTTGGCTGGATCCGAAAGGAACATCTGTTTGGCAGAGAAAACTTATTGTTAATTATGTACAATTATTGAATTTTATTTAATGTTATCTAATAAAATGCAAGTAATACAACGTTTTTTATTGAGCTCCTCATTCTACCATTTCCTATTACAATAGGTGTTCAAATTTCATATCCAAAATTGCTCAAAATAGGGTGCCAATAGGTTAGGAAACAATTTCTTAAAGTACCAAGAGGTGTTTTTTCGACCCTACGATGTTCAGGTAATGTTTTATAAATTTTTGAGCAGCTAAAAAGCACAAAAGAGATTTCTCCATCATACTAAATAAAGAAATAGTTTCGTGTATGAATCTTTGAAAACACAACATGTCTACATTTGTTTTTAAATGTAAATCTCATGTTAAATCTGAGCATTAAATTTCAATTTAGGTCTGAAATGGTTTATGGTATAATCTCAGTTACCAACAAAGCAATCTTAACGAAGAATTAGCATTAGCCTCGGATCTGAAGGCAGCCTTAGGATAAGTTCCACAATTACAAAAAAATTCTAGAAAGTAATTTTATTATTATTATTACATAATTAATTGCTTTTGAATGTGCACTCTTGAAAGTATAGTACCCCATAAGTGTGGATGACTTTGACACCCTCCTGTCAGTAAGCTTACCTTTACTTCTAGAACTTAACGATGTTTTCTACCGATCCGTTCTATCATGTCTGGTCGGTGAGAACCGTTCTTAAACACTATAATTAAAGAAATGCTTACGAACAGGAGGGGGCAAAGTCACTCGCATCTACGGTACAGAAACCGTTTCTAAAAAAGAATGTGGTTGGGAAGAAAGGATTTTGCATTCACGATAAAAATTTTCCTAACCAAATGTGAAATGAAGGATATAAAGTAGGGGCAAAGCGTCCCCTAGGCTTTATGAAATTGTCGATTATACCTCAAAAGTACTTTTGCATGTTTTACCGGTATACAACCGATTTATTGAACTGGATTGATTCACTCAAGAGATTAACCCAAAGTAACTGAATAGATATATAATTGATTTTCAGTTAAAAAAAATTACTCATTGCTTTATTACCGATGCATAACCGATTGGAATCGATTGCGGCTAGTCAGAAATTCCAAGACCCTTTCAATGAGCCTGAACATGACGCCATTCGATTGAGATATATGTTCTATGTGGAGCATTTTTAAACTTTGACCTTTGAAAAGCCATTAGGAGTGATTCAACAGTATTTTCTTATAAGGACGAAATGTCCTCCTGGGTAATCTCTAAAACATATTCATAAATAAAAATAATCGCACGACGAGATTTCGAGCAGTCCGTAAAAAAACATAGTTTTGGATGGGAAGAGGAAGAGTAAGGGGAAAATGAGGCGCATGCTAATGATCTCTGGGTGTACTTATGAGAGGGTTTTCCAAAGGTTCAAAGTAGCAAGTCTCTATCTCTAACCGTTTGGGCACTATGCGTGGTAACTACCGGACAGACAGACGGACCAACATTGTGACGTCAAGAAACTCAAAACTTCATATTTCCAAAATTTTATCAAAATGTTACTCCTTATGGAGTAAGGAGTCGAAAAATATATAATTCAAAATCGCGTGAATATGCTGCTGTCTCTGTAAGGTTTGAGCAGTAAAATTCATAATAATCAGTTTACAAACGCTCGAGACCTTGATAGAGACAGAGTTCAATCAATTTTGATACAATTTGACAGACCTGAGGATGAGCCGAGTGACGGCTTAGTGTAATTATATTCGAAACAATGGTTAAACTACTTTTACATCATTTTCCACTAACTAAGTCGTGTCTCGGCTTAAGTCGTAAGTCTGTCAAGGACCTAAGGGTCGGAGTATATTGGGGTCGAAGGGAAAGAGCTATGACGTGTCATTAGAATGAATCTTATCTCAGATATAACATACTCAAATTTTATTGAAATCAGTTAATTAGCACTGAATATGTAGTCGAGTTATTTTCTTTTAAAGCTTCGGACTTGTCAGGATTTGGATAAAGCGCGACTAAATGTTAGAAAGGTTTCGATCTCAGCTACAAGATACTAAAATTTAATCAAAAATGAGTTATTTGAAGATATTTAATATTGAATTTTTGAAAGCCGAAATGGTTTTCTGGGTATTTCTGAAACAGGGGGTGATTCATTCCCACTTTTACTGACAAGGGTTTCTTGAGTTTCGCGAAACATTTCTTAGGGCTCTCGAAACAATATTGCTCACACCCTTAGAAAAGTTTAGACATGATTGCTAATGAAAATTAGTTGTTCGGGCGATTATTATCAAATCTATTTTAAATAGTTCTTATAATCTTAAAACATTATACTCATAATAAATTTATTAGTAGTGAGAACATAAGGCAATATTTACGTGGATAAATTGCGGCAATTATTTCATAATGCTTTCATACAATTATATTTGCTTGTGTTAATTAAATGAAATCGATATCCCAACTAATATTGGTCACTAGATCCTTTTAGTTCTCACAACCAATGTAAATAGATGGGCCTATATTTTCATAAAGTTCTGACAACTTTTTCAATAGTAAAGAGTGGTTTTTTTTACTGATTCGTTAAAGCTTTTTCGAACTTCAAACAACCACCGTGCTTCAGTCTAACGGAAGAGGTGCATGTGAAAGGATGTCGCGTCTTTCAAGTCCCACTATCTTAAGGGAACTTTATACTTTATATGCCAAATTTTTCTTGAGTAATCAATGCGAATCTCAGGTGCATATTTTGTGAAATCCATTTATCGCTTGTATCATGGATTTTGAAAAAAAAATTGGCTTATAAATTATAGAGTGTCCATAACATAGTAATATTGTGGATCATTTTACCTGAAAACTTCGGTTGGATGCTAATGCTCTTATACATGAATTTGTATAAGAAAATGGAACATGGATATAAATAGCATAAAATAATTTTAATAATTCTAAACAAGCCAACTATTACGAATTAATCTTCGTAAGTAATAAGAGGCATCACAATAAATGCTAGATAGTAACTACAACTAATATGATATAGTTATTACAGCCAATAAGATGGGTAATGGGTATCAATCCCATTTATTTAGTAATTGGAACTAATATGTTATAGTACCCATTACTATTTTGATTTAGTTGTGATAACTAAATGAAAGGATACTTTAACTAATTGTGGTCAACTATTTCATTTAGTTACCCAACCTAAATTTGTAGTTGGGTCTATACTTACTATATTTTATAGTTCTAATAACTGCATATGAGCTTGTACAAACTATTTTTTTCTAAGAGTGCAACTTTCGCGAAACATATTTTGAGTTCTAGGGTTTCGCGAAACATTTCCTGGGCGATTAACTAGGGTTTCAATGCGATAATATGAGTCACCCCATGTTATCAAATAAAACTATGTCATTTGTCACATTTTGCCCCAAGATTTTAAGATTTAGTAAGACACAAAATTTAATAAAATTCAACAGTAATCAAGGATTTTCACAATAGGTTCATATGTTTTCCTTAATTTGTAAAATACATTTGATTCTATAGTTTCTTGTTTTTAAAATCCTTAATATAAAAGAAGTCTGAACGATTTTTCGATGATGAAGAATAATTTCTTTCTCTTCGGCTGCTAAAGCTTTAAAGACTACTCTGGAAGATGTCTTGCAAGAAAGAAATTCGCACATTGGCCAGAAGTTCTTGTATTGAGAGGTGAAAACGGGAGTATGAATTAGGAATGTGCAACGAAGAGATTATATTCGAAAGCGATTCCCGCGAGATGAGCAAAGCGTCAACCCAGGGAATTTTCATATTAATGCCCCCGATCTTCTTGTGGGTTGCTGGGGCTTCCGACATTCGTGAAATGTTATTAACAAAATCATAAACAATCAATAATGGGACATTCGATTAATGCGTTCTGCTACGTACACGACATTTATTGCCAATTTTTCCAGCCCCAGAGCTTGATTGGACGCTCGGGATAACGGTTTTTTCGGGAAGATAATTCACTTTTTCATATAACTCATATTTTATGCTTTTGCTCGCTGGCTGGTGGCGTTTGTGTATTAGTTGGCGGATCACTGGCTGAGGTGATGCTTTCCAATCATGAACATCTGCCGTGAAAGATTTCGCACTGAACTTGCGGAATCTTTCACTTTTTGCGTTTTTGAAAGCTTTTTCTCTCATTTTTGATAGGCACAATTGATATTATGGGTTACGCACAAATGACTTATGTGACGACAACTAAGTTTGAGATTATATTATGTCATTTGAACAATAACAGTATTCCAATATTTTTCTAAATATGAAAGATTTGAAATATATGTAGGTGTATTACTAAAAAAATATTTAATTCTTTATATTTTAAAAGTCTTGGAAATCAATCATATCACTAGATCTTTAATGCTTTTGAAGATACCACAGCAAAGTGGTAAAAAATCATATTTCACAGTGTTTTCAAAATTTCATGAAATTTTCATAACTTCATTTTTTTTACGCAAAAAATCTAATTCAGGCTAAAATTTCACACGGAAACAAAATAAATGAAAATCGACAAAAATAGCTTATAGTGCTTAAGTTATGAATATCGCACGTGGTCTATAAAACCTGCAATACTCATGCTGCTGTTGTTAATTACGTTGCGGCTAAAAAATACCCAAGAAGTATTTTTCTTAATGCAGACTTATAGAGTTCTTAAAGTAAGACGTTATGGAACCAAAATTTTAAAATATAATCTGCTTATAGCGCTCTTAGTTCCGCCACTTGAGAGACTACTAAAAGTAAAGTGGCACACTCTTAAGAAACTTAAGGAATTACAACACAAGATTCTCATTATAAGCCTTTTAAAGGCTTATTAAAAGCCTTGTTAACTAGAAAACGTGTTAGTTTATAAAACGTGTTAGTTTTGTAAACAAGTTTTTGACTTTTCAATGACAGTGAATGAAATCGAGATCTAGTCATCTCGCTCACTCTCATAAACCGTTTTGAGAATGTGATTACAAAACAAAAGTTATTGTGCGTTACGCATAACATTTACAATTAAACTATTGTTAAAATGTCGTCGGTTGCGGCTACCTCTGTCGTATCTGCATTTGTTTTGTATCTGCATTCGGAGCAAGCTACAATACAGACGTCCCCTCTTGCGTGAAATGCTGACACAAAAGAAATGCAGATACGACAGAGGTAGCCGCAACCGACGTTAACACATTTCGTTTTAAAGTTTTTGGTCAATATCCACACAGCCTGGTTTACCAAAACCAAATAAGTGACATGAAAAACTCTATTAAATCTAATGGTCTTTTAATATCTTTCATATTTTTCATATTATTTTTCATCTTTTCTATAACCAAAATCCTGAAAGCCAAAATCCAAAACGCTAAAATACCGAATTCTTAAAAGTGTCATAGCTATTCCTACGATTGCAACCGCTATTTATGGATGCTGTGAGAAATTATTCTGCACGTTTTCCTTCGTATAATTTCGTCCTTATCAGGATTTTGAGCTTTCGGGATTTCAGGTTTTGGATTTTCGACTTTAAGGGCTTTTAGCTTTTTCGAATTTTTGCTTTCTTGATTTTGGCATTCTGTTTGGCTTTCTTGGTTTTGGTTTCCGCCTTTCTTTTGGATTTTTAGGATTTTGGTTTTTAGGGATATTGACTCAAACGGGATTTCGAACCATTTCGACTCATTTCGACCCATTCGGGATTTTGGCTTTCGGAATTTTGGCTTTTAGGATTCTGACTTTTCAGGATTTTGATTTTTTCGGATCTTGGTTTTCGGGATTTTAGCGTTCTCTTCGGCTTTTCTGGATTTTGGCTTTCGGGATTTCGGCTTTCGGAATTTTGGCCGGACCCGATCCTCTTAATGTCCTTCATATTCATATCCCCTTCGACATATCTTTAAAATCAGTAAAATTTCGTTGAATCATAATTCACATCCCTTTCTTTCTCAAGAGTTTTGCATATGTCTCTCGTACTATTTTGCACTCTTCTTCTTCTTTTAAGCATAAGAGACAATTTAATTTGAATTTGGGTCGAGTAGGATGGATATATGCAAAACATTTTAGAAAGAAAGAGATGTCAATAATGGTTTTATGAAATTTTCTTAATCTAAAGGACGTAGCGGAATCATAAGAAATTTATTTTAGATCGCTGAAATTTGATGATAATATAAAATTTACATTTCTTTCTTTCTCTAATGTGTTGTCATTCTTTTTCACGTTAAAATCTAAATTGAATTTATCTTTATGGTTCGTATCGACCATAAAGACAAATTCATTGATAAAAATAAGGTGAAATACGATATGCAATACCCTTGATAGAGAAAGGTACGGCAATTTCGATTTTATGAAATTTTTCCAATCTAATTTCAAAATTCAAGAATGAATATTTTAAACAGAATTTGGATTTAAAGGCCCCTTTGACGGACAAAAATTTTGATGAGATTATTTGGCAAATTAAGTAAGAATTCACACCTCTCCAAATTGATGCTCTTTTGCATATTCAACCCGGCGGAGATCTATAGTACATCAAAGCTCTTCTATTTTGGCAACATCAAAATTCACCAGCAATTTGAGATAATGCTGTGCCAAGAGTTGGCTTTTGCATAATTCTGGTCAATTGATGATGGGTGAAACGTTTATCGAATGACTCAAAATTGCATGAAATTTACAAATGCTTGGCGAGAGATTCTGGATGGAGAGGAGTCTTGGGCATCACTTCTTGCCAGCGGACAAGTAATGTGGATGGCGGCGAATGATATATTCGTTTAATGCGAATTTTGCTTCATTTACTCTCTTTTATGTGTCTCCTGTCCCAGTGTATGTGTATGTGTGTTAAGTATGTGGAGGATGGACAAGAAGGTGAGGTGCATATGACGACAGGCACCTAAGGTAAAGATGATGTGTTCCGGCCACTCTTGGACGCGGAATTCCTTCACATTTCTTTTCTCATCTATTTCCTGCAGCGCAACGGTCATGGAGATCGTGCCCACAATTTAGCATAATTGAAGGCAACATTTCACCGAGTGGAAGCAGCAATTTCCTAAAATTGATCCTGACACTAAATACACGCCATTTGGAGGCTTCTCACAATTCAAATGGTCACGTTTGCCCCCAAGTTATTTATCCTCAGCGTCACAAGTCATGGACCGAGAGATCTTTCGGAGGAACCTCCGCTCCATGATCTCTTGTCAATCTGCAGCACTTGATTGAAAGATCGTGGGAGTTTTGCTCCACATTTTGCCAACACCTCGCCAAGGTAAATGGACCAGTGATCGCTGAGGAATCCAAACACTCTTGCACACTAAGAAGGGCAAGTGGGGCTGTTTCAACGAATTATATTTCTTGTGGTTCCGGAACACCTTTTTAGATCAGGAGAATTTCATGAAATCAAAATTCACATCCCTTTCTTTCTCAAACATTTTACATATGTCTATCTCATTTTTTCGCACTCCAAATTCGATTGAGCTAAATTGAATTTAAATTGATATTTAAAAGAAGAAGAAGAAGAGTGCGACAGAATGAGATAAGCATATGGAAAGGATGTGAGAAAGAAAGAAATTCGAATTTCGACCTAATGAAATGTTCTGATTTAAAAGGTGTGCCGGAAACATTAAGATTTACCAAATAAAAAATTACAGCACCTCTGGTTTTGGTTTTACAAACTCCACTTGTTCTAAAGAATTATTAACCATTTGAAGGTCTACAACTTTGCTTTAGTGGAGAAAGAGATCGGTTCAAATGCATTTGAGCCATGGTCACCTAAGTATCAAAAGACAGCAAAAACATTTTGCGTAGATTACAGGTGCAAAGGTAAATTAGAATCAATATGAAAAGCATTTTCGTAAGTTAGTGAACATATTTAAAAAAAAAATAAGGAAGACAGGACAAGAACTCTAAAACGGAATTATTGTTGCATAGTTTAATTGTAAACTTTCCTTTTTAGAGTAGAAGTTAATATGTGAAAATGCCATTAAATCATGTCTAATAATGGTTTTTCAAGGTCATACGTTTAAAAGGCTCTAGAGAGCGTATTTCCCAACCGAATGGCATCACATTTGGGCTTTTTGGAAAGGTCTTGGAATTTTTGAAAATTCTTTCAATCATTTATGAACCAGTAATGAATCGATTATAAACTGATAACTATTTTTTGACCGAAAATCAATTGTTGTTACACCTAACCAAAATATTTTTGAAGATCTTTTGAATGATTTATGAAACAGTTTAAATCGATTGTAAACTGTAAACTGTAAATGATGTCAAAGTACTTTTGAGGTGTAAACATTTACAAGTCACGAGTTCGAGCATTTCGCAAAGTATGGGATGGTTTACCAACCCTTTATGATTCTGTAATATTCAAATTTAGTCGAAAAGTCTAAGGGGTTTGAAATCAATTAGGATAACCTGTCATAATTACTGCTATAGGCACTTACTCCTTTAAGACCTCGATTTTTTCTACACATAATTCTTCTCCTGTTTCTCTATTTTCTAAATTCCTATAGAATTCAGCCACTTACATTTCATCTTCTCTCTATTAATTAATTTGTTTCTCTTTGTATTTTATATCTCTTTTTCACTAAATTAACTCCTCACTTTTCTCACGCATCTTTTATTGAACTTAATGGGCTTCTTTCTGAGCTTTCCCTCTATTCTATATTCATTGTCGTAGTGGTCGTAGTTGTAATAATGAACATGGAATCTATGAATTGCTATTCTATCTTTCAATTTTGGTTTTAAAAATTCACTGACAAATGAAAAGACAGAAGAACATCCGATTAAAGGCTCATAGTTGACTTGCGTGTAAAATTTTACACATTAGGCTGTACTTCGGGAGGATAACACGTATACATTTACCCATAGAGCACTACGTGAGTACGGTGTTTTAGTAAAAAAAGAAAAAGTCTTTCACTTTTATAAATATTTCATATTTTCTTTATTAAAATTTAATCCTTTAATGGCTTCTACACACTAGAGAAATTTATGTCCATATTTGACAGTTCAACACTAGAGGCGCTGCGTTCACTGACTTCCAGATGCGAAAGACAATGACAGCGCCATATATTAACATTTTCATTGCTTCTTCGAAAATCAATGAAAATACTATAAGGCCCAGTCTGTTTACTGTGAATATTGTCGAATTTGTTGGAAACGGAACGTAGCGATGAGTGGCTTACAGCAAATGCAGACACAAAGCAAATGCAATTAGCACAGTTGCCGATTCCTCCCTCCCCCGTCGATATGTCCACTGTAATGTCTCGTTGTGTAGGGATTACGGAATCGTATTCTGCATTGATACCTCTTCACTTAGGGGGTAACTTTCTTGAAAGAACTTCCCAGACAGAGGAAATGGCAGCTTATCCTAAGCTTTTTGGAGACTTAAGGCGTCTACATACTAGGAGGAATTAAAAAAATATTTTTTTTAAAGAAAATTTCCCTATCATTGCAGGCAGAAATGTTATATTTTTTTTTAAAAAATCAAGTTTTGATGAAAATTACTTCTAGTGTGTAGACGTCATTAGGCTGCTTTTTACTGCTCGAACTCATCAGAGAGAGCAGTGTATACAATCCCTCTGTCGCGCTGTTTGTCCATACGGCCGTTATCATGCCTAGAGACCAAACGGTTAAAGATAGAGCATTGGGACCTTCGGGGAATATCGATAAATCGACCCTAGGACTACATGACCTTCTTTTTCCCCCAACATCTCCCGTCCCCTTCCAAATCACGCTTTTTGAGATTACTCGAAAACGCGTCTTGCGATTTTTTTCATTTTTAAGTTCAAAGGTTAAAAGGATTAAGGACGATTGGAACACCGGTGTCCCAATAAAGAAAATAATTTTTCCTGACTACCTAAAGTTATTTTTTTCTTATGTTTGCACGTAATTGCAAAGTAGAAGGTTGAAGCAATCTACGATATTTTTTGGAAGTCTCGAGCTATTTGCTATATAGTACATTTTTAAGCTAAAAAATGACGAATTTTTAAATTCTCATATTGAAAAATTATTTTAATTATTTTTTATACTTCCAATTTTTTTTAAACAAAACCCTTTTGGCAAAAGAAACTACAATACTCAAACATCATATTTTTCATTTGAGTGAAAATTATCTCTCATTGGTATCGTCAGAAAAATTACTTAAATTTTTGGGCTATTTTTGTCCCTATCATTCACAGAGACAAAAAATACACCAAATCAGACTCTGTTGGCTTTTCGTAGGTTAGATATAAGACTATTTACTGATTTTGTTTATCGCTTTTATTTTTATTGCTGATTTTCGGTCAGTGAAGACTGTCCCGTCGTTAAAGGGTTAAAGGTCGTAAAATTCCCGACTAGTCTGAACTAGCTCCAATTCGTTATGCACCGGTAATAAACTAACAATTATTTTTATCCGAAAATCAATTGTATTACTCTTAGTCTATTTTGAGAATTTTTTTGAGTGATTCAATCTGTTCAATAAATCGGTTGTAAACCAGCAATTGGTAAACATTGCGATAGTACTTTTGAGGTATAGCATCTAACTCACGAGTTCGAGAAGTCAGCAAAGCCTGGGACACTTTTCCACTTCTTTTTTTTTTACTATTTTCTTTCTTTTTTTTGCTTATCTTTTGGAAACTCTTTGTGGATAGTGTAGGGTAATTGTACCAAATTTCGGCATACTTGCATGCATTATATTGTAATATTTTCAATAGGGGAGATTGGGGCAGAATTGGCCACGCATAGTATTAGGCAGTAGGATGTTATAGCTTGTCAAGAAGTATTAAAGAAACCACTATATATTCCAAATTAGCTTTTCCCTTCCTATTCACTGAAATATTTGTCTGCACGATACAAACATTTTATTACAAATTATACGCAATGAAAAATTTCACTTGTTGGCTAATTTTTGCCGGGTCTCCCTCCCCTATATAAATGGAATTCTTGTGTTACTTCTTTTCAAGGAGTGTTGCTTGGAACCTTGTAGATAGTTTATCGTCATTGTATTCTCTAAAATCATTCTTAATACATTTTGAAATGAATGAAAATATAAACATAGCTCTAGATAATATTTCGGCCACCTTGACACTCATAGTTCCTTGAACTTCCGGAATTTTTTCAAAGCTTTTTTCGCATCATCTCCTTCGTCGAAGTAATATTTTTTTGTGTTTTAGCATTGTATGTAGATGCAAAAACAAAAAAAGTTATGAAAATCTGAGGAAGAAAAGAAGTGGTCGAAATTGCAAGCTGGTCGAAATTTGGTACAGTTACCCTGGGTCCCGGTCAAAACCCCGAACGCCAAAATCCCGAAAGTCAGAATCCCGAACGCCAAAATCCTGAAAGCCAAAATCTCGAATGGGCCAAAATCCCGAATTCTTAAAAGTGTCACAGCTACTCCCACGATTGTACCCGCGCTTGCTGGAGGCAAAGGGAAATTTTCTGTGTCTTATAAACATTTTACTCCATATAATTTCATCAATTTCAAGATTTTGAAAATTCGGGATTTTGGCTGCCACCGGGTTACCCTATATGGTTCATATACAGTTTGAGAAAGAGTTTTCTAGAGTATTCACTCTGGAGGTTGGCCATCAACGCTAAGACGGTGGTGGCCCTTTAAGCTCTGTATGTCTAAAATATGCTTTCAAGAACACTAGCTATCTAGAAGTAAGTTATGAATCAATTGAATAGGTCAAATTATAATTGAGACGCTCAGAGCAGAAATGGACTGTTTTGATAGGAAAATGCATACAAAGGAGACCACTTCTGCTCTGAGCGTCTCAATTGTTAAAGTAATTTCAAATACATAAATTATCCATGTCAATGCTCATTAGAGACAATTAATAAGAATCACATTAAAATTTTAATGAGCAAGTTTGGTAGCTCCGATAGCACCGTTAGAGTACTCTCAAAAAATTATATATTAGTCAACTATTTTTTACTGTGTACACATTCTCCATTCTGCATTAATTGCCTTTAGAATTTAAGAGTGCATACCACTAAGATATGGCATGAAAATTATTGATGATGGTGCAAGTTTCCCCTTTTAATAATTTGCAGCAGATGATCGCCCTTTCTCCCAGCACAAAAGGTGCTGTTTTGTTGGAAGGAAGAGGGAAAAAAAACGGCCAAGGAAGACGCAACAATGATGCAAAATTGATGGGTCTTATTGAAAAGCACACTTCTTCCCGCAAACAATCACGCGCAAATTTCTCTCTGGCTCATTAGTTGGCAGCTGGTTTTAGTGCAAAACCAAATAGCGCTTCTTGTGGCTCATCTCCTCGTCTTTTTTTTTTCTTTGCTCATTCTTAAACCCCTCAAACTGATCAATGTGAACATTTTCCCTCTCGGGGGCATCGTGAGGTATATGTGCCAGCAAACGATATGCCCCAAACGTGATCTTAAGACACGATAAGTGAACTTTGGAGAAGTGTGATAATGGCCAAATTGTTTGGTATATTTTTATTTGCTCTTCCACGTTTTTCATGCACGCGCCACGTGAGAACTCATCATCCATCGGATCGGATCATTCTCTTGCCATTTGGTGATGCAACATCCAACCATGATCTACTGGTGCTGCACTGAGAGAAAAATAGCCAGAAATTTTGGCACAGGTTGAACCTTGACTTTTCCTACTTGTACCACTTAAAACGGCTGCTGGAGAATGCCTCTGAGCCTTGAAATCAACCAGCACTTCCTGGTTAAATATTGTTGAAGATCTTAAAACATTTTGGTAAACAAAGACTGCACTAATGGAGGTGTCTGGAATATCTCAGATAAATCTCTTTTGAGTAGCTAGTTGCTAAACAAAGCCCCAAGGATTAATTTGAGGAATTGTAGAAATTGATACAATCTCTCAACAATGCCATTTTAATTTTGGCAATGGAAATCTTTAAAACAAGATTAGTTACTCTTATAAATTCAAGGATTTAAATTAGATCACGAATTTCAAAAGTAAAAATTACTTTGAAAATAATCACGAACATCGAAATTCTATGTAGAGGAAGGCTTTAAAGCTTCGTACGTACACACTTTACCTTCGAACATTTCAAATTTTTCCCTTATTTCTTTAATGAATATGACCTAATGGTAATATATTTTAACAGCTAGCTTAAGTCACACATTACCTCAAAAAATAGGCCACATTCATTAAAGGAATGTGGAAAGAAATGTGCGAAGCCTAAATTCTTCCCCTATTCCTCCCTGAAAACAGAAGGTGAATATAAAAAAGATAAGTATTTATTTAGAGAAAAAGGAGCTTAAACTCAATTGCTTTATTGCACCATAGTAATGAGCATTTTTATGGTCTGTTTTCGTGCATTAGTTTTATGTACAATTTAGCACTACTTTTCATTTATTGCTCGTTTCTTAGTACTAAAACATAATCATGACAATATAATACCCCAGAACAAAGAAAAATAAATAAATAATCACTCTAATGATGAAAAAAGAGTATTTAAGTAATTTACATGATTACATACTCATCAACTAGAATTGTTTAATTAAATAATTTAATGCTTAAATAATTAAAAAATAATTTGTAATATTATCTTTAAATAGCACAACCCTTCCTATAATATTAAATTAAACTTCTTTTTATAATTAATTGTTTAGAATAATTTTTCTTTATGAAGTAATAGACTAAACAAAACAGATTTTTTTAATAACAGAAAAGAAACGGAGGATCCTCATAATTTTGCAAACCTGAAATGTGAAACCCCCCACATAGGGGAGACTGGGGCAAAATGTGTCAAAATGAGAATTTCAATATTCACTATTTTCTAAAATAAAAGAAACTGAGACTTGAAATTTTTATTATAGATATCCTTCATGAACCTTCTTAAACTTACAAAGTTTCAAAGGATTCGAGGAAGGATTATGTAAAATAAAAAATAATGAAATTTTGAGCCCTATTTTTGGAATATTTGGCTTACAGAAAATATCAATACTGATTAACTCAATTTAAGCACATTTCTCGTTAAGATAGAGAAAAATTATCTTCGACAAAGTTGTAGAGGAATAAATTTCCCATAAAAATATGTCTATTTAATACTTTTAACGTTTGCGAGAGTAAAACGTCACAAATTATCCGAAGACTGACGAAATTTGCCCCAGCAATTTTGAGAATCTCCACAAAATCAACTTTAGAAAATGATTCGAAAATCACATTTCTTTCGAGATAGAGGAAAAAAGTCTTCTGCAATGTTGTAGAGCAGTAAATTTCCTATAAGAATATGCTCATTATAAAACGTTTAAGTTTTCTCAGAGCTCGTGAAAGAATTAAATATGCGTTTTGACAAGTTTTGCCCCAGTCTCCCCTAAGTTGCTTTTTTGTATTTTCGGATATCTTATAAGAATTATCCAAGATTATATTTCATAAATGTATGCCAAGAGGCGCTGTTCTATCATTCCAAGGACTTTTCAAGATTAAAAGTTTAAAAGGACCCGAAAGCTCTGGGAAGAAAAGACTTTTATTCACGGCTATTCTTTTTTTTACCCTACGAACACCGGATTGAGGTTCAAAAACGTAATTATTGTTTTAATTTTTTTTACGACTCGAACTTGAAAAGAGAGCAGTTTAATGTACTTTTTTTAAACTTGCAGAAATCTTAAAACAACCTAAAAGTCAAAGTTTTCCTCTGTTTAAAGTTTAACCATTCTGGATGGATTACTTTCAACCGATTTGGTAGTTAGCTCAAGGGTTTGGTCGTTAGCTCAAGGATAGTATTTAAACTAAACTATTACAATTTCCTTACTGGAAAAAATTCAGGGATCTGGCTATATGGATTAAGTTTTTAATTTCAAAATATTCAGGATTTTTGGAAATCTTTTGATTTATAAAAACAAATACTATTCATTTCTTAGACTGGTTTAATACAGTTTAACAGTTGCTTATTTTAAAAGTTTCTTAATTTTATTATTTACTTATTTAACATAAATTTGTAAATTTATTTTAACTTTCAGTCTGAAAACCGTCTTATGGTGTCTACACACTAGAAGCAATTTTCGTAAGAAATTGACTTTTTTTTAATTCTGACATTTCTGTCTACAAGGATAGGGGAAATTTTCTTTAAAAAGGCATTTTTTAAAGAAATTTCTACTAGTGTGTAGACGCCATTAAACACTAAGTTTAATCCAATACCGGTAGGACTCGGATTTCCAGACAAAAAATGCACAGATTTTACCAAATGTGAATAATCAATTATACTTCAATTAATTAATTGGAATATACGTCGGTTATGGAATTGGAGAACTTAAACTATATGACTTATACGGGTATCAAACCTATGGTTTAGCCATATGGCTTATCTCGTCTTAATTTTTCTTAATAATCATTAATTTTAATTCATTTTAAAATGTTCAGTATTAAAATTCAAGCGACCTGGGAGTGTTTATAGCTCGGAATGTCTAAATTCCATTGTGAGTTAATTTTTTATATATCAGGAAAATTTCATAAAATCAAAATTCTTAAACGTTCTGCATATACTTATATGTCCCATTCTTTCACACTCTTCTTCTTCTTCTTTTGAACATCACAACAAATTTAATTTAGTTCTGAGTTCACATTAGTGAGATGACAAAGAAAGAGATGTGAATTTAGATTTCATGAAATATTAATTAGTAACATCATTTTAGATCAGGAAAATTTCATTAAATCAAAATTCACATCTCGTTCTTCTCGAAATATTTTGCATTGTGTTTATCTCATTATTTCGCATTCAAAATTAGATTGAACTAAATTGAATTTGGACTGATTTTCAAAAGATGAAGAGGGCGAAAGTATGAGACAGGCATTTTCAAAACATTCGAATAAGAAAGGGATGTGAATTTTGGTTTGATTAGCTTTCCTGATCTAAAAGGTGTGCCGTGTGTGCCGGGACCATAAGTAATTCTGCTGTGTAAACTGTTTTTGACAGTCAAAACGGGTAAATTTGGCTCAAATTGGGCCCGTTCTGACAAGATCGGATTTCACCTCAGACCATAAATGTTGCACAGAAAAAAAATTAAAACAGTTTGTAGATGTTGTGAATGTGCATTAAGACTTATGAAATTCTTTGTGAATTAGGGTGTCTACACATTGTAAACAGTTTTCGTCAAAAATTGCTCTTTTGAAGGAAATTGTCCGTACTGTTGTGGGTAGAAACGTCAAAATTCTGTCAAAGATGCGATTTTTGACGAAAATTACTCCCAATGTGTAGAGGCCTTTACTCATTAAAATGTTAGTAAAAGTTGGTAATATTTTTACAAAAATTGTTCGTAACATGATTACCTCACGAACATACTTTGTTCTCTTACAAAAAAATAGTTCATACTTTTTTGTTTAATGTGCAAAACTCTACGAACAAATGACAAAATTTCACGAACATTTTCTGTTCTGTTCATAAGTGATCACGTTACGAACAATTTTTGTTAAAAACCTACAAACTTTTACGAATTTTTTTTGAGTTATACATTCTATGAGCATTTCATAAGTTCCCAAGTGAGAATTTACAAACATTTACAAACTTATATTCCTTTTCTGTGTGATGAGTTTATATAGAATCTGAATGGTTTGGATAGATCTGAGTGGCTAATTGGATAGTATATAAATACAACGGAAATCATTAATTGTACATGCATAATAAATATAGTGCAATTATTCTTGGAGAAAAAAACTGAAAATTAAGAAGATATAAATCATTTAGGCATTGTCGGTATGCTTTAAAAGGAAGTCTAATCACCTTTTAATATTTTTTTTGAACTAAAATTAATCTTTTTATGCTTCCGGCGCACCTTTTGGATCAGGAATATTGCATATGTTTAATCTTACTTTGTAACATATTGGAGTTAAATTGAATGAAATTGAATTTGTTGTGATGTAAGAAAGAAGAAGAAGAGTACGAAAGACTAGGATAGACATATGCAAAATTATGCGAGACGTTTGAGAAAGAAAGGGAAATGAAATTTGATTTCATAAAATTATTTCAGAACGATTATTGTGAAGTTTGCTGCATATAAGATTTAAGCATTAAAAGTTAAATTATTATGTTTATTGTGAAATACAAATGAGCTTTTAAAAGCCCAAATAAGACATTTAAAACATGGAGGTATAACTTAAAAAATAAGGAGTAATGTTTATGTATATTTTGTAAATTTGTATCTAAATTGGAGTGAATAAGATATTTTGAAACATTTTGCTTCAATTACTCCAATTTGCAGTCTATGAAAATGCCATTAAAAACTGCTTCTCTACCATAAAACCAATTTTATGTACTAATTAATTTTTGGCTGAAACTTGCAAGTAACCTTGCAGAGTGATCTATATCTTTTGAATTGAGATAAAATGAGCAACTCTTAAGTGATCGTGTTAATGTGATAAAAGTGCTAAAGCCATTGAGAACAATGTGTAAGAAATGGGTCAAATGAATGAGTCTTGAGGCGTTTAAACCGAATTCCTCAAGAAACTATTGATAGTGGAGGCGCCAGGTGCCATAATCCACCCAAGATTGATCCGTGGGCAGAATATTTCTCCCAGTGCACTCGTGAGATGAAGAGGTGCAGGAAAGTCAGCTACTACTTCTCTCAATATGTGTTTGTATGCCATCAAGAAGGAAAATTGCATGCTCCTCGCCTCCATCGGGCGTTATGTTGTCGTGCCACTTCGATGGGTGCAAGAGGGTTAAAAGTTCAACGAATAACGTGTGCCGAATCCTGTAATTCATTTAATACCCATTATGTGGGCTGAACAGATTGTTTTTCCACTTTAATGGTTTCTTATGTTCTCTCTAGATATTTTCTTTTTATTTTTTTTGTCGTCATCAATTCACCTTTTTTCCCCCTACACAATTACTATAAGCTTAATTGCTCAATCATTAGGAAGACTTCTATTGCTCTTATTTTTCAAAATTTTTGGGGGAAAAATCGAGAGAGAACAAATCTCCCAAAGCAAAACATTTTGATAGATCATGAATTGATGGTATGAGGGGGAGACCAGGAAAAAAGACATACAGAATCATGTGATGAATTATGGATGAGAGAAAGACGTCAGATAGGTGAAGGAGGAAGCAAAAAATCTAGCCACGAATTGCTACTTAAGTGACTCTGCACAAAATTGCTGTTGATTTTTACACCTGTCTTTGGGAGCTAAATAGCCGCAACCAGAGAGAAGTACAAATATCACTTTGTGGATGCCACCTCACGATTCTACATAATTCACTTTCCCGCGTGCAATTTTTCCCCATAAAGATTCTTCGTTTAATTTTAAATGCTACGAGGTCATGTCGCTCATATGATATTACAGAGGCATAAGTCACTTTTAGAAACTTTAGTGCTCGAATTCAAAGAGAGAGCTGCATATATAATCATATTCTTTTCAACTGATTACCGTTCTGGAGCTTAAACGGTAAGAGATATCAACTTCCAATCTTTGGCGACCCCCCATAAAAACAATACAGAGAGTTCCGCTTTCAAAGAAATTTTCGGGACCGAAAAAAAGCCCGCGAATTCACTTCAGTGATACAGAAAAATTGCATACCCACAGGAGAGGTCTTTGGAATAAATTACGGAAACGCCGTGATGTATGCAAAACATTTTCGGAGCCTATTTTTCAGCCTATTTTCAGCGCCAATGGTTTATAAGAAATGTATTTCAAATTTACAGCGTGAAAAAAAATTTGCATACTAATATTTATACTTTAGGTAAATTTAAACTTATTTTTGCAGGCCAAGTCCACTTCTTTATCAATAAATAGAAAAACCCCAAATATTAAGTAACTCAAAGACACAAATAACATATTTTGACGCTCACAAGCGACAATTAATGTGAATCACATTAAAATTTTAATGTGGAAGTGTGATAACGCCGTGATATTAATATATTTTTTACAAATGTTGACTCAATTGGAAATGAATCGGTAAAGTACTTGTAAATGACTTATTTTGTAGGAAATTTTTTATTTATTGGTTGTATATATTTTTTGATCTAGAGGCTAAACTGTGAGAGATATCGACTTTCGGTTTAGGGTAACCCCCATAAGTCTAAACCCTACATTGTCTAGGGAAACATTTCCTCCTTTTTCCCCTTCCCCTTACAGGAATATATTCTTACCAAAATAGTAAATTTAAGGTCAGAAGAACGTAACTTTTACGTATAGAAAATGTTTTACACGTCACGTCAGAATTTTTTGCTTACCCAAGTGACATTTCATGAAGAAATGCACGACATTAGGCCATGAAAACGTTTTTTGATCATTTTTAATGCTACGTTCAGGAAAATGCGAAATAAAAGGAATGCCAATTGAATTAATGTCAGCCTACATAAAAAATATTATCTTTCCGATTATTTTTTAAGATATTTACAGAAATACAATACTGACATTCAAAATGAATTCACTATAGATGTTAGGGGAATGTAGGCATGGTTTGCACATAATGAACCTTCAAACCATGCGAATTTCATCTTTGGTTGCAACGAGCTAGTTCGACATTTCTTAGCCATATAATAGGTAATTCTCATGAGATGGAGGTGAAAAATTGTAAACCATTTCTTTGCAAACAAAGAGCATATTCCCATAGTTTGAAGGTTCACTGTGAGTAAACCATGCCCACATTCCCCTGTATTACCACAACTGTTCTTTCTCACTCTATTTGTCATAATCTTTTGGCAGAATTGTTGAAGCGCCAAGTATAAGATCATTAATGCTGCGAACAATCTGCCAAAGATTGTCATGGAAGAGGTTTTTGGTTAATTACTCTAAAATCGTATATCCTCCTGATGATTTCCTACTTTTACAATGACTTACATATGACTTTCAGGAGCCGAAGTTATGACTACATCAATACTACAAATTTACTAAATATGTAGGGTAAATAAGCTAATTGTGAACTAAATTTAATTCTAAACTTTGAGATTTTTTCACTGTTTAAGATGAATAAACTAAACCAAATAATTTCGTGTGAGAATTTTTACGAACTTTAGTTTAATGTTAATTGTATTTATGTATAGAAAATCGTCAATCAGAGCAAGTGACACTCAAATCATCCAATTTTTTCCTCAGTGAAGACAGGAAAAATTCCTGCCTCCACCCAGAATCGAACTGAAGACCTTTCGTTAACTAGACGAGTACACTATCAACTGAGCTATTACATGCCACATGCTCTGCTTGACTTGCTACACGACCTTAACCAATTGTATTGTGCACTGCAAATAACTTCTATTCGTACTTGTGTTTATTGTCATCCCAGAGTTTCCGTAAAGGAAAACGGACGCTTAGTACACCCACAGCAAAGGTTGACGTCCGCTAGAACACAGGATTGTGCAAGAATTCAATTTCGTACAATTTTTCTTTATGAATTTTCCAGATTCGGTTCAAAAGTAGCATACTTTACTCTATGTCGTGAAGATTAATTTGTGCTATTTGGGAGAATAATGATAAATTTTCGTAAGTCTTCTTTCAAAGGAAAATCTTGGAAAGTTATTATTCTGTTATATTTAGTATAACAATAACACAGCTCCATCACTTGAATATAAGAACGAAACCGGATTGAGGTAAAACTAAGGTAAGATTTTCGTAATTCTGCTTACCTCAATGTAAATCTTTAGGGAAACTGTCGTCTTCTTACGAGAATGCTATTTTTCACTTTAAAAATTATTTTTAAAATATAAGATGTTTCTAGTTTGTCACTGACATTGATAGTAACTTATGTTACTTGGGAATATTTTGACTAATATCTTAGGAATATTTAGGTTACATATTTAGATTATTAAAGTATTGAAAGTTTTATAAGTTTATCAATAAACTAATCAGTCAAAGGGAATTGGTATACTTCTCTGTAATATTTTATGAGCGATGTATACTTCACCAATTCATATTCACTTCTTTTCCAACATCTCCATCCTGTATTTTGATTGAGAAATCTATTGCCATTTGCACCACGATCTGCATCTACAAGATCGTGGCGCCGATGCAAGAAAAAAAACTCCTTAATTGACTATGGAATGTCCATGTTAAAGAATTTTTGCATTCCAGACAATCACACCTCCAGCTCCAAGATAGGGTTATAACGTATAAATCATCGTGATACTTTCTCTGCCCAAGATTCATGGAGAGCTATTGGTTGTGGCAGAAAAAGAGAAGAATGAAAGGAAAATGGTTCAAGTAGCTTCTAACGCTTTTCCACATATGCCCAAGTCTGTGAGGCAAAAAAAAGAAACTCCTTAAACAAGACAAAGAGACAAATCTACTGTGAGAGTGCAAAACGATGTTTAATTTCTCAATTGATGAGATAAAATCTTACCATCATAGGGATATTTATCTAGGCTAATCTCTAAGGCGAGAATTAATAATATTTTCCACTTAAGTGAAAAGTTACACATTAGAGACAAGAGTGGCTGAATTGCGAGAGGGATCGGAGAATTTTAAGTTGAACGTGAAACTTTCGAAATTCGTGAAATTCTTCCGAGAAAGGTCGTTTTTCAAATGATCACGAATTTAGAAAGAAAATATTTGTTTTCACTGATTCTTTTTTAAAGAAATAAATGATTAGAAGATAAGGATAGTGTATCTCTGTTGAATTTTCTGAATGATGCACTGAAAAAAAATCACAAGGAATGTTTTAATAAAATACTTTAGAACATCGCCGAAATATACAAGAGACACTATAGAAAATTCGTGACAGAATTAATATTTTGAGGTTAAAATTTTACTATAAGATTTTTTGTATTGCACAAATACACAAGAAAAAACTACTAATTTCTTTTAAGACAGAATTCAGCCTGTACTAAATACAAAATACAAAGTGCTCTTTTGGAAAACATAACCCTACGTCTCTATCAACATTTTACATTGTTTTATTTAAATGCTGATTCAAGATTTCATATTTAGTACATGTACTAAATAAACCGAATTATATAAAATAGTCTGAATTTTTTAACGCCTGGAGAAAATGTTAAAAATTATCAGAATTAGGAGAGGGGTATCCCGCGAAGTACTAAAAATCCTTTGTCGTAGATAGGGGAAGATTGTCTCATTAGGAGAACTTGGATACTATTTGAACTCAAATATCATTAATTTCTCAAAAATATGGAATAATAAAAAAATATCAAGATAATTTTCAATAAAAATTACTTAAAGTGAAGTTACAGAAGTTTTTTAGCACTAGACTGAAATAAAGTTTCCCGATTATAAGCCTTCTTAAATTCCGTGAAATACTAAAATTTCTTTTTCAGTCTTAACAACACTAACTATCACAATTAACGCGAGGAAAAATTTATAAAACCTATTAAGAGTTATATATTAGACGTCCTCAAATAAGGTCTTATTTCTTTGACAATTACAAAAAGTCAAAAACTCTTCGGAGTTTTATAAGTTTGACAAAAATAAAATTTAATGAATTTTATGAAAAATTTTCAGTTTTTCAAAGATTGTTTCTCGAATGAGGAACGTGAGTTTAACTATACTAATTACTATTTAGCACACAATTCCAAAAAGATGTTAACTAAGAGGTTTTTAATACATGTCGAATAAGACAAGAGAAGTAACAAGTAATTATAGTGAAAGAAATCTGTTCATAATTACATTTGAATGAGGAAAATCCGAAAAAGTTAAAATAACACTCCGGAAATGTTTATTTTACCCCGCAGTATTTGTCCGAAATTGGTGTAAATATTATGCTTTTTATGTGTATTAGGGGTTAAAGTTAACCTTTCTCATATTAATTTTACCTTTAAAAAGATGTAAAATTAGCATTAAAAAATGTTGATACATTTTTATGTCTAAAAAGTGTTAAAATTATAAGGAAAAAATGTCAATCGCACTCCCGTGTTTCTCTCAGTGTAGTTTTGCACAATTCAATATTTTGACGACATTAATTTACCAGGTTTGACAGTTCAATTTGTTTGATATTTATTGCAAAAAAAACGATTTTCTTTTAGAACGTGTACTAAAAATCCAATTGGTCCAATTGGTAAAATTTTATAAAATCGAAATTCGCGTCCCTTTACTTCTCAAAAGAGTTGTATAAGTCTATTACGATTTTTCAGATTCAAAATTAGACAGGAACTAAATTTAATTTGGCGTGATGTACAAAAGAAGAATAAGAGTGCGACAGAGTAGGATAGACATAGGGGAAACTGGGGCACCATCAAACACGGTGTAGCACCAAACATTAATTTTTATTTTTAAATAATTTGAACTATCTCGACCATTTCTACAATGGACAAGCATCCCTATAATGAATAAAAATTCCTATAATTCTTGTTTTCTGAAGTTAAATATCCTATTAAAAAATTGCAGTGTTTGGTGCTACCCCGTGATTGGTGGTGCCCCAATTTCCCCTATGCAAAACTTTAAAAAAAGAAAGAGATGTGAATATTGACTTCATACATTTTTTCCTGATCTAAAAGATGTGTTGGATCGGAGCCATAGTTATCTAAAGACAAAATACTTAAAAACTAAAAGAAAAATGATAAAATCAATTAAATATATGTATAAATTACATTTTACCAATTTTCCTAATTAATTTCTACAATTAGGAAAGTTTTCAGAGTAACTTTAGAGGTTACCTTTCAGCTTTTGAGGTTAGTTCTAAAACATTTTTAATTTCCGGTATAACTTATGTCTATTTTAGAAAATTTCACTACAATTCGCTATTCTGTTTTTGATGTTCTAAGTTTAATGCAATAAATTGCAATAATATAAAACATTAGGTTAATTAGATTATATCGAAAGGCTGACATCACGGTTACGATACACAAATTGAATATAGTAATTTTAGTACATAATTATAAAATACAGTAATATCCTACAGATATGTATGAACTACTTAAATATGAGCGATGACTGTTGAATTAGAAATATAAAATTTGAGGTTACATGAGGATAGTTTTGCGTTGAGTCTGAATTATAATATTTTTTCTCTTAATTTTCTAAACTTAACTTTCAAAAGTTAGGTTAAGTGCATTTCACATAAATTTCGTTTAGTTTTAGGAAATGTTGTTTACAAGGATCGAGAAATATTTTCTATGCTCTCTGTTCAAATTTGAGAAACTTCACTGTATTTCTTGATGAATAACTTTGTAGGTTATATCTTCAACTTAGACTATTTTGAGGTTACTTCTGAAAACATTTTGAACTTTCAACATAACCTCTTGTCTATTGCAATAACATAAAATGTTAGGTTAATTAGGTTATGTCAAATGGTTTCAATGCTGCCCTACCACAATTACGATACACAATTAAAATATACTAATTTTAGTACACGATTAAAAAGTACAATCGATGTTTTTCGCAATAGTCCTTGCATTATACATCCTAATACTTTAATTTTGTAAGATTTTTGCTTAAGCCCACCGAAAATGCTGAAGTGCTCAGTAAAGTGAGCAACCCATGTATAAATCTAAAGATTAAAGTGTGAAGAACAAGAAATTCTTCCTCGAAGCTCATCGCAAAATTCCTCCCGTTTGGAAGATGAACAATTGGGAGGAGATTTCTTTACGTGCGAAGATGTTCAAAAATTAGTCTCTTAATACCCATATTGATTATTGATAGTCGAATGACAAATGTAGCAATTAGTGCGCTTTTAAAACACACTGCTGATTACAATAATACCATCGTGACGTGCTCTTAAGTGCCATTAAATCATTTCACATGTGAATACGACATCGCGTAGCATCTTGGAATGTCTAATCACCCAAGTATATTGGCGAGAATCGCACAGATTCCCTCAACATTGCTGGATCTCTCTTGCTCTTTCTGTGCATTCTATATAAGACATCGTTATAAAATTTGTTGTCTCGAAAAAAAAGAATGGCTACGAAAGAGAAAAGAGAGGCTACTCGTGTTTGAAGATACACGATGGAAAACGCCACTGAGAGTGCAGTTTTTGTTGCCTAAGTCGGTTTTAGGAAGGTGGGCCGGAGGGATTAAGCATGAGATACGCGAGGAAGTTTGCAAGTAAAAAAAAAGAAGTTAGGTGAAAGTGGGTATAGAAGAGGAATGAGACTCACAAATCTGACAAAAGGTTACACACTGCAAGAATAGGCGAGGTTGATTGACCTTTCAAGTGTGCAGAAATGAGCTCTCTGCCTCACTGACTCTATTTGCGACACCAATCTTCGTGATTTTCATTTCTGGGATTTAGACACTCGCGCAGAACTTATACAGAGATTCACCAACAGAGTGTGTGATCTAACGGAAGCTCAGATTGAGATGATGCCTCCACAGGGATGGACTCCACATGGAAGCGAAAATTATACTTTATGAGAAGATTTTGTTATCCAGATCCTGGTACCGGATTTTACTGAAAACTGAGTCAAAGTTTATGGAGATTAAACTAGCACAGGGGCGGTAGAGGCCTCACAAGTTACAACTTAAGCACAAGGGCCGCCTTCTAGGCCCCTTACAGGTCTAAGACTGACTAAGATTCAATACGGATGTGTGACATATAGTCCTGATCCTGGTCCAAGACTCATACATGACTTTTAAGATCTATCTTGTTTCAAGACAGATTTAGGATTTCTAGAAGTAGTGGGGGCACTACTGTAAGGGCAGCAGGGCTTTAGCAGCCAAACGCAAGGGCCGGTTTATAGACCCTTTCTAGGACTAGGACTGACTTTTTTAAAACGGATGTATAAGGGTATAGTCCTAACCCAGATCCTAGACCAATAGAGAAATTCTAGGATCTGCATTGGTCCAGGACAGATGCCTGATTTCTAAAAGTGGGTTTAGTTCAAGAGTAACGAGCTTAACAAGTTTAAGCTAGCGCAGGAGCGGCAAGGACCACACAAGTCAAATGTAGGTGCTCCCTTCTTGGCCGCTTCAAAGATTAGGACTAACTTAGGTTTAATACGGATGCATGACGTATTGTCCTAATCCAGGTCCAAGACTCAAACATGACTTCTAGGATCTACCTTATTTCAGGACAGCTGCATGACATCGTTCTACGCAATGCATGATCTAGTTCCAAAACTGACCGATAAGTACTTTGAAAATGATGGTCCTCCGAGAGGTTATGGAAATCACCAATGAAGAGCGAGTGAGGAACGTTACCGTTTGTGAACAGTTAACGGCCTAGGAGCTGTCTAGGAGTTGCTCCAAAGCTACATTCATAGGCGGGTCATAAAGAGGACCATTATGGAAAGTCGTCGACCTAAGAGCAGATCTAGGCGAAAATGTTTGAAGCAAATGCAGGATATTTCCTAGGAAGGATCTCGGAATCGACTCCGAATACCTTCCTGAAGAAGGAGAAGGAAGAGAACGTGGAAGAGTAACCTAGTTGAATGAATAAATGGAAAAAATAAAAGTGATCTAAGTTGAAGACTTGATGAACTTATTGATCTGTGACATATTAACAGCTTTAATTTCATCTTGACTAAAGTAGGACCTGTAATACTGACCTAAATTCAAGGCTTATGCATTAAATCTAGCATTTGGGGTTGGCCAACGTTCAAGGCACATTGATGACTTTTAGGACAAACCTAGTTTCACGTAAAATCTATCACT
Organism: Phlebotomus papatasi; assembly: GCF_024763615.1. Taxonomy (NCBI): domain Eukaryota; kingdom Metazoa; phylum Arthropoda; class Insecta; order Diptera; family Psychodidae; genus Phlebotomus; species Phlebotomus papatasi. Next base: position 18,346,106 of record NC_077224.1, read on the forward strand.
TCTGGAAAACAACCAACTTCAAGACTGATAGGTGATCCACAGGACTAACCTAGGTTTAGGACTAAAAACCGTTTTGCTAGCTTCCAGTCCAGATTAAATTACAACTTCTAGGATTGACCTAGGTTAAAGACTAATAATCCTAGATGAATAAGCCTACAGTTCCTTGATTATCAGCTGGGCTATAATTCATTATTACGAGTTTAGGAGCATATAAAATTAATAGCCATTAAGGACTATTTACACACATACCTTCTAAGCCGGAATACTTGGTTACAGAAAATAGAATTGTTGCTCTTGTCAAACCAAAATACTAGGAATCTTAAACTTGATCATAGAGCACGATCTCAAGTTTCAATCAGACGTTGAGTAAGTCGTAAGATAGGATCCCCCAGATCCCCAGACTTAAATCTAGAGTAGGTTTCACACCCCTATGCAAAATTCAGTTAGTTTAGGAGGTTACCTAGTTTACTAGGTCTACCAAAATCTGTATGATCTAGTCTTTAACTTCCAGTATAGGATTTGTTGACAAGTATAAAAATTTTTTGATTCCCAAGGTAAGAGGTTTTATATAGTAAATCATTTTCCGTAAACCTATCCCCTACAGGGCTAAACAAGGGTAATTTATGATATAAAGTGCAATCACTTACCCCTTCCGTAGCCCTGCGTATGCTTGGCGAAACTGTTAACAACGGCATCTACGGCTTCTTTTAACACTTGTTTGGCACGAGTATCGGGTGGCGTAGGTGCGTCCTGATTCGTCTTCCCATTTCCCGTTGGCGATGTACTCTTCACTACGACACTTGACACATTCACATCGAGATTCACAGTATTATTGTTGGTGATATTGCTATTTGTCTTTTTAGTGTTGTTATTGTTGTTGGCCGCCCGATCTGTGTTGGCAGCACTAGCCGTTGTCGCCGTTGAAATGTCGCCAGGAGACTTGTGATTCATAATTGCTGCTGCATTCACCTGTGTCTGCTGCATTTCACTCTTTGGCCACACGTTTTCGGTGTGGTGATGCGAGGGGTGCGATCGGTACCTATTTGTCGTCAGGAGCGATCATGATGATGTCGAGATGACGATCATGATGTGGACTTGATCATTGCACCATCACTCACTTGCACATACACCCAATGTCACACAATTTTTCCTCCACCACGATCTTGACCGTGATCTTGAGGTTATATGCCTTATGATCGGCAAATAATGCCAGAACAATTTGCTGGTCCGTCACGTTCAACTCCTTTAAGTTTAATACACTTCACGCGTTCACCCCCAAAAGGTTTAGTGATCTCGTGGCACGATCACACCTCAATATACCTGCAAATACATTGATGGAATATTCATGTAAATGAATTTTGCTTTTATACTCTGCCCTCCTCCGATTTGTACAACGGTTGGGGAAATTGTGTGCACCCGGCAAAAAGATGCATTTTGCATGATTCAGAGTAGTTATTTGATCGCGCTTCTTGGACATTTGCGTCTGCGGCAGAAGCCATCTCGCAACCACCACACCCGATCATTCGATTATCGATGCGATCGCATGAATTCCCTGGAGCTTGGGAGTGAGATGGTGAGATAAAAGGGGGCACACAATTGGAAGTGTTTCACGAAATGTGTGCTTAATGAACTTTCTTCCCGGAAATGTTTGTGCGAATTGGTCGGATTGAGGTGAGGCAGCAAGAATCACCAAACGGATTCGATATGTGATTAAGGTGATCGAGAGGGGAATTTTTCTTGCTGATAGGGGAGGGTGGGGTACTTTTATCCAGGGGCAGTTTTCTTTTTCGCCCATTATACTAAGGTGTACTAAAGCTGTACTCAAATTGCATGGCTATTCCTTATTTGATTTTTTATTAAAGAAAAAATAAGCAGTATTTAGGCTGGAGGTTTAGCACAGTTGCCATAGGGCTAAAATTCCCAAAATAATAAATTAAAATAAAAGATTCAAAAGTAATTCGGGCTTTAGACCTAAGGTTTACCCGGTTTACCCATATAGCTTAACTTCTGGTAGGTGAAACCGACGGTGAGACTTCTATTCTGCTGTTTCAGGACAAAATTGTCCTTCCGGTGAGCGTCGGTGAGGTGGTTTAATCCAAAATTAAAACACTCAAGGTTCCAGAGCTTTCGACACTATATCATGTCTTCTTCAGTGGTTCTTGGTTAGTCTATTATTATCTTGGATATTGTTACTATTTTTGTCTAATTTTTCACTGATCAGATAGGAAACTACAGTTGGGAGCTATTAATGAACAAATCACAAAAATTATCACAAACAATTTTTCTGTTTTTTTTTCTCTGCAAAACGGCTTGGTACTCCTTGAGTACCAAGCTGTAGTACCAAGCCAAGTACTTCTCTAATATATCTTATCAGGCAAGACTTTTGGAAAAAAACTTTGACTCAAGACTAAAAAAGGTAAATCGATCGCTCGGAATATAATATGAATAAGTCGCGAATGGCCAACTCTACAGGAGATCGATTTAAAATTGAAATTATACATGCTGAGTATAGGATTTTTACGATTTGAACCCCTCATATCATTGGAAATAATTAACTTTCCGGTATAATATTCACAGTGAAGGTAGAGGGTGTCAAGGAGTACCCGAAAAGCAAAAAAATCGACTTGTATTCTGACAAGTCGCAATGATCCACTGGATTTTCAATAACCAATAAATTGATTCACTGATTAATTTACTGTCATCTATGTTTCTTTTTTATCCCCCCCTCCAATGCGGCCATCGTCGTCTTAATCTCGATTCGAACCTCCAGGAAGAAAACAATGGCAAGTCCTGTTTTGTGACTGTACATAGACACGGATGTCACATTAAATGGGAAGATGGGTAGTTTCTAGAAGCAATTTTCGTCAAAAATTATATTAAAAAAATGAGAAATAATTAAGATTTTGAAACATGCATAAACCAGGTTAATACACTTTTTAATTTTAAGTAGCTTTAGGTTTATTACATTAAAATTTAAATCATTTCGAAGTACAACCAAAAATAAAAAAAAGGCTAAAGTTGGTTCTAGACCTACGGATTACCGCTTAACAAAGAAAAATGTATTTTAAACAACCCTTTGGAATATACGATCAACAATTCTAAAGACCTTTAGGAGTTTCTTATATATCTTGAATTGAAAAATTCAAGATATAAAAAGTATCGTAGATGCGGGTTACTATGCCCCCTGCTGTCGGCATACTTTTCTTTAATTCTAGCATATAAGGATAGTCTTAACCGATCCGATTTACTATATTCAAATAGTGAAGATCATTCTAAAAGCTTAATTTTTTAAGCTTTTGTATTTTTTGTCAGTTTTCGGAAATCTGGCCAATCTGAAGCTAAAAATTGACAGATTGGCACAATTTGGCCAGAAATCGACAAATCGGTATGTTACTTAGCAAAAATCGGCAAATTGTAACGATTTTAGAGAAGACCCTGCCGATTTAAATGTCAGTTCGCTTTTGTGAAGTATAGCGTTCGTTTAAACTGTGTGGTTTGTTTTAAATTCGTGTCGCGCAATTTCTGCGGAAATTCTGCCGAATCAGTATCCGTGCGAAATCAGCAAATCGGTGCAATTTTTACAAAAGATCGGCACTCGAGTGAACCGTGAACGGCACAGTTATCTACCCCTTGGTTCGGCGTCTGTGTAAATATGAGGGTTGAATGAGCCCAACTGAGCCTCAAGTGGGTTAGTGGATAGAGTAGTGGCTCTATAACTGTGAAGTCTCGGGTTCAAAGCTGAGCAGCAGCAGAAAAAGATTTTTCATGGCATATCGGCTTTGAATTCGTCCAGTGAATGAATAAATAGTAATGCCAATGGTGGCACATTAACAAAAAAGTGAACCGCCTAAAGAATAGAGGCTGGTACGAGAACGAGTTTCGGCATGAAAGTGATACTTTAGTCGATACAAATATTCACTGTCACTGATCCAAACACACACCGAGATGGGCTGCTGTGATATGGTAGCGGCACTGGTTGCCCACAGAGCTGTGATATGGAGCGGCTACCCGTATCGGGCGATAAGATAGAATAGGAGTGGGGCAGCATAAATGGCCCAATTGTGTCCTGGATGCAGCGGTAATCCGAAATGGAGAACTGACCCCTGGCAAAATCTTATCTTATCTTATCTTATCTTATGAGCTCAACTAATAGGTAAATGTCGGCTGGTGGTCTGGTACTCAAAAATAAGGACGATCCTTCCTGGACAGTCTTAGTGTGTGGACTTTTTTCTTTGAGAATATGAGGTTGGCCCGGTCTAATAGACCGACAGAGTGGACTAGTAGAGGAATTCTATAATGATATGACAATGTCATATGACAAGTTTTGGTGGTAAATTTCAGAACAGGACAACATTTAAAGCCAGTGAGCATCAAATCGCTATTGCAAGCTCTTAGCAATTCAAATGAATTGCATTTTTGGTAATTTCCGACACTTCTTACCCGACGCTCACCGGTTTCCACACCAAATGAATTGCATTATCGAATAGTTTTTCCGAATTTACCGCACATAAAAATTCTACATTTCATCATATAACAATGTCATACGGTTACAGAATTTCCCTACATGACTCCAGCTCATCAAAAATGCGGAACTAGAGATCAATGGTGAATAGCAGGTACGAATGAACATGTGATTCTCAAAACAAGAAATATTTGAAGATTCAGATTTGCACGAAACTACCCCAGTCTCCCCTATGATCATTGATTTTCGATCTTCAAAGCGCGAATCCAGTTCGCAGGGTGTATTTCTGCAGGCGATCACTCAACTGTCTCTTTTTTGGGTGAAAGGGAGTCTCTGTTGAGCGACAAGGGAGTCAGAGGTCGCCAGGATGCCTCTTTCTCCCATCACACCATTCGATATCTCAGGGTGAATCGATCCACCGGGCCATTGTACAAAAAAACACTGGAAAAATAAACCATGGAGGTGCATCGTTTCAATGTAACATGGTTTCACAAGTGGAAGGAAACGGTGTGTGGTGTTTGGTTGAAGAAGAGGAACCAGAAAAAAAGAAGAAGTCCGAGATGGTCAAGACAGAGGAGGAAAAGAAAGAATGACGAGAACTGTGTGAACCTGAAGGAAAGATGATGAGCGATAAAAATGCACTTTGCCATAACAAGTCATCAGCAATGTCGCGCATTTGGATCAAAAATAAATTAAAATAATTAATTTTGGACGGTGTGCATTCTCCAATGCTGGGTCTTCGAACTCGTAAAATGTTGCACAAGAGTGGTGTTGTCTTGTTGGAGACTGATCGGTGTGTAGCAGGAGAGGGATTGTTGGGTCTTGAGCTAAAAATGACGATGATGCGAAAGAATACCCAAAAAAAAATGCCAATCTCATGTGATTGCCAACATGAATTTATTCATTTGCTTTTTCGGAATTTCTGCGCCCCTTTGTCTCAAAGCCATCCCTAGGAGTGTCTTTGAGTCTCCCAAAAGAAGAACTTGGGACAAAGATGATATACGCAATAGGCCTTCTTTTTTTTTCTTCTTAAAGTTTAGCTCCGTGGACCCATCGCCAAATGGGATGCGATCTTGTTAATTAAAATTCCAACAGTTACTTCTTGCTATGCGCCGATTTTGCAATTTAACAGTGGTCAATACCAGTTTTTACTTCTTTTCGCCACCGGATAAAATATATATCATGACATTCTCACCACAGAACTGCACACCAATCCTCAGGATCACTCTCTAAACCCAACGAATCTAAACCCTAAAAGATAGCGTATATAAGAGATACATCGTGCCCAAGCATAAAGGGCAAAAAGGTGGCAAAAAGGTTCACAAGAAAATATCCTCCATGGGTGAAAAATGGTACTGAGAAACTTGTTACACAACACTTCACACTCGTTTGCTCAACAAATTGCTATTGCATTGAATACCATCAGACTGTATCAATTTCAATCATATTTCTCCACAGGTGAGATTGACAATATTTAACAAGAGATCGATGGCGAAAAAAAATCAAGTCCACTACAGAAAAATCTATACTAGAGAGTAGATTGAAATGTTATACACAAGGCGAGTTTTTGTGCTTTCCCTTTGGCAGAAAAAAATGCCATGTTAATCAGTTAAAGTTTAAATGGGATGTGATTCTTATGGTGACCCTAACGGCTTAATCATTCATTCAAGTGAGCCAAGGAAGTCAATTAAGCATATCGTGAAATTAAAGTTTTTCAAAAAGGAGGTTAAGTAGCAAAGTGAGGTTATATTCTGTATTACATAACCTCAAAGGACAACAAGTCACACTTTTGAATATCTCTATACAGTAGACTCTCGCTAATTCTGTTCTTTTAAGATCGGACTACTTTTTAATTCGGACAGCAGTTAAATTTGAAAAAAGTTTATCGACATTTTTCAAGTTTTCGAATGAAGCAAATACGGTCAAATTTGCGAAGTTTTGTCTACTTATGATGTAATTTTGCATTATTAAGGGATTTTCATGAAATTTACCATGAATATGAGTACGGAAACTTAATATTAGTATGCATACGAACAAAAAATCGTTGCATTTCAAACAATTTGACGCCCGAATTTCTCTCTAATTCGGGTGACATTTCGGTCCCAAATGCCCGAATTTGAGAGAGTCTACTGTAGTTCAGCAAAGTATTCGCAAATTAAATTTTTAATGTTGCTAGGAAAAGCTATGCTTATGTTAGTTGAGAATGTTAACTGGCAATACTTAATGGCTGAATAGGACATTTAAACGATTCTTTTCAAACAGGTTATATTTTTAACTCAATTCTAAATTCTATTAATAAATTATTATTATTACTAATTTTTCTCAATAATATAGGATCATCCCTTTTACAGTAAAAAATCAGAATTCTCAGCTTCTCTGGCATCAGATAAAAAAACGAAATGACGAAAAGCGTTTTGTGAAGACAATCACTACTCATATTAGGCCCCAAGAGTTCCGGAAACCTAGCCGAACTCCCTCTAAGCAGAAAATTCGACAGATAAGAGAGACCGGAGCACAATTAGCCAGCTAATGAATATTTTCTTTGCTTATAAATTTGTCAAAAAAATGTTTCAGTTAGATCAATATTTCAATGAATGGCGAGGGAGATGTTTACACTAAATAAATAGTAATTTGCTCAATATTTCTTTTAAGCTATACTAGAAAATCCCATTGTCTTATTCTACCCCTGGCTAAATCTGCCCCATTCTCCCCACTCCAATGCTAGGATCGTCAAAAAAGAGTTTATAGAAAAGACCTGTAGGGAAATTCTGTAATTTTCGTGGCATTGTCACGCGTGAGTTCGAAACTTGAGAATGCCATTCGAGCTTTTTTTGTCATATCATATGAGTTCGAAAATGCAATTCATTGATTTTTTAATGAAATCCCTTTACTTGATGATTTTATGAAAATACAGTACGTCTTGTTTGATTTGTTTAACAAAATTCATTGTTATTTGAATTGCCAGAAATCTCAAATATGTGACTTCTGACAATGCCACGTGAGCTGAAATGGCAATGTCACGGCTACAGAATCGCATTTTCGAAAAGCTCTCCTAAGATTCAAATCCAATTTGTCATATGGCATTGCCAGAGCGTTACAGAATTCCCCTCCTGGGTTAGATACGTTTGATAAATATTAACATTAAATGAGTAATTTTAATTGACCTTAAATTTTCATGTCATCAATTTAAGAAACCAAAATTAATCGTCCAGATGGTAGTGTCAATTTGACCTCTAGAATTACATCACAAGCTAGATGTTTTGGAAAAATGTCAACTTAAAATAATGAAGTAGAAGCAAATATTCCTGATTGTCTTAAAATCCTACATTTGTTTTTTATTTCGATTTTATTAAGAATTTTGCTTGCTTTTAGGCATTTTTTCGTAACATAACTTAAAAATGGTTATTCTATATTTGTAATTGATTTCTCTATTCCATACTATTAAACCTAGTCTGTCTCTAGTTCTATTGGGTAGCTCTTGCCAATACCCAAATTGTAATTTTAAAGTTAAAAGTTAGGGGCAGCAGTGCCTAATCATCAAATTCGGGTTAAAATTTGATTAAGACCAATTTTTCAAGTGAAGTCTAAAGTTTTTTGGTATAAGAATATTTTACGAATTTCAAGCATTTTTTTCTCAATTTGTCTCAAATTAAAAATGCACTTTGATCCAATAATGAGTTACTGCAGATCCATGAGAATGATTTAACCTTGGCTAAATCAGAAGCTAAATCAGAAAAGAATAAAAACAGATTATTCCGAATGTACAGTTTTTAAGTGGATTTTTCCCTAAAATTCCTAGTAAAGGATTTTAAGTAATTTTATCATCAAGCTTCGAAAAAAAGTCTTATTCCTTGCGTTTGAGAAATGTTTTTTGGGGTATAATACTCCAATCTGCCACCGTCTTTCTAAAATCTTATAATTATATAGTCTTATAATTCAAACTCTTGAACATTCTATCTTAAGTGTTTCTAGTACACTGTTTGAATGGCTTAATAATTGGTCACGTCTGCCGCCAGCTTACCACGAGCTATCTCATTAAGATTGCTAACAATTTAAGTTAAATTACCTGCAAGCTTATTTGCAGTATCAGTGACTTCTTAAGGTCGCAGAGAGCATCGACAGAAAGCTCTCTCTCCTGTCTTCGACGGTGATTCTTTTTCTCATATCTTTTTTTGGGATATAGACATAGCACCAGAGCCAAAGATAAATCATAGTGTATTCGAAATGAAGCAATCCATCGAAATTGACGACCCGACTGGTCAATCGTGGCAGTGAAATTTCGCAAAAATGCTTGTTGTGGAGAAATAAAATGTAAATAATAAAATGGACGGTTTTTTGCCCATAAAAATGCATCTAAATGTTTAGAGTTCAAGAACCTCCAGTCTCCAGCTTCACATTTCTAATGGTTTTGAGGCTTTTTTCCCTATCCACACTATCCACAGTCACACACACATTCGCACAATGGAAGAGAAAATTGCCAAGGAATTAATTTGCGAGATCATTTTGAGAAATTACGCTAATTGATGTGATGTTCTTCGGGGAGGATGATGCAAGGTAATATATAGGAAAGAGGGCAAAAAGAAGAGACTTTAGAGGTATTGGCTGGGGCATGGGATATTTGCATTTTTGCATATTTCTCCATGACATGGGATCAATGGCGATCACACATGATCTTGCAGTGATCTTCGACACTATGCCAAAATAAATCTTGAAAGTGGAGAGATCGCAAGTGTCGTATTTGTAGATAACATGATGCAATTATCATTTTCGCTATTATTGTCACATGCTGGGACAAGAGGCGGGAGATGCAAGATGAATTGGAATAAATTTGCGTGTGAATGATCTTCGATGGACGTGATCAATCGTGAAACGCTCAATCGATCACTCTTTAAGATGCGAAGTGTGTTCAATCACCTATCCATCCATTTTATGCTTCTGATTTTTCCACAAACCTAGCCCTCTCGCCTCACTCCTGGCGCAGCCTGATCCACTGGATCTCCGGGTGCGCCTTGATCAGGCCAGAGCGAAAAAGAGAGGTAAATGCTTGGTGCAATTGACTCCCCGTGATCGTCTACGATCATCAATGCGTGCAATACACATTTATAAATGTGACAAGTTACACAGTGGCGGTGTTATTCCATAAATTTCCCATCATGATCACACCACTAGATTTCCAAAGATGCTTGAAGAAAAAGGAAGAAATGGTGGTAATTTCAATCAATAGGGGGAGATCATTTATGTCGTGCGTCGGGACAAAAAGCATTTCAGCACGGTGTGACAGAAGAGGAAGGTCCCCCTCTGAAGATGGACACCTTATATGATTGTCTCTCCCAGCAAAATCGAATTGGTATTCATGTGATATGCCGCACAATACTTCAGCTTTTATTTCTATAATACACTTCTCTGGTTAGGTTCTTTTTGCCATTGCCTATTGGACTCCCAAGTGCCCTATCCGACTATCTTATCTCAACCAAGCAATCCTCCTTGGTTCACCTCCATCGAGAATCAGTTAACTTTGAATCCTTTCATAATGACTGCTTCTGCAGTTCGAGGTGAAAGCCGACAAGAAATTTTGTGCGGGAAATTTTATCAAGGTCACTGGGAACGTTTTTCCCTATTTAAGGGAACCATTATTATCATATTTTTAAATAAATTAAATAGACACAGTACTCACGCATTTAATAAATTTACTTGGAATTTCATACCATTATTTTCATAAAGTTCATCTGGCAATTTCATGAGTATTCACCAACATTCAGGACCTCGAAAATCCCGGGTTCCCGAAAATCCCTGGAACCCGGAAATACTGAGATCCGAAAAACAGTTTCAAACTGAAAATCCCGGGAATCCTTTAATCCCGAGACCCCGAAAATCTCGAAAAAACCGGGGCACCGAAAATCTCGGGACCCTGATAATCCCGGGATCTCAAAATTCCGGGGATCCTGAAAATCCTGGAATCTTGAAGATCTTGGGACTCCGAAAATCTAGGGATCCCTTATGGTCCTTGGTATCGGAATCCCGAAAACCGGGATTTTAAAAACCTAGATTTTCGGTATCCCAAAATTCGGGATTAATGAAATATTTGAATCCCAGGATTTTAGAAACCTTAACCCAACCTCGACCTATTGAAGCGAAAGTTTTGGAAAATCGCTTCTACGTTGTAACAAATGCTTCAGTAGAGAGAACGGAAAGTGATCGCGATTTCTGGTTTTGTGCAACGTTTTCAGGGTCTTGTGCGTATTCTTTTTTTTTCAATTAGAGGGCTCTTCATTCAGCATTCATCGTGAACACTGGATGGATATCCCTTTAAGAGGAGAAACTGGGAAAGTTTCACGCACCTGAAGTTTTCTTAATACTTCCCATATATTAAATTATTATTAAAAGAATATTGAATTTTTGAAAAATTGCTTTTCTGAAACTGCCCCATCATTCTCTATTGTCTTTTGCTTAATATCTCGATCATTGATTTTGAAAATCAACTATTTTCAATAATTCGAAATTGAATTTCCCAGTAATGATATTTTTTAATGATAAATTGGATTTTCTCCCTATAAAGTTCTCGATTCGTATAGCAAGAAGTTTAATAGTCTTAATAGGTAACATGAATAATAAGGGAAGTTAAATTGGTTATAGAGCTCTAAATGATATACTTTTCAATTCTGAAATTAAGCTTTAAGCTTTCAAATTTTCCTCTCAATTATAAGATAAATTTTTAAGCTCTAAATATTTAAATCAGCCTTTAGAGGCTTATTTATATTCTCTGATAAAGATCTTCAATTTTAAAGTATCAAATTTCTCTAATCATTTAAGTAAAACCGTATAATGAAGTTGATTACAATCGGAACATCAAAATTGATTTGTCCGAATTTCCGCTCTGTCCGACTTCTCAAAAAGTTTTACCCTGTTTCAAAAACTATAAATTTACTTTTAGCAAGAAATAATAGTAAAAATTCTCAAGTGTGAAATTACTAGATTTTTTTTTGGAAGTTAAGTATCTGTACTTTATATACCCATAAACCTAATTCGTTAGTCTAGTATGGGTAAAACGGTTTTCAAACTAGAGGTTTAACCCAGTTCCTGAAGGTCCCAAAATCCTAAATATCGACCAATTTCATAGTTTTTTGAGAATCTAATAGGTCATTTATCTTTAATAATCCAGTCGTAAGCTAAATTTTTCTAAAAAATCGTGATTATTAAGAAATTAGAGCAGTTATGTCATATGGCTGAAGTCTGAAGCCGTATGGCTTAGGTCTGAAACCCGAATTAGGGCCTTGACAGACATGAGGATTAGTCGAGAGACGGCTTAGCGTAATTATATTAGAAATAATGGTTAACGTGCATTTCCATCATTTTCCACTAAGTCGTCTCTCAGGTTAAGTCGTAAGTGTGTCTAGGGCATTACCAGACTGAGGTTTAGCCCAGTGCCAATTCCCAAGTGCCTCGAAATCCTAAATAACAAGCAGTTTTAGTTGTTTTTCAATATCTTAATGGTTCATTTGCTTTTAATATCTAAACCTAAATCAAAATTTTAAATAAAATCTTGCCTTATAAGAAATTAGAGAAATTAAGCCGTACATATAAACCTTAAGTCTAAAACTCGTATAATTTTTTTTAGTCTTGTTTTTTACCTAATGCTGTCTACACACTAGAAGCAATTTTCGTCAAAAATTGCTTTTTTTTTTTTAAAAAAAAAAGTCTGACGTTTCTGCCTACAAGTATAGGGGAAATTTTCTTTAAAAAGTCATTTTTTTTCAAAGACATTGTTCCTAGTGTGTAGAGGAGGCCTTAACATAAAATAATATTTTATAGATCATTGGTATATAAATATATGAGTATTGTTGGATTAGTTAAGGGAATCTATAAGAGCGGAACTCCTTAAGATAATCGCTAACTAACTCTTATAACCCTTATTACTAAACGTCTTTACGATACCTCTCTCGAAGGAGTAACATACAGGATAACACTAAGAATGTCCTTAGGAGAAATCGGTGCCGCTCCGAGGGAAATCTATCGTGTCTGACTACTACGACAAATCTATAACAATATGAGAAAGTCATATGACATATTTAAAATTCTTTATGTAGTAAATTTGGATATAATAACTCATATCTGTTACTTAAAGCTTCACAGAGCTACTTTAATAGCCATTAGGATTAGATGGTCACTGTACTTTAATAATGTCCCACTCTAGAATTTACTATATGAAAATTGGTCAGATGACATTGTCATACTGTCACAGAATCCCCTACAGGTAGCCTGAAATTAAAGCTTGAATTTGTCGTGTTTGGATAAGTCCTACCGCTCAAACCTTAGTGTTAAGGTTCTGATTAATGCCTAAAACTGGGTGTTATTTTAAGCCTTATCTCAAAGCCCCACTTACCCTGTGTCTGATGGGTAGTACTAAGAGTATAATACATTTAGGAAAAATGGGAAAACTATTCCAAAAATGTCTCAAATTACGGGTATTTAACCGATTCGTTACCAATTTTGACCGATGCAATCAGGTTGGAAATTTTAAGATCTGTCCAAAAAATTCAAATTTATCCAAATCGGATGAAAAATATACCCTGATAAAAACTTTTTCCTTCAAAAATTCAAGATGGTGATTATTTTAGGTCATGCTGGGATAAAATGTTTGCCTGCACCACCTTTAAAATATATCCAAAAGTAAAAGAAATCATAAGAACCGTTATAGGTAAACAGGGAAAATAACTTCCAAGACTTAAACATGGAATCATTGCTATTTTATTAAAAAGCAATAACTTTTTTTCAAATTGTAATTTCTATTGCAATAAAAAAATTACGTGACCCGTTTCTAGGCAAGACGAGTTTAATTGACAAATTTAAGTGTCTAACGTCTTTTTTAAACTTCCCTGATCCCGGATACAAAGAGTTGGACGTTAGAGATCATCACTGTACTGGACTGTACCTTTGGAGTTATTGGATTGTTTTTGATGATTTCTTCTTAATTATGGGCTTTGAGTCACTTTATTGGTTCTATCGTCACGATAACTATTAATTAGTTTGATTGACGCGATTATTTATCTCATAATTTCAGCTCGTAATAAAATTTGTACGCATTCCGATGTGCACTCACTATGCAATTGCCTGGGTTAAGGATCACAGCCACAGAAGTTTATTAGGGTTTATCACTAAATTTTTATCTCTCGCACTCTTGATCGCAATCGGCGTACCACTGTTGACTTCGCAACTTCCATATCCGTATGCCCACAAGTGCTTTGTACCTGATTGACCATCCACGATCCCGTGGCAGGGCGGGTACGAGGATAAAGAATCAATTTGCATTGATGGTGAAATATCAAAATTCCAAACTTGGCTTAAATAGATGGTCAGAAGATCTTTCCAATATGAAACATTCTTCGACCAATTGCAATTTGAGGAATTGATAATTTTTTTTACAAAATTTACTGTGCCAACACCATAAAGATTTTCGCCGAAGAAGTCAGTGAATCAATCGAAAAATATGCAATTCACTTGAGCATTCTCGATCTTTGGTCTCTCTGTCTCGATCTTCCTTTTTTGCTTTGGTGTATGCACAAAATCATCAAGCAATCTGCAATAACATCTTTTTCTATTATTGCTGAAGATACTCACGGAGTGAAGACAATTTTGCTCAAAATGAAAATATATAAATTATTTGCATATCTTCTGTCTTTTCACTGAGATTCCTCTCTATGGGTTGTGTTTTTATTTTATTTTATTTTATTTTTTTCAAAACTCCCGCGAACGCATCCCTCAGGATTTGGAATTTTCATGAAATTTATCGGTAATTTTTCAAATTTCACACAATCATGGGTGATCTTCAATAGTGATCTTCACCTACAATTTTTTTTTGCACACAGCTGTGGCATAAGAAATTTCCATGGCAAAATAAGCCGATGCTACACAACATTGGACTATTATTGAATTATTCTATTTTTGCTGCTATTTTCTTTCGTCCACCAGATAAATCATTTTGCAGCGGGCTATGAGAGATTCAGAAACCTGTTGGTGATGACTTTGAGTAATTGCAACCCACGCAGCGCGCCTGTATATTGTAATTTTCCATTTCGATGAGGTCTTATTGGCGGTAAAGTAAGAGAACTTGTCATTGACATAAAACTTCTGAATTATTGTTTTCCTATATTAACCCATGAGCGTCCCCATGCATTTGCAAGAGTGAGAGGATATTAAAACGGTTCGATGATCGACCTATCCCGGAGAGGCGGTCAAACGGCGCGCGAGATTCAAAATGATGATCATTCTCGCGGCCACAATCCACCAATCTTACCATGCATAAGGCTATTGGACTATCGATGAAATGGATATTTCTCCACCTTCGTCGCTCACACTAATCTTATGCTGCTTCACCCAGTACTATTGACCTCTAGTGTGAGCTTCTTCGTCTGCGAAAAACGTGCCAAAACCACTCAAATGATCGCGATTTTTTTTCTACCGTTTCTACCTTGCTCTCTTCCCGAATTCTCTCTTACGGAAGTTGTTACGTATTAAAGTAATCTAGAAAGATATACGGAAGAAACTTTAAGGGACGATAACGCAATCACGCATAATCACTCCAGGGCCATTAATTTTTTAAAATCCTTTTTAAATGTTTCTGTTTCACCGTTATAGGGCTTCAGACCTAATGCCCTAAACCTATCCTCTGGCAAGTTGCCTGAAATTTGAAGCCACTTTCTCATAGGGTAACTGTGCACAATTTCAGCATAGTTGCATGCAAGCGCCAAAGTCTCAAGTTTGAAATATATTATTTTTAATACAAATTGAATTTTTTGTTAATTTTTTATAAGGAGTGTTTCTTGGAACCTTGTAGACAGTTTACCGTCTTTACTTTCTCTGAAATCATTCTTGATACATTTTAAAATGAATAAAAATGTATACATAGCATTGGCGGCCTATTCCAGCCACCTTAATTCTCATAGTTCCTTGCCTTTCAGGAATTCTCCCAAAGCCTTTTTCACGTCATCTCGTTTGTCGAAGATGCATTTTTTGTTATTTTTTGCATTCTATAATCTCTAGAGTATGCAAAAACTAGAAATTCATCGAAATTTGAGGAACAAAAAATGTGGCCGGAATTGCAAGCTGGCCGGAATTTGGCAGACTTACCCTACTTCCATTTAAATTTATATGGGATTTTTTTGCACTCGCGACCATTACGCTAAATATCTAAAAATTGAGAAGTTTTTTCATATTATAAGATCCCTTACTGCGTGGAGGGATAATATACTAAATTTTTGTTTAAACACATTTTTTTCCTGTGAGCTGAGTCCGAGATCAATTAAGGAAATTGGCTTAAAATAGCTCCATATAAAAAAGTCAACTTGCCACGTGCTTGCTCTAAACAGACTTTTGGCTTAAACCGAAAGATGACTTAGTGGGAAATTGATGGTAATACAGGCTAATTATTATTTTGATTATAATTACGTTAAGCCGTCCCTCGGCTTAAACCATAGGTGTGCCCAGCGCATACGGTATATCCGTATAGCTACACTTTTCTAATAAACAGGCAAGATTTTCGGGAAAATTGATTGATGTTTAAGATTTTGAGACATTCGTTAACTGTGTTAATTTTCTAGTCTGAAACCTACATTATGGCTTCAAACCTAAAGCGGTTTTCAGACTAGAGATTTAGTTCAGTTCCCGAGAGTCTCAAAATCCTAAATAGCAATTAATTTTACTGGTTTTTCAGAATATAATTGATCATTAGTATAAGAAACTAAAGACGTTAAGCCAAATAGCTAATGGCCTAAATAGACTCAGGCTGATCCTCGTGAATATTTATCCTGTAAAATTCACCAGTAAAGATTTGTCCCAAACTGTCATACACTGTGGACTTAAGATCATCAATTAGAACTCCTTTGCATAAAATTTCTTTTACGGTTCCTTTACTGTCAGATATTGTATGCTAAATATATTCTTGAAGATCAGCCTGAGCCTATGTGGGCCTCAAGGCTTAGGTTTGAAGCTCGTATAGGGTTTAGCCATAAAGCTTAACTCCTTTAAATTCTCATCAAACAGGATTTTTTGGAATTTTTGATTTAGAATTGATTATTAAGGATAAATGAAGCATTAGATTTTGAAAAACTAATTAAACTTGTTATTAAAAATTTTGAGACTTTTGGGAACTGAGCTAAACCTCTAGTCTGAAGCCTCCTTATACGCACTTATCATTGACTTTTCCAGCAAAAGAATGTGTACGAATCCTTATAGGATGTCAACAGAAGTTATCACTCACGTTCACTCTTTGAACATCAATTTCAGGATAAAATACGAAATATCTTCTCTTTCTTGGAAGTAATTACATAAATCATTACGCACGATAATGATTTAAGATTTTGTTTAGCAGTTTTCCAACTTTTCTTCGTCTCTCCCAGAATTCCCGGTTTCGAAAACAATTAGGTAGATTAGATCACTGAATTAAGAATCATTAAAGATTTTGTTCATCAGATTTTCTATTTTGCATTAGCTTTCCCTGAGTTTCCGGTTTCGAAAGTAATTAAATGATCAGATGTCAGAGATAGGCGCGTACCCTTAGGGGGCATAACAGGATTCATCACGCAGGATCACTCCTGGATTGCTGATTTTAAAATCCTTCAAAATTTCATTCATCAGTTTTTTTCTATTTTCCATGGACCTAACCTCGAATTCTCTGTGTTCTGAAAGTATAATTAGGTAATCAGGGAAGAGATAGGTATATCCTTAAGGGGTCAACAGAGATCATCACGAAGGATCCCTTCTAAAAAGATTGCCTATATCCCGGATTATCAATTTTAAGATTCCTCTAGATCTTGATTATTTGTTTTTTGCTTTTAATTGGCTTTCGGCGACTAATACTTTCCTTTAGAAGTGATTAGGTGATCTTGAAAGATAAGGGAACGAAACATTAGGAACGAAAGGTGAGGAATGAAATGTGAGGAACGAACGTAATGAAACAGAATTCATCACGCACGATCACTATTTGAAATTTTCGGATTCTGCAAGATTTCGTTGACTGTTTCTCACTTTTCATTTACTGTTCCGGATTTCCGTTTTCAAGAGTGAATAGGTGATCGTGAAAGATACAGGTACTGACCCTTAGAAGGCGTGACAGATGTCGTCACGAACGATCTCTCCAATATCACCGATTTTTAGTTTCATTCTAATTCTTTTCATTGACTTCCCCTGAATGTTATCTTTTGAAAGAGATTTGGTTATCGTTGAAGACATGGGCCGTATCGTCAATGAGAGACAACAGAAGCCATCGATGCACTAACACTCCTGATCAATGATTTCAAGATCCTTCAGGATATTGTCCATTCATTTCATAATTTTCATAGGATTTCTTTGAATTAGCCCTCTTTGAAATGTTCATGGTAAAACATTGGGTACTGTCCTTAATGATTGATAATAGAAATCATCACGCACGATCAATTATTATCAATTCTAGGTCAGAGATTTTCAGATTGTTCACGATCTTGTTCATCTGCTTAGGAGATTATGGTGAAGCGAAATGAAAATGCGTGGTGAAGTTTTCGCGGTTTATTGAGTAGAACTGAACCAAATTACAATGGGTCGCGAACATTTTATAATGTCGCGACATTTCTTGTATAAAAATAATAATAAATTTAATATAAATAATGGAAAGAGGAAGAGTAAAGGTGTCAAAGCAGGAAAAGTGCATTCTAAAAGTTAAGCATTTTGGGCACTTTTCCTGTTTTGCAACACTCCTCCCCTTTTGGACGAAGGCATATAAATTAATATATCTAATTACATTAAATTTTTTTTTTTTTTTTACAATGGTGTATCTTTCTTTTTTTTTTGTATATAATTTGTATTTTTGTATACGATTGGCAATAAAATTTTAAAATTCATATCATTAATGTAGACTATGTTTTACAATAAAAAAAGACAATTAGATTATAAGTTACAATAAATAGTTATAGATTATAGCTTGTTTGTTTACCGTGATCGTCAAATATAATAATGATACAATAGTATAGAAAAGTATAGTATAGTATAGAATATAAAATATAGTATAATAAATAGTGGTATAAAATATTGCAAATATTAGCATTACACAATGAATAGATTACTTAAATTAATTATTTTTGTATATAGCTACTTTTTTTTTTTTTTTTTTATATATAAAGAAAAGAATACTCTGGAAGGGTTATTTTAAAAAGATAGGTTTTCTTATAGGCGTTTCATAGACGTCATTTGGTAGAGGAGGCGGAAGAGCAGGTAATGACGGTCGTTCAAGCAATACCGAAGAAGCTACAATAGGAATCGGTGGCGAAATCACTGGAGGTGATATACTGATTGAGGTTAAGGGGGATGCCACAATTTGTCCCCGTCTAAATGAAATACCTCATTATATTTTCGGCACAGACTATGCAATTTTTCTCGGTCATTAACATTCAGTTTTTCATTAACTTGAAGAATTGACAAAATTTTATTTGCCCTTGCTTCTATATCTGAATCATCATTTTTAGTGGTGGGCTCCAAAGAGAATACACAATATTCGTGGAGAAGGTCAGTAATCGGAGCAATGCGTTGCACTTGAACTGTGTGCGGATTTTTATTTATTATGGGAATTCGCGCTTTATTATTTATTGGGGTGATGACACAATCCGGAATATATACTTTGTCATCAAAATTATGTTGGTGACACACTTGAGGTTCATTATGCGGAAATGCAAATTCAACATAAGTTTCGGAATTGGGTCTCAATTGAATTTGGTCTGAATCAGCATTTTGTGAAGAAATTCTTTCTGTGGGCTCATTGGTCTTGTCATGCGTGGAAGACTGATTTTGGGGAGAATCATCGAATTCTGGCGATAAGAGCGGATCGCTTTTTGCATGCGATTTAGATAAATTATTTTGGCCAGGGGAATTCGAGTTAAATTCATCTTGGAGACGATGCTGATCCAGAGAAAAAGGAATGAATGGAACAGCTATCTGTAATTTGTTAAAGAGAACGAGCCTTTGATTGACATGAATCACTGCATCTAATGCTGATAAAAGATCTCTCCCTATGATGCCATCAAAAGGGAATGGTCTGTTAGGAAGTACGTGGAGCAATGCTAAGACATCTTGATGATCAAATGACGTAAATCCCATACGTAGTGAGACTGTACCGAGTGTCTTCACTACACCTTCAGTTATTCCTCCAATTGCCATTGTTCTTGAGACCACAACAGGCATTTCCGGGTGTAAGCATCTAAGTTTTATAAAGGAAAAAGGAGAGCCGGTATCCACTAAAAATGTAAATTGAGCCCTATCTGTTTTGTAAACGCAATATACTTCTAATAAGTGAGGATTTTCGGGCTTTTCAATAAAATAGCTGGGTATTTTAATAACTTTTTCCCGGTCGACAGGTGATCTCATAGCATTTGACCTGCCGACCGAATTTCGTTTTCCGGCTCGCGTGTCTCATGAGTCTGAGAACAATTAGGAAATGAATTAAGCGGGAGGGCGGTGGAATTAAATTGACCTCCTGGGGGATTGAAAAACGTAGTTTCATTAGGATTTAAAGAAGATCTTCCACCAGTATTATTCAATATAGATTGATTATTATTAGAAGTTCGATTAAAAGACGAATTGTTATTCTGATGAGCGGAATGATTTTGGCGAAAATTTCTGGAATGATTTGGGCGAAAATTGGAATTTTGGGTGTGAGAGTTGTTTTGGGGCTGATTTGAATTATCTCTAGGACGGTTAGACTGATTTCCCCCATGAGAATTTCTGAAATTAGAATTATTTGTCGATCTGTTTCCTATATTTTCCGCTGAATTCTCAGTTGGGTGGAAGGGAAGAGATCGTAATCTGTTTTCTGCAAAGGTGAGTGCCGCATTAATAGTTTTAAAATCGCGCGTCAGCATAATAATTCTTGTATCGGTATTGCGGATTGCACTACAGAATACATCTAATGCCTCTCGTAAATTTTTCGATTTAACTGATGGGGAAAGAATCCCGTCGCAATGGGCAGAACAAGCCAAGTCAAATGCCCTTAACGCATCCTCTACCCTTTTTGCGAATTGTCTTAATGTTTCCTTAGGTCCTATCGAGAGTTTTTGTAATGAAAGTGCAGCTTCTCCAATACTCAATTCAGGTTCATTTACAGAATTAATTACATTGCGAAATTCTTCATAAGAATTATAATTTTGACCTCTTAGAACTTCATAAATTTCAGAATCTACTTTTAGCAAAAGATATCGAATAAATTCCATATCTCTTGCTCCCTCATATTGCTTGAAAAATTCCTCATAAATTCCATCACAAATCGCGAGAAAATGGACAATAACTCTTGACTCACCCGTACAAACAGGAATATTTTTGTAGAGTTCCTGGAACTGAAGAAGGTTTCTGCTCTCTTGTAGCGACATTGTAGACGATGTAGATGTCCGATGAACAGGATTTGGTGGCAGAGGTGGAGGATTTGTTGGTTTTTGTGGTGGTGATCGCTTTGAAGACTGCTGTGGCTTTGTAGATTGCTGAGATGGCTCTGGAGGATGCTGAGATGTTTGAGTAGGCTCCAGCGATGATTTTTGTGGCTGAAGCTTTTGTGGAGCCTTTGATGGTTCTCCCAAGGATAGATGTTGAGACGACTTTGATGTAGCTTTCCTTGGTGTTTCCTCGTTGAACACAGGAATTTCTTCGTCAGATTCGGATGAATTGAAGACTACAGGCAGCTTCTCGATCTCTTTCAGCAGAGGAGTCACTCCAAGCGATAGGTGGGTTTGGGCTGTAGAAGGCGTCGGTGGTGACCGTTGTAGTAGACTGCTTTTCTTGAAGGGATCAGCGGCTTCTAATTTGGCTGCACAGGATGGTTCTGCGACTCCTAAATCGGCTATGCAGGAGGGTTCAGCGGGTTTCACTTCACCAGAGCAAGATTTGCTCTTCACTTTCACTTCTTTGACTAGCACTTTTTTTCCGCGTAAATTAAAGCTAGTGCGCTTCATGGAATATTCACACACGTGACACTTTGTGCTGTTTCCTGGTCACGGCACCACTGAAGCGAAATGAAAATGCGTGGTGAAGTTTTCGCGGTTTATTGAGTAGAACTGAACCAAATTACAATGGGTCGCGAACATTTTATAATGTCGCGACATTTCTTGTATAAAAATAATAATAAATTTAATATAAATAATGGAAAGAGGAAGAGTAAAGGTGTCAAAGCAGGAAAAGTGCATTCTAAAAGTTAAGCATTTTGGGCACTTTTCCTGTTTTGCAACAATGGAAGATATGGGTACGAATCCTTAAAGGATGACAACAGAAATAATCACGCACGAACGAATCATGATTATCGATTTTGGGATTCTTTCCAATTCTGTTAATCCTTTTTGTTAACTTTTCATGAATTCTTTCTTAAGACGTGACTATGAAAAACAGATAACAAATCCTTATGACAGCAGGAATCATCACGCACGATCATGTCTAAATCACTGATTTTTGAATTCTCGCAACGATCTCATTTATTTATTTTCCTTTTCCTTACGGACTTTCCCAAGGGGTTAATAAGTGTAGTCTTCATGATCGCGGTGATTGGAACCCAGAGTGAACCGTGAGTGGTAGACCTGGAGGGGAATTCTGTAACGCTCTGGCAATGCCATATGATAAATTGGGTTCGAATCTTAGGAGAGCTTCTTCGAAAATGCGATTCTGTAGCCGTGACATTGCCATTTCGGCTCACATGACATTGTCAAAAGTCACATAATTGAGATTTCTGGCAATTCAAATGACATGAATCTTGTTAAACAAATCAACCAAGACGTATTGTATTTTCATAAAATTATCAAGTAAAGGGATTTCGTTAAAAAATCAATGAATTGCATTTTCGAACTCATATATGACAAAAAAAGCTCGAATGGCATTGTCAGGTTTCGAACTCACGCGTGACAATGCCACGAGAATTACAGAATTCCCCTACTGATTACTTTCTAGACTTTGTCAGAATTTACAATTTCGAAATTGAAATACGTAATAGGTGGAAAATGAAATTATCACTCACGATCACTCATAGATCACAAATTTTGGAACTTTTCCCGATCTCATTCATTTATTTCACATTTTTCATTGAGTTTTCCAGAGTATCGTTGGTTTTCTTTGTATTTTTGTTTAGAAAGTGACTAAGTTATCACGCAAGATCACTTCTAGTTTACCGATACTTGAATTCTTCACAATCTCATTTATTTGTTTCTCATTTTTAATTGACTTTCCTCGAATTTGCAAGATTTGGGAGTCATCACGCATGATCACTTCTAGATCACAAATTTTTAGGACTTTTCACAATCTCATTAATTTATTACCCTCTTTTCATTGAATTTTCCAGAATTTCTTTGATTCGTCGTGAATTCTTTTTGTCGAGGGAAAGTTATCACGCATGATCACTTATAGATCACCGATTTTTGAATTCTTCGCGATCCCATTCATCTATTTCTTATTTTATCATTGATTTTTTTAAATTTAAAACTCCGAAATTCGTAATGGATGACAAGTGAAATCAATCCGTACGATCACTTCTATACGGAAATTCTGTATCAGTATGGTAATGTCATATGACAAATATATACATTTTTCATTGGTTAAATTCGGGTGAACTATTCAAAAATGCGATTCATTTGCATCCCTAAGAGTCTTACGGCATTATCACACTTTCACATTAAAATTTTAATGTGATTCACATTAATTGTCGCTTGTGAGCGTCCAAATATGTTATTTGTGTCTTTTAGTCACTCAATATTTGGGGTTTTTCTATTTATTGATAAAAAAGTGGACTTGCCCTGCAAAAATAAGTTTAAATTTACCTAAAGCATAAATATTTTTCACATTAAAAAATTAAAGAGAAAACCGCATTAATTTTTCGCATTAATGCTATAAATCAATTTATATCAAATTTTGCGGGCCAAGTCTACCTTTTTATCAACAAATAGATCAAATTTTGAATATAAAACGATTCATACACACAAATTACACATTTGGACTCTTACCAGCGACAATTAATGTGAATCGTATTAAAATTTTAATGTGCAAGTGTGATAACACAGTTATAGAGCTCTTTTCAATGATTCTCCAATATTTACAAGTTTTTAATATAGTCTTGCAACCGAGTTTTACCGCAATGATTTATCACAGGGGGGTGACATTAGCTCTGAAAAATGCGACCGATTTTAGTGTAAATTTTTCCCTGTTTTCGTACACATTTCACGAGATATCTCCAAAACTAGGTAGGTTGCCAATTTGGGGTTTTCGGTTGCCTCTTCGTTATTAAAAATAAAAAATTTGTATTACTGTGGTGGACGATGGGTTAATTTGTAGATGCTTAGCTAGCAGTGGATTGACGTCTTTAGCTCAAAGTGCTGAAACGCTTTCCACGCGCTAGCTACCTTTTGTCACTTCAGCATTGAAAGGGCCATCGTCCACTACCAATTTATAAAAGTATGTAGAATATCTTTAGTCAGTAATAAATCAGATCAGCAACAGAACAGTCGTTTTTAATTCCCTCATCGGGACTTTGCATGGCGATCCTGCCATTCGAATTGTTAAGTGTTGTGAAACAAGTGCATCAATATTAGTGGAATGATGCAGAATTATGGACCATTCTACCCTGAAGAAAGTGAAATAAACGTTGAATTTGTGAAATTCGTTAGTGTAATTATACTTATCGGACTTGTGCCTATAACTATCTTGTGCGTGGCAAAATTGATGAAAAAACTGAGAAGCAAAACCAGAAGAGTTTCCATTTACATGTTGTGAAAAAAAGTGAAATAGACTAAAACTTGTTGTGTTCCCAAACGAAAAAAAAACATGGGTAATCCTCAGTCTAAGGAAGAGGTAATCATCGCACAAAATGGTGGTGGAAATACGGACAATATTGTTAAAGGAGTGAGCATTACGGAATTGGCGTTAATCATATTGATAGTTATCCTAGCGCTAATGATTATTAGCTATGGAACCTACAGACTCAAAAGAGTTCTTCGCAAGGAAATAAGTGCAGAAATCAACCGTAGAAGCAGAATCGACTCCGGACCACTGAGAGTATAAACAAAAAAATATGTGAAAGGACAAAAAGAAAAATTATTACAAAATGACAATTTAGTGAAAAAAAAGAAAAAACTCTAAAATCTAAAAAGAAAAAAAAAGTGAAATAGTGATGCAGTGTTCTGACCCCCCCCTCCTTCGACAATTTCTAATGCTTTTCTTTCGATCTTTCATGCCTGTTACATCTACCTTGGGAAACGTGAGCAACGTGATCGACGTGACAAGATTGCGAGGAGAGCAACAGTAAGCAGCGTGAGCAACGATAATCATGTTTTCTTCCACATGGAAAACTTCAAATTCTACATCTATGCTACAAGCCACAGACATGATATAAAAGTTCAACTAGTAGCTGAGGTCGACACTAGAATATGCAGAGATGCTGTGCGTGCTGTGTACAACTGGAGTATCCAGGGAAATCTTGAGCGGATTAACCATCAGCAAGTATAAAGATGATCTACTGGAAATTAAATTTTAAATAAGGTCAGAAATTCAAATTTAATTTTATTCATGGAGGATCTAAAAGAATTGTCAAACTCTATTGGTAAAATTTTAACTCTATTAAAGAAAAGTCCAAACAGAAAATATACAGCAGAAACTATCAGTGAAAAATTAAGAGAAATTGATGAAATTTTGAATAAAGTTAGACAAATTGTTTTAGAATTAAATTCAAGCACACATACTGAAGAAGAAACTCAATTAGCTAAACTTCTTATAAAAGACATTAAAGAAAATGCAGAATTAGCACGCGAAATTTTAAAGAAATCACAGGTTCACGAAGTACCAACCAATAAATCTGATTCTTCCAGTTCAAGAGAAACTAAGAAAATGACACAAGATTTTGATTTAAAAACCGCAACAAATCTGTTGCCGGTGATGACTGATTCTGAAGAGACGATCCGCCGTCTCATTGATTCTATTGAGTTGTATGACTTGATGTTAGAATCTTCAAATAAATCATTAATGATACAATTTGTCTTGAAAACTCGATTAAGTCAAACAGCGAAACTGAAGTTGAGACAAAATTATAGTACTGTTTCGGAATTGTTGGAAGATATGAAAAAATTTTTACTCCCCCAGAAATCTGATACGGCTCTGGTGCGTAAATTATGTTCTGCCAAACAGGGAAAAGATTCTATTGATAAATTCGGCAAGTCTATCGAGGAATTATTCGTGGATTTAACCATTGCTCAATCTGGAAATGATTCGGGAACTTTTGATGTGTTAAAAAAAACACATAATGAAAGAATCGCGATAAATGCATTTGCGAACGGTCTTAAAAATGAAAATTTGTCGACAATAATCAAGGCAAGAAATTACGATACCCTTAAAGAGGCTGTCCGTGGAGCATTGGACGAAGATTCGTCGCGAAGTGAACATGCGAATGTATATCACTTCAGAGGTAAAAATTCGAAGCGGGGACATTACCGTAAATCTAACGCAGGTAATAATAATTCTCGATCAAATAACTCCTATGGAAACAACAGCAGAGGCAAAAATCGAGGAAATTTTCGAAGTAATTCGCGGGGTAACTCTCGAGGAAATTCCCGCGGGAATTCACAATCTCATACGGGAAATCGCGGTAATAGTCAAAGCGGATCAAGAAATGCTGGCAATGCACAATCGGTTAGAGTAGCAGAAAGGGAAAATGTCCAAGCATTCAGCGAATATGATGAATTCAATGACCCCTACAATCAGCAATATTACGATGACGAAGAAGAATGTTTTCGTACTTTCTTCAATTGAACAAAAAATGATTTTCCGCTGCGATGCACAGTGTGTCGAATCGCCAAAAATGCGGCCAAAATGGTATTTTTACAACTGCTTAGAATTTTGTCGATACTAATATATTTTGATAATAGGACTTTAAACTAAGTAAAAACAATAGTGAAATATTTTTGTTTATTTTTTAAATCCTTGAAATTAACCCATTAGTAAAATGCTGCACAAAAATAGGTTTCTTTTTATTGGCTCTATCTCCTCGTGTATTTAACATAAGAGCTTCCAATTAAAATATGTTTTTGTACTATCCCAATACTTAATTACTAATATAGTACGAAAAACAAAATAGTTCACATGTTTGAGAAACACATGTGAACATGTATGAACATGTTCAAATCAAGTTTTCAACATTTACTCCACGTTACTCCAACGAACTATCTTCAGTTTCTTAAACTATGATATCTATAGAAAATTATCATCCAATAATTGGCTGCGCAAACTTGCGCCTGTTTTAAATCTTCAATTTAATGTGGAAGGATGTGGGCAAAAATTAAACATCAAGGCCATTTTTTTCTTTTCATGACCTCCTAAAAAACCTTTGAAAATTTCTAATCAACATATTCTTATAGCAAATTTACTGCTCTACAACTTTGCCAAAGACCATTTTCCTCTATCTCAAAGAGAAATGTACTTTTTAAGCATATTCTAAAAGATGGTTTTGATAAACTTTTCAAAAATGCTAGGGAAAATATTGACAGACTTTGATTCACGTTAAATAAAAGATAAATCCAATTTCTATCTTCTTATAATTTACGAATCTTTTAATGCTTGGTAGAAGACTATTTTATTCTTTCTTAACTTTTCTCTTTTTAGTTTTTTTTTTAATATCTATTTCGAAAAAAAAACTCTAATTTGCTGAGATTTTAGCAAAAGGAAGCTACAAGTAACTGAACCAAACGGAGAAACATTCAAATATAATTAGTTCGTAAAATTTAATATATTCGGTGCAGAAATAATTTAAAAGGAGAGCTTTTGATTTTAACATTTTTATTTTTCATAGGGTAAATGTCCAATTTCAAAACCATTTCCAGACACTTTAACTTTGACAGAAGATTCAATACAGTAAGTACATATTTTGTCTGAAGAGAATTACATAAATTTGCTCCTTGACTCTTCTAGAATATTTTTGTTTAGTGAAAATTCTTTAGATATAATTTTAAAACTTCTTAAATACGAGAAAAACACACAAGTGCAAAATAATTCTATTGGAAACAAATTAATCCAAATGGAGACAGGGGAAAGTTTCTAATTGGAGACAAACTGTGTAAGTAAAACCGCAATGGAAGGCTTTCAAAACCTTGTTGAGTTGCTCTTGTGTGCACGATTTGTTCTTATTCCTGGTCTTTTCTCCTTTCCCATCTAAAACAATACGAAAATCTCTCCAAAAATTTATATTTCCAGGGTTTCCTATTGAAGCATTTGCAGACACTTCCAAAAAACCCTTTTTTGTTCACGAAATAAGTAACTATTTCAGTTGAAAACTGAACGTTAACGTTAATGTTAATGTACCGTTAACAATAAAGATTAGCATTTAATTTAACTAAAATTACCCAGATATATGGTATTAAATGTTAAACAAAAAGAAAAAACAACAGCACCTCATAGTGTTTTTCATTCACCGAGAAAAATTTGGATGGTATTTTCTACAAATCGTGTTTTTAAATTCTACTGCCTCAAAAGATAGTAGAAAATACCATCCTCCATAGAAACTTTCCTTTAGAATGTACCATCTTGACATTTTAAAATTTACTATCCTATGGATAGTAAATTCTAACAGCCGGATGGTAAAATCTACTATCCTCATTTAGATTTTACCTTGACCTCTCTTAGATTCTAATATCCGCGAAGTAAATTTTACTGGGCGCATATTAGATGTTAAAATTCAACTGGAAGACAGTAAATTTTAACGGAGGATAGTAATTTCGATTGAAATTACTATCCAAGCCAGTAAAATTTGCCATCCTGCTGTTAGAATGTCATTTTGGAATATCGTGGGTGCCGATACAACGGTTCCCAATATGCTTTGAATACATTATAGGAATTCGTGGCGCAGCTGGAAGATGCTGGACTGTCATCACAAAGGTCGCGTGTTCAAATCTCGGCGCAGTCGTCAATTTTCACGCACCAAAATGGCTTGAAATACAGAGAATGTCATCCAAGAAGGGCCCCAAGCCCTCAAACAATGGCCAAAAATCAATGAAAATAAGAAAAAATAAATTTTTCCGACATTTTTCATTCTAATATCCGGCTAGTAAAATTTACTATCCTGCCAGTAAAATTTACCATCCGGCTAGTAAAATCTAATATCCGGGATATTAGAATTTACCATCCGGCTATTAGAATTTACTATCCATGCAATAGATTCTACAATTTTTGACAGTCCGATTTAATATCGCGTTTGCTGGGTGACTTTTTTACTATCCGGCCATTAGAATTTTGTATGGAGGATGGTAAATTTTACCATCCACATTTTTCTCGGTGTTGGAAATCATGGTAGATCGATGAAAAATTCGATGGTGAAAAGGTACACTTTTAATTTTTCTGAGAAAATAATAAATTAAAATTTGTGAATATAAATGGATTTTTGCTTTATTTGGTGCAAAATTAACTAAATAATGAAACTATGGTATAGAAAATTATATAATTAATAATTTAGTACTGTATTTATCATGTAAAAAATGACGTTTCCATTTGGAGTAGCGAAAAGTTTCCATTTGGAGCAGGTTTTGAATTAGCTTAATTTACTCTATTTCTTCCTTAAAACTTTGTACAATTTAACCCTTTAAGGACGATTGGGTGACCCGTGACCGTGACCTATAGAGAAAATAATTTTTTCTGACTACTTGAAATTTTTTCTTTCTAATGTATGTACGAAATCGAAAAGTAGAAAATTGTAGAAGTTTAGGATATTTTATGTAAATATCCAACTATTTGCAATATATAAAATATTTAAACTCAAGTGTGACCGATTATGATTTTTATTATACTTCCAATTTTTTAAGCAAACACCTTTTGGTAATAGAAAGTTCAATAATTATATATAATAATTTTCATTAGAATGAAAATTATCATTCATTGGTATTGTCAAAAAAAAGTGGTAATCCGTCCGAGGCTTTGCGAGCTGCTCCAACTCCCGAGAAGGAAAGGAACTTTGCCTTATATTCCTTTTAGCAAATTTTTATGGTGCATATAAAATTATTCTCCAATTTAATTTATCTAAATAAATCACCTCAAAACCATCTTGAAGTTGAAAATTGTTTAAGAAGAGGGTTTTAAAAAGTCATTTACCTTTTAATTAATGAGTTGACAAAATCGGGTGAAAATTAGATATTTGAGCTAGAATAACTGAAGATGGCGAATTTTCCTGTGATAGGTCTCTATGAACGAAATGTTCAGCTAGACTACCTCGAGCTCGAAGACATATCCAAAATGAACGAAATCGCCAAGCCCAATTTTTTGCAGTTAAAAAACATGCTTTTGGAGGGGATAGAAGGGTTTGAGGGTAATTTATGTAAGTTAGAGTTGGATGAAGATTTTTGACTTGCGGGGGGGGGGGTCACCGAAGACCAGAAGGCAATATCTCTTACCGTTTGGCAGCCAGCCCAAAGAGAAGTTGAAAAATAAAAACACGACTGTTAAATCTGCCCTTTCTTGGCGTTCGAGCAGAAAAAAAATTATTTAAATAGTTGAGTTGGGGTATTTCTGTACTTATTGTCTATAGAGGCAAAAATACACAGAATCAGACTGTCGAATTATCTAAGAATAGATTTGTACTCTTATTTCTTCACTACTCTCTGTGATTCTGATATTCTCTGGAGGAGGGTAGCAACGTTGCTTCGCTTCCTTCACAGAGTAATATGAGGGATATAAGTTAGAATTTCTTTCTTTTGCTTGGGATATGAAAAGCTTATATTGATGCGTAGATAATCTACCATCAATCATTAGGGCCAGAGCTTCGTCTGGTGTATATGGTCTTATCCCAGCGTTTGCGCTTGAAGTTTTGTATGCCATAAGCATTTTTCTTCCACGCCCTGGTGTTGTCTCTGTGATTTCTTTAACAATGGTAGCCGCATCGTTTTGGCCAACTGCTCTCAGTGATGCCTGAGCGGCATAGGCAATCTCATTCACGTTATAATGTTGTCGTATCGTGGCAGCCTTTCTCCTTTGTGAGCGCTTGCTACTTGCTATAAAAGGTTTCGGCTTTCGTCCTACGGTTGATGATCTCCTTGGCGTCATATTGGTATGAAGTGGTCGAATTATATTATCAGGTAGTTTCAAATTCTCATCTAGCCACTTTTCATTTGTAATTAAAAATCTCTCGAGCTTTCGAGCAGATTCCTGCCATTTTTTGAAAACCACGAAGGAAAATTTTGAAATGGTTCGCATGATCTTGAGTCTTACATTCTCTGGGTGATTTATTAATTGAAGGGCATGAGAAACGCGGTCTTGCAAATGTTTGATTTGTATTTGGGGGGCTTTATGCTTTTTTTCTCTAAGAATGGAGAAAAGATTTCTCCTTGAGAAATCCATTCTGCAAATAATATTTCATCATTTCTTGCTGACATCTTCCAAGGTACAAAAATAATTAATTTCAAAGTCAACAAAAATAATAAAGCTTACCCGAGAATCAGTTATTGTGTGATGAAGATGCAAGATTCTAACACAAAATGTCTTTCAAGAATCTTTCTTGTAACATTTACTCTTGTAAAACAAATTTTGCCGTAAATGATGGAGTAACTATAGATTTAACCAGCTACTGCTAAGAGCGCTATAATAGCTGGTAAAATCTAGTTACTCCATCATTTACGGTGAAATTTGTTTTACAAGAGTAAATGTTACCAGAAAGATTCTTGAAAGACATTTTGTGTTAGAATCTTGCATCTTTATCACACAATAACTGATTCTCGGGTAAGCTTTATTATTTTTGTTGACTTTGAAATTAATTATTTTTGTACCTTGGAAGATGTCAGCAAGAAATGATGAAATATTATTTGCAGAATGGATTTCTCAAGGAGAAATCTTTTCTCCATTCTTAGAGAAAAAAAGCATAAAGCCCCCCAAATACAAATCAAACATTTGCAAGACCGCGTTTCTCATGCCCTTCAATTAATAAATCACCCAGAGAATGTAAGACTCAAGATCATGCGAGCCATTTCAAAATTTTCCTTCGTGGTTTTCAAAAAATGGCAGGAATCGGCTCGAAAGCTCGAGAGATTTTTAATTACAAATGAAAAGTGGCTAGATGAGAATTTGAAACTACCTGATAATATAATTCGACCACTTCATACCAATATGACGCCAAGGAGATCATCAACCGTAGGACGAAAGCCGAAACCTTTTATAGCAAGTAGCAAGCGCTCACAAAGGAGAAAGGCTGCCACGATACGACAACATTATAACGTGAATGAGATTGCCTATGCCGCTCAGGCATCACTGAGAGCAGTTGGCCAAAACGATGCGGCTACCATTGTTAAAGAAATCACAGAGACAACACCAGGGCGTGGAAGAAAAATGCTTATGGCATACAAAACTTCAAGCGCAAACGCTGGGATAAGACCATATACACTAGACGAAGCTCTGGCCCTAATGATTGATGGTAGATTATCTACGCATCAATATAAGCTTTTCAGATCCCAAGCAAAAGAAAGAAATTCTAACTTATATCCCTCATATTACTCTGTGAAGGAAGCGAAGCAACGTTGCTACCCTCCTCCAGAGAATATAAGAATCACAGAGAGTAGTGCAGAAATTAGAGTACAATCTATAATAGATCACACTGCTTCTCGTATTGCAGAATTGCAAAAGGATGTTTTGGCGAGGATTCCTCCTCAAAACATCCTCATGCTCATTACAAAATGGGGGTGTGATGGCATGAGCGGCCAAGCAGAATTTAAACAGAAATTTTCAAACGCAGATGTTTCTGATTCAAATATGTTCTCAACCTCTCTCGTGCCACTACAGCTGACCACAGAGAACAATTCCTCTGTTTCTGGTAAAATAATTCTTTGGCAAAACTGTCGTCCATCTTCCACCAGGTTTTGTCGACCAATAAAATTCAAATTTACGAAAGAAACTCAGGAAATTAGTCGGCAAGAAATAGAATATGTACAGGGTCAGATTGATGAGTTGCAACCAACCAAAGTCACAATAAACGGCATGACTTACACGATTGTACATAAAATGCTGTTAACCATGGTTGATGGCAAGGTTTGTTCTGCTGCTACATCAACTGCTTCAAGCCAGACTTGCTACATTTGTGGAGCGACCCCGAAGGAGATGAACAACTTATTACGCATCCAAGAAAGGGAAATCTTCCCGGATCGATTACGTTTTGGTATGTCTCCACTACATTCCAGAATACGCTTTTTTGAGTGGATTTTGCACATTTCATATCGCATGGATTTTAAGAAATGGCAAGCAAGAGGGGAAGATCATGCCAAAATGGAGCAACGCAAAAAAATAATTCAGGCGAGGTTCAAGGAAGAAATGGGTTTACTAATAGACAAACCAAAACCAGGTGGAAGCGGCAACTGTAACGACGGTAATACAGCTAGACGTTTTTTTGCACAGCCCGAATTAGTTTCTAAAATAACAGATGTTGATGAAAATCTCATAAGGAGATGTGGAGTGATACTTCAAGTGATAACAAGCGGTTATGAAATTGATCGAGAAAAATTTGGGGAATACGCAAGAGATACGGCAGAGCTGTATATTACGACCTATCCTTGGTATCCAATGCCAGTAAGTGTACACAAAGTACTAGTTCATGGATCTGAAATAGTGGAAGCTTCAATTTTGCCAATTGGTCAACTGTCTGAAGAGGCTCAAGAGGCTCGAAATAAAGACATAAAAAGATTTCGTACTTCCAACACCCGCAAAATTTCAAGGAAGGCAACAATCGAAGATATGCTCCACATAATGTTGGTCAGTTCAGACCCCTTCATATCAAGCATTTCTCGGGCCTACAAAAAGCCAAATAGTACTCTTTCACAAGACGCTGTAAGACTTTTGTCTGCTCCCGAAGTACCTAACGACACTTCTGATGATGATAGTACTGACTCGGAATAGATGATGATATAACATGCAATTCTGAATAAAATAATTTTGAAATAGTGGCATATACTCGTACTAATTATTCAAGTCTATTGCACTTTTTTTGTATTGTCATAACTTTCAATTTGTTCCCAAAATAGTTTTTATTGTAAATAAATTTTGATGATAATATTATGTATATCAAATACGTTTCAGTAAAAATAAATTAATGATTAATCCTTAAATATTGAAATAAAGCCATTAAATGGACAAAATACAATTATATTATCCAAATTATTTTCTTTACTTATAAAAAAAAACTAATAAAAAGAATGCTTACCGCACGAATAAAATACAAATCATTTATATTTTTTCTAATTAGTGGTTTTTTACTTTATTTGATAAAAAATAATATGATAATTTGTCTCCTTGCACTTCATGCATATCTTAGATGTAATTCTTTCATAAGCAAAACCTATTGTGATGCTCCAATTTTCTTATAATCTCCAGATCGAGAATAATATGCCGACATTTTCAGATCCCGCCATCCGAAATACGCAATATCTTCGGTTTTGTAGGAAATATTTTTATTTCTTTAAAACATATTTACTCGTGTGTACCATACGACTATTTGTATTTTATTTTATTTTATTTTTGTTTTTGAAAAACTAGCTTGTAACGGGTTTAAAACCGGTTTTTAAAGCTTGCCTCGCAATTGGCTTTCCCCTGGGTATTGTATTGCATATGATCGTATTATAATACAGCTTGAGTAGACTTATTATCAAAAACGAAAGTCTATAGACAGAAATTCGAAATATTAGGTGAGATTCTTAACGATCTCACCTACTATAATCCTAACAAAATCTCATGTCCTCCGATTGGCCCCAAACTTTGCCAGAATGTGTTTTGACACTTCCTGATCACGAATATATGGATGGCTAAAAACTGTTCCCGTCCGTCCGTCCGTCCGGCCGCTCTTTGGAGCTTAATAGCTCCTAAACTAAAAGAGATATCGACTTGCGGTTTTCGGAAAAGGTTATATATCGTATGAAAATTGCAACTTGGTGCATTGACCCCCCACCCCCCACCCCTCCTTCCGCCATTTTGAAGACCCCCCTTTTTTGTTTTCTCAATAGCTCCGCCCCTATGGCATCGATCGGGCCCAAATTTTAGAATGTTATAGCTGGGCCTTAGGGCTTTCCATCAATACCAAACTTAAGGTCCCCCGACCCCCCTGACCCGAGCTATAAGGGTCCAAAAAAAAATTCTTAAAATGACCATAACTCCGGTTCTAATTGTCAGAATTTAAGAAATGGGGGCCTTTTGGAAAGCTCTCGTGAAATGCCACTTCCCCTTCTAACATCGCAAGTTCGTAAAACTACCGCTAGGGGCGCTATTATTAAAAAGAAAATTTTTAAATTTTAAAAGTTAAATAACTCAAAAATTCCTTATGCAATCGGGCTGAAATTTTAGTATGTTGTAGCCGTTGATTATACCTATCAAACAAAAAAAAACTTAAGTCGATCCATAACCCCTGACCCGAGCTCTAAGGGGTCAAAGTTGGAATATTGACCGGCCTCTATCTCCGGTTCTAATTAACATAGCGACCTAAATTTTACCCTTTTTGGTTTCGTATCGATGAGCACTTTCAGATGGAAGTTCAAAAAGTCCCCATAGGTGGCGCTGCGATAGCGTCAAAATTCATCGAAATTCAAAATCATTTTTCTCAAAAATTCCTTTGTGCAAGTTAATGAAATTTTAGTATGTTGTAGTCCAGTCTAGGACGTTTCCAAAATGGTGCGTATGCGCGCTGTGGTTAAAACAGAACCGGAGATATGAGGGGTCAAAGTTCACGAAATTCAAAAAGTCATATCTCCGGTTCTATGTGACCGATTTTGATGAATGAGGGCTTAAACTAAAGATCTCACCAAATACTACAACTTTCTAAAATATTTGAACTTCGTGGGACCAACACCAGGGGCGCCACAGTCGAAAAACCAATTTCAATATCACATAACCTCAATTATCTCGACTGTCACTGAACCGATTTTGATGATTACTTCGACATAATTGTAAAGGACATTTGTCTCTACATTTCGTCCATACATCATTTTCCGCTCAGACTACGCTATCACTCCGATTTTGCCGTTTAAGTGTGAAAAAATTGATTTTTCCCATAATAACGCTTTGAAATCACTCAGATGCCAATTTGACTGCCTCTACTCCACAAAGACACTCAAAATATGGTTTTAAATGGAAAGTCCCACAAAATACAACAATTCTTTGATATAGTTGAAGTTCAACAAATGACTACTTGGGGCACTCTATGGATGAAAAAACAAGTTAAGAAACAAAAAACTTCGATTATCTTGGCTTCTGAGTAATCGATGAGATCATGTTCTATGGGAAAATTATAGAGTACATTCTGGTCTACATTTCATCCATATATTACTTTTCTGTCAGTTTATCCAAATCCTTGATATTTTGGTTTAAATACAAAATTTGCATAATTTCACGAATTTGATTCAAGATAACTGAATGGCGTCTCCCAACTTCAGCTCTAAATTGAATTTGCATGCACTCCGAGTTAGCTAACGTTAAGAATCTCACCTACATAAGCCGGTTAGGATTATCTGTCCCTTTAAATTTAATACTCTGAAACCTAAGAATAACTCCAGGATGGTTTTATTTTGGTTTTATTTATTTTAAATTGCTATAGTATCCAAGGTAATAGTCTTGCTAACATCTATTGAAGATTTGGACTTATTTTGACTCTCCGTTTAGTTGCTATCCCTAGTTTTGTATGACTGATCAGAAAACAGTAGGAAAATATTTTTGGAAAAAATTTTATTTCCAAATTCAAGAAACATTCTGCTTTAAAATCATCTGAATAAAATAAATGTATTTTTTACTAGAGACAAATACATTACAATACTTCTATGACCCCCGCCCCAAAAAAAACAATATCTCTAGACGTTTTTTCTTTCCCCTCCCACCCTCTCTATGCTCTCCAAAAACATGTTTTTTCGGTTATTGTCAAAATTGGTTCAAGCTTTATCAATGATTTTTGGATATGTTTTAGAGCTAGTCTAGGCGAACATTTCACCCAAGCATACCTATGACAGGAAAATTGGCCATTTTGAATTATTAAAGTTCAAATCTCAACTACTTTAGAGGGCCTATTTTTTAATTGATTTGGTTAAATTTGGATTCATTGGAAAGATATTGAAATTTCGAGGAAGGCTGCATCGGTCTTCACCGGTAATGAATATGTAAAGTACCGACCTTTTTGATTTTCAAATGGTCTTGTAATTTATTAATCAATTTGATCTCTAGTAGATCAGCAAGTTCCAAAAGATCATGCGAAAACTAAGTTACGGTGTTCTGTATCTCGTGATTTTTAGCATTCCGCAAAGCTGGAACGCTTTGCCATCTCTTTATACATTTAACAGTAGGTACATTAATAAAGTAAGGTAAATTCTCGAATTGTCAGGGATGTACATTCGATTCTCGATTTTTCGTTTTTTTATGTTTGTATAAATGATTCTACCATATGTTGACGGGATCAGCCATTTTACATTATTAGCTTGGTTGTTTTGGCCAATAACGGTGGTGTTCTTGATAATTTTCTGCTAATGAGAAAATGAGTCAAAGAATCTGTATTAAATTTGGACTAAAAAAAAAACAGACATATGCACTCCAACTCCAATGCACTTGAAACAGTAACTTTGATATTTCGGGGGTCTATTTTGAGCAAAAATATATTTATAAATTGTACAGGCTCTTCACAGAAAGACTACAATATGTCAATCAACGTCAAAAACCAATAAAAACGTTATTGTAGTGAAATTTTTTTAATGGATAATTCTCGAATTACTAGCGAAGAAGTTTTAAAAGTTATTGGTATATCTGTTCGTTTATACAATGCATTTCTTATTGGATGTTTTGGACATGACACAGTTCGTTCAAAAATCTTTGTTATGTTTAATTTTCTGGTTAAATCAACAACGTTGTAATCATCTCTCTTCCACTGTTTTTACCGAAATTGTTCCCATGTGATTTTTCCTGTTTTTGAAATTGAAAAAAAATTAAAAGATAGAGCCTTGCTACAATTTAGATGATAAATAACACATCACTACAAAAAAAGTTCAAAGTTAAATCAAAAAGTGCATATCTGAAAATATTAATAAGATAATAAATAAAAATATATTTTATATGAGATGGGGATTACTTTAAGGGCAGAATCACATTGACAGTATAATGCTCACCGTATTTCGTTAATTTACTTCTCATTGCAATTCTTAGGCAAATTCTCGCTCACCGTCTCACCGTATTACGTTTTCTCATACTCGGTGACACTAAGTGAAAATAATATTAGAAAATTGAAGAAATAACACGAAAATGCGATAAACGGTGAGCAAAAAAAAACTGTAAGAGAAATTCACTGCACAGTTTTTTTTTGCTCACCGTTTATCGCATTTTCGTTTTATGTCTTCCATTTTCTTATATTATTTTCACCTAGTGCCACCGTGTGTGATATAAGGTAATACGGTAATTGAGAATTTGCGTAAGAGTTGCAATGCAAATGCGTAAATTAACGAAATACGGTGAGGCTACGGTGAGCATTTTATTGTCAATGTGATTCAGCCCTAAAGGCGACAGAACAGATATTTTTGAATAATTAAAAATGTCTCAAAAAACTAAAAAAAATCGCCTTAATTTTTAAACACATCTTTTGTATATATAATGTATATAATATAAACAGACAATATTCAAATTTTGTGTTTTTTCCGGAATTTTCGCGTGCTGATAATTTTTTTTTGGTTCTTGGCGGATCGTAGGTTTTGAATTTTTTCTACAAATTTTCGCGGAGTGTCGAATTTTTCGCGATAGTTTGCACATTCCAAACCTATGAAAGAGCTCTGAAATTATATAAATTTTGAATCCTCTATCTCTCATACGTTCCCAAAAGATCGACTGTAAACTTTTATCGTTACTTTTATATATTTCTCAAAGCTTCTTACTTCATTTCCAAATGGAATTTCACACATCTTCTGTATTAAAGTGGGCTATAACCTAATATAAACTTTGTAAAACTATTACATTCCAAAAATTTGGACATGCTACTCAATGTAAGGTTGAATAATTCAATTGTTAAACGAATAAGGAAGCTTGATCAACAAAAGATGTGATTAAAATAGGTAATATATTACAGAACAGACATAGTGGCGGCGTAACATCTCTACTTGACGAAATTATCAAATACATATCTTCTATATAAAAAACATCCTTTAAAAATGTGTTAACATGTTTTAAAACAAATCGTCTTTTTTTATTAAGGCTTTCTGCAATATTTTCTCAATCTATTATATTGTTTTTTACTACAAAATTTATTAGAATTTGCATAAAGTTTATAAAATTTAATTAAAAAAAAACTAATAAAAATCAGTTTACTAATAAAAATCAGTTGGAGAAGACTCAGATATTTCAAAAACTCGGAGACCTTGAATGAATACTATCTTGTTTCAATAATCAATTGCGAAATACACACTTTAGAGGCACATAATTATTTGACGATGAGGAAGGATAGTTCTATCATTTTCATATTATGTATGCGAAATATTCGCTTAGACAAGCTTCAAAACATCAATTGTTCAAGATGTTATAGAATACGTTTTTGAGGTCTTATAAAAACATATTTCGTCAGTTAGATCAGCATTTGTCGTAACTTTCTCAGCGCCTCATCAGCACTTCTTGTATAGTGTGTGTAATTCCATAGTGTTAGAAGAAGTGCTGATGATGCGCTGAGAAAGTTACGACAAATGCTGATCCAACTGACGGTTTTTATACTTTGATCTTAGAAAAGTCAAAGACCTAGGCCTTCAATGTCATATGGAGAAAATGTCGGTTTAGACTTCCTTCAAAACATATCTAAAAATGAAATTGTTCCTATTAGGCGTTTTCAAGTTATTCTAATAAAATATGTTTTTTTGGCGGAAAAGGGTGGAGTGTCGGCCAAATAAATATCATATTTCGTTTTCCAGGGTCGACTTATAGGGGAGGGGGGGTCCCACGAATATCCGAAGACTCTATTCCTATATATAATCATAGAATCAAGGTTGTAAGAAGTTTGACCTTGGAAAACTTAAAGAAGTGTAGCCTCAAGGTCATAGGTTTGTATGGACGAAATATCCGCCTGGGTATTCTCCAAAACATATCCAAAAATGAAATTGATCGGATTACGCGTTTTCGAGTTATCCAAAAAAACGTGTTTTTGGAGGGAAAGGGGAGGGGGTGGGAAAAACGGACAACATATTTTGAATCCTTGGGTCCACTTATGGGGGGGCTCTCGAAGACCCGAAAACGCTATCTCTATTCCTTATAATTTTGGCCGCCTTTTTGGCGATTCGACACACTGTGCGATGGTATGAATTTTGTGAGATTCCGTGCGAATGGTAAACATCTATGTTTTTTACTCGATACGGGTGCATCCATCAGTGTTTTGAAAAAAGAGAGTGTATCAAGTGACATGAAAATAAATGAAGAGCGAAAAATTAGAATAAATGGAATAAGTGGGTCAACGTATTCCTTAGGTTCAACTCAAGTTTCTTGTGAGATCAATGGAGAATATGTTGACCATGAGTTTTTTGTACTAAATACTTTACTAAAAGATGCTGACGGAATTATTGGTTCCGACTTTCTCGTTAAATTTAGCGCAATTATTAATTTTGAGGACTCTAGTTTGTCTTTATGGTGCAATGAGAAAAATGTTACTGTGCCAGTGGAAACACCGGCCCAGTGCATAAACACAATAATTCCGCCAAGATGCGAAGTAATAAGATATTTTGAAACAAATGAATTGAATGATTCTGTGATTGTGCCAAAAGAAGTATGTAAAGGTGTGTTTGTGGCAGGAATGATTGTTAGACCGACGAATGGTTTGATTCCAGTACGATTTTTGAATGTTAGAGATGAATGTGTAACTTTGAAAAATTTTATGCCCGAAAGTCACAATGCGGAAAATTATTTTATCGGAAAATATAACGAAAATTATAATTCTCATGAACGTGTTAAAAGCTTATTAAAAGAACTGGACCTTGGTTATTTAGAAGGAGAGGAAAAATTGTCAATTGAGAAGATCTGCGTAAAATACGCTGATGTCTTTCATCTTGAAAAGGACACTTTAACCGTTACTAATGTATACCAACAATCCATAAATCTGAAACCCGATGCCCATCCAGTATATGTAAAACCTTACCGCTTGCCGCAAGCTCATAAGAAAGAAATACATAGGCAGGTAGAAGGGATGCTGAGAGATGGAATTATAGAAGAAACGCGAAGCGAATGGTCTGCTCCTTTACTCATTGTACCTAAGAAAAGTACGAATGGGGATAAAAAATGGCGTGTAGTAATTGACTACAGATTACTCAATAAACAACTTCAGGACGACAAGTTTCCTTTGCCCAATATTTCGGAAATACTTGATTCCTTATCAGGTGCTATTTATTTTTCTCATCTCGATTTGTCTCAGGGATACT
Source organism: Phlebotomus papatasi (assembly GCF_024763615.1). NCBI lineage: Eukaryota > Metazoa > Arthropoda > Insecta > Diptera > Psychodidae > Phlebotomus > Phlebotomus papatasi. The sequence goes on from NC_077224.1 coordinate 18,386,954, forward strand.
ATCAATTAGAATTAGCTAAAAAATCGCGAGCGTGCACATCATTCAGTACAGATCGTGGTCAGTATCAGATGACGAGATTACCTATGGGCCTTAAGATAAGTCCCAGTTCATTTTCTCGCATGATGACAGTGGCCATGAGTGGTTTGAATTACGAAAAATGTTTCGTGTATCTCGATGATTTGATAGTATTCGGCAGAAATTTAGTAGAACACAATAAAAATTTAATCACAGTTTTTCAAAGATTGCGAGAGGTAAAATTAAAGTTAAACGTTAAAAAATGCGAGTTCCTTAAACGGCAAATTCTTTATTTAGGTCATGAGATTTCAGCCGATGGTATTAGACCAGATCCGGAAAAAGCTGAATCAGTAAAACAATATCCGATACCTAAAAATTCTTTGGAAGTAAAACGGTTCACCGCGTTTGTAAATTATTACCGTAAATTTATTAAAAATTTTGCAACACTCGCAGCACCACTTAATAATTTAACAAGGAAATCAGTAAAGTTCGATTGGACTCCTGAATGTCAAAATTCTTTTGAGACTTTAAAAAATGCATTACTACACCCTCCCATATTGCAATATCCTGATTTTACTGAGGAAAACACATTCAGCATTCGAACAGATGCCTCAGGTATTGCAATCGGTGCAGTCTTGAGTAATAAGGACGACAGACCAGTTGCTTTTGCAAGTAGACCACTAAATAAGGCAGAGCGTAATTACGAGACCATTGAGAAAGAGCTTCTTGCTATTGTCTGGGCTTGTAAATACTTTAGGCCTTATATTTTTGGAAGAAAATTTAAGATATACACTGACCATAGACCATTAATTTTCTTGTTCAGTTTGAAAAATCCATCAAGTCGACTGATGAGATTTCGATTACAACTTGAGGAATTTGATTTTTCTGTAGAATATATAAAAGGAAAAGAAAATGTAGCTGCAGACGCTTTATCGCGAATTGTAGTTACGTCTAAAGAACTGAAAGAATTAAATTCCGATGAATCAGAAAAAGAAATTAATGTAATGACAAGAGCTCAGAGAGCTAAACTGAATGAATTGTCTATGAACGATCCAGGTTCGATTATTAATAATTCTAAGGATGTGTGGCCTGATCAACCGCATATTGTAGAAGTATTGAAAAAACCTAAAACTTGTATCGAACTTCGGTGTGTGTCTAAATTAGATCCAAATGCATTAAAAGGTAAAGAATTCGTATCAAATTCAAAAAAAGAAGTTATTTATATCCCTACTCTTAATGTTATATATTTACTCCTAGACACTCGGTCAATTGATGCGCGAGACGCGTTGTTGAGAGTGTTTTCAAATTTGTGTAAGGAGTATAATATTATGGAAGTAGTGTTAATTATTCAAGAAAATAATACACTAATATCAGACTTCCTAAAATATTTAAAGCGCGCTAATAGTAAAAATCTCCTTAGGACCGGTCCAAGAATTCTTATCGTAAAAGGAGTACAAGAAATTAAATCAAAAGAGACCAGGGATTTGATTTTGAACGAATTTCACATCTTGCCAACTAGTGGCCATGCGGGCGTAAGAAGAATGTATAATAATATTAAGAAACATTACTTTTGGCCAGGTTTGAAAAATGATGTTGAAATTTATGTAAAGTCTTGCCATATTTGTCAAAAATGTAAATATACAATTCCTGTAAAAGAAAAGATGTGTATAACATCTACGGCAAGTTCAGCTTTTCAAAAAGTGTTTCTTGATATCGTAGGACCATTAGAAAAATGTAATGATGAATATACCTACATATTGACGTTACAATGTGAGCTTACCAAATATGTGGAAGCTTATCCATTGATCAATAAAGAATCTAAAACAGTTGCGAAAAGTTTTGTTGATAATTTCATTTTGAGATTTGGTATTCCAAATGTAATTGCAACTGATAGAGGAAAGGAGTTTATGGCCAGCATCATGACGGAAACATGTAATCTTTTAGAAATCGAAAAACTAAATTCAACGGCATATCATCATGAGAGCATTGGTGCCTTAGAGAACACTCATAAGGTTCTTGGTGCTTATCTTAGAATGAAAGCTTCTGAATATCCAGGTTCATGGAGCCCTTGGATCCCGTACTGGTGTTTTGCGTTTAACACCACGGTTCACACAGAGACCAAATATTCTCCCTTTGAGTTGGTCTTTGGAAGAAAATGTCGTCTCCCTTCTAAATTTAATAGTACAAACGATCCTATTTATAATTTCGAAAGCTACCCTATGGAATTGAAATACAGACTTCAAACAGCGTTGAATGATGCTAGACAAAACCTCCTATCTTCTAAACAAATTAGGAAAATTAAACATGACATTAAAGCTCGACCAATTGAGTATAAAATCAATGATATGGTGTTAATCAAAAATTATTCTAACAATAAAATGGATCCGATTTACAAAGGTCCTTATAAAATAGTAAAAATAAATAATCCTAATGTTACAGTAGATATAAAAGGAAAATTCTATGAAATCCATAAGGATAGAACTAAGCCATTTTATTCATAATCAGTTTGCAAGATCAAAATATAATAGAATTAATTTTAACTTTTCATATTGCAAGATCAAAAAGTATAAATATATATCAATAAATAAAATAAAAATTGAAAATATATATATATAGTTAAAAAAAAATGTTATAGTATAAATTTTTTTTTCTTTAAGGGGGTAGGTGTGGTGGACGATGGGTTAATTTGTAGATGCTTAGCTAGCAGTGGATTGACGTCTTTAGCTCAAAGTGCTGAAACGCTTTCCACGCGCTAGCTACCTTTTGTCACTTCAGCATTGAAAGGGCCATCGTCCACTACCAATTTATAAAAGTATGTAGAATATCTTTAGTCAGTAATAAATCAGATCAGCAACAGAACAGTCGTTTTTAATTCCCTCATCGGGACTTTGCATTACTATTATTGGCTAATTCATTCTACACTGACAGAAAACAGCTAATAATCCCAAAAGTTTTTTCGCGCGCTAGAATCATATGGGAAACATAGGAAATGTCATGCCCCTGATTTATCATATGACATAATCAGACTGTTACAGAATTTCCCTACTGGATCACAGATCTTGGGACTTTCATGATCTTGATAATTCATTCTCCACTTTTCATTGAGAGTGTCCAGAATTTTCTTGATGTTCCTTGTATTCTTTTAAGGAAGTGACTAAATCATCAGGCACGATCACCTAAATCACAAAATTTAGGGATTTTTTACTATTTCAATTTATTTCCCAGTTTCCAAGTTTTCGACTTTTCACTGGATTTTCTAGAAATTCTTTGGCTTTTCTCGAATCATTTTTACGAAGTGACTAAGTTATCACGCACGATCACTTTAAGATCACCCAGATCACCGATTTTTGATTTCTTGAAAATTAATTTTAACTGTTCTCCATTTCCAATTTCGGAAGTGAAATCCTAAAAGGATGACACACAAAATCACAGATTTTGGGACTCTTCACGATCTTATTACTTCTAATTAATTTCTAATAATATTCACAATTGCGATCTCCAACGATCGTGATCATTCTTCACTCTCGATGGTTCTTTTTGCTGGAGAAAAACCATGAGATTGATTAAAGTACATAATTGCACCGCACCAACATATTTTCAATCATAATAAATTATTATTGTTGCTCAGCCCAGGCAGCGTGTTTAATTAGTTTAACGACGACGATTTCAAATAACACAAAAACAATAAAATCGAAAGGTTGTAATTTCAATCAAATCCATTTAAATTGTGCTATTCTTGGAATGCTGATGCTGGGACCTTTCGTCACTCTGGGCACTGAACTTTACATACGATCATGGGATGGGGTGGTTGGGGGGTAGATAGTTTACGGTGCTTTTTTTTTAAGGTGACAACAGTGTCAACCGTTGAGACTTCCGGTGGAGGTTTTCGCACGGATTCTGCGGTTTTCGATCATCTCAAATTTCGAATTTCTCTGGCATGGATGGGTTTTTTTTGGGTATAGAGAGATTGAGTGCATGGGTATTCCGGAGAATAAAAAGTACCCAATGGTGAAAGAAGAAGAGGAAGAAAGAGCCCCCAAGATCGACTGCGTTGTGTCGCGATTCCAGCCCGCGGCTCATGGCTCATGGGAAAGAATTTTTCGCGTTTGTGAGTTGGTATTGTTTTGTGCCGTTGTTGCCGTGGATTAAATGTCGAACGGGAGAAGGAGGCGCACAATGAAACTTGACTTCTGCAATTTTTTCTCGTCAATTTTATTGCCATTTTTTTTCCTTCATTCTGCAACACGATCGAGTCTTTCTTCGTCCATGATCGCTGTTATTTTATTTTTTTTTTATTTTTCTTAATTCTTGTATACGTCTCTTATCTGGAATATTATTTGTTCACTTCAAATGATGTGAAATTGTATGAATTTTGCTTCTTGTACTTTTTCTTTGGTTACCCTGTATCTTTGGTTCTTTTTTCCCCTCTGGTTTGCTGTTGAGAGAGTTCCTTGCAAGAGGGTTTTTCTCATCACAAAACTGACGAAGACAAGAGATTCTTCAAGTGAGCAACATTATGCAATTCACGGGAATGAGAGCCGCGACGGAATATCATAATTTGCTCTTGGTGTTTCCACCAACTTCGGTGTGTAACATGGGCAAAAGGAAGAAGTAACATGGTGAGACGGGGTTGGCAAAAGAGAGTGTTGAAGAAGGGCAACAACAACATAAAAAAAAGAGTTAACAAATTGACGGAAATTACAATAATGGTGCACACAGTCGAGGAAGCTCCTCTGGTTAACCAGAATTTGTTCCTAGGAGTTCAGTGATCGACGGTTCAGGAAGAAGAAATTTACCATCTGGATATTCCACCAAAAAAAACACACCATGCACTATTGTGAATTCCTTCTGCGATCAACATTCATCACAAAAACAACAACAACAACAACAAAAAACTTTCAAGAAAGTTAACTTGCGGGACAATGTCTCTTGTTGACTTTAACACCTTTATGTGGAAGAGTCTCTCGCACAAGAATTTAAAACGTACAAGATGCGCGCTGACTAAACCGACCGTTGCGGATCGAGTATTGAGATCGACTGACTCAGTGTTGGTTGCTGAACACTCAAGTTACCAGAGCAATTTTCAAACAAACCCGAACCCGAGCACCGCAGCAATTCCATACGAGAATAAATTCTCCTAAGCGTACAATATTTAGTGAATAAATTGTCTCTCTCTCTCTCTCTCACTTCTCAAAGATGGTTCAAAGAAGTACATATAGTCAAGGCAAAAAAAAAGTAAATTAGTGTCACCTGGAGGGATGGGATAGGTTAGGGGGGATAAGGGATATTGGTGTAACGAGTTGTGCGGAGTCTTTTCAAAGCCACCCACATGTTGATCGTAAAATTTAATAATACCCCCAGTGTGCGAAGATCACCATTTTTCTGCACACGATCACCCATGAGATGGACAATTAGGCGAGGGATTTTCCGCCAGACATGGAGTTGGTAAACAAAAGAAAATTCGCAGAATGCTCGAATTCGGAGCACCCTTGGATTACTTTTCCACAGACCACAAATCGATATATCTTACCGTTTCGATGACTCAGAATATACTATACACTCTTAGAAAAATTTAGTCCCAACTACCTCATATACAGTTATGGAAACTATTAAATATAGTAAGCATAGACTCATCCATATACAGTAGACTCTCTCAAATTCGGGCATATGGGGCCGAAATGTCAGCCGAATTAGACAGAAATTCGGGCGACAAACTTTTTGAAATGCAACTATTTCTTATTCATGTGCATATAGATATTGAGTTTACACACTCATATATAACGTAAATTTCATGAAAATCCCTTAATAATGCAAAATCACATCAAAACTAAGACAAACCATGCCAAATTTGAGCATATTTGATTCATTTGATAATCATAATCAAACATGAAAAATGACAACAAACTTTTTTCAAATTTAACTGCTGCCCGAATTTAAAAGTAGCCCGATCTTAAAAGAACCGAATTAGCGAGTCTACTGTATTTAGCTAGGGTAACTAAATGAAATAGTTGACCAATATTAGTTACAGTATCTTTTTCATTTAGTTATCATAACTAAATTAGATTAGTAACGGGTACATTAGTTCCAATAACTAAATAAATGTGGTTGATACCACATCATATTGGCTGTAATAACTATATTATATTAGTTGTAGTTACTTTATAGCTCGAAAAACTTCAACACATATGTAAGAAACCACTATTTACTACTGAAAAAGTTGTCAGAACTTTATGAAAATATAGGCCCATTTATTTGCATTAGTTGTGACAACTAAATATTGGGATATCGATTTCATTTAATTAACACAAGCAAATATAATTATATGAAACCATTAGGAAATAATTTCCGCAACTTATCCACGTAAATATTGCCTTATGTTCTCACTATTATTAATTTAGTATGAGTAAAATATTTCAAGATTATAAGAACTACTTTAAATAGATTTAATAATAATCCCCCGATCAACTAATTTTCATTAGTAATGATGTCTAAACTTTTCTAAGAGTGTAAGTCAAACAACTCGATTTTTTTACAAAAATCGTTTTATTCGCTTTTTGGATAGTTCTTTATACACTCTACCTTCCCTGTGAATATTATACTTGAAAGATAATTATTTTCAAAGTTATAGAAATTTTAAATCTCAAAAACCATATACTCTGCATGTAAAATCTCAGCTTCAACTGCCTCACCTGTAAAATTTGCTTACTGCGAGTTATTCGTTTCTTATTCCGAGCAGTCGGTTTGATCTATTGCCCAGTGAGATATAAAGGAATGAAAATGAAAATTTTAGAAAAAATTTATCAGTAAATCAGTGATTCATTGCTGGTTGTTATCTGAATTTCAAGACCTTTCAAATAAATCCAATCCTGGTCAAATCGATAGAGAAATAAACTTTCTAGAGTAATTAAATTGAAAAAGAAATAACATAACACGTTTTCTGGTTAATGGCATATCGTCGTTTCCGTCATTCACAGTCGTACCAGTTATAGGTTAATTTACTAAAAGTCTAACAATTAAATTCCAAATTTTACCCTACCAATTCTTATTCATCGCTTAAAAAAACATTTGGTAATTTCTGGGGAAAGTACTCTCCCTTTGAACGTTCATGCCTTCAAATAATGTGAATTTATTTAATTTTTCCTAAGAGAATTAGTTTCTTAAGAAAAATAAAAGGAAATTCACATTATTCGAAGGCATGAACGTTCAAAGGGAGAGTACTTTCCCCTATATGTTAAATTAAATGGTCCTATTACAGTGTGAATCCAATAGTGTTAACGATAGTGTCAATCTCCAATAGTTTCAACAGCTATATTTTTACTACCTCCGTTTCTAAAAGAGTCATAAGTTTGCTAGTATATTTTATATAAAAAAATGTAGGGGATAGCGCGGTACCTTCGGAGATTCAAGCTTCGAACAACTCTTTTCTTCAGCACATTTTTGATTAATGTGATTTATGATAATGTGACATTATAATTTTTAATAGCTGGTTCAATGCCCCAGATTTCCTAAAAAGAACCATGTGTCAAATCCAAACATATTGAAAAAATGAATTGTCGAAGGTAGTGAGCTTTCCCCTTTGACTTTTTTTCGGAACAGAGGAAGTATATCGATGACTCAAAATATAAAACAAATAAGTCGTGAATGACCAACTTTGCAGGAGAGCGATTTAAATTTAAGATTTTACATGATGAGTAGAGGATTTTTAAGATTTTAGAGGGTGTCAAGGAGTACTGGAAAAGCGCAAAAAATAATTTTGCAAAAATTGACTTATTCGACTTATACGGGCTTCAGACCTAAGGCTTAGCCATATGGCTTAACTTCTCTAATTTCTTCTTAATCAAGATTTAAAAAAAAAAGATATCACTTAAGATTGGTCAACATGGTCAAGTGATTCATTAAATTTTAAAAAACCAATAAAATTGGTTGCTATTTTGAATTTCGAGACCATCGGGAACTGGGCTAAACCTTAGGTCTGAAGGCGGCCTTATATTCTGACAAGTCGATACTCTGATAAAAATCGCTCGTAAAAAATTTGTAAAATCTCGTTGCCCCATATAGAAAAGTAACGAGATGTTTGGCTACCATTGTCGCAATAGGGATTTTTGTAAAATCTTTTCCTTTTCAACAGGATATCTTGTTGATACCGAATACTGCACATTTTTTACTAATAATGTACAAAATCTTGTAAAAGTTTTGTCAGTATTCTTTTTTCTATTCACCAAAAGATGACGATTTTGTAGTCGGAAATGGTCTTTAAAGTCCTATTTAACCATTTCCTGCAGACAGCATACCAACGTATAATTTCTATAATATAACATAAAGCATGAAAATCGTGATTATGTTTTCCACCAAATTGATAAAAAATTTGATAGAAAATATTCCAAGTCTGTTTTAAGAGAAAGAGATAAAAATGAAAGAGAAAACGACATATTTTGCAACGCCATCTATTGAGAAATTCCCATGAAATTCAGCATTTGAGAAAACTTTTACAAGAATCCCTATGGCGACAGGGGTACCCAAACATCTTGTTACTTTTCCATATAAATCTACTTTTTTTTTTTAATTTTTATTTTATTTATTATACAGTTTATGCCCCTGTCGGAGTACAACAATTTGGGACTATATCAAAAAATGTATTGTTTTTTTTTTACATGCGTAAGATTAAGTAGAGAATAAGATACAATACATTAAGACTTATTTTAGAATTTTTTTACGAGATTGTCTACAAAACCTATTTTTTCAAAGTAGGTCTACTTATAATGTAAATGCATTTAGTTCTTACGTTCCTTTTGAGATTAGATGCTGTAATTACTATTCGATCTTCGGACTGTATTTAGAAATTGTGCTAATGTATTTTTCAGATAGCTATAATAGCGAAACGATGAGGACCTAATAAGTTTTAATACAGTCCATATTAATTGGTAGTGAAGTCATGAAAAAGTGTAGAGCTGTTTGAATCTTCTCCACCTTCCCCTAATGTAAATAGTTGTGATCTGAATTCGTTTAGGAGAAAGTGGTCTGCCTTTGAATGCGGCAGCCTTTGAACGTTTTAATTTTTCTCTTAATTCCAAAAGCAAAAATTCTATTTTGTTAATCGAAGTTAAGAGAAAATAGTTAGTTGTATTGACTATAGTTTAGTGAATTGGGTTTTTGTTTTGGAAAATAAGAGAAAAAATTAAATATTCAAAGGCTGCCGCATTCAAAAGCAGGTCACTTTCCCCTACTTTATTAACCCTTTAAGGACAATTGGGTCACCGGTGACCCAAAAATGAAATTTTTCCTACGGCCTTCTAAAGTTGTGTTTTGCTCTATAAAATCAGAAAAAATGAGTTTTTCTAACCCCCAATTTTTGACTTTCTCGTTCTCAAAGGGTTAACAGAAACATAATTCCGGAAGGGCTAAAGGGATATAAGGGGAAAAATCGCACTAAGGATATTGAAATATAGAGGGTCATCGAAAACTACAAGTCAATATCTCTTACTGTTTGGTCTTTGGCCCAGGTTAGAATTCAAATATTTATCCTAAAATAATAGTCAAGTTGATGGATTTATATATTGCTCTATCTTAGTGTTCGAGCAATAATATGATCAGTAAATTTCTCCACCTCTTGGGTTCAGATCAATTGGAATATTTTCGCATGATGTGATGGTGTGTGCAAGAGGTGAACGACAAGAGACACTTTTTGTCACACACACCTCAATCATCACCATCAATTCAAGAAGCAAGAGAGAGCGGCAGGAGTCTTGTGAACCATCAACCCATTCGCAAAGAAGGGGAAAATGTTGATCCACACATCAAGATATTAGTTAGTTCCCGCTCATTAGAAGCGGTACATATCATCATCATGATCGCCTTTCAATATCATCTTCACCTTTTGCTTGCTTCTTCATCATCTCTCGCTCACTCACACGTAATTATTACCCCCCCGCACCTCATCATTTTCACCGTGCATCCAACATCGCGGATATCGAGAAGGTTCACTTGGGTCCAAGAACTAGAGAGATATTGCAATTTTTCATCTCACCAACACACACGTGGTGCTTGGGACATGCAGAGTAATTGGCAATTAGTTGTGCGTCAATAAAAATACCCCAGAGGAAATTGATATGCAATTTTCCACTGATTTCCTCTTTGAGAACATGAACCTTTGTCATTGGATAGTGGAGACCCTAAACTTAAATTAGGACTAGAAAAATATAAACCACAAAAAAGATAATTTTGAAACTTTGAACGCTTTAAACGATGTATTAGAGAGATTCTTAAGGAAGGGTACCCTCTCGAACTCGAACCGATTACTACGAAAGACGTTTAATACAGTTTTACGTAATCTATATCTTATGATAGTACACAAAAAAAAGGTACAGTCAAGTGTACTAATCCGGGCGCTTCGCTATTTGAATCGTTTATAACTAATCCACATAAAATAATATTTTTATTTTTATTTCCGTAATATAGTCACTACAGTAACATAATAAAACTATTCAAGTTTTAGGAAAAGCAAAAATAATATTTTTATCCATAAAATAAGTGAATGTAATCGACTCATTTCAATCTTGTACCAGCTGGGTTCTTCACTAAAAATTTTCTAGCAGTGATATTTTCGCTAATGACAGCTGGTTGATTGAAAACATTTATTGTTTTTTCCTTGTTAAAAAAGTATTTTAAATCCAAAGGTTTAATTAAAAGTGAATTAGCAAAAAGGCGACCCAGTTAGTGCATGCTGACTTATTTCAGTATTATCATTATTTTATAAATTTTCTTTAATATTTTTGATATTTTTTTTATATTATGTTTCTGAATAAAACAGTGAATAATTCTATGGATTTAGAAGAAGTAAAAAAGAATTTCATCAGTCCAAAAACAAGCGTTTAAGTAGCACTCTTCGGAAAAGGATCCAGTTACCCCACCTTACTATAGATAATTTTATTTGGTTTTCATCTAACTCGATAGACATCAAAAATTTAAGAGAAGAAGAAAATTTGTGATAAGCCTAGATCAACTCTATGTAGGTCAGATAGTTAATGTAATACAGGTGCCAGACCTAAGGTTTATCGAGATTTAGAGAAGTTCCTCCTGAAGGTCTCAAAATTTTAAATAGCAACCAATTTTATTGATTTTTCAGAATTTAATGGACCATTTTTCCATAATATTCAATCATATAAGTCATAATTTTCCAAAAAAAATCTTGACCGAAAAGAGATTAGAAAATTAAAGCCATATATGGCTAAGCCTTAGGTCTGTATCCTGTATAAGGAAAATTTATCTAAAACAATTTAAAATATAACTGCAATTGCTTATTTTTTTGAAAATAGAACAACTTTGAGAACTTAAATCTTCAGTCTGAAAACCGCGCTTAAGCCAATTCAAAACAACGAAAGGACAGATTATCTCATAGATCAGCCATTGTCGTAAATTACCTAAATTACTCAACCCGTTAATCAGCAATTCTTGTAATTTAATAATAATAAAATACTCCGTTCAAACGAGTTGCTTATTTAAATGATGAGTAAATTACGACAATTGTTGATCCAAATGACGATATTTTGAAGAATTTTTCTTATAAATTATGAAAATGCCCAAGAAGATTCAAAAGAAAATTGTATACACATTTTTCTTATTACATTTCCATCTAAGAAAATCTGTATATACGATTTAGACTTAAATTTGAGAGCATAGGGGAGCCAGGGGCAAAAAGTCACAAATCGAAAAATTCAAAATTCAATATCTTCCAAGGCAAAAAAGATAGCGGCTCAAATTTTTTTCTATAGATAGCCTCCATAGACCTTCTTCAATGTCATAAGTTTCTTACAATTCGAACAAGGAATTTAGAAAATAAAAAATATCGAAATTTTTAATCCTATTTTTTAAATATTTTCCTTGCAGAAGATAATAATTATTACCTACTTATTTTCCAAAATTGATGCACTGGTGAATATTTTCTAACCAATTTAGATTTTTTGAATACGAATCCGCTATCTATTTTTAGAATTTCATAAAGATTCTCTTCTTCAGAAATCCTTTTATTAAAAATGGCCACTTGGGGTAAAAAGTAACAAAAGGTATAGAGCAAAAAGTAACAAAAAGCGAAGCAATTTCTGGTGTCTCACGGCGAAAAGAAACGTCTTTACCATGTCTCGTCGCTTGTTGTTTGCATTGGTCAAACGATTTGCAGTCTTTTGTGTGTTTTTTTTTTCTAAAATAGCTTGAAAAGTGCTTTCCTCGTTTTCTCACTTTTCTCGCAGAGAAAACGGTGTTTTACAATGGTGTAGATGAATAAATTTTCTATGAAAATATGTCCTCTCGGTATTTTTTCAAATTTACGGAAGCCCGTAATAAAGCGAATCAAAATGTGATAACACCCCATGTCTGGTACTATTTGCCCCAGAATTTTTGAGAATGGTCACAAAATTACCTTTTAGAAATCGGCTCGATAAACGTTGTTCCTTACAAAATAGAGGAATATGACTTTCACAAAGTTGTAGAGCGGTAAATTTCCTATAAAACTGCGCTAATTAGAAATTTTTGAAGCGATCGAGTAGCTTGTAAAAAAATAAAATATCCGTTTTGTGACTTTTTGCCCCAGTCTCTCCTAATATATGAATTTTAATAAAATTTTGTGAATTAATGCAATTTTTGGATATAAATCAAAATATATTGGATTTAAATAAACTCTCAGAAAAAATTATAGTGTTTAATATAGGCCTTAATTTCCTGTGTAACTTAATCTTATCCGTTACAATTTCTGTTTCTTTAGAGTTTAGAGTTCACACTGATACAGGCGTGAAAATCTAAAAATCTAGATGATCCGAAAGATCTAGAGAATTTAAGAGTTCACTCCGAATTGAAAACTATCTCGCTGATGCTTTCAGAAAGGATTGTGCCCTGCTTTATTCTTCCAGTTTCATTAAGTCAATTAAAAACTATTTTAAGTGTATTATTTCACTAAATAACAATTACACACCCTCTAGTGTAAATCTGACTACACCGAGAAAAATGTGGATGGTAAAATTTACCATCCTCCATACAAAATTCTAATGGCCGGATAGTAAAAAAGTCACCCAGCAAACGCGATATTAAATTGGACTGTCAAAAATTGTAGAATCTATTGCATGGATAGTAAATTCTAATAGCCGGATGGTAAATTGTAACATCCCCGGATATTAGATTTTACTAGCCGGATGGTAAATTTTACTGGCAGGATAGTAAATTTTACTAGCCGGATATTAGAATGAAAAATGTCGGAAAAATTTATTTTTCCTTATTTTCTTTGATTTTTGGCCATTGTTTGAGGGCTTGGGGCCCTTCTTGGATGATATTCTCTGTATTTAAAGCCATTTTGGTGCGTGAAAATTGACGACTGCGCCGAGATTTGAACACGCGACCTTTGTGATGACAGTCCAGCATCTTCCAGCTGCGCCACGAATTGCTATAATGTATTCAAAGCATATCGGGAACCGTTGCATCGGCACCCACGATATTCCAAAATGACATTCTAACAGCAGGATGGCAAATTTTACTGGCTTGGATAGTAATTTCAATCCAAATTACTATCCTCCGTTAAAATTTACTGTCTTCCAGTTAAATTTTAACATCTAATATGCGGCCAGTAAAATTTACTTCCCGGATATTAGAATCTAAGAGAGGTCAAGGTAAAATCTAAATGAGGATAGTAGATTTTACCATCCGGCTATTAGAATTTACTATCCATAGGATAGTAAATTTTAAAATGTCAAGATGGTAGATTCTAAAGGAAAGTTTCTATGGAGGATGGTATTTTCTACTATCTTTTAAGATAGTAGAATTTAAAGACACGATTTGTAGAAAATACCATCCAAATTTTTCTCGGTGTAGTTTAAAATATTGCAATGAATTGCTAAAATATTTATTTTTGTTCGAATTTCTTTAAATTATTTCGGAGAATACTTTGAGAATGTTTAAGACCGATCAGATGATTTTTTAAGCTTAATTTTCATGATGAAAAATACACAATATTGGATATTACAATTAATATTGGTGATAAACAAAATTTTAGTTCTCAAATTAATGCCCTACTGTTCCCAGTTGTGTTTTAATAAAATGCTCGCGAAAGAATTATTTGTCAAATCAGTCGTGCGGCGAGTAAAATAATTGTAAATTTTGTAATATATCAATTGAAATAATAATAAAAAATAATATGTGATTACCACAATTGCTTAAAGATGCCCTCCTGGTTCTGCGGTTCAAAAGCTTTTGAAGCTAAAGTCACAGAGGCTTTCCCATCATCTCATATCATAAGGTCTTTTATGGATAATCCAATTTCTTATTCACACAATGCCTACAATTTTTACCTATCACACACGAAAATAGTTTTGGTTACTTTTCGGTTCATATTCGACATTATTCTTCATTTTTCTCTCACTTTCCCAAATTTTCACGACAGAATACAAAAGCGAAATAATTTCACGCACCGCATGATTGATTTGCTAACTGATTTTTTTTCACGCCCACTTGATTCAAAAGCTATTCAGAACAGTTGGAAACTACTTTGGGAAATTAAAATTCAATGGAATTTTTTATCATGTGAATTCAGGGTAAGGGAAAACATTAGGAATCTAACTTTATCTAAATTGCAGAAGTGGTAAAAGTAGATACTTTCCATTTCAGACTTTAGTTTACTTTTGAGGTAAGGTATGATCTCGTTAATAAAAGGTCTATGGGTTTTTAGTTCTCCTATCAACCAAAAACTTAATTTAACTTTATAAGGTAAAGTGCGCTCGAGTCGACTGGTTCCTCGACTCGACCGGTGGTTAATATTTGAATGTTTGATGGTAAATTTCTATAAAATTGTCACTGATTCGTATTTATTTATGGAATATTGACCTATTAATGTTAGATCATACGCCAAATAGTGCAAATATAAATAAATTGAATTAATACCTCTACTGGTCGAATTGAGGAACCGGTCGACTTGAGGGCACTTTACCTTATTACAGATACGAAGAAACTATTTATATATTTCAGTAAAAACAAATCTTATTCTTTTATATTGATCTAACGAGTTTAGTACAGGAATCAAAAAAGAAGTATTCATAGGTATATGGTTCTATAAACATTTTGATCTTCGCAATTTTTTATGATCCATTGAAGCATCATCTATATAAAATATTTAAACCCATCGCATTCTATAATTGGCTAAAGTTTAAATGCTTTCAAAACTTTTAAGCTCTAGCCAATCAGGGGTCCCAATAGGACTTAAATACTTGCTTAAATATTTTATAAGGTTATGTATCGATTCATATGTCAATAATATTGTTTTCTCTCACGAGAGGCGCTGACAACTGTTCTCAATTTTAAGCTTCGAGATTTTAGTAGAAAAGTTCCAAAAATTTAATTTTAAAATTCACAACAAATATAAGCTTTCTTTTCATCAAATTTCATCGACTCAGGTTTCTAATTTTTGCATATAATATTTTCAAACAAAAATTTTTATTATTAATTTGGCATTTTAGCAAATAAAATAAAGCTAAACTTTTTAGAACCTTTTGTAAAATATTTGGTTACGAATGATCCTGGAGGTCTTAAAATTGAAACTATCAAGGGACGGGTAATACTGTCTCTGTCTGCATCTTGTTTTTTGCTAAATATTTCCTTTGAGAATTTTTCGAGCTTTTGTTCAGTATCAATTGTATTTATGTACAGAGAATCGTCAATCAGAGCAAGTGACACTCAAATCATACAGTTTTCTTCGCAATGGAGATCTCTAGTTAACTAGATAAATGCTCTACTAATTGAGCTGTAGAGGTCACATGCCCTGCTATACATGTTACAGGGCCTTAACTGCGCAAAAGACTGAATGATTTGAGTGTAACTTGATCTTATTCACGATTCTCTCTAAATATTTACGTTAAATATTCAAGCACTATTCTCAGAAACTTGGGCGATGATAAAAAAATGATCATAGACTTACCTTGATTTTATCAATCGTTTGAAGATAGGTTGATAAAATAGATTCATCAGGCTCGAAGGACCAAAAATACATTAAAACAGAATTTAAACAAAGCAGGATTTTCGGTTTTTGTTTTATTTTCCTTTTTTTATTGGGATTTTGTGTATTCAAAAAATTCTAACATATTTTTACATAACTGGCATGCCTGAGAAAGAATTTTTCCACCGTTTTGCTCTGAAGGTTGGTCACCAACTCTAAGACGGAGGTGGACGCTGAAACTATACAGGATCTCAATAAAACTAAACTATACTTCGAAAGCATTGTTGGTGAATAAATTTATCTATCTATATCTAAATAGATGACTTCTTCCATGAAATAAATCAGGGTTTACGAATTCCAGGCACCTAAAATTAAGCAAAAGGAATAGAACTGTATGTCTTCGTTAAATTTTTGTTTACTTTTAAATTTGAATTTTCAGTTGCTTCAAATTTACTGGTGAAATTTGTGCTATTTATAATCTTCTCTGACAAAAAGATTGCTAAAAAATCACTTATACCATCGCAACATGAAATAATATAAAATAGAAAAATGAACGTAGGCTCACCTTCAATGAAGATCTTTTGAAGATAGGCTAGTATAATGGATTCATCAGGCTCGAAGGACCAAGAGTATTTTGAAATATCTGCATGGCTGGCTTCGTCTAAAAGAGAAGTGCGGAATTAGGAATTACATATGGCATTTGAAATTAAATTAAATTAGAATTGTACTCTTGCGTTAAGTTCTTCGTTAACTTTTGAATTTGAATTTGCAGGTGTTACTGATGATATTTGCAAAATCTTCTTTAAAATTAAAAGAACTGACATAAGAAAAAAAGCCACTTATACTACCGCAACATGAAATAAACTAAAACAGAAAGTGGAAATAGCAATGCAAATGCATTTGATATACTCAATCTACCAACTAGCAAGTGATCATTAAATTATTTTAATTATTCAATGAAATCGAGTTGAAGTGCTCTTTACCAGGACATTTCTAGCGAGAAAATGACTAGGAGGGATGAATATCAGGAGTTGCAATACCTCTTCAGACGATTGACGATTGTCGACAGATCATCACACATCTGTCCATTTAATTTCCCATTTCATCTGGTTGTACTCAAACTGCAAAATTAGTCAGGTTGGATAATTTGCATAAATTAATTTACCTCCGTGAGAGAGTGTTGGGCTTGAAGACTAAAAGAGCATTCGTCAAATGAGATGCTCAGCCAAGCATTAAAAGACAAGAATTCTTTCTGTTGTTGTTGTTTTTTTTTTTGTCTTAATACTCATTTACCTTGTCGTGTTCTATTCTTCATCAACATTCGCACCTCAACTCAGGTGGAGTAATTTAATAATTCTCTCATTGTTCACAATGGAAAATATTATTCTTCCTTCTTGTCAACTATAAAGTGAGAAATTTATGTGATCTTTCACATGAATACCCATTGCAAAATGCAGACGAAATGGTATGGAATTTACCACGTCATTGTCTGTGGCAGAGCATCAATTGACTAATTTCTCATTTCATTACGTTAGTGTCTGGTTGATGAACTAAAAGTGATCTCATAGCTAGGAATAGGGAATTCATGTCAAACACTTCAAATTTCCCATCCCATGCCAAGAAGGAGTGGAATTGCATGTTTCAACTATTTGGAAAACCGCATGAAAACCGAGTTGAGATCATTTCTTGGTGTACACATTTATACCCCTGAAAAGTTTAATGTTCTAACCATGGTACTCATTTTATCCATTGAATGGATGGAAAAAGGAACATAAAAGTTGCAAAAGGAGGAAGATGTGTCATAAAAGTCGCATAAAACGTCAAGAGTGCACGCATTTATGTTCATCGAAGATCATCAAACACTCTAAACACACCAATATGTGTGTACAAGAAGTGAAAAAAATCCAATAAAAAAGTTACATCGCTCAGAGAAAATTCTATAACTATCCGGGGTGTTTCCCCGCACAACATATACACCATGCAAACATTACATAGAAATTTTAATTATGAATTTCTAATGCCACCTCCTCCGCGCCCATCTGCAACTGTAAATATTTTATAACGCACCATAATCCTCAGACACAATTCTTCTTATGATCCCATTCCACTTAGCGCTACTCCATCAGCATTGATAGTCGTTATAATTTAATTTTAAATCATGCATTCTGTTGTTTTTTTTTTATTAAATTATTTTGAAAAATTATACTATACCTTAGCGAAACTTTCGATAAGTTTTCATCAAACTTGACGAAAGAGATGATTCCTTCATCTGTTGAAGAATTAGATATTTTCTAATTAAGAAAGTATTATCTGCTATATTTATTTGAGCAATTAAAACAGTGAATGGGAGATCGGCAGATCGGGATATAGTGCCAATCAGTCTCCCCGTGATCACGCTGATCGCTAAGTAAACAATGAGTAGCAGATGTGTTTACCTCACCTAATTGAAGACATGTTTCTACTCAATTGTCAACAAATTTAACGAACATTTTGATTTGTTTAAACCTGACGAAGTTCACCGCCTAGTACCGATAAGTTTTCGTCGAACTTAACGAAAGACCAGATCCCAGCAACGAAAATTCCCTGTTCGAACACCGTTCAGCAAACACGTTCAGAACAGGGTTAGGTCCAATGTAAATCTTTACGGGTTGGGAAAAAGCGAACGCGGTTGAAGCAATAGTTCTCTTTGATGGCCACCACTTTCTGAACATTTGGGAGGCCGCCACCGTCGCGGCATCTCGAACAGGGAACTCTATCGTTGCTGGGGAATTAGCGAGAGTCTACTGTATGTCTTTTTCTCGATTGTCAACAAATTTAACGAACATTTAGATTTGTTTAAACTTGACGAGGTTCACAGTCTTTTAATTCCTTTATTTATTTTCTTATTTATTATGTGGAGATCAGAGCGAAAATGGCACATATCCTGTGCTTTAGTCCGGTGGTACCCAAAATCCCGAAAGCCAAAATCGCGAAAGCCAAAATCCCGACCGCCAAAATCCTTTAGAAATCCGATGCAATCCAATTGAAGAAAACAAAATGGTTGCTTAGTATTCAAGCAATTAAATATTTTTTTCTCGATTCGTGAGAAATTTAACGAACTTTTATCTGCTTCAATTTCACAAATCTTTTATACTTGACGAGTGTTTTTAAGCGTACGAATAATTAATACCACAAATGCCAAAAGAAACTTATAATTTTTTATACTTTCGTTAAATTTGACGAAAGATAAAATAAATTGATCTCCCAGTTTTGCGCTTACTCAACACATAAAAAGTAACGGAAAATAAATTAGGGGAAAGTGGTCAGCTTTGGAATATCGTTAACCTAATTTTGCAATCTTTTTCTTTTTTTAAGTAAAACTTCTTTTGATGTCGAATAAAATAAAATATGATTAATAGTATTAAAGAAAAGAATTATAAAAATGGATTTTATGCTGAAAGATTGAAGAATAAAATATATGTACGAAAGTCTACGGCATTCGAAGTCTGACCACCTTTCCCCTTATTTAATTGTTATGCATTGTCGTTAAATGTCGTTTCTTTGAGTAATTTGAAATAAATATTTTGAAATTAATGTTATTAAGGTTGGGCAATTATAACAATTTTTAATTCATTAATAGATGATATATGACGAAAGAAAATATGCATTATTGGTTCTATTCCAATGAACAATTAAAATCAGAAATCTTAGACATTTTTTTAGCACTTCACTGTTTTCAATTTCTTCTGCATTATTGACATTTTTGTGGAGGTTCCTGTTTCGACTGTTTTCCCTAGTCCTCGCCGTGTTCTAAAACTACCGAATAGTCGCGACAGGAATCAAGCCAAAGAAAAATCGATAATACATAAGCACTTGAGAACAGTGAAGTGCTAAAATATATTCATTTTTCGTTGGAATAGTACCAGAATTCTCTTATTTCAAACATTTTTCGATGTCAAATAAATTTATCACTTTTTTTATGTTTTCGTCATATTTTACGATTTTTAGACTATATATTATTATTAATCGTGTCGGAATACTTGTTACAATGTAATCATGTTATATTGCTGCTGTTGTATCCCGTGTTGGAAGAATCCGCTAAGTCCATGTGTAGACCGCCCAGGAGCGCCTTCCCCGTGATGTGGATGCTTCTTCCATGCTCCCGGAGTTTTTTGGGCAGAGGCGGTGCATTTTTATTACGTTATGTCACAGTGAAAATGTCTTTTTCTAAACATTCAGATCTTTGCACCGGGCGGGACTCGAACTCACAACTGTGAGAGTCGAGCCAGAGATCTCATCCGCCCAAGAACCAACGGTCTTGCCTATTGCGCCACTGAGACCTCCATTTTTAGACTGAACTAATTTGATGAAAAAAAAAGAAAGGAATAAGAAAAGAAACTAATACACAATTTGTTTAAGTAACTTGTACTAAATTTATTAAAATAAAGCAAAATTTTTGTCTCTCTACAAAAGAAGTTTTTTTGTGATATTAAATATGCTGACTTAAATATGATCTTACAATTTTTTGTTTTTTTTATTTGATTATTTCATTAAATTTTATAATTTTTTAAGGTTAAAAATTTGAAAACAGTAGTTATTTATAAGAGAAATAAATATGTGTTAATGGTCACAAAAAATATAAAAATATAAGTCACATTAAGTTTGTTTTCTTATTTCAAAACAAATTTAACGAAGTTTCTATAACATTATACAAGATTTAATTTTACATTCCTTAGTTTGCAATTAATTTTAAAAATTAAAAGATTTGTTTTATTTGTTATCTAATACTATAATTTAACGATTTTTTTCTGAATTCTTTTTTACAAAATAAGACAAAATTCTTCAAGGGTTATAATGGCTAAAATTTCCCTTTACCTCAAAAAGTTAATAAATGTTTGATAAAATTTTTCAGCATTGAATATACAATTTTTTTTAATTCTAATAACATCACTTAATTAATTGAGTTCATAATATATTAACACTTAATTAACTAAGTGAATTATACAATTTTATATTTTGTTTTTCACTAATATTCTAGAACGATGCTGAACTATTTCATAAAATAAAACAAAATTAATAAATTTTTAGACAAGTTAGGTGACTAAATTTGACAAGACTCTATTTGTAACTATCATTAGAAATTAAGACAATTAATAAGAAAATTACAAAATATATTCTTTTAACGAATAGAAAACAATTCTTTCAAATTTAACGAATTTGAAGTCTATTCTCTTTTGCAAATAGAACTTTGGAACTATTTTGAAAACTTAATTCTTATTAATTTTTAAATCTTTTAAATTACACAACGAAATCTTTGACAAGTAACTTAACGAAGAAATTAAATCCAATAAACGTCAAAAAAATGTGAATCTTTGGTAAAGTTTGTTCAAATAACAACGACATGAAATTTTATCGCTTTGAAAACAATCCCATTTACTTCATTGACTTAACTTCTCCACTAAAGCATAATGTAGTTTGTTGTTAGTGTTCTTTGTTGTCTCTCACAGAGAAGATAATGTCGGTAATTTCTCTTTCCTTTGCATGTGGCCCTGGAGAGCCCTTGAGAGAAGCCAAATGCTTCCCAAACAGCTCCCTCAGCGTAGAGACTCTTCCATCTATTTTCGTAGCCAGCGTAAATGGGAAGAAGAACCCACTCACCCATGACAAAACCACAGCCCATCCCTACACCCCGAGACCTCAAGATGTGCCAGTCTGTGGGCACACAACCTGTCCTCAATCCAACACTTCTTGTGGTGCATAATTAAATGACACGTTGAAGGAAAACACTGGCAAAATATGCTCGATTTCGATCAATGTGATATTTAATTTTATCAATAAATATTTACGAAAAAAATATAATAGTTATTTGATCAATTTGAACGTGCATCTTCTCGCGGTGGTTTGCAAGAAAGCCTCAAAATGTAGTTGCTGAAGGAGAAAATTGCAAGCAATTTTCCAATTTTATATGCAAAAATCGCAATTTGTGGTTTAGCAAATATTTCATAAAGGAGAATTCGTCATAAAATCAGCGCACAATTCAATTTGCAGCAAATTGAGCTTTAAATCGACTTTTTATTCTATTTCTGGTACCTACTCCACCATTGAAAATTTTGCAGTTGCATTTGACATTTTTTTTTCAAAATTGTGTAGTTAAAATTCTTTATGTAAAATCTAAGATTAAGTTTTAATAGAAAATATTTGATTTTCATTTTAATTTAATTTAAAAAAAATAATTTGTGTTTAAGTACTTTGAAATAGGAAAATATGCTTCCGTCTCAGAAAAACCCGATAAATCTTTCTTTAATAGGGGGAGGTGGGGCTACTTTGAGCTGTGGGGCTAAATTGTTTTACGACTTTTTCGCCTATTTCTAAATAAAGCGGGTCCTTACAATAATTTTATTTAGATCCACAATTATTTTATCTATCCAAATTACATCATGTTAAAACGCATTTTCCATTGTCATTTCACATTGTCTCGTATGTCGAAATTACATTTTTGTTATGTTTTTGCATTATATGATCTCTGGAGTACGCAAAAACTAAAATTCATTAAAATTCGAGGAACAAAAAAAGTGGCCGAAATTGCAAGCCGGCCGGAAATTGGCACACTTACCCTAGTAATCTTGTGAGTTACAAGTTGAGTTTGTGGATAAGAATTTTTGTTTTTTTTTTAAACTTCAAGGGGTAACATATTCCCATTTTTTCTGACAAGGGTTTCTGGTTTCTCGAGTTTACCAATGCAAAAATTAGGTTTTTTTGGGTTTCGCTATGCAACTTTTGGATTTTTCAGGTCTCACGAAACGTTTCTCGGACAATTGACAATGGTTTCTGAATATGAGTAACCCCTTGTCTTTTACTAAAAACTTGAAATGTAAAGAAATTAACAAGAAATTACTGAAAGGTGAGAAGTATTTTGGGCTATTTTTGTCCCTATATCGTCCAAACAAGTAAAAAAAAATAGGCTACATCGTTAAAAATCTCACCTAACTACCGAATCCGACACTGTTTGATTTTTCAAGGTTAGATATGGAACATTTCGTTGGTTTTGTTTATCAGTTGCATTTTTATTGATGATTTTCTGTCAGTAAAAAGCGTCTCGTCCTTTGCTCATCCTTTTCTAAAGGGTTCGAAAAAATCTTAAAAGACGATACTACTCATTTTCCTCTATAACATGTACCTTAACTAATCTTTAGCTTATTACTGCTCGAACTCCACGGAGAGAGCAGTAATCCCTCGATTATTTGCCTTCCCCCAAAATTTACAACTTCCAACCCCCGCCCCACCACTTTTGTCAACAAAAGACCACTTTTGTCAACAAATTTTCGCGTTTCAGACGATTTCTGAGAAATGTCGTCACACTGTTTGTCCATCTGTCCGTCTGTCTGTCCGGCTGTCGCCAGCTCTAGAGGCCAAACGGTTAGAGATAGCTAATTTGGACCTTCGGGGGACCCCCCCATAAGTCGACCCAAGGATCGTTAACATGTCCCTCATTTTCCCCCCACCCCCCCCACTAGAGAGCGTGTTTATCAAGCGAATGGAGTCATGTTTGGGCTCGGTGGAAAGATCTTGGAATTTCGTATAAAACTGAACCAGTTCCAATCGGTTCTGAGTCGGTAATGAACTGGTTCATAGCCGGTAACTAATTTTTATCCGAAAATCAATTCTATTTACTTTTAAAACAATTTTGGAGGATATTTTGAATGATTTATGAACTCTACTCAAATCAGTTGAGAACCGGTGAATGATAAATGATGCGAAAGTACTTTTGAGATATAGCATCTAAGTCACGAGTTTTTTTTAATGTTTTTATTTTAATAACATTAATTAGTAGCATTAGTTGCTTTAAATAATAAATATCAAGATTATTATTTATTAATTAGCTGAGATTCCTTACGACCCCTTTCTTGTTTTTAATATTTTTATTAATAAAGGTATTTAAGAGTTCAATTTTGGATCACAATTGGTTCGTAACTGATTGAAAACGGTTCGAACATGTCAGGAATTCCAAGACCTTTCCAAAAACATCAGACGGCTCAAATAGATTAAGGATCTCTCGAGCTTTTTTTCTATTTGATCTTGAAAAAAAGTTATAAGGAATGATTCAAGGGCTTCAAGGGAGAATTTTTTTCTGGATTAAGAAACGACCTATCCAAAAAACGTGTTTTGGAGAATAAAGGGTTGAATTGTTTGCTAATGACTAACTTTTAGGGGAGGATCTGCTGAAAATCTCAAACATCTATCTAACCGTTTGACCTCTAGCTCTTCTGAAGGACGGACAAGCAAGGTGACGTTATTTTTCTCATTATAATGATACATTGAGAGATTTTTCAATAGTGGAGTGAGATGAAATAGTCATAATCACAAGTTAAATTCTTCAAAACCGTTTAAAAGGTTTAAGAGGTTTAATCGGTTTGACCCATTTCTGAGAAACAGATTTTTGGCGCGAAGAATATCTTTTCCACAAAATTTCTCCAATCAATATAAAAATTGAGGTAATCATTCCAAAAATCAAGACGTAAAATGCAGATGAGACTGCCTGAAATCCCACAGCAAAAACAGTTATTCCGGATGTGCACTCAGGCTTTTCTTTCCTGTAAATAGTCAGAGCTCTCTTAACGAGTCCCACTTCCTGGAGTCTCATAAAACCAATCTTCATCATTTCTCGGTACTGGCTGAGCTTAGGTAGAATGGCTTCAACGTACTCTCTGACCATGAGTCCTGTAACAATTCTGAGATCGCAGATTTCAGAAGCATCAAAGTGTTTTGCGATTTCTGTATAAGCTTCCGTGAGTTCGCAGTGGAAGGCCCAATCTCCGGATTTGATAAAGGGGATGGCGTAGTTGATCAAAGCGTACGTAGGCAAGTCCTTGGGACCACGTTTCTGACCTAGCACTTTCTTAATGTACATCTTCTCTATGATGGGCTTCTTTTTCTCACGAAACATTATTTTATGGTACGCAACATCATCAAAGCAGACTTTGTAATTGCTAGCCAATATTTCTTCGGGGGTTGTTGGACCCTTAACTGGACTACTCAGTAGAACGCCGACCTGTAAGTATCTCTTTGAGGAGTCTTTTCTTCAGCAATCTTCCTTTGCTACTAACTCACCACAGAAGATGTGTAGTAGTTGTAGAGGAAAAACGCCAGAAAGAGCGTCATGAAGATGATAATTTTTTGAACAGTATTTTCTGGGATAGGGTCAACCCCTTGCTGACACAGAGCTGCAAAAATGTCCACAAAATCTTTGGCTGTCGATCCCGAAAACGGATGCTTGTTGATCACAAAAGTGATCCTTACTATAAAACCGATAATCACAACGATGAAGACCGTTACTATCAAGGAAATCCACACGTCGTTCTCAAAAGGAGCCAGCAAGGATGCATCTGTTGCGCTAGAATGTGAGCCTACGCGAAAGACAAAGCCCACTTCGAACATATAACTCCGGTGTAAGAAGTCATACTCATCGAAACGATTGATATATGTGAAGACTGCACTCATGGAGATGTCAGCTTCACCACGTGCCATGACTCCCAGGAGGCCCAACCGATAACCAGAAGGCAGATGTCCTGCCCAGGCTCTGGTCACCCGATATTTCA
Organism: Phlebotomus papatasi; assembly: GCF_024763615.1. Classification (NCBI taxonomy): domain Eukaryota; kingdom Metazoa; phylum Arthropoda; class Insecta; order Diptera; family Psychodidae; genus Phlebotomus; species Phlebotomus papatasi. The sequence continues at coordinate 18,412,508 of NC_077224.1, forward strand.
TCGTGTAATTGTACATTTCTTGCAGATAGTAGTTCAAGTGACTCTGATATTTGACAAAAGTCGTGATTCCAAGAGTTTTTCCAGGAAGTTTCATCAAGTAGTCCACATCAGCCGATGTTACGTTATCCCTATCGATCTAATTTTCAAAAGAGTCCCTCAAAATCAGAAAGTTTATCGCTCTTTTCACTAGACTTCACCGTAACTTTATATATAATTCTAAATTTTGGAACTGAGGTTGGTTGTATTATTTAACATAATGTTTTTTTATTAAGATTTTAAGTCACGCCCACTTTATAAATAAATACAGGGGGTCCCGCGATTATGCACATTTTGGGGAACTGAACAAATGTGCATAATGCAATGTGCATAGACCGAAATAAGAAGTTTCTACTATCGCAATGCAATAATTAAAGGCATTAGTGTATTATTTATGATCTTATAAAAAGACTTTGTCCAAGTGAATAAAATAAGTCCCAATAAGTGCTTATTAAGTCCTTAATTAAGGCTTTTTTGAATGATAGTAGTGACATCTAGTTGCAAAAAGAGGAAACTTGAGTGAGAAATGCGATGAACGATGGACACATGTTAACCATGTTATCCATTGAATATAAAAAGATGTAGGTATAAGTACTTCGGAAAATCATATGCCCTAATAAACGCAATCAAATGTGTATTTTCATTTATAGAATTTATTAGACATTTATAGATAAATCTATTTAAAGTGAAAATTAGTGAAGTCTGGAGTGTGTTTTGATTTGAAGTTCAACTGAAAGCTCTCAATTAGCTCGTGATCCAGGAGTGTATGCTAAGAGCTTTCTGAATTATCATAAATCTTATCCCTCTACTCCTACTGCTATCAAAAAATAATCCGACACTGTAAAAAGTTTAAAACTATGATAAGTTGTTTCTTTTAGATTAGACCTATACACTCGTGTTCTGGAAGTCTGATTTACCAGATTTTTAATATTCTTTTTTAACCAATCATAATGATTTTCTAGTTCCGTCTATAGAATTTCTTCAGTGGATTCTCAAGGCTCGTCTGGCATCAATTAAACCTACATCACACTGTTTGTGTCCAGTTCAACAGAGATTAGAGCAACGTGATAAGGTTAGATAATGACTAGCTTGTAGGAGAAGGTCTCTCGAAAACCGCAAATATCTATCTCTAACCGTTTGACCTATAGCTGTGCTGAAGGACGGACAAGCAGGATGACGTTATTTTTCTCATGATCATGATCTCTTGAGAGATATTTCAATGGTGGAGTGGGATGAAATAGTAATAACCTTTTTTAAATGTTTCAAAACCGCTTTAGAGGTTTAATTAGTTTAACAAGAATTTTCCGGGAAATAGATTTTTCGTTCAAAGAATGTCTTTTCCACAAAATTTCTCCAATCAATAAGAAAATGGAGGTAACTATTCCAAAAATCAAGATGTAAAATGCAGATGAGACTGCCTGAAATCCTACAGCAAAGACAGTTATTCCGGATATGCATTCAGGCTTTTCTTTCCTGTAAATAGTCAGAGCTCTCTTAACGAGTCCCACTTCCTGGAGTCTCATAAAGGCAATCTTCATCATTTCTCGGTACTGGCTGAGCTTAGGCAGAATGACTTCAACGTACTCTGTGACCATGAGTCCTGTAACAATTCTGAGATCGCAGATTTCAGAAGCATCAAAGTGTTTTGCGATTTCTGTATAAGCTTCTGTGAGTTCGCAGTGGAAGGCCCAATCTCCGGATTTGATAAAGGGGATGGCGTAGTTGATCAAAGCGTACGTAGGTAGCTGTACAACCATTAATCCATTTTCAATCCAAGTTGATTTTTTTTTTAATTTTTGTAAAGCTCACAATTTAACAAAACGCCTAAAATGGACGTGACTAAAAATTGCTTAAAAAACTTGTGTCATCAAATACAACTTCCTATGAAGATTGATCAGAGTTACGGTAAAGTGTAGAGTAGAGGTTCCATAAATCCCAATTAAGGGTAGAATCACATTGACAGTAAAATGTTCACCGTATTTCGTTAATTTACGCATTTTTATTGCAATTCTTACGGCGTTATCACACTAGCACATTAAAATTTTAATGTGATTCACATTAATTGTAGCTTGTGAGCGTCCAAATATGTTATTTGTGTCTTTGAGTCACTTAATATTTGGGGTTTTTCTATTTATTGATAAAGAAGTGGACTTGGCCTGCAAAAATAAGTTTAAATTTATCTATAGCATACAGTAGAGTCTCGCTATAGGCCATCGCTCTATAGTCCACAATTTATCGACCGTTGATTTTAAATCACTGAGGTTATGTTTTTTAGTACGCGTCATGCAATATTATCATAATTATTTTAATATTTTTGGCAAACTTAATTAAGTAGTTGTGATAATTGCGATCCTTAATGATGAGAGCGAGCACAAGTACCACAATTGCAAAGAAAGTGGAAGCCGTCGAGCAATTTCAATACTAAAAGTCATTGATAATTTTAAAAAATGACATGGACTATAGTGCGACCCAAGTGTCAGATCTGGAACCAAATATGGACTATAGCGAGACTCTACTGTAAATATTTTTCACATTAAAAAATTAAAGAGAAAATCGCATTAATTTTTCGCACTAATGCTATAAATCAATTTATATCAAATTTTGCAGGTCAAGTCTAGCTTTTTATCAACAAATAGATCAAATTTTGAATATAAAACGATTCAAACACACAAATTACACATTTGGACTCTCACCAGCGACAATTAATCTGAATCATATTAAAATTTTAATGTGCAAGTGTGATAACACAGTTACACGAATTCTCGATTACCGTATTACCTTATCTCTTACTCGGTGACACTAGGTGAAAATAATATAAGAAAATTGAAGAAATAAAACAAAAAAGCGATAAAGGGCGAGAATAAAAAACTTTACGATTTTCGCTCACCGTTTATCGGATTTTCGTTTTATTTCTTCAATTTTCTTAATATTATTTTCACCTAGTGCCACCGAGTAAGAGATAAGGTAATACGGTAATCGAGAATTCGTGTAAGAATTGCAATATGAAAATGCGTGAATTAACGAAATACGGTGAGGCTATGGCGAGCATTTTATTGTCAATGTGATTCTGTCCTAAACTCACCGGGGCCACTGCCTTCAGAGTAAATCATCTGAAATTTGCCCGATTCTTCCGATCGAATTTCGGCCACAAATCCACCAAAATTTCCAGATTTTTATCAACGAAATCAAACTCTGCGAATTTAATACCAATAAGTGAACTTCCTCTATGCCTCCCGAGGCTATAGACATCCACAAGATCCACTTTTGAGGAATTCTCCTGGTGCTGGACAAAAACGAGATCCGAGGAGAATTCAATGTTGAAAATTGGATCCAAAAACTGCTCCCAAGTATCTCCATCAGAGCCAAAGAGTAGCCAATTGTATGTGAGATTGAAATACCTATAATTTGAGGCATTCTGTAGGACTTCCTCAACTCCTGGACACTCACAGTCCACGACAATGCCACAAGAAGCAATAAAGTATCTCGAGAAGAAATTACTGAGGTTCAATATCTCATTTCCAATGTAGTAATTTGTCAAGTAGATGCTGTTATCATTGAATAGTCTGCCCAAATCTATGAAATCTAGAGAGAAGTTCCAAAGATTGGCTTCTCTCTGGCCAGGAAAAAAAATACGCGGGACTTACCTTTTCTGCTGCACAGCATCATAACCACAGATTTCACATTTCTCACTGAAATTAGGTATTTCTGCACTAAATCACTGGATATCTTGGAATGGGATAGAGTGAACAATACACTGAGGAGGAATATCAGACACTTTAGGAGCTTCATGCTTCATCCTTTGAGGATGCGAAGTAATGAGGATGTTTCCAGTGCGCGCGAAATTAAATACTGGGAGATTGATAGGTTTCAGCGCATGCGTTGAAAGGTTTCTCTTCCGGAATCAGCTGTTAAACGTTCCGGAATGAGGAAGTTTATTGCGTTTCTGGCCAGAAATCCTGGACAAATGGGACAAATTCCAAGGAGACAATTATTTTCCTTCGCGAAAAAGTAAGTGGAGGGTATTTTCTGTATTTTTAAAAGGGATGCGGTTAAAATGGACGTTTCTTGTGAATCACAGAAGAGATTTGGGGAGATTCAGCCCGGTTTTTCCAGGAAAAGTCAGTCCAGAGCGCGTGATTCCTAGCCATATCAATGTCCCATTGTACTATAAGACCCCTCAGATGCCTTCATCCACCCTGGGTGAGGTGGAGATTAAATCCGAGGAAGTTATTGCTCGAATGAGAGACAGTTGCAAATTGGCGGCAAATATCTTGAAGGATTGCGGGGGAATTGTTCAGGTGGGCAGGACAACAGATGACATCGATGAGTTTGTCCACGAAGCTGTTGTTAGAGCCAATGCCTATCCCTCCCCACTGAGATATGGGGGATTCCCTAAATCCGTCTGTACTTCCGTGAACAATGTTGCTTGTCATGGGATTCCTGATGACAGGGCTCTTGAAGATGGGGACATCATCAATGTGGACATCACTGTGTACCACCAAGGGCACCATGGGGACTGCTCAAAGACATTTCTAGTGGGAAATGTCGATGAACTTGGTCAGGAGCTTGTGAAAGTGGCAGAAGAGTGTCTCCGGAAAGGGATTGAAGCCTGTGGCCCGAACAAGAGATTCTCAGGGATTGGAAGAGCCATTGAATCTCATGCCAGAGAGCACAAATTCACCGTGATACCAGCTTTTATTGGCCATGGGATCGGTTCATATTTCCACGGACCTCCGGAAGTCCTTCATTTCAGTAAAATACATTTTTTTTAAAGAAATTTATTAATTTTTCTAACTAAAAAATGCAAAAGTGATTCTTGTGATTAATTTTTTTTTGCAGAGAATTCTGAAGGTGGATTTATGAAGCCGGGAATGGTGTTCACGGTGGAGCCGGTGATCTCAATGGGAGGTCCGGAAGTGGAAATTCTCGAGGATAATTGGACAGCTGTCAGTGTAGATGGCGCCAGGAGCGCTCAATTTGAACATACAATTGTCATAACGGATTCCGGCTATGAGATACTCACACTTCCAGACTGAAAAAATTAAATAGATTTATTGCAGGATAAAAGGAAGAGTGTCTTTTTGGTGGAGATTAGCAGGCCTGCTGGGCCAGTGGTTTGGGTGCTGGCTTCTGAATGGGCAGGAAAAGTTTGAATTCCGACGGAAGTTCATCCTCTGAGTACAATCTATCGGAGAAATACACCCTCCTTATCCGGCAATTTGCATGAATCTGCACCCTCAGTGTCTCCACATAGTTCGTCCCGTAGGCTCTCCTCGTGAAATCCGACAGATTGAACTGGATCTGATTCCATCCTTCATCCAGGCGCATGGGCATCGTGCAAATGAATGGCTTGACGCGGGTCGTTGACTGGTAGTTGCTCGCCCTAAATCTCCGTCTCACATTCTTATCGTCCAGCACCTGCAGGAATACCCCACCAAACCCCCCAAAAAAAGAGAGGGAAAAATTAAAAGTCCCGGAACATGCAATTGCGCGCGTTTTGTCAATAACTTATCGATTTTTTCTCATACCTGCACTTCAAATGTAAAGTACTTCCGCACATTCTTGATAATCATCACCAGAAACGGCAATTTAATGCCCAGAGTCTTCTTGGGATCTGCCGGACACGTTATGTACGTGGTACTGACATTTGTTCCCAGAATTTCCAGCACGAGACTCTGAATGTCTCCATCAGTGATGCGCTTTATGTGGCCATTTCGCACCTTCTTGTCCCAGATCTGCAGGGGTTTGCTCCCAATGCTGTAGAGGATGGACAGGAAACCCGATTGGAAGGTGTTCTTGAACATCTTCAAGAGGTTTTCAGGCACTTTAGGGCACGTTTTCTGCACTCTTGCCACTTCCCAAACAAAAAATTCGAAAATCGGCCCTAAAAACCGTAATTCTCAATATTTCTGGATGAAATTCACAAAGAATACTTGAAATGGTCCTACTAATTGATTTCCATTGCGGAATTTGCAAAATCTCGACAAAAAATTTTTTGACCAAAAAAATCGATAGGCTAACCCCTTACAGTTTTTTCAAAAATTCGAAAATCGGCCCTAAAAACCGTAATTCTCAATATTTCTGGATGAAATTCACAAAGAATACTTGAAATGGTCCTACTAATTGATTTCCATTGCGGAATTTGCAAAATCTCGACAAAAAATTTTTTGACCAAAAAAATCGATAGGCTAACCCCTTACAGTTTTTTCAAAAATTCGAAAATCGGCCCTAAAAACCGTAATTCTCAATATTTCTGGATGAAATTCACAAAGAATACTTGAAATGGTCCTACTAATTGATTTCCATTGCGGAATTTGCAAAATCTCGACAAAAAATTTTTTGACCAAAAAAATCGATAGGCTAACCCCTTACAGTTTTTTCAAAAATTCGAAAATCGGCCCTAAAAACCGTAATTCTCAATATTTCTGGATGAAATTCACAAAGAATACTTGAAATGGTCCTACTAATTGATTTCCATTGCGGAATTTGCAAAATCTCGACAAAAAATTTTTTGACCAAAAAAATCGATAGGCTAACCCCTTACAGTTTTTTCAAAAATTCGAAAATCGGCCCTAAAAACCGTAATTCTCAATATTTCTGGATGAAATTCACAAAGAATACTTGAAATGGTCCTACTAATTGATTTCCATTGCGGAATTTGCAAAATCTCGACAAAAAATTTTTTGACCAAAAAAATCGATAGGCTAACCCCTTACAGTTTTTTCAAAAATTCGAAAATCGGCCCTAAAAACCGTAATTCTCAATATTTCTGGATGAAATTCACAAAGAATACTTGAAATGGTCCTACTAATTGATTTCCATTGCGGAATTTGCAAAATCTCGACAAAAAATTTTTTGACCAAAAAAATCGATAGGCTAACCCCTTACAGTTTTTTCAAAAATTCGAAAATCGGCCCTAAAAACCGTAATTCTCAATATTTCTGGATGAAATTCACAAAGAATACTTGAAATGGTCCTACTAATTGATTTCCATTGCGGAATTTGCAAAATCTCGACAAAAAATTTTTTGACCAAAAAAATCGATAGGCTAACCCCTTACAGTTTTTTCAAAAATTCGAAAATCGGCCCTAAAAACCGTAATTCTCAATATTTCTGGATGAAATTCACAAAGAATACTTGAAATGGTCCTACTAATTGATTTCCATTGCGGAATTTGCAAAATCTCGACAAAAAATTTTTTGACCAAAAAAATCGATAGGCTAACCCCTTACAGTTTTTTCAAAAATTCGAAAATCGGCCCTAAAAACCGTAATTCTCAATATTTCTGGATGAAATTCACAAAGAATACTTGAAATGGTCCTACTAATTGATTTCCATTGCGGAATTTGCAAAATCTCGACAAAAAATTTTTTGACCAAAAAAATCGATAGGCTAACCCCTTACAGTTTTTTCAAAAATTCGAAAATCGGCCCTAAAAACCGTAATTCTCAATATTTCTGGATGAAATTCACAAAGAATACTTGAAATGGTCCTACTAATTGATTTCCATTGCGGAATTTGCAAAATCTCGACAAAAAATTTTTTGACCAAAAAAATCGATAGGCTAACCCCTTACAGTTTTTTCAAAAATTCGAAAATCGGCCCTAAAAACCGTAATTCTCAATATTTCTGGATGAAATTCACAAAGAATACTTGAAATGGTCCTACTAATTGATTTCCATTGCGGAATTTGCAAAATCTCGACAAAAAATTTTTTGACCAAAAAAATCGATAGGCTAACCCCTTACAGTTTTTTCAAAAATTCGAAAATCGGCCCTAAAAACCGTAATTCTCAATATTTCTGGATGAAATTCACAAAGAATACTTGAAATGGTCCTACTAATTGATTTCCATTGCGGAATTTGCAAAATCTCGACAAAAAATTTTTTGACCAAAAAAATCGATAGGCTAACCCCTTACAGTTTTTTCAAAAATTCGAAAATCGGCCCTAAAAACCGTAATTCTCAATATTTCTGGATGAAATTCACAAAGAATACTTGAAATGGTCCTACTAATTGATTTCCATTGCGGAATTTGCAAAATCTCGACAAAAAATTTTTTGACCAAAAAAATCGATAGGCTAACCCCTTACAGTTTTTTCAAAAATTCGAAAATCGGCCCTAAAAACCGTAATTCTCAATATTTCTGGATGAAATTCACAAAGAATACTTGAAATGGTCCTACTAATTGATTTCCATTGCGGAATTTGCAAAATCTCGACAAAAAATTTTTTGACCAAAAAAATCGATAGGCTAACCCCTTACAGTTTTTTCAAAAATTCGAAAATCGGCCCTAAAAACCGTAATTCTCAATATTTCTGGATGAAATTCACAAAGAATACTTGAAATGGTCCTACTAATTGATTTCCATTGCGGAATTTGCAAAATCTCGACAAAAAATTTTTTGACCAAAAAAATCGATAGGCTAACCCCTTACAGTTTTTTCAAAAATTCGAAAATCGGCCCTAAAAACCGTAATTCTCAATATTTCTGGATGAAATTCACAAAGAATACTTGAAATGGTCCTACTAATTGATTTCCATTGCGGAATTTGCAAAATCTCGACAAAAAATTTTTTGACCAAAAAAATCGATAGGCTAACCCCTTACAGTTTTTTCAAAAATTCGAAAATCGGCCCTAAAAACCGTAATTCTCAATATTTCTGGATAAAATTCACAAAGAATACTTGAAATGGTCCTACTAATTGATTTCCATTGCGGAATTTGCAAAATCTCGACTTGAAAAAAATTTTTTGACCAAAAAAATCGATAGGCTAACCCCTTACAGTTTTTTCAAAAATTCGAAAATCGGCCCTAAAAACCGTAATTCTCAATATTTCTGGATGAAATTCACAAAGAATACTTGAAATGGTCCTACTAATTGATTTCCATTGCGGAATTTGCAAAATCTCGACAAAAAATTTTTTGACCAAAAAAATCGATAGGCTAACCCCTTACAGTTTTTTCAAAAATTCGAAAATCGGCCCTAAAAACCGTAATTCTCAATATTTCTGGATGAAATTCACAAAGAATACTTGAAATGGTCCTACTAATTGATTTCCATTGCGGAATTTGCAAAATCTCGACAAAAAATTTTTTGACCAAAAAAATCGATAGGCTAACCCCTTACAGTTTTTTCAAAAATTCGAAAATCGGCCCTAAAAACCGTAATTCTCAATATTTCTGGATAAAATTCACAAAGAATACTTGAAATGGTCCTACTAATTGATTTCCATTGCGGAATTTGCAAAATCTCGACAAAAAATTTTTTGACCAAAAAAATCGATAGGCTAACCCCTTACAGTTTTTTCAAAAATTCGAAAATCGGCCCTAAAAACCGTAATTCTCAATATTTCTGGATAAAATTCACAAAGAATACTTGAAATGGTCCTACTAATTGATTTCCATTGCGGAATTTGCAAAATCTCGACAAAAAATTTTTTGACCAAAAAAATCGATAGGCTAACCCCTTACAGTTTTTTCAAAAATTCGAAAATCGGCCCTAAAAACCGTAATTCTCAATATTTCTGGATGAAATTCACAAAGAATACTTGAAATGGTCCTACTAATTGATTTCCATTGCGGAATTTGCAAAATCTCGACAAAAAATTTTTTGACCAAAAAAATCGATAGGCTAACCCCTTACAGCTAACCCCTTACAGTTTTTTTCAAAAATTCGAAAATCGGCCCTAAAAACCGTAATTCTCAATATTTCTGGATGAAATTCACAAAGAATACTTGAAATGGTCCTACTAATTGATTTCCATTGCGGAATTTGCAAAATCTCGACAAAAAATTTTTTGACCAAAAAAATCGATAGGCTAACCCCTTACAGTTTTTTCAAAAATTCGAAAATCGGCCCTAAAAACCGTAATTCTCAATATTTCTGGATGAAATTCACAAAGAATACTTGAAATGGTCCTACTAATTGATTTCCATTGCGGAATTTGCAAAATCTCGACAAAAAATTTTTTGACCAAAAAAATCGATAGGCTAACCCCTTACAGTTTTTTCAAAAATTCGAAAATCGGCCCTAAAAACCGTAATTCTCAATATTTCTGGATGAAATTCACAAAGAATACTTGAAATGGTCCTACTAATTGATTTCCATTGCGGAATTTGCAAAATCTCGACAAAAAATTTTTTGACCAAAAAAATCGATAGGCTAACCCCTTACAGTTTTTTCAAAAATTCGAAAATCGGCCCTAAAAACCGTAATTCTCAATATTTCTGGATGAAATTCACAAAGAATACTTGAAATGGTCCTACTAATTGATTTCCATTGCGGAATTTGCAAAATCTCGACAAAAAATTCGCATAATTGATCTGTACTTCGTGCGGGAGCGGAATTCCAAGAGGGAAACCAAGCTGATCAATATGCTGCTCTTCATAAAGACAACTTGCTGGAAGTGTCTATTTGGCCGGGAAGCAGATAAGCTGGAGCATGCGAATGATGATGAGAGGACGTACTACATCATTGAGAAGGATCCGTTGGTGAATAAATTCATCAGCGTACCGAAGGACAAGGGTTCCCTGAACTGTGCTACCTTCACGGCGGGAATCATTGAGGCTGTTCTCACAAATTGTGGCTTTGTAAGTGTTTTGTTCTCTGATTGCTGGGATTTATTCTGATTTTATGGATTATTTTGTAGCCCTGCAAGGTGACGGCACATTGGCACAAGGGAACGACGTACATGGTTAAATTTGAGGATCATGTTATCGCTAGGGACAAGCAGCTTGAGGAAAAATAAAGTCTAACATTTATTCATCTCAAATTTGCTATTTTACAAGGGTCTGATTAGATGAATTTGAATTTGCGATCACGGTAGGATACCTGGCCAGTGCGATACAAATGCTCCCTTCCGGATCTCTCCTTTTTGAGCATGTAGGCATACGCGACAATTGGGAAGAGAACCACGAAGAATCCCTTGCGTGCTGTCTTGAAATTGGGCTTGAAGTGATCGTACTGGGTGACTCTAGCTGCCTGGAATCTCTGGAGACCCTGGTCAAACTGGAAAACAGAGGCAAGAGATGACATAACATTCAGCTTTGAGGTTAGGTTCAGGGAAACCCTCGCAAAACTTACCACAGTGCCTCCTCCTTGGACTCTATGTGGGTTGGTCAGCTGCTTGATGAACTCCTCTCGCATCGTCATGCGAAATTTCTGCCGATCCAGCAGCCTTTCCCTTGTTTTTGCATCAATATCGCACTGCTCAGCCATTTTTCCCAACAAAAATTAACCTTCCGAAATTCCGGAAACTGTCAAACAGCTGAGAGTCGTGTGAGAGCCTCCACCTAGAGAACCTTCGGCTAACTTCATGTTATTTTGGGAATCGACGGCTACGTTTATACTCCATTTCTTAATCCAAGGCGTTCGACGCGTTTATATTGGTTTATATTGCAATCCAAAAATCTAAAAATCTACCACAAAAATAAAAATTATTAAATAAAATCTGTATAATTTTTTCATTCCTCATTTATTTACATGATAATACTTGTCATTGTATTTACAGTAACAATGTTTTTCTTACAGCAATTTATTGTTTTTTTTTTAATTCTGTTTTTTTTCTCCTTTTCTGAGGTGCTTATCTCCGCCCCTAATGGAATAATTCGCGAAATAAGTGTTTCTTTTTTTTATTTAAGTTTGCTTACAAAAATTATCATGCTCTCTAAATATTATATGGCAATTTTTTTTTATAATCCATTTTACATATCCTATCCATTACATTCACATTATTTTTCTCTTGTTTTTTCCTTCTCTACTTTCACACACAAAAATTAATCGTGTTTTCGTGTTTGTTATCTTTCACTTCAACAGTAGAAAATAAACTAAAACTAGTCACTCTTCTAAACATTTTTTTGTTTAATTATCATATTTTCTTTTTCATGTGCGAATAAATCATGTAAAATTCGATTACATTCGATTACAATATTATGGGCATTTATTACAATTAGCATTTAAAAATTATTGTGTAAAAAATAAAAATATCACCATTATTGCAAGAGTGATTTTACTTAAGAGTTCGCATAAGTTTTCCATCTCAAAAGAATGGATAAATATTGAGTATTGCAGAGGCTGGATAAAATAAATTTCATGTACTTTGAGCAAAAGACTTTCTGCGAAATTCCAAGACCTTTCCAATGATCCTAAATTTTCTTTAATCGATGGAGAAAAACACTCTCCAGAGTCAATTTAATGTTTGACTTTGAAAAACTTGATGGTCGATTATTTTAAGGTTATGCAGGTTTCAAACCTAGTTTAGTCAATGATTTATCATTTGAAACTTATTTTCTGACAAGATTTTCGGAAAGCTTTTGCCTTAGGATTGAATATGAGTGACAAACGATCCATTCAACTTCGAAAAAACCACTAAAATTGGTTTTATTTAGGATTTTGAGACCTTCGAAAAGTGCGCTATACCAAACCTCCAGTACGAAATCTGTGTTATTGTATCTGGACGACAAGACAAAAAGAAGTTCTGTCGGGAAGTTTTATCACAAATGTCTTTAGAAATATATCGAATGCTATTCGAAAGAGAAAATGTGTCTTAGATAAAACAATTGTTCTTTAATATTTAATTCATTTCTTTGAAATAAATATAAAAAATAAGCAGAACGCGCACTCGCAGAGCTAGTTTATGTTGTTTTTTGTACAACAGTTCTATTTGTGATTGAACTAAAATTTCCAAAATATCACTAAACGTTAGCTTATTAATGCTTTGTTTAGCCAAGATAACTTGAATTTGTCATATGGCATTGCCAAAGTGTTACAGAATGCCCCTCCTGTTTATTCAAACTGACATAAATTGACACAATCAATCTGAATGCAGATGAACTTAATTTTCGAAAGTATTCGAACGCAATCTGTAGTGGTTATGTGTCTTAGCTGAAATTAATTTTTTTTCTAAAATACTTTTAAAAAATCGTGATTTTCGTCCTATAATTGCTCGCCAAAGAGAATCAGTTTATTTGCAATTTAAATGGATTTTCAAAAGTATTCGATAGGAAATAAGGGAAGATCAAGAGTGTCTTAGATAACATTTGTTTTTCTTTTGAAAATAAATTTGATAAACTAATTTTATTTTCTTTCTCAGAGAATTGTTTTCAAGGGATAAACTGTTTATTATGGCGCTGGCACACACCTTTTAAATTAGGAAAATTTTATGAAATCGAAATTCACATCTTTTCCTTGTGAAATTGTGTGGATAACTCCATCCTATTCTTCCGCAAAAATTGAGATAGAGATACGCAAAACGTTTAATTTTGATTTAATGAAATTTTCCTGATCTAAAAGTTGTGCAAGAGCCATTAGGGTGTTTTTCTTAGCAAAAATTAGTCGAATTTCAGTTGAACTCGATGTTCGAAAGATTTCTAACGCTGTTTCTAACAATTGTGTATCTTGGCTATTTTTTTTTTGTTTTGAAAAATACTTAAAAATTTTAAGTTTTTCGTCTGAGAACTGTTTTTTGACGAGTAAAACCGTTTATTAGAATTTATAGGTGTTAGGAAAATCAATTTATTTGCATTTGAGCTTTATTTTCAAAAACTTTCGATAGGCATGAATTTTCCATCGAATTTCGACTGGATTGTCTTAAGGATTTTAGTAATTCTTATTCTTACTAATTTCGTTTCCTTTGAAATGATATATTTAGCAAGAATCAGTTCAATTGCAGTTAAACTAAATTTTCGAAACCTCCAAAATACTTTCCGAAAAATGCCTTGTGTGCCTTAGCTAAGATTTTTTTTACTTGCCAAAACATCGTGTTTCCCGGCTAAAGTTAGAAAACTGTTTTCGAAAACAATTCGAGTGTGTCTTGGGTAAATTCTTAGATATTATATATTTGTGTCTCGGTTAATTACCAAAGTTCGTGTCATTTTTTATCCATCCCCTGCAAAAGACTCTTTCACCTAACACAATAGCATACGATACAGTTTCCTTCTCCCACTTTTACGTTCTACTTCGAAATATTTTTCAGGATATGATTCCGGATACATAAGTGTAGCATATACATTTTTTACCTTAAAAAAATTAAGTATAATTACTAAATATATATATATTGTGAAATCTGATGAAGAATGCTCAATGGTATTGATTAAAATACTAAATATTTCTCATCATACATTCACCGTTTTTTTTTTCTCAGTCTTTAAAGTATTTAATTATGCGACAAAATTAAAAACAAAAATAAAATATCTATAGATATTTTATATTACTTAAATTGAACCCAGTTGAATGAAATACTGCATTGGATATGTTATTCAATTCTGCACATTGATGGAACGACAACAACAACAAAAAATGGTTAAATGGTAAGCACTTCAGTGATGAAGCATGAAAAATTAATATGAGTATGAGTGCATCAGGTATATTGTTTTCCATTGCTCTCTTCAAAATTACCTCGATGAAAATTCAACGGGGCAGCGACATGAGATAAATTTTAGATTGTCCCACAAAATCGAAGTGAAAATGTTCGGGGAAATTTAAACAGTATTGGTTGTTTTTTTTTTTAAATACGATTTCACTTCATTCGATTTTTAAGTTTTTTTTTAAAGTTTGTCGTTTTTTGCAAAATTTTTCACTCTCAAAATCGCAAATAAAAATATATTCTGCAGAGTATTCTTTTTTGTTAAATAAAATTTTCACACGATTATCGTTACAATTATTAACTTGATATGATTCATCAGAGGCTATCAATTTTTTTTTGCTTAAGTTAATATCATTTCCCAACCCTTTCGATATTATCATGCAGTTTAGCGTTTACGAAAAAAGATAAGCATTTAGCATAGAGGTTTGTTTTCTTAAAACTTTGTTTTCTCTCTCTTTCACTTAGATTTATTTATTTATTTTTTTCATTAATCAAAGTTGATTTCGTAAGGTTAATTGGCAGAATCTCATTGGATTAATGCACAGTTAGTATGCTTTATAAGTAGTTTCCTTTTAAAGTACCCTTTCATGTTAAAACATCTAATTCTTCAAGGGAAAAAGAATTTTCTCCCAAATGGAGCACAAATTAAATTATTTTTGTTTTTTTTTAGCAATTGTCCAGCAATTTTTTTCTTTCATTCTTTCCCCTTCCCCATTCACTCTTTTCTAACCTATATTACTATATATTTTTTTTCCTATCGAAAAAATATTCTGTAAAAACATTTCAACGATATTTAAATGCATTCTTTTCATCTGCAGATTGTTTTTGTTTTTTTTTCAGAATTACGTTGCTCAGCGACACTTTTTTTTAAACTTTTAATTTCCGTGAGGCACGATGGGCATTTTAAATTTTTACTAATTTTTACTCTTTGCCTTTTGCCTCTTCTGGCATTTATTTTATTTGTTTTTTTTGGCTGTTTTAGTTGTTTTTTCCAAGATTCCTGGAAATTATTGTGGTACGTGCCATGACTAAAAAAGACTATGGAAGTGTGTCTCGACTAAAGCTGGAAAATAACTTTCCGAAATATTCCATTTCGAAAATAACCTGAATCCTTTTTAGAGAGGGAGAAATTGCAGAACAGCTGCAATTAAAAACTGCAATTAACAGCTGCAATTCACGGGTAGTTTTTCTTTAATAGGGGGAATTGGGGAAGCTTTGAAATTAGGCTTTTTCTCTTATTTTAAAATAGAATTGAGCCTTATCACGCCTTATACAAAGCACTTGCGAAGCTAAATTGCATCATGATAGGGCTCAATTCCATTTAAAAATTGAAGAAAAAAAACCGAATTTTAAAGCTGCCCCACTTCGCCCTACATTTATTTAGTATCTGTCAAAAAATGGTAGAATAACCTTTAATGGTATTTCTTTTAAAGAAAAAAAGGGTTTTAAGGTTTAGTTCAGGTTCATTCAAGAAATATTTCCTTCAATTCTGAAAACCGAAATAAAATTAATTAAAATTTTAAATTAAATCAAATTATTAAAATGTCTCAATGGGCCAACATCTCTAGATAGTATTAACCCTCATTTTAAAAATTCTCTTGAGACAGAATTGGACAGAATTATTCAAAAATCCATGATTTCATCATTTTTATTTATTTATTTTTGATTTCTAACCTCAAAAATATAATGCAACCTGTAGAGGAATTCTGTAACAGTGACAAAGTCATATGACAAATTCAAACATTTTTATTGGATAATTTTAGGTAAATTATTCGAAAATACTATTCAAAATCAATGACTGAGAGCGTCAGAGCGCTCTTAATAGCCATTTGATGTTCAACGGCCTTTTTAATGTTTTCCTATTCCCAATTTGAACTGCGAAAAATTGTCATATGACATTATCATGTTGTTAGAAAATTCCCCTACTGATCATTCAAGGTATTATCGTTAAATTCCGAATTGTATTAAGCTTGGAAATTCACGGAAACCAGATAAGTTTTATTGTTGAGGTTAGGTCAAATATAACCTAAAAAAATTTGAATAATTTAATTTCTTATTTTTGCATTATTCATATAAAAAACATTAAGTGTATTATCTAAAATATTTCAACCGTATCGCGTTTCTTGATTAGTTAGAATGCAAGAGATTTCAAATTAGATTGATAGGGGAAATTTTCTTTAGAAAATCTTTTTAAAAAATGCTATAGTGTGTAAAGACAAAAATCGATGTTTTTAATCATCAATAATAATACAAAGATTTACGAATTAAAATGATAAAAATATGCGAAGTATTTCTTAACAATATAGAGAACGGATAATTCCTGGATGGTTTATGATAAAAAGACCTTTCTCAGTTTGGATATTTCTTTACGATAATTCTTATAGAAATCTTCTACATTAAGATGGAATCGGATGGAATTCTATATTAAACCGAAATGAAATTTAAAATTTTGACATTTGGAATAATCCGTGTTTGTGTCTTGAATATTATGATCCCAATATGTTTGACATATTCTTCCCATTCACAGCTGGAGTTTGATTATCGAATTAATCTCTCGGAAAAAAGAAAAATGGAAGTCTATTTGCACAAAAAGTCGTTCATGTTCGAAGAAATTCGGATTTTCGAACCAAATTTTTGTGCAAAAAGTACGGAGAATTTGTGAAATATTACTGTCAAGCTGTTGAAAATATTTTTAGTTATTAAGAGGGGAATTATAATGTAATGTAAATGATCTTTGCTGCTTCGATTTTCCCCACAACAGAGCAAAAACAGATACATTTTGACACCTGAGATACTTCGAAATTCGAACAGAAAATACTTCAGTAGCCATGTGGGCGAAACTAGAAGTAAAAATATTTTTTCTTTGGCTTTCGAAAATGTTTTTCGAATTTTTTAAACTCCATCTGTGAATGAAGCAGTTTTACAATTGATATTTTACGGTTTCAGAATGTCAAAATCTTTAAATTTTCTGGATTTTTATCATTTTTAAATCAAAAGAAAAATTTAAATTTTTGAAGGTTCATGCTTTTAAAAATATTTTAAGCAATAAAATGTGTCTTAAACTCAAATGGCGGTTTACTTTAAACTCAGAATTCTAAACTCTCCAATTTGGATTTAAAACTGTGACAAGGTTGACATCTACACGCACGCTATCTATACGTCACGTCAAACAAAGAAAAAACGTTCTCGAGGCCTCTATAAAGCCACAATTTGGATTATTTTTATTTTAAATAAACCACAATCGAAATTAATAGATTATTCATGTAACACTTCGTTACCGATCCATCCATTTTAGGAAATTTTCATAGAAAATTCTACTGTTACCTAGGATTTAAGCATTTATATTTTAATAAAATAATTCTGCAATAATTTTTAGTTATGAGTATTATTATTACGTTGCATACAGTAGAGTCTCGCTATAGTCCATATTTGGTTTCAAATTTGACACTTGGGTCGCACTATAGTCCATGTAATTTTTTAAAATTATCAACGATTTTTAGTATTAAAATTGTTCGACGGCTTCCACTTTCTTTGCGATTGTGGTACTTGTCCTTGCTCTCTTCATTGTGGATCACAATTATCACAACTACTTAATAAAGTTTGCCAAAAATATTAAAATAATTATGCATGTCGCATACTAAAAAACATAACCTAACTTAAAATCAGTGTTTTGAAATCAACGGTCGATAAATTGTGGACTATAGAGCGATGGCCTATAGCGAGACTCTACTGTATAAACTTTAATCATGGACACTCACCTTTAGCTCGTACAAAACCCTTTCTGCATTTTTCTAAACATTTTTCTAAACACTTGTTTTTTTGCATTTCAGGCAGAAAAGGAAGCTTTTTTTTAGCTTACCCCGGTGAATTGCAGCTAAATACAACAAAAAAAAAACAAATAAAATAAATATACAAATATTTTCTAAGTTAACGTAGACCTCGGAAATTGCCAGAAGAGGAAAGCAAAATTGCCCATCCCTTCTCAGTCAGACATTTTTTGAATATGGTGTCAGTCATCACAAAATCTGGCACAAGTGGGCACAAAAAACACTCGTCTTACTTACGACACTCTCCTCCCTCCCCCTCAATTGGCATAGTGGTCAAATGACCCAAGATACTCAAGAGCAGCACGATAGCAGAACTGATACTGATCCTCAGTCTGCACCATGGCCGGTCGCTGAGATCGCAAAATTCGCACAGTCTGGAAGACATCCAGCACACCTTCGTACTGCATTCGCTCCAGCACAATGCTGAGCGTTATGAAGACACCCGTTCGACCAACTCCAGCACTGCAGTGCACAGTTATTGGGCCATCTTGGCCAAATTGCTCCTTCGTCTTGTGCACCTGCCCAATAAAATCGATAAAACCTTCACCTGATTTGGGTACTCCCTGCTCTGGCCAATCGATAAACTGGAACTGACGCACTGTCCTCGATGAGCCATCCCTGGCGTCCGTCACTTTGAACTCACGCAGCTTGTACTGCGGCATATTGTACTCCGCAATCGGATCCACCACGTAGCACTGATACCGCACAGAACGCTCATGTGGCCAGTATTGGTAGCATTTTTCCTAATTTTATTTCATTTTTTTTTGTGAAAAAAAGAAAAGAAAATACGTACATTGTATTTTCCGAAAAAGTAATTTCCGTAAAAGTAATTTTAGGCCACGCCCCTTCAGATATAATAGATAAAATTAATATTGCACTTTTAGTTATTAAATGAGGATAGTAAAAATGCATCTCAAGCAAAAAATTGAAGTTAATCCATTCGTACGCGGGACTTAGTTTTGTTTATCGACAAATAAGCCACGCCCCCTGAAGAAGGCTTAACAGTAAAAAAATAGTCAAGTACCCACTTTGGAAATTTTGTATTTGTGATTGCATGTTAATTCGAACGTTTTAGATACCTAATCTACGTTTTAGTTCAAGGAGGATCAGCTAGGGTCAGTAAGGGCCTATCGAAATTTCCAAAATTTCTCCTAGGCCTTCCCGGAAATGTCTTTTTGGTGTTTTTAATAAGCTCTCAGCTTACGAAATACTCCCTCTGTTCCGAAAAAAGTCGAATATTTTTCATACAAAATGTACTAGCAAACGTACGACTTTGTTTTTCGGAACGAAGGGAGTAATATTAGGTGAGATTCTTAACAAAATATTTTGACTTTTTATCGATCAAATTTGACTTTTCTCCGACCGAATTTGATTTTTTACTGACCAAATTTTTATTTTATACTGACCAAATTTTATTTTTTACTAACCAAATTCTATTTATTACTGACCAAATTTTATTTTTTATGACTCCAGCACGCCTTTTACATCAGGAAAATTTCATGAAGTCGAAATTCGAATTCCTTTCTTTCTCACATGCTTTAAATATGTCTATCTCATTCTCTTGTACTCTTCTTCTTCTTTTAAACATCACTCCAAATTCAATTTAGCTCAATAGAATTTGGTATGCGAAAGAACGAGATAGTCATATGCAAAACACGTGAGAAAGAAATGGATTCGAATTTCGGCTTCATGAAATTTTCCTGATCTAAAAGGCGTGCTGGAGTCATAATGGCGCTGGCACACCTTTTAGATCGGTAAAATTTCATGGAATCAAACTTCACATTCCTTTCTTTCTCACACGCTTTGCATATGTTTATCCAATTCTTTCATACTCCAAATTTGATTGAGCTAAATTGAATTTAAAGTGATGTTTAAAAGAAGAAGAAGAGTCTGAAAGAATGAGACAGACATATTCAAAACGTATGAGACAGAAAGGAATTCGAATTTAGACTTCATGAAATTTTCCTGGTCTAAAAGGTGTGCCGGAGTCATAAAAAATAAAATTTGGTCAGTAATAAATAAAATTTGGTTAGTAATAAATAAAATTTGGTCAGTATAAAATAAAAATTTGTTCAGTAAAAAATCAAATTCGGTCGGAGAAAAGTCAAATTTGTTCGATAAAAAGTCAAATTTGATCGATAAAAAGTCAAACTTGGTCAGTGATTTTTTTTAAACCAGTAAAATGTGAAATTTAATCAGTGGATAATTAAATATGATCAGTGAATAATAATTTAGTCAATAAAAAACTAAAAGGAAACCAATAAAAGTTAAAACTTTGCATATCCGGATAAAAGTATTGCACAATTCGTATTGCGGAAACTTCGTATTTTAGTACAGTTCGTATTTTACCATTTCGTATTTCAGATTTCGTCTTTCCTAATTTTTTTTATAAAAATAAAACAGGTGCAACTGATAACTTTCCAAAGCACAGAAAATTTTCCTTTGCCTCAACAGGCGGTACAGATAACTTCCCGAAATACAGAAAATTTGATATTTTACTGATCAGGTTCTTTATTTTTTACCGATCAAATTTCATTTTTTATTGATCAATTTTGATTTTTCACTGACCAAATTTAACTTTTTACCGACAAAGTTTGACTTTTCTCCGACCGAATCTGATTTTTTACTGACCAAATTTTATTTTATACTGACCAAATTTAACTTTTTACCAACCAAGTTTGACTTTTCTCCGACCGAATTTGACTTTTTACTGATCAAATTTTATTTTATACTAACCAAATTTTACTTTTTTACTGACCAAATTTGATTTTTTACTGACCAAATTTAACTTTTTACTGACCAAATTCGACTTTTCTCTCACCGAATCTGATTTTTCACTGACCAAATTTAATTTTTTACTGACCAATTTTAACTTTTACTGACCAAATTTGACTTTTCTCCGACCGAATCTGATTTTTTACTGACCAAATTTTATTTTATACTAACCAAATTTTACTTTTTTACTGACCAAATTTGATTTTTTGCTGACCAAATTTAACTTTTTACTACTGACCAAATTTGACTTTTCTCCGACCGAATCTGATTTTTCACTGACCAAATTTTATTTTATACTGACCAAATTTAACTTTTTTACTGACCAAATTTAACTTTTTACTACTGACCAAATTTGACTTTTCTCCGACCGAATCTGATTTTTTACTGACCAAATTTAATTTTTTACTGACCAAATTTAACTTTTTACCGACCAACGCAACGTTAACTTCTTTCCGACCAAATTTGATTTTTTACTGACTAAATTTTATTTTTTTTTACTGACCATATTTGATTTTTTATTGACCAAAACATACGCTGATAAAATTTGGTTATTTACTGACCACATTTGGCTTTTTACTGACCACATTTGATTTTTTACTGACCAAATTTTATTTTTTACTGACCAAAAAGTCGCTGCCAAATTTTAATAACCCTTCTGGAATCTAATTTTGTCTTTGTAAAAAAAAGAATTAAAATATCTCTAGGAGGTGCAAAATTAAATAAAGTCAAATTGCAAATAAGAATTCAGACAATTAAACAAAAAATCCACAGAACAATCTTTCTATTTATAAAATTCTCTTTTAAATACGGAAGGGAAACTTTTCTTCTGCAAAAAAAATCATCTGTTTGCGCTTCAATAAATAAATAATTTAGCATCCCTCAGTGTTTCTTTTTTTTTGGTACAAGAAGCTGAAAGAATGATAAGAAAAGAAAAAAACTGAAGCATAAAAAAATCTGACTTACCCTTCCCATTTCTTTGAGTTTGGTCAGCATCACCACAATGGTCGAATTGTGCTCCCACAGCATGCGCCAAAAGTCCTCGGCGGTGTCCTGAAGAGGTCCCTGGGCAGCAATATAGGCATTCCTGTAGCGATACCTGAAGTGACACAGCGACAGGCAATCAATCAACAAAGAGTCAAAACAGACATTTTCTCCCAAGCTGCACTCACCCATCAATGAAGCTAGCATTGATATAGTCACTGCCCTCGATGCCACGAATTGGACTGATGCACACGCGACTGGATTCGTACGGAAGGATGTGCACAAGGCGATTCTTGTGTTTGTTGCACTGCAAATTGGCCGTCACGAAACGCGAGCTGTCTGCTTTGATATTCGACAATTTCTTAAATTCCACCTCCATTCCCGTGATATTCTCTCCAGGTTCTGTCTGCATGAGCTTCTGGATGTGATTGTGCAGATTCCGGGCAGCCACTTCTGTGTTCCCACAGATGATGGCCTCGAGGATGGCATCATGGATGAAGATGTACTGATCCTCTGTCTGAACCATGTAATTTCGTTGTGCCCTCAGACAAGTCACATGCCCATAGATATCGATTGTCTTCTCATGCTTCATCCTCTCCAGCATCGAGTCAATGACAATGAAGCATCCCGTCCGGCCAACACCAGCCGAACAGTGCACAATCACTGGACCCGAATCCGGCGGAGTGAGAGCACGACAGCGACGCAGAAATTGCAGAAATGGTGCCGGATGGTCAGGAACTCCATGATCTGGCCATGCTGTGAACTGCAGCTGCTTAATCTCTCGCCTCTCGCCACTGCCCTGCTTGCACACCTGGAAAGTGCGGATGCTGTACGTGGCCAGTTCCTGAGTTTCCGAGATGGTCACTGTGAGCTGCCCGTAAGTCTCACTGCCCCGAGATGGCCAGTACTGGTCACACTTGATCCTCGCACGCTCCTCCAGGCGAGTCATCATGACAATGGTGGAAGTGCGCAATTCCCAGCACATTCTCCAGAAATCAGCACAAGTATCCTGCGGAAAATTATGCGTCAGCCTAGTGCGCAACAGGCCTTTTTGTTTCAACAATTTGATCCTTTCAGAGAGATTTACACTTAACCGTATACTTCGGGTGAGAAAATCAATAAGAACCAACTCAATAGAACAGTCTGCCAAGAGTCACACTCCAGGCGCTAAATTGGCAAGAATGCATTTAAGGTCAACTGGGGTAACTCTCTTGAGAGACTTCTTTAACGGGGCCTGAATTACAAGGTCAAAAGAGATCTATAATTTCTTTATTGCTTAATCAGGCTAAATCAGACATCCCCCTTAAGCGGCTAGCCTGATATAAAGCTAGCCTGGCTTACTAATTCAGGATTCTCCATTAAGGGGCTAGCCTGAAATAGGTTTAGCCTGGCTTCCTCATTAAGGGGCTAACCTGGCTTCCTAAGACAGGCTTCCCCATAAAGACACCAGTCTGAAAAAAGACTAGCCTGGCTTCCTAATTCAGGCTTTCCCATTAAGGGGCTAGCCTGAAAAAAGACTATCCTGGCTTCCTAATTCAGGCTTTCGCATTAAGAGGCCAGTCTGAAAAAAGACTAGCCTGGCTTACTAATTCAGGCTTCTCCATTAAGGGGCTAGCCTGAAATAGGTTTATCTTGGCTTCCTAATTCAGGCTTCTCCATTAAGAGGCCAGTCTGAAAAAAGACTAGCGTGGCTTCCTAATTCAGGCTTTCCCATTGAGGGGTTAGCCCGAAATAGGGTTAGCCTGGCTTCCCAATTCAGGCTTCTCCATTAAGGGGCTAGCCTGAAATGGGGCTAGCCTGGCTTCCTAATTCAGGCTTCTCCATTAACGGACTAGCCTGAAATAACGCTAACCTGGCTTCCTAACACAGGCTTTCCCATTAAGGGGTCAGCCTGAAATAGGTATAGCCTGGCTTCCTAATTCAGGCTTTCCCATTAAGGAGCTAGCTTGAAATAAGACTAGCCTGGCTTCCTAATTCAGACTTTCCCATTAAGGGGCTAGCCTGGCTTCCTAATTCAGACTTTCCCATTAAGGGGCTAGCCTGGCTTCCTAATTCAGACTTTCCCATTAAGGGGCTAGCCTGGCTTCCTAATTCAGACTTTCCCATTAAGGGGCTAGCCTGGCTTCCTAATTCAGACTTCCCCATTAAGCGGCTAGCCTGAAATGGGGTTAGCCTGGCCACCTAATTCAGGCTTCCTCACTAAGGGGATAGCCTGGCTTCCTAATTCAGGCTTCCCCACCCCATTAAGAGGCCAGTCTGAAAAGATGTCAGCCTGGCTTCTTAATTCAGGCTTTCCCATTAAGGTGTTAGCCAGAAATAACGTTAACCTGGCTTGCTAATTCAGGCTTCTCCATTAAGAGGCCAGTCTGTAAAGAGACTAAACTGGCTTCCTAAATCAAACTTCCTCATTAAGGGGTTAGCCTGAAATAAGGCTATCCTGTGGCTTCTTAATTCAGGCTTTCCCATTAAGGGGTTAGCCTGAAATAGGGTTAGGCTGGCTTGCTAATTCAGGCTTCCCCATTAAGAGGTCAGTCTGAAAAAAGGCTAGCCTGGCTTCCTAATTCAGGCTTACCCATTAAGGGGCTAGCCTGAAATAGGTTTAGCCTGGCTTCCTAATTGAGGCTTCCTCCTTAAGGGGCTAGCCTGGCTTCCTAATTCAGGTTTCCCTTTAAGGTGCTAGTCTAGTATTTCCTAAATGAGCAGCAAAATTGTATATTTCTTTGCTTTGATTTTTTGGGCAGAATCACATTGACAGTAAAATGCTCAGCGTATTTCTTTAATTTACGCATTTTCATTGAAATTCTTACGCAAATTCTTGATTACGGTATTACCTTATCTCATACTCGGTGGCTCTAGGTGAAAATAAAAAATAAAAGAAAATTGAAGAAATAAAACGAAATAAGATAAACGGCGAGCAAAAACAAAAACTGTATGATTAATTTCTCTTACAACTTTTTTTGCTCACTGTTTATCGAATTTTCGTTTTATTTCCTCAATTTTCTTATATTATTTTCACCTAGTGCCACCGAGTATGAGATAAGGTAATACGGTAATCAAGAATTTGCGTTAGAATTGCAATGAAAATGCGTAAATTAACGAAATATGGTGAGGCTACGGCGAGCATTTTATTGTCAATGTGATTCTGCCCTTATAACAAATTGAAGACTGCTAACTGGAATTCTGCTAACATACGAAATATTTCGGTATTCGAACACGAAATCACATTCCCTTGCGAAAATGTCAAAAATTTAAATATTCATCTGTGCTATCATTGAATCTTCGAAAGTATCTTGATGAAAAGATAAATATTTACCTATTCTATACAAAATGTGGTGTTGATGTTCGAAGAACTCAAAATTAATTTCGAATTTTCTATCTAAATCTAAATCCGAAAATTAAAGTGCTCATAGCCAAAGTATGTTTCTCTAAAAGTGTCTTGGCTAAAAGGGGGTCATTTCTCCATTGATACAAAATGTCGTTGATGTTCGAATAATTCAAACTCAATTTCGAATTTTCAAACTAAGTTTTCGCATAAGCAGATTCCCAGCAACGATAGAGTTCCCTGTTCGACATGCCGCGACGGTAGCGGCCTCTCAAATGTTCAGAAAGTGGAGGCCACCAAGGAGAACTATTGCATTAACCGCGTTGGTTTTTTTCCACGCCACCGCCGTAAGGATTTACATTAAAGCGAACCCTGTTCCGAACACCTTTGTTGAACAGTGTTCAAACAGGGAGTTTTCGATATTGGGTTTATGAAATACGAAAGTAAGAAAATAATTAAAAGTTACTCTGTGATTTTAAGGAGAATTATTATAGGGCAGAAAATAGGAATATTATGAGGTTCCCCAACAAACAAAATAGCTGTAGCTGCCTTGACGAACCAGGATTTGACAAGTAATTTTAATACTTATAAAAGGCTGATTAAAAGAATTTTCTGGTGAAATTCCTGTAGAAGATCTTAATCTCCGTAAGGATGCGTTACATGGAGAATTTTACAAAATACAAAATTTCTTAAATTCGACTTTCGAAGACGATTTTCGAATGCCTTTTTCCTTGGGTGAAATCCTGGCTGTGAGCTTTTGAAATCTGAATTTTAAAACCACTTTTCAAATGCCTTTTCCTTTGAAAAAGCGACATCTATGATTAGATCGATTCTTTCCTGTTGACAATTTTTCGAAAACAAAAACATAAAGAACTCTGGAGACCATATTTTTCACTCGTTTGCGATAAATTTGGATTCATTTGAAAGGCCTTCGAATTTAGAATCTGCAGGGTTCAGATTTGTTCTGAAAATTTCAAAAGACTCCGAATTTTTGCCAAAAAAAATCGGTTGACAAAAATTCGGAGTCTTTTGATTTGAAAAGAACAAGTTCTCTGGCGAACACCGGAAGAGCTGAAATTGCATACACTTCCGCCAGATATATAATCCTTTTGAAGGTATAGTCCAGTTTGAAAATGTTCTTCGGTACCTAAGAAAAAAACTTTTTAGAACTCACCTGAAGAGGTCCCTGAGTAGCAACGTAAGCATTGTGTTTCCTGTATCCATCGCAGTAATTGGCATTGATGTAGTCCGATCCCTGACTATCCATCGTCTGCAGAATGACTCGACTGTGATCGTATGCCGTGACATTGGCATAGCGATTCTTTGACTTATTCACTTCCAAATTGGAATGATCCCATGTGAATTGCTGACCAGGTTCGATACTCTCGTACTCCTGGGAAAATTTGAGATTGTCTGATGCTTTGAGGCGTTCGATGTGATTGGCAAATTCCGTGATGGGAATCGGTGGATGACTGATCATTCCGGGAGTTTGGAAGTTCAATCTTCTCATGTCAACTGGATCCGATGGAGCTGGTCCAGCACCCAAATCCGCTGCCATCAGAGGACGTGTAACAGCAGCTTGATCGGGTGTCTTGCAGGATTGCCTGCGACGCTTCACGAAGTAGATGACGACAAAGATGAAGCAGATGAGAAGAGCAGCAATAATTGGTCCAACCACCCAAAACATTCCGGGTTCATTGGAATTTTTATTGACTGACACCTCAGGATCAAAGGGAATATTGGGCAGAGGTCGATTTGGTGGTTCTCCTGGTGGTGCTTCTCGCATGTCCAAGGCCAGAAATTCAGAAAATGGACTGGACGTGTAGAGATGCTTCTGAGGCGTATCGACAACAGCCCTCACGAAAATCCGATATCTCTTGCCGCGCTCCAATTTCTTATTCGTGAAATTGTGATAAATCTCACCGGAACCCAGGTGAAAGGTGTATGGAATGTTTCTCTGGGGGAATTTTGCTGCAATATAGGGTGCATTGGTACGTTCAATACGACGTCCCGGCAGCATGTCCTCCGTGAGAAATTGATCTGGATTCTTGTGCAAATTTGACTTATCTTCCGGCACCACAATCAGATAGTAATGGGATATTGGACCATATTCCTCCGAAGCCTGTGGGAGAATCACCTGTATCTCCTCACCTGAAAAATCAGTGAAAGAGAAAAAAAACCGGGACTCTTTTTATTCCCTCGAGTTCATTATCGACATTTTCATGAATAAATTTCACATCTTTTTTTTTCCTTTTGCTTCCAATGGAATTACACATTTGGAGATTTTTTGTACCAAACGTGGACAAAATATGTTCAATAATAGACAATTTTAGAAGACAAAATAAGCTTAAGGGTAGCTGAGATGGCTGGAATTTTTCATGGCAACTCTGAAATGCTTGCAAAATTCATTGTAAATTGAATTTTGGGGATAAAAAAATTAAATAAAGAATTATTTCATGAATTGAGGTTATGTAATCTCAAAAAAGTTTTTCCTCAGCATCTGTTTTTTTTTTTTATTTTTGAAATTTCACAAAATGCAGCTCATTCAAGTTGCATTAGACTGCTCCATTGATAAGGGAAAAATGAGTTTTCCATTTTTACTGTAACCTGAAATTGCTAGGTTAAACCAAACATAACCTAACATTTTACCAGAATGTTCTCACCAAACGGAAAAACTGGGCGTGTTGGGTCTTACAGTAGAGTCCCGCTATAGGCCATCGCTCTATAGTCCACAATTTATCGACCGTTGATTTCAAAACACTAATTTTAAGTGAGGTTATGTTTTTTAGTAGGCAACATGAAATGTTGTCATAATTATTTTAATATTTTTGGCAAACTTTATTGAGTAAGTTGTGATAATTGTGATCCATAATGAAGAGAGCGAGGACAAGTACCACAATCGCTAAGAAAGTCGAAGCCCTCGAAAAATCTCAATACTAAAAGTCGTTGATAATTTAAAAAAAAATAACATGAACTATACAGAGGTGTGCAAGAAACCGTTGAAACCGAATTAACGTCAAAATAAGTTTGTTATAGTAGCGTTTTGACCATTGACGTACATGTTTCATTTGACGTTAATTCGGTTTCAACGGTTTCTTGCACACCTCTGAACTATAGTGTGATCCAAGTGTCAAATCTGGAACCAAATATGGACTATAGCGAGACTCTACTGTATTTTCTTATTTAACTACAGTAGAACCCCGCTATAGGCCACATTTGGTTCCAGATTTGACATTTGAGTCGCACTATAGTTCATGTCATTTTTTAAAATTATCAACGACTTTTATTATTGAAATTGCTCGACGACTTCCACTTTCTTTGCGATTGTGGTACTTGTCCTCACTCTCTTCATTATGGATCACAATTGAGGGGCTCAGAATGAAAAATGAACATCAAAAGTGCTAGAAAGAGAATTGGATGGAAATTTTGTCAGCGAGAAAATTGAACATTTTTGTGTGTGTTAGTGAGTCTGTACATTCCCTTCTCTACCGTTGAGCTATACGATTAGTTGCCTCGTTAAGGCGATCCAGCACGATCAAAGGGGTAGAAAAAAACACACCGTGGGGAAATACTTGTGCTTTGCACCCTTCGCACTATGAAAGAGTGAAAAGGATGGGGACAGATCGTCAGTTAAATCAGCATTTGTCGTAACTTCCTTTTGACAACTTTTCAGGATACGAAATTTTCAGTTCAGCTTTATTTTTCTTAAAAATGAGCCCCGAATGCGATACTTTTGAGTCAAAACAATAGAGGTGGCACTAATAAACTGTAAATTAAATCGACAAAATCTTTATAAAATTATTTAAAAGCTGCAATATTGAGAAATATGTTAGAAGAAACACAATAATATTTTATCGTAACTTCCATAATTTATAAAGCCGTAACTTCCATGTATGGAGATCTTGGAAGTTACGACAATTTTCTAAAATGCATTATACCAATTTGAATTATTCTAGTGATAATAAGCGCCTTTATTTAACTAAATTAGTCAATTAAACTGTGGTCCCTGGCCCTAAAAGCTTTTATTTCATAAGTTTTATTGAATAAATTTTGTGCGCCACGTCGCTTGTTTTGTTTTGAATTAATGACAGATGGGTAGGGATTTTTTCTCACTTCTTCTCGCAAATATTGAATTAAAATGATTTGATGTTACACTATTCGCACTGTCTTTGGATATTTGGAAGAGTTTGTGAACGTTTTAATGAGAAATATTAGATTTTTGCTGCAAATTACAAGCCACGCAAACGAGCAAAATAAGTTACGGCAAATGCTGATTACTGAAAATTTTGTATGGAAATTTGTCGTAACTTCCCCAAAAATGGAAGTTACGTCAAATTCTGATAATTTTTTCTTAATTAAGGGCACTTACGATAGTTTTTGTTTAAAATAATTTTTATTGTGCTTATAAAAGTTTCTTTTTCACAAGTGCGTTTAATAAACACAATTACGCCGATTCTAAATATGTATATATCTCAAAATCGCAAAAATGAAGTTACGATAAATGCTGATTTAACTGACGAGATGTCTTTTTGCATTCATTCTAAAAATAGATCGAAATCAATTCTTTAAATTTCACTTTCAGCTTGCGGTCAATATTTTTAATATTTTGCATTTTCTCGCTTTTTACAATTTTCCCAAATCAAAGGTGATCGTAGTTTTTATGCCACATTTTAAAAAATCGTTGAAAATCATAATAATTGTATATTAATGCGAATTTCACCAATTTTTAGGTAAAACGTTGCCCTACAAAATATATTTTTTTTATATTTGTAAAATATTTATTCCTTAATATTTATTTTAATACTCGTATTTATTTATCCAAAAGTATTTCCAAATATTTTTTCTTTCTTCTTTTATTTTATAAAAAACACCCAAAAGAAACAAATTAATAATAATAATAATAAAAAAAAAATAATAAAAATATATTTTATTTTTTTCACGGACGCCTGGAAATATTGAGAAATTCTCAGTTTGCATAATCTTATCAAAAATATTTCCTTCATGAACTTTGCCAAAAATTATTTTTCTATTATCTTGAGTGAAAATGTTTTTTTTTATGTTGGTAAATTTATTTTCCCAACGAAAAACGTATTTTGATATTTTGAGTTGTTTTTTATGGGTGTCCTAATACTAGAAAATATTAAAAAGATTTTCCAGATTTTCATATTTTCTTGAGGATTTTGCATTAAATTTCCTCAAGAAAATGCCAATTTTTATAAAATTTTCTGTTCTCCGCCACTTTAGCCAGGAGTCTAATACTCATAACCAAAAATCTTAATGGAAAAAATCACATTTTTATGCATAATTTCGATTTGTTTTGTAAAATATCTTGATAATAATGCTAATAGATTTTACAACACAGGACCATTTAAAACAATTTAAAATCAAAATTTTCATTCGCTTAAATGTATTTTAAGTATTTTTGATGTAATTATAAAGCCCTAAAACCTATCCTTCAATGCTTCATAACGCGTGATATTTTAAAATGTTAAAAATATTTTGGATTGAGCTAAAGACCCGCAAATATTCATCAAGAAAATTATTTGAAATTTAAATTATTTACACTAATTTACTACAAACTCCATTTTTTTTATATAGTGTGACAATCTAAGAAAACAATTTGCCACTTAGAATTTAAATCGAGAGAGAAAATGAAGGAAAATATTATCAAAATCGACGCAGTGTCAAACTTTTCGTGCAACACTTTGAAAAAATAACTTTGCATAACTTTCTGTGAAGCGAAAAAAAAGCAAGAACCAAACTAACTAAAATGCTCTTTTTCGCTGGAACTTTGTAAAAAAAATGAGTAAAAATGATGCTAATGCCGCTAATGCACTATCAAAGGAAATATTATCCGCCTCAGTCCAAGCTAGGGTAAGTGTGCCAAATTTCGGCATAGTTACATGTAAGCGCCAAAGTCTCAAATTTGAAATGTAATATTTTTAATACAAATTGATTTTTTTCATTCCTTTTTGTTAAGGAATGTTGCATGGAAACTTGTTAACAATTTATCGTCTTTATTTTCTCTAAAATCATTCTTAGTACATTTTAAAATTAATAAAAATATAAACATGGCTTTGGTCCCTTATTTCGGCCACCTTTATTGTCATAGTTCCTAGCTCTTCGGGATTTCTTTCAATGTCTGTTTCACGTCATCTCGTTTGCCGAAATTACATTTTCTGTTTTTCTTTTGAATTGTATAATCTCTAGAATATATAAAACCTAAAACTTCAAGGAAATTCGAGGAATAAAACAGGTGGCCGGAATTGCAAGCTGGCCGGAATTTGGCACACTTACCATATTCGAAATCGAAAATTTCGATATTCGAAATTGAGGTTCCCAAAATCGATTTCACCGCCTCTAGTGTCAGTCATACGAAATTTTAATGTACTGAAAAGTTATAGCACTCTATGATTATGCACAAATTTAAATTTTTCCTTCAAAAAAAAATTAATTAATCTTAAAATTCTGCCCCGAGACCTAAGAAAAAAATGCATTAGAAAATTGCCCATGAATTAATGGAGCAACCGAAAGATGCTCCAATTTCCAATTACCATCGATTTGAGACCCCCTAGAGATCAGTGGGAATTTATAACGTTTGGGACTAAATCAAATAAAGTCTCTGCACACTCACCATTGACGACACCGTAGAAGTCAGGCTTAACCATGGGCTGGGGGGCTGCCATTTGGGTGGTGACGGTGATTTTGGTGGGTGGCTTGTAGGAATAGTCGGCCGGAATGGCGCTCACATTGACACTGTAGGTGGTGAATGGGGAGAGCTCATTAATCGTGTGCGACTTGACGTGGTGCTTGAGGATAATCTCCCTCTTGGGCACTATTTGTGTCTGTGTGATACCCTGCGAGTCCACAAACTCCTTGATGGCATCGAAAGAGATTTTGTAGCTAGTGGGATTGAGTCGAATTGGTGGTGACCAGCTCAGAGTCATTGAATGTGTACTAACATCCTGAGCACGGAGATTCAATGGGACATCCTCAGGCTTCACCTTTACCGTCACTTTCTCACTCAATCGCCCCAGGCCAGACTTGAATCTGGCCGCAATTGCAATTGCATACTGAGCATACTTCTCAAGATTTATCAAATCAGCCGACTCTGTTAGTCCCAGGACCTGCAGTGAAGCATTTTCTCATTTGTACAAAGAGTAGAAATAATTGAAGCAGATTGTAGAAATGAAAAGGGTAAATCATCGAGTCCTACTCTGAGAGAAATCCGAAAAAGTCACAAGAACATTCCGAAAATGTTAATTTTATCCTGCAATATTGATCCAAAATCGGTGTAAATATTACCCTTTTTAGGTGTATTGGGGGTTAAAGTTACCCTTTTTCATGTTAATTTTGCCCTTAAAAAGGTGTAAAATTAACATTAAAAAATGTTGATATATTTTTACACCTAAAAAGTGTTAAATTTATGAGAAAAAAAAAAGTTAATCGCACCCTCTTTTTTTCTCAGTGTACGGCAACTAGACAGGCTACACTTTTCCTATATTTTTATAACTTTCTGCTAATTTCGTTTAATTTAAAATTTTTAGTAAAGGACAAAGGGGTGATTCATATTGAGGAATCATTGTCAATTCGCCGCGCGAAACCCAAGAAACGCCAAAGATGCAGCGCGAATAGCGCGAAGAATGAAAAACTAGAAATCCTTGTAAATAAAACTTGAAATGAGTTAGAGGAGTTAGGTAAAATAATAATTGGGATTCTTATAAAATATCATGATTTTTATCAAGAATTTATTGCAGAGAATTCGAATTAATTTGGAAGGGGAACTCGGGGAATGAGACATCTGAAGAACGTATACGAAGCCCATCCA
This sequence comes from Phlebotomus papatasi, assembly GCF_024763615.1. Lineage (NCBI taxonomy): Eukaryota > Metazoa > Arthropoda > Insecta > Diptera > Psychodidae > Phlebotomus > Phlebotomus papatasi. The sequence goes on from NC_077224.1 coordinate 18,445,641, forward strand.
AAACCCGAGAAACCCTTGAGAAACGAACGAGGTACATGAGATATCCACGAGGAACTCGAATAACGCATGGAATACCCAAGAAACCCACGAGGAACCCATGAAGAAAGCCCGGGAAATCCGAGCAGTTCACGAGGAACGAACGGGGAGCATGAGGAATCCACGTGGAACCCGACAAACGAACGGGGAACCCTATGAACCCACGAGGACCTCATGAAAAAAAAACGTGAAACCCACTCAACTCAACTGGTGATGGGTGAGAGAGCTTCAAAGGTACAAGATCAGGAAGTAGTGTTTTATGTGAAATTGACAATTGTTCTCCTTCATACTTTGATGCCCTGAAGAAGATCCCATCCAGGATCGAAACGTCGGCTACAATAAAGTAAAATTGCAGAGCATAAATTAGACCGAAATCCCGCCTTTGACTATATTTAACTTTTAATTTTGAGTTTAACAGGTTTAATTTTTAAAATGCAGTGGAATTTTAATTATTTTTAATGAAATTTAAACACAAAAGTGGAAGCTCTCCTTTTCAAGGAATGCATTTACTCAATATTGATCAACAGTAAAAATCAAAATTTTAAAGAATAGTATTTTGATTAAGATTATTTTGAAAACATGCACAGTGCAGTGGTTAGACTTCTTAAAATAGATGGTACCCGTCAAAATCGGTACAGCCGAGCACAGCTTAAGAATAAAATGGATATAATTGTGCATAAGTCCTGCATAGTTCAAACAAAATTGAATCTAAATTTTTAACAGTTTTCTGAATGTTAATCGTTTTATGTTTAACAGCTGTGCGTGTTTTCAGCACAATATAAACCGTTTTATGCTTCAGCTATGCAGATTTCATGCATAATATTTGAAACGTACCAGTTTTATACACAATCTTAACCATCTCATACTTCAGCTGTGCGTATTTTCAGCACAATTTTCATTTAATATTTTAAAGTATTTTTAATTTCAACTCGAAATCTTGAAAGAATATAAGGACAAAATGCGTTTTAGAAGTCAACAAGGAATTTAAAGTGTTGTTTTTTATTTCAACACGAAATTTTGCAAAAATATAAGGGCAAAATGATTTTTGAGAGCCTTATGGGCGCTAAGAAAGCCTTTAGAACAATTGGAGACCCCAGGAAGTCAGGGAATTAAAAAAGCTTTATCTTTACTTTAACGCGAAATTTTGATAGATAAGGACGATAAGGACAAAATGCATTTTAAACTAGGACCACAAAACTAAAGGAGCGCCCTATAGAAAGTCTCGTGAAGAAATTAAAAGTTTTTTTTTTTAAATTTATTTTAACGTGAAATTTTGAAGAATTATAAGGACAAAAGGCATTGTAAGAAGTAGAGGGGCACTCCAGAAAGACTCGGAGTCTATTTTATTAAAATCATTTTTATTTCAACATGGAAAGAATAAAGGGTCAGGGTTTAGTTCTCTAAAAAAAGGAACATCGGCTCCCCTGGAGGCCCGCGCTCTGGGCGGACCGCCCCTCCCGCACTCCCTTAAGTTTTCGCAGTAAGTTATTTCGTGTTTTGACCTTGTTTTTAACATTACTGCAGTGGGTCTTGTATTATAAGAGTTCGATTGAGAGTTACTCCAAGGTACTTAGGCGTGAAATTGTGTTTCAGGAAATCTCTTTCCCATTTTACATTCAAGAGAGTCTTGGCCCATTTCCCCATAGCAAAAGAAAGCGGAATAGGAATAACAAGCGAAAAATTCCTCGGAATTTTCCAGTATTTTTCCTTGAAAAATTCCATAGGAAATTTCCATAATAGGATCCAAGGGAATTCCATGGAGAGCAATGATTCCAATGGAATTTCCGACTACAAATTCCGTGGAAAACTTAGTGGAATTTTAGCGTCAAATTCCGGAGAATTTTGCAATTTGAACGCTAGTTTTCCACTGGAATTTCCGCGGAATTTTGCTATGGGGTTGTGACGCAGATGGAAACAACTTTCCTCTGTTTTAGAGGGATTTGGCTTTAGTTGATTTTCCTTATAGAATTTTGAAAATTCCACAAGGCAGATCTCAAGCTGAGACTCCACGTCTTGAAACGTATTTTCCTTAACAGCTAGAGCCAAATTATCTGCGTACAAGTAGGCCTTGGAAGGAGACGGCAGTGGCTGATCATTTGTGTAAATATTAAACAATTTGGGAGCCAGAACACTACCTTTCGGTAGGCCATTATAGACAATGGTATTATAAAAATTGTAGTAATTGAATAAAATAGAATATGATCAAAGTCACGAGTTCGAATGTCCGCAAGTGATGCACTGCCTGCATTGCACATTTTTTTGTAAGATATATTCTTAGTAGGCATGAAAACAAAGAATAGCCTGTCTAGGATTTGCAGTAATCAACGATGACGACCAGAACTAAACCCTGTTGAAAAAAAAAGGATTTACAACTTACCTTAGTCTGCCATTCATCGAGGTCCTCAACAGCTGTCATGGTGTAGAAGATCTGGTAGCCTATCAGGCGTCCCCGAGATGGAACTGGCTCCCACCAGACTTCCACCGTTTGTTCAGAAGTGGCCACAGCCTGAACTGACATTGGTGCTCTGCCCATATCCCTCTCAGTCTCCACAATAACCTTCTCACTGAACGGCCCAGCACCTTGCCTCGTGTACGCCCTCACCCTGAACACATACTCCGTATTCTCTTCCAACCCCGTAAATACAACCTTGTACCCCGTTGTATTCCTCTCTGTGCCCAATCCGTGATCGATTTTCTTGTGAAATTGCACATCGTACCGACTAATCTGCCCATTGCGAGTCTCCCTGTGAGGCGGATCCCAAGAGATGCACACAATGTCAGGTGTCTGGAAACGCACAGTGATATTCGTTGGAGGGCCATTGGGAGCTCCCTCTGGTGTCGTATAATACTTCACAGCCTCCTGACCAATCCCAATATGATTCATCCCAGCTATTCTAAACTCATACTCAACCCCACGTTCCAAATCATTGAACCTCTTCGTATTGACATGAGCTCCCTGAATCACTTCTTCATTCAAAATATTATCTTTGACTCCCCACCTCAGTCGGTATCCCCTCAATTCCCCGTAAGTTTGTTTGGGGCGCTCCCATTCGAGCTCAATGGACACAGTTGGATCACGCAGAGCCTTGAGATTGACCACTGGACGCGTTGGAACTCCACCAGGAGTCTTCACATTAATTGGCAAACTCCTGTCTCCATCTCCTTTGCGCGTTAGAGCAGCCACTTGGACGGAGTATCTTGTATCTGGCTGAAGTCCTGTCACATTGTACTCCAGACCCTCAACAACGTCAAATTTCAAGGGTTCATTCAGGAAGCCCTTGCCCTAAAAATAGACCAGTTAAAAATTGTTACAAGATGTCCCCGGATTTGACTTTCGGATCCGAAAAAAAGAGTCAGAAGTCTAGTATTTATTTAAAATTCGATAAAAATGTTCTACCACATGATATTTATCTTCTTCTTTAATTAGCCACGCCCAGAACAGTTTAGACCACGCCCCTTCAAGGGCAATAACCGATTAAAATGGTCATTTAAGTTTTTAACCCATTCAGTCAATGTACCAGAAATACTTGAAATAGGATAGACTAAGTACATTTCGCTACCTTAAGGTTTGATACCTTTAAATTTCGTGTGCAGATGCTTTTAAGCATTGTCTCTCTATTGAACCAGGAAACTTCTCGGGAGTTTTTGGGTAGGGTACAGTAACCACTTATCGCCATGTTTAGGAAAAAGAGGAATTAATTTAATTATAATTTTTGAACCCTTATTACAAGATAACTCAAATTTGACACAAAACTACTTAGATGTATTGGCTCTAGATTCGTGAAAACAATAGTCCTAGAATTTAACCTTGGACTACTCAAAAAACTGATTTTATTAACAATGCAAAAATAACCACTTCGTTGCCACTTTTTACCACTTTTCGCTAGTTCTGTAACCACTTCTCGCTACTCACTTGGAAATGCTCAAACTCAATTATTTTGGGCAATATTATGCAAAGATTACATTCAGTATTTCTCTTGCCGCATGATCACCCTATTATTACTCATTTTAAATGATTTTTCTTCGCTTTTATTTGACAAATCAAACTATTGGACTTTTGCATAAAGTAAACAATCCAGATTTGACAACTGAGAATCTACGAAGTGAAGTTAGCGTCGCCTATTGAAAAGATATGGCGACAGGTGGTAAACTCATTCCAAAGTATTACCACTTTTCGCCATGCCTCATTTTCATATAAATATAATATAATATAAAATGAAATATTAATTGACAAAATACTAATTTTATCTATTCCACAAGTGTAATTAAATATAAATTGACAAATTATTTATCCAAAAAGATACATTTTGCTTAATGAAAATTTGATGACATTTAGTATATTGGATGAGAAATATTGGATTCGATGCACTTGCTTAAAATATTATTCTAAAAAATGCTCAAAATAGTAAATTAAAATCGAGTAATTACTCTTTTTCGGCTCTATACGTAGCAGCAGTAAAAATACAAGTAACTTTGCGGTTCATTTATTTCATAAATCTCGAAAAATAGCGATTTCAAATTAAGTGGCTAAAAGTGGGGCACGGGCGAGAAGTGGTGATTCCACCTTATCTGGTTGAAAAATTACATTTTCTGCAACAATGCACGTTTCAGTACTTTTCGCCACTTTGTAAACACTTTTTCGCAATTGTGTAAGCACTTTTTCGCCACCTGTTTTTAAGTGAATATTAAGAAACAGCAGCTTTCGATAAACTTCAAAAATACACGAAACAGTACTTTTTCATATTTAACACCGATATTGGACAATTATTAGAGTATTTCAAATGATTTTCCGCATTTTTTATTTGAAAGAAAAGTTAATCGAAAATCACGTCTGTTTCGACTGTAATCCGCGAGGTGCGCCACTTGTAAAACGCCTGGAAAAATGAGTGGCGAAAAGTATACTTAGACACAGGGGGGTGACATTAGCTCTGAAAAATGTGACCGATTTTAGTGTACATTTTTCCCTGTTTTCGTACACATTTCACGAGATATCTCCAAAACTACGTAGGTTGCCAATTTGGGGTTTTCGGTTGCCTCTTCGTTATTAAATTGGCTTTTATTTTGTATTAGTATTTTTTGCTAATTCATTTTACAATGACAGAAAACAGCTAATAATCTGAAAAGTTTTTTCGGCACGCTAGGAACATATGGGAAACATAGGAACTGTCATGCCTCTGCTTAGACAGCTGAAAAAAGTAAGCCCTATTTCACCTTTCACAACATCCGAATTTCTTTAATTTTTTTTTGTAGAATATTATTAAAAATTATATTACAACACAGCTTAGTTAATAACTGATTGGCTTTCAGTGAAAAAATATCAAATACTGTACAGAAAAAAAAACATAAAATAATGCATAACAATTTTTCTTAGCGTTGACAGATTTCTTATGAACTCCATACTTTTTTCGTACTTGTTCATCTTATTGAGAATTTATTTTAATCACTTTCAAATAATCTAATGGGTAAAGAACCTGATATGATTTTCTTATTCATAAGACTAAAATACCAGATTTAATACTCATTTCGTAGTTCCATGAACTCCAAATTCTCTTTAAATATGATTTTAATTTAGGTGGCGAAAATGGGCTTACTGGCGAAAAAGTACTGATGTCTACGCAAAATCGTAGAGAATATCCGCACCCATTTCTCTATTGGGTATTTGCATTATTGCAGTTTTTTTGTGCGATCTGAGCGACCTGTTTTTTTTCCCTCTCATTTTTTTTGTATCCAGTCCAATTAGAAAGCCTCTCCAGTGTACACCATCAAAGTGATCAAGTGCTAAAATAAAGTCTTTGTGCAGAAAAATCTCAAGTCTTTTTTCTTGTCTCAGTGACACCTAATGCTCACAAAGAGTGTAAGGGCCTCGACAGACCTGATTATTAGCCAAGAGACGGCTTAGCGTAATTATATTAGAAATAGCGGTTAAAGTGCATTTCCATAATTTTCCACTAAGTCGTCTCTCGGCTTAAGTCGTAAGTGTGTCTAGGGCATAAGGGCAAGGACAGTTTTAGTTGTGATTAAACAGTGAGTGGAAGCAGCGAGTCAGGTGGATTTCATCAATTGGAATCATCGAGGACGCTCTGGGAATCTCTCAGTGGAATTACACGTGGAGGAGCTACAATTTGGGCCCCCCTTTTTTGTGGACTTGGAAGGGCAACATTTGGCCTCCAAGCCGCATTCGGAGTATTCTATTAATCCCTTTTCTTCTGATATAATTACAGGTAACAACTGACTCTATCCTAGATTGTTCATATTTTGGAATTAGTTTCATACAGATTAAAAGATGATTTTTTTGAAAAAAAAAAAAAAAAACTATCTATAATGGGGGCGCGGGGAACCCTTGTCAAACACGCGTCTTAACGGTCAGTGAATTTAAATTCTGTACATTAAATAATTACAAACTCATTTGATTGAGATAGAATAACGATTTAAGAACACGAATTAGCAATCAGAATTCAAATCAGGAAAGAGGATGGAGGTCAATTTTAAGAAATTCGACGGGATGTCGTATTTTCCGTTCGGCATTTTGAGCAAAAATTTTGCAAGACTTTCCGCGAAGTGAGAAAAGTACAACAAAATGTATTTCCATCGCTATCAAACTATTTTTTCGAAGTAATTGAGAGACCAAAGTAACGAAAAATCCATTCCTGACAGAAATTCGGACACCAATTGTGCAGAAATAAATGATCAGAAATCGTCTATTTTTTGATTAATATAGTAATCGATGGGTACGAATGGGTTAATGAAATTAGGATTTCAAGGAAAATCCACAAAGAACCTTTCACTATATTTTAAAACATTTTAAATATTTATAAAAAAAAGTAAGTAAAACAAATAGAAAGAGATGGCAAAGCGTTCCAACTTTGTGGAATGCTCGAATTCACGAGATAGAATTCACCGTGAATTACTTTTTTTGCATGATTTTTTGGTATTACTGATCTACTAGAGATCAAATTGATTCATATATCACAAAAGCATTTGAAAATCAAAACATCGGTACTTAACCGATGAAGACCGATTCAGCCGGGTTAGAAATTTCAATACCTTTCCAAAAAATCCAAATTTAACCAAATCGGTTGAAAAATGGGCCCCCAAAGTGGTTGACCTTTGACCTTCAATAATTAAAAATGGCGAATTTTTCGGTAATCGGTATGTTTGGGCGAAATGTTCGCCTGGACTAGCTCTAAATCATGTCCAGAAATCATTGAAAAAGCTTTTGCCAATTTTGAGAAAAACCGAAAAAACATTTTTTTAGGAAATTTTAATTATAGGAGATGAAAAATTATTCACAATCGGTACTTAACCGATTCATTACCGATGAAGACCGATGCTGCCAGGTTCGCAATTTCAATACCTTTCCAGAAAATTCAAATTTAACCAAATCGGTTAAAAAATTGCCCTCCGAAATGGTTAACCTTTGACGAAATGTTCGCCTGGACTAGCTCTAAAACTTATTCAAAAATCATTGAAAAAGCTTGGGCCAATTTTGAGAAAAACAAAAAAAAAACATGGTTTTGGAGGGGTTAGTGGGGGGAGGGGAGGGGAGAAAACGTCGAGAGATATTGTTTTTTTTATTAAGGGGTCATAGAAGACTGGAAGTCGATATCTCTTACCGTTTAAGCTCTAGAACAGTGACAAGTTGAAAAAAAAGACGATTATATAACTGCTCTCTCTTTGAGTTCGAGCAGTAATAAATAAGTCACGCCCTCTTAGACCTTTACTCCCTTAGAAAGATAGCAAAGCATTAAAACTTTTCAAAATTCTCAAATTGACTTACGATGCTTGTAAAAAGGGTTGCATTTTAATTTTCTGTGCAATGAAATCAAAATTCACATCCTTTCTTAAAAGTTTATCATAATTTTATCCTACTCTTTTGCACTCTTCTTCTTCTTTTGAACATCACATCAAATTAAATTTAGTTCAGTCCAATTTTGAGTCCGAAACAGTACGACAGACTTATGCAAATCTTTTAACAAAGGGACGAGAATTGTGTTTTCATGAAATTATACCGATCTAAAAGGTCTACCGGAGGCATAAAGGAAAATTGGAGTATATTCAAAGGCTAAGCACCTTTCCTTATTTTACCTAAATTTTGCATTTCCTAGATTTTTCACTGGAGATTTCTACAACAGCTTGTACATAGAAATATTCTGAATTGAGAAAAATGTAACAGCGTAATAAAATAAAATGCACCCTCAGCGAGTATTTTCGCAAATCTAACAAAATACAATTGGTGCGGTGAAAAAAATACACTTGTGTAAGAGCACAAACGGGATTATTTGTTAGTGTAGTTTCAATCAAGTCGGTGAATTTTAAATTAAACTCTCTCAAGAGCCAGTAAAATGTTGTGAAAGAGAAAAGGAGTATAATTTTCCCAAGTGATACACTTGGTATCTCAAAGAATACAAATATAAACTGGTGTATTTACAAGAAACTCTCGCTAGTCTACTGCTCCTTTCAAATAAATCTTTAATATCTCAAGAGTTTCAAAGTAGATAAGGATAGTTTGAGAAACTTTTATAAATAATAAAAGGGCTATAATTGAATGAATGAGCTTTAAAGAATATTTACAACAATATTAATATTCTCTTCAATATATTATTACCGTGAAAAATCCTTTTGTGAATCTCTCAGTCAGTCAACAATTTTTCTTTTGAAATACTTTAACTATACTTAATTATTTATTAAACAAATAATAAAAAGAATCATAAACAAAGAGACAAAGAAAGTAGTTTAATAAACATTTTTTACTTTGATTGAATAAAGAGGTTACGTGGGTTGATCATTTTAGGAGGAAATTTTAGAAAATTACAGTTTAAATGTTGTACTTTTATTATGTTTATACCCTCGCCACACCTTTTAAATCAATAAAATTTCGCAAAATCAAAATTCGCATCTCTTTCTTTCTCAAAAGATTTGCACTGGTCTATCCCACTTTTTCGGACACGAAATTGGATTGAACTAAATTGAATTTAGTATAATGTTCAAAAGAAGAAGAAGAAGAGTGGAAAAGAGTAGGTTCTACGCCAGCGCCTCTGGTGGTGGAGAGAACGACTGTGTTAGAGTTAGTAGATCGTACGATCACAGTGAGTACAGATGTCCGTACTTTGTGAGTCGTGAAAATGTTAAGACGTAGTGCGGAAGCTTGCAAAAGTCTGGAGCCCACACCAGTCGATACATAAGCAGGTCACTCTCCCAATTATTAAAGATATTACACGGAAAAAAATATTTTGTAGAAATGTTCGTAAAGGTTTGTGAATTTCTACGGGGGACTTACGTAATGCTCGTAAATCGTGTAACCCACAAACAAGTTCGTAAATGTTTGTACTTTTTTCACAAACATTTTTTGTAATATTATCACTTGACGAGCATTTTTTGTACTTTTACAAACATTTGTTTGTAAATGTTCGAAAACACAAAAAATGTTCGTAGAATATTGTCATTTGTTCGTAAATGTTCGTAAAATGTTCGTCAGGCAAATAAAAATTTACGAAAAAATTACAAAATTTTACGAACATTGTTTGTGTGTTTACGAACATGTTCGAACAAATGTTTGTAAAATAACAAAGATTGCTCGTCAAGTGATCATGTTACGAACAATGTTTGTGAAAAAAGTACAAAATTTTACGAACTTGTTTGTGGGTTATATGATTCACGATCATTTCGTAATTCCCCTGTAAGAATTCACAAACCTTTACGAACATTTTTACAAAATATTTTTTTTTCTGTGTAGAATGGATTGTTGGTTTGTCCCTTACATCTATAAGTAATTTTTGTCCGAAAATCAATTCTATTACTCTTAAAACTATTTTGTGGGAGCTTTTCAGTGATTTATGAGTCGGTAAAAATCGACTGACAACCGGTAAACGGCAAATGATGCGAAAGTAATTTTGAGGTATAGCATCTAAATCACGAATTTGAACACTTCACAAAGCCTAGGATGTTATGCCACCCCTTTGTAACTGCTCGAACTCCGAGCGAGAGCAGTTTCACAATCCATTTTTTTTTTCAAATTCTCACCATCCTGGCTCCTAAACGGTAAAAGATATTGACTTCCGGTCTTCGATGACCCCCCACAAGTCAGCATTCTCTAGCGAACTAACTTGCCCAAAGTACTCCCACCCCTTCTAGCCCCTCCAAAACCATGTTTTTTTGACTTCGCAAAAAATTGGCCCTAGCGATTTCAATGATTTTCGGATATGTTTTGTGGTTATACGAGATGAACATTTCGTTCTTAGACACCTTTCACCGGTTAATTCGCCATCTTGGATTATTCAAGGTCAAAGGTCAACCACCCTAGAGGGCCTAATTTTCAACGGATTTGGTTAAATTTGGATATTTTTTTAAAGATATTTTAATTCTGCACCCGATTGCATCGGTCACAATTGGTGGTGAATGGGTAAAGTAACGGTAATAGCCCTAATTTAAAAATACTGTTTTTCGCACTTTTTCAGTCTTTTGAGCCATGTAAAATTCAAACGGTAAGAGGTATCAGCTTCCGGTCTGCGATGACCCTCCAGAAATGACATTACCTCGAAAGTAATCTCTTTAGTTTTTCCCCCTTTCCCATCATGCGTCCCCTACCCCCCTAGAATACGTCAAATATAAGGATTTTCTAACATTGGCAAAAATTGGCCCTAGCGATTTAAATGATTTTCGGATATGTTTTGTAGTTAGTCCAGCTGAACATTTTGTCCTTAGACACCTTTCACCGGTTAATTCACCATCTTGAATTATTCGAAGTTTTGTTCAATTCATTAACCCATTCAGTCAATGTATCAGAAATACTTGAGATAGAATGTTCATATTTTGAGATTAGTTTCCTACAGATTAATAGATGAATTTTTTGAAAAGAAATTTTTTTTTATCTATTATGGGGGCGCGGGGACTCGCCCTCAAACACACATCTTAACGGTCACTGAATTTAAATTCTGTGCATTAATGCATTACAAACTCTATTGCTTTAGATAGAGTAACTATCCAAGAAAACAAATTGGCAACCAGAATTCAAATCAGGAAAGAGGAAAGAGGCCAATTTTAACAAATTCGACGGGATGTTGAATTTTCCGTCAGCCATTTTGAGCAAATTTCTTGCATGACTTCACGCGAAGCGAGAAAAGAACAACAAAATGTATTCCTATCTCTGTCGCGCTATTTTTTCCAAGTAATTCAAGGACTAAAGTAACTAAAAATCCATTCCTGACAGAAATTCGAATATCAATTGCCCTGGAATAAATCATCTAAAATCACTCAATTTGCGTATAATGTATAATACCATGGTAAGGAATGGGTTAATTATAAGGTTAATGATTTTTTGAAACCCCCTTCTTGAACAATTTTCAATTTCAAGCTGATTTTGTGGTGATTTATAGACAAATTAAATTCGACAGTAATTTTATATGCACCAGAAAAAATTGCGAAAAGGAATATAAGGCAGAGCTCCTTCTCTGGAGTTCGAGCAGCTCGCAAAGCCTCGGACGCTTTTTTAGTTGATCTTAAGTTTGTTCCCGAGCTAGAGATCAAATGGTAAGAAATATCGACTTTTGGTCTTCGATGACCCCCCCCTCGTAATTGAACATTAACTCGGACGGTCTTTTTGTGTGCGAAGTGCGAAGCCTTAAAGCCTTCCTCTCCTAGGGACACTCTAGTCATCGAACGAGTGCAAGAAAAAAACACGGCAGAAATTGCTTTGTCGAGATTAGGGTACAAATCATTGAACCAAAAAATTATTCAAGTGTTTTCAGTGTCGAAAAACGCTTTGGGAGAATTTCAGCTCAATCTGAGGCCATAAAATTGAGTGTGGATTATTGTAGGTGAGATTATACAGGGATTTACACTTAATACATATTTACTAGCAAGAGTTGACACGGTGTATTGAAATTTTCATGGAAATTCAATATGGAATATCACCCAAAGTGCAATTGTCTGTTTCAATGAATTCGGAAAATTCCTGAATATTTTAATTATTTTCCCCCCGACACAAAAGTGAGGATAGTACCTGAGGGAGGGTTTGGGGGGGGGAAGTGATTTAGGGGGATGGTTGGATGATGTTACCTCTTCTTTGAGTTCCTGAATGTGAATATGGTAGCCACGAATAATGCCATTGCGATCCTTCTCCACGGGTGGCTTCCAGCTCACATGAATTGAGGTGGAATTGAGTGGAATTGCCTTGACGTCCTGCGGATCACCTGGCACTGGATTTATATATATATTGCCAGGCGAATGAAGATTGGTGGTGAGAGAGATAAAAAAAAACAGTCACAATATTAGATATCTGATAGATGTAATTATTTTTTTTTTATGTTGTCATGTAAATATTTCTATAGAATATTTTTTCTCTTTTTTTTTCTCAAAAAAATATATGAGAGAAAACTTATTATATTTCTCTGTTAACTCTGAAAATTAGCCATGTTGCCAATATCAAACCTCTGAAGCGTTCATTTATTTTTCATTTCTCATAATTTCTTTTTCATTTTATAGAGCTCTGTGAACCCTGTTCACTTTGCTTTTTCCTCTTTGACCAATTGGCTGATTAATTTAATTCTTTACTATTTTTTTTCCTTTTCAGATTTTTGCTCTTGAGTTGTTTTATAGTTTTATTTGCAATTTTTTTTCGCTGTCTTTGAAAATTGTTTTCCTTCAAACTTGTTATATTAATTCTATTTTCTTTTGTGGTTTTTTTTTCAAGTTGTTATAAAATACATTTGAATACCAAAAATGAGTCTTCTTTCTTTTTTTTTAGCATGACCTTTAGCACGCAGACATACCTGAGCCTCCGAGGCAAATATTTTCTTTGATTAAAAAAAAATACTTAGCAACTAATCAAATATCATTGACAAAAAGTGATTAAATTGCTTGGAATAAAAATGAAAGAAATGTTCAGTTAACAAATATAAAGAAATTGTGATGGCTCTTACTTCAATAAAACCGCTTAAAAGTTTCTACATTGATTTAACAAATGAAATTGTTATGCAGAAAATATAAGTTATTATTATATTATTATTTTATTGGGGAAAAGAAAAAGAGTTTGTTAGAATAAAAGGATATAGAGATGGAATATTGAAAAAACAAAAAAGGGGTAACTTTAACATCTTTTGCTCTACCTTTTTTTTTTAATAAAATTATTTCTGAAGAAAAATCTCCATTTAGTAGAGGATTTAAATAAATAAAAAATCAATGGATATCATTTAAAAAAAAGAGTGAAAAAAAACTATTAGAAAACTAAATTGGCTGCTAGATAAAAAGGCGCAAACAATTTTTCTTTTTTATCTTTTTTTTTTTAACTATAATAAAGTTGTCACACACACGAGATTTTTCTTATGGTACTCACTCTTTGCATCTGCATGAGGACACAATCCATTATCAAACAGTTTTGTGTGCGTGTTTTATTTTATTTTTGAGTTTTTTTTTTTAAATTATTTCGAGGTAGATTGAAGTGATTTTGAAGATAAGAATTTTTCCCATTTAACAATTCCATCAGGAAATGTATGATTTATCATTTGCAACACATTCATATCAAACGTGGAAATATTATTGAGAGCGAGTTTCATATGTTTTTATTTTTTTGTTTTTGGATTGGCAGCGGGGGAGATTATCGACACGCATGAAGAGATATATCGAGATGACATCGCCAGCATTAGAAAAAAATACACAAAAAAACACAAAAAGAGTCATTAAATTTTTTTTAATAAAATTGATTTTTTTAAACGGCATATATTTTTCAAAAACAAAAATATTAAATTCAAAAATAAAAATATTTGTATTCACTACATAAAATCACGTTTTATTTATTTTAATTAAATTCTATTATCTTCAATATTATTGGAAAAGACACAAAAATCAGTCAGACGCAAAAAAGTAGTAGTGATATGGAAAAAATTACATAGGGGACACCGAGGCAATTTTATATGCTAATATTAAGTAAAATTGACTGAATTTTCTTAAGAAAAAAATGTTTTTATCGTAAGTTTGCTTTACAAAAAATAAAACCGCAGATTCTTTTAAATAGATAATTTATCAATTACTTCAATTTGATCTCTGTAGGAGACGATGGGACAGTTTCATGTAGGGGAAAGTACTCTCCCTTCGAACGTTCATGCCTTCGAATAAAGTGAATTGACACATAATTACCAATAATTGATGATAAGCTAACTAATATTTAATAGAAATGCGTAAGTTTCTTAGGAAAAATAGAAGAAAAATCACATTATTCGAAGGTATGAACGTTCGAATGGAGAGCACTTTCCCCTATCCCATCGCATAGATTATTTATTCATTATATCTAAATCATGTATTTTCGAATGCACGCGTGAAACTACTACACTTTTCCCTTAAATTATAAGTAATAAAACTACTTATTGTTAAATTTTCAAAAACTGTCTTGGCTAAAAGAGACAAATGTTCGAGGAATTCAAAGTCAAATTCGAATTTTCTATCTTAACTTTTATCTAAATCCGAAGTGCTCACAGCTTAAGTATGATTCTCTAAAAGTGTCTCAGTTAAAAAGGAAGAATTGCTTACACTGACACAAAATGTCGTTGATATTCGAAAAATTCAAACTCAATTTCGAATTTTCTGTCTAAATTTCCATTTAAATCTACTTAAATCAGAAAATTGAAGTGCTCACAGCCAAAGTATGAATCTATAAAAGTGTCTCACTCAGTTAAAAAGAAAAAAATGCTTTCCATTGACATAAAATGTCGGTGATGTTCGAAAAATTTAAACTTAATTTCGAATCTTCTATCCAAATCTATCTAAAATCGAAATAGTGTCTAGGCCAAAAGGGATAATTACCTTTTCATGTGACACCAAATGTCGTTGATGTTCGAAGAATTCAAACTCAAATTCGATTTTCCTATCTAAATTTTCGCTCTAGATTCGGAAAGTCTAAAAAAATTAAACAGGCTAAATATAGGAATATTTAGTCTGTAAAACTTGACAGTAAAGTATTAGGTAAAGGAAATTTATGCAAAGGAACTCTAATTGATGAACCTTAGCGCTCAGTGTATGTCAGTTTGGGGTAAATCTCTACTGCCAAATTTTACAGGATAAATATTTTCGAGGATCATCCTGACTCTATTTGGGCCTATAAGAGGCTATTGAAATAGTGATTAAGAGAGGAATTATAGTGGATCAGACACATTATGATTGTCGTTTCTTTGAGATTCCTCTAAAAAATTGTGAAGACTAGCATACCCTGACACTCGAGACACTTCGAAATTCGAACAAAAAATATTTCATCGATTTTCGAATGTTTTTTTTTCTTTTTAGATAACCAAAGATACCAAACTTGAACTATCAGAAAAATTACTAATCTCCCACCATTTAAAGAAAGGAAAGTATTTTAATACGAAATCTCCTTTTCGAAATAGAAATCTCCCATTGAGCTTTATCCTAGTTCATTTGTGCCTATCTTTCGGCGCATAATATCTTATAATAACCCGACTTTTATCAGGTGTTATTTAATTTAATAACTTTCTTAAATACCTCAATTCCATTTCGGTATTTGCTGAACATTGAAATAATTCAGATTTGTTCCGTTTCAAACTAAGATAAAGTTTAAAAAATCGGACAAATCATTTTAATAGTTTAATAATTTCTTTAAAACTTGAAAAAACCAATTAATTTTTTTTAAGATACTCAAAAAAAAACATAATTATTGAAATTATTTTGGATTATCAAAATTCGAAATATAAATTCGGGAATTCAACTCTGTCCGACTTATCAAAGTTCACCAACTTCAAATGACGTTCAAACATTTGTTTTCTCAAATTCTAAATTAAACATAAATCTGTCTCTTGGTCTAAAGCGGTCTTCAGACCAGAAGTTTAGCCTAGTTTTTGAAGGACTTATGGAATTTTAAAAATGTTTGAACAGTTCATATATCAAGTGCCTTTTATATAAACGATATAAACCTTCCCGGCCATTCTAAAACTTATTTAATTTCATACGGCGCTGAGACGCCTTTTGACTTTAGTGAAATTCAATCGATTGAATTTTTGTCTCTAACTCTTTAAAAGTAAAACGACATATGATTATCTCTTTCTGCCAAATAAAAATTGAAATTTAATTTTTCATTTGACAGAAAGAGACAATTCAATCACTTGAATTTTTAGCTCTTACTCCTTCAAAGAAAAATTACAAATTAGAGAAATTACTGTCTCTTTCTACTGAATGAAAACCTAAATTGATTTTTTATTCTGAATTTTAAATTGAAAATTTCATTTCACAGAAAGAGAGTTTCATATGACTTTTTTTTGAAAAAGGTAAAAATTCAATCGATTGAATTGAACTTTTTTGTCAAATTGAAATTGCAATTTCAATTTTAATTTCACTTTTCATTTTTTTTTCATGAAAGAGAGAACTCAATCGATTGAATTTTTACCTCTTACTCCTTCAAAGATAAATCAAGTAACCGTCTCTTTCTGTCAAATAAAAATTGAAATTGAATTTTTATTCTAATGGCGCTGGCACACCTTTTCAATTGAGTGAATTTCAACTGATTGAAATTTTACTTCTTACTCTTTCAAACTGAAATAAGATATATTTGTCTCTTTCTGCCAAATGAAAATTGGAATTTCAATTTCATTTTCAATTTCAATTTTCATTTGACCGAAAGGGACAGCTATATCTAATTTCAGTTTAAAAGAGTAAGAGGTAAAATTTCAATCGATTGAATTTCACTCAATTGGAAAGGTGCGCCCAGCGCCATAAATTTTAAAATAAAATTTTCATGTGACAGAAAGAGACAGTTATATCTGACTTTTATTTGAACGAGTTAGAGGTAAAAATTCAATTGATTGAACTATCTCTTTCTGTAAAATTAAAAATGAAATTTAAATTTGAATTTTTATTTGGTAGAAAGAGACAATATATCTAATTTTAGTATCAAAGAGTAAGAGGTGAAATGGGTGAAATTTTAGTCGATTGAATGTCACTAAAATGAAAATATCTGCCAGTATCATTAGCAAAAAAGAAATTTGGAAAGGATTAACTCATTGACTCACAATTGAATCGATCAAATATATTTTCCAAAATCACTGCTATTGTTTGTTATTTAGATATTAGAGATCTTTCGTGTCCGGTATTGATAAAAAGATTGCTTCTGAATTAAATTTAAATTGGTAATAAAGTTTATTAATTTGATTTTGTTTTGCAACAGGATAAAGAAGAATGGAAACCATCGTTCACTATATTCCAATATTTTCATTATTATTCATTGTTCTTTTTTTTAGTATCTCAATCTCTAGAGAGCTGAATAGTTTAATTTATATGGAAAAATATTTTCACAATAGAAAACAATTGTTGAGAATTTATTGAAACTGCTAATATTTTCTTGTATGTGGCGCTGACAACTGTTCTCAAATTTTAGTTCTCAAAACTTTAGCTTAAATTCACGTAACTTAAGTGTTCCTAACCAATCGTTTTAGGGTTTAATTTTTTGTAGCAAACTTGTATCTGAATTTTATGTCTTGCAAAAAAAAAATTGTTAATGTCTACGAAAAAAAGAACCTTAAAGTACAAAAGTGCCCCGTCTACCCCCATGTTACAAGAGAAGGAGTTTCAACAGGGTAAAAAAGTCCATTATTATATAAGTAATGCTGTCGAATAGAGTGAAATGGGGAAAATTGTCTGAGGAGTTCTTTCCGAGTCCATTTAAAAATCAATTAGGAGATTTTAAAAGCACGATAGCAGTTTGTAATTATCATTTGGTAAATTTTATTTGCAACTTTTCCAAAACTACTTTACTGTGCCATGTACAGAAGAAAAAAATATGTATATATAGTATCATTTTTCTTGTGTATTCATATATAAAACATATTCTTGGGAAAGGCTCTTTATTCATTCTCTGTTTTTTTTCTCTATTCTTACATTGCCTTTTCTCATCGCCTTTTCAAATATATACCTCAAAACACTTGACTCGAAAATATACAACCACATCACGCGATTATGAATTACAGGCAAATAATTGCTAGTTAGAATGCAACTCGTCACACAATTTCCCTCCAAATACCAATTTAGTAAATTCCACTCTCTCTCTTTTTCTATATAGTATTCTTTTTTTTGTATTAGTATACCATGTTCTCTGTTAAGGAAAGAATAAAAAAATATGCCTTTTCTTCAATGGGAAAAAACTACAAAGTAAAATATCGCTCATTCGAAGTTACAGGGGCAAAACTTGATTGTTTTTACGACTTTGAGATGTACTTTGTGTATTTTTTTTGATGAGGTACTACTCCTGGGAGTAGTTCCCCTATTACTCATAAAAGACGTACAAGTTTCCATGTTCATAGCTATCAGGAAACAAAAATAGAAAGGAAATTGACAGTCTCATTTGAATTGTGTCAAAACTGAGAACTCCCGCGAGTGGCGCTGACAACTGTTCCCAACTTTTAATACTCAAACCTTTAGGCGTAAGGTTTGAGAACAGATTAAAAATAATTCATGAAAATTTTCCAAAACTCTCATTTTTCCCACAAAAAATTATGACAGTTTAAAGCTGTCACATGAAATAATCCTTAAAATAAGTTGCGCCCCTATAAATTCGAATGCGCGATATATAATGTCGTAAGGGAAAAATTGCAGAGAGAGTGCATATGTATTGCCTTATAAATTACGATGCCATATGACGATTCATCCTTTGGCGACAATTTTATTGTTGCAATTTATTATGCGCTGAAAAAACCTTCTAAAGCTCCCCCTAAAGGATCTTAGTTTTTTTTCTATTTTTAAATTTTAAAATATTACACAAGATAAAAAAAAACACAACGAAAACGTAACAAGAACTAAAAAACAGAAAGAGTCATTATTGAAATAAAGAATGATGATGTTTTGTGTTAGTTTTTTTTTCTTGTAATTCTCCTCGTTTCATTTATTCTTCCCTTCAATAAACCTCATACACTTATCTTGCTAATTTCATAGGAAGTTGTATCAAACACAGAATAAAAAAAAACACAAAAAACAAGGAGAAATAAAAGAAATGCATTTAAGAAATTGCCTGTTCACTCGCACATGGTAAATTGCATTTTATTCTTAATGGAAACTCCTTGCAATATTGTATTTATATTTTTTTTCTTCTCTAATGTGTGTTTTATTGAACCTGCCATTTAGTGTTGCCTAAATAACTTCTCTTTTTGATTGATATGGAAGTGAAAGGGGTAGGTGGTAAAGTAACATAAAACAGAAAAATTCAAAGGTTTTGTGTACACAGCAAGTTAAATATTTGTGATAACTCAATCGAAAAAGGAGTGATTTCTTTTAAAAATAAAATATAAAAAAAAATAACAATTTTAATTGGGTTTTCTTCTATGTCAGAATAGGTTTACATTACAAGTAGGGGAATTTTCCTTATGATTAACATATGAATCATGTTTAATGGAAAATATTTATCATTATGCACTTTTGACAAATATAATCAAATTATCGCACGAAACTGACCTTTTTTTCTTGATGATAGCATTGCATGCAACTCACGTTGTTTCAACTTTACGGAGTAGGATTTTAGAAGTCTATAAGTACTTCAATTAAGGATTCTAGATTCATCGAAACAACACCTCTTTTATCAGTTGATCACCGAATACTAACATTCCTAATGTTTTCCATTTATAACTGTTCCCAATTTTAAGTTCTCAAACCTTTAGTCGTAAGATTACAAAACAGATTTTTGTAGATTAGGCATCTGGTAGAGTTCTATGTAGTCGTATATCTTCTGGTGTTCGCCAAAGAATTCGTGCTTTTCAAATCGAAGTCTTTTGACTTGAAAAGCACGAATTATTTGGCAAACACCGGAAGAGCTGCGACAACAGATTGAACAGAGTTCATGACAGTGTGCCCGATCTATCATTTTTTTTCTATTAATTTGTGATCAAATGTCAGGAAATAGGCTTTTATTTTTTGTAGCAAATTTGTATCTTAATTTCATGTATTAGAAAAAAATTACTTAAATTGGTTACACGATATGCTACCGTTTAATGTTACTGAAAGATGTTCTAAGAGACAACTGAACGAAATGTTGATCGAATAATCCTAACAATCGAAATAGCAGAGACACAGTTCTTGTAGTAAGGACAAAAAACTAACTTATGTATATATTGAGCCCAAACAGAAATAGATTTTGATTCTCCAATAGTGTTTTGGATAAAAGGTAAATGGAACTCTATTTGCACAAAAAGTTGTTGACGTTCGAAGAATTCAAATTCAATTTAGAATTTTCGAACAAGGTGGGGAAAATTTATCAAATATCACACTAAAAAGCTGGCAAAAGAGTTACTCAGTGATTATGGAGTGATTAAATGATGGGACAAGAACAGTAAGCGTCTTTGTTCTGTTTTTTCCTCACAAAAATGTGAAGACCTATACGTTTTGACACTTGAGCAAATAGATTTTCGAATTTTTCAAGATCTATTTGTAGATGGAAGGATTGTGTGCTAACACAAGTAGAGTTTGATTTTCCAATAGTGTCTTGGATAAAAGGGAAATGGAACTCTATTTGCACAAAAAGTCATTAATGTTCGAAGAATTTAAATTCAATTTCGAATTTTCATACTAAATTTTCGAACAAGGTGGGGAAAATTTGCGAAATTATTGCACTAAAAAGCTCGTAAAAGAGTTACTCAGTGGTTATGGAGTGATTAAATAAATGGATAGAAACAATAAACGCCGTTGCTTTGTATTTTTTTCTCAAAAGAAAAGTGAAGACCAACACATTTTAACATTATTGGCACTTCGAAATTCGAAGAGGATGTACCTCAGCCACCTTGCGGAATTATCAAGAAGTAAGAAAGTCTTTTTTTGGCTTTTCAAATAGATCTTCGAATTTTTCAAGTTCTACTTGTGAATGATAAGATTCTTCCCATTGAAAGCTAGGGTTTGATTCTCCAATAGTGTCTTGGATTAAAGCTAAATAGAACATTACTTGCGCAAAAGGAGATTGATGCTCGATGAACTCCAACTCAATTTCGAATTTTCAAATAAAACTACTCAGTGATTATGATGGGAATATTTTTTTAAAATACCTATAATTTCGGAAATTATAGTTTTTTCTCGGAATAAAGTGAAGACTCAACTGATACTCAAGAAAGACACTTCGAAATTCGAACAGGAAGTATTTCAGCCACAACGCGGACGAAGCGAGAAGTAAAAATGTTTTCTCTTCGGCTTTCGAATCCGATCTTCCAATTGTTCAATGACATTTACCGTCCACAACGCCTCTGGAGGAAAAAAAAACATTTGAAAAGAGAAAACGAAGACGAGAGCACGTGAGATTTTATTAAAAAAAAGTACCGAAATAAAAGTGTTAAACTCGACAAAGATTCCCGGTAACACAAGGTAAAGTGTTACTAGCACAATTCTATGATTAAAAGCAATGGCCCTAAATAATTACTTATTAAGTCCTTAATTAAGGCATTATATTGAGCGAATGTAGTAATACGCTGTGGGCGCGGTGACAAAGAAATGGTTGCAAGTCAATCATAACCATCATCATAAGGACCTAAAGATTTGTTTAACTGTTGTTAGAGTAATTGATTAAAAAATACTAAATGAAACATTCTTAAGTAGTACTAAAAGTGAACAGTATTTTCCCATCCTTAAAAGAAACTACTTAATTAAGAATTTTTACAAAGGCTTAAGTATTTACCGTTAAGGTTGACCCATATTACCTTGTTTTCCCTACTCGTTTTATATCACTTCAAAATTAAATCATGGCTTTTAGGACTTATTAAATCATTGAAAAAAAGTATTTAATATGTTAACCGGGATTGTATAATATAGTAATAGTAAAAAAGTAATTCAATTTAGTCATTTAGTACAATTTCCACAAAAATTTCCATTCCGGAAATAAAATTTCGAATGGAAATTCGCATATTTTGAATCGTTCTGTTTTTCCTTTATCCAATCCTTGCAGGCATATCACTAAAACGTTCCGAAAACTCATATATTTGAAATTATCTATTGTTTGCAAATAACTAAGCTTTCATAGAAATTCCTGTGAATATTTTATTAATTTGTATTGTTCTCATTGAAGGTAATTCGCTTTTCTGATCGTATAATGTCTGGATATTAAAGAACTAAATTCCATAGGTTCCACTCAAAAGGCAAGGCAAACCTATTCGAAAATTAAGCGGGAGTCCAAAGTGCAAGTTCACGTATTCGCCGCTTTAGCGCTTGGAGTTCTTCAATTTCGAATTTTTGGTATTCACACTTCGATCGTTAACAACGTCAATAACAGTGCGTAAACGTTTCCCACAAAACGTGAATTTTTCTATAATTTGAGGATGACAAAAGGTTTGACGCTCAATTTCATTAAAATAAATATCCTTTTTATGAACTTATTCACTATTGTGCAAGTCTTCAAGTTGTGCAACCTTCTAACGGGTTTTTAGGTAAGTTCTCTCTGATATACCTTCGAATCGGTACAGTGGTATAAACCTTAATCGGAGAGGGCCCCTTAAATCGGGAAGAAGGTATACCTTATGTTCGGTATACTGAACGTAAAAATTCTGGGATTTTATTTCAGTTTAGCAGATGGTCCTACTCCTAATAAAAATGTCCTCTCCGCGTGGAATTCTTTTGGACATTTTCTATGAATGTACAAAGTAAAATTCCACTTTTTCAAGTAAGAAAAAGTGTCATTCAGATACCATCTTACACGGCTACCCCAAGGTCTAAACTGCTATTGGTCAATTTCAAATAAGTGCAAAACAAGGTTAATAGGGGAAAGTACTTTCCCTTCGAACGTTCATGCCTTCGAATAATGTGAATTTCTTTTATCTTCCCTAATTAATAATTAATTAGCTAATTAATAATTAATAGAAATGTGTAAGTCTTTTAGAAAAAAATAAAAGAAAATCCACATTATTCGAAGGCATGAACGTTGGAAGGGAGAGTACCTTCCCCTAAATGGTTTCGGTTCATAGATGTCTCGTTTGAGCAGTATTAAATCTTTTTCAGAATTTTGATCATTCGAGATTTTGGCTTTCGAGCCTTTCGGGATTTTGTCTTTTCGAGATTTTAGTTTTTGAGAATTTGACCGTTTCGGAATTTCGATTTTTCGGAATTTTAGCTCATAGGATTTAGACCTATTCATGGTTTTGCCTCTTCAAGATTTTGGCTTTGGTTTTCGGGATTTCGACCCAATCGGAATTTTGGCTTTTGGAATTTTGTCTGTTCGAGATTTTTGAGGTTTTTGGGGATTTTGGTTTTCGGGATTTTGACTGATTAGCGATTTCGATTCATTCGGAATTTTAGCTCTTAGGATTTTGGCCTATTCATGATTTTGTCTCTTCTAGATTTTGGCTTTTGGGAATTTGTCTGTTCGAGATTTTTTGGGCTTTTGGGGGTTATGGTTTTCGGGATTTTGAACGATTCGGGATTTCGATTCATTCGGAATTGTGGCTTTCTGAGATTTCAGTTTTCGAGATTTTAACCTATTCATGATTTTGTTTCTTCGAGATTTTATCTTTCCAGAATTTTGGTTTTTTGAAAATTTGGTTGTAGAGATTTTAGTCTATAACGTAATTCTAGACCTAGTAAGTCTTCAACTGGAAATTACAATTTAAAATTTTCGAACACATTTTAGAGGAAATTCGCACTTTTCCAGAGGGCTCTAATAAAAATGAAATTTCCCATTTTTGTTGAAATTTCTTATGTTAGATTTCTGTTTTCGAAATTGTAAAAATTTCTTCTGTCTCTAACCCCTTTGAAATTTGACAGATGGCTATTTGACAGATATATGTTCGATATTGAGTTGCATATAACTATTATCCTGAATAGATGGTTTCATGCGATAAATTGGTAATTTATCAAATTTCCTGCTACATTATTATTCCTATTGTTTGATGAAAAATAAATCAAGACAATTGGTATTCAAATGTCGTTTAATTTATCAAATTATATCTATGATTCCTTAATTTTAAAGATCAATATCTGAAGTTTTCCGCCCTATTTTGCCCATTTTTTTGTTCGCTTATTTGCCTTTTACTTTTATTTTTATTTTATTTATTGAAGAACACAATTTAGAGAGCCCGATTGAATATCAAATAGACTCTGAAGAGCTCTCAATAGAGAATATTTTCCTTCAAATTGAATTACCAGCATTAGGTTGAGAGCCCTCAATGTTTCAATTAAATTGCAATTTTGCAGTAAAAAAAGGGTACTTTATTAAATAAACCTGAGTGAATTAAATATTACGTCAACTCAAAGACCCAATCGATTTTCACGCCACACGCAATTTTTATTTATTTATTTTGCTTTCTTTTTTTTTTTGTAATATTCACACTCAAAACACAACCATACACACAAAGTAATTAAAAACTATAAAACAGCAAAACTTCATTACAGCGAATTTCACATAATTTTCTGCATATATCATCATTTAAGTGGTTAAACAAAAATTAAAAAAAAAAATCTGTGCGATTTTATGGTGCAAAAAATTTATAAATCAATTAATTGAATTCAATTTATGATGTGGTTCTTTTTTTCTAGGACATTTAAACCACTTACCGATGCGCAAAATTATATATTTAAAAAAAAAACATTAAAGATATCGATCCTTTATAGAGTGCTTCAAAAAATAGATATATATAGCCAACATAAACATTGAGAAAACAAACAAATTTGAAATAAAATAAAATAGTGCTCGAGATAAAAAATGTGAATGGCTTTCAAAAATGCATCAAGAATGTAGTAAAATACAATAAATTTTCGTCATAATGAAGTTTTATCAAACTGTTTTATTTATTTTTATTTTTTTTTATTTATTTATTTTTTTTTTTGAGAGTGCAACAAATCAAATTGTGCTCTTTAATACCGTTTGATAAAAAGGGCAACAAGTATTAAATTGAAAAAAATTAAAGTGCTTGTGCGTGATTCAATATATATATATAAATATCATGTCAATAAAAAAAGAAACACAATGTGGTTTTGGTGAAAGTTCTTTCTTGATTTTCTTTTTGTAAAACTTTTTAATAAATTTCTTTTAAACCGAATATATTCCTCAAAGCCAATTTTTGGAAAAATATCAAAGTTTTTCTTTATTTTCTGTTTTTTTTTTCTTTAAACAAAAAAAGGTTTCTTGCTTAAGCATGCAAATTTGTGCTGTGAATTTTAATTCCGAAGTCTTTTTTTTTAAGTGAAAGTGAATTTAAAATTGAAAAATTAATTATTTAAAATTACGGAAAAACCATTAAAGTTTGTGGAAAAATTTTGAAAGGTCTTTTATTATTATTATTTTTTTTTAATTTGAAATCAGCGACAAGAGGTTTCTAATTTTTCTCATTATCTTAAAATCTTCACTTTCTATCTAAATATTGACTCATCTCAAATGCACAGAGAAATGATTTTTAAAATACATAAATTTAATAATTTTTTTCCGACTTGGCATTTCAGCTCCTTAATTAAATTTTCCAATTCCAATCTCTCCAATAACTTATCAAGTCTCAGTGCATCGAAACTTTGAGGATTGGGAATACTTTTGAGCTAGCTAAATTTTCTTTAACTTGTTATTTCTTTTTTTTTCATCATCTTCACAGAGAGTAAAAAGTGGTGCGAGGGTGATTAGGGAAATTTTGGGTTTAAAAATCAAGTTAAAACAAATTTAAATTCACATGCACAAACCAAGAAAATAAAAATGTGAAAAATATTTCTTTTACTCCTTTTTTTTCTTCTTTAACCAAAAAAATTTGATGCGTGTTCTTTTCAAAGAGTTTTCCAGAAATCATAGTTATTTTTTTTATCACAAACACAAAAAAAACCAACAATAAATCCAAAAAATAAAATACTTCTTTTCATTTCTTTTTTCATCAAAACCAGATAATTTGTGAGGTGTGAGTATTTAAAAAACAAAAAAAGTATACAACAAAAATTTGGTGCGCAGAGACAATTACTAGAGTCAAGAATTATTTTATAGCATATTAAAATCTTTTTTTTTGCATACTTGGTGATTTATTAAAAAAAATAACAAAAAACTCAGGAAAAAAACGCACTAGTGATAGAGTGATTAACAAAAAATATCATACCACAAAAATTCTGGTGCAATTGTGTTCTCTATCTTAATATCGAAGTTTCATCATCATAATGCAATGTGCCAATAATTGTGAAGTCAATAATCAAAAACAAAAACCAAGGCTCAAACCAAAAATCAAAAATAGAAATCAATTTAAAAAAAAACATAAAAATCATATGCGAGTGTCGGCCAATAGATAAAAATACGCTCAGTTTGTGAATAATAAATATATATAGTGATTTTAAAAGAAAACAATAAGATAATAAGGTACGCACAAATTCTCTTGTTTTGTAAACACATTTTACCAATATTTATTTTTCTGAAATGTCAAATGTTTGTTTACAAAACGATAGTAATTCAGTGTTGTTGCAAATGGTGTACGCACAATTGATTTAATGACATTACAAGCACGTTTGAGAAGCTTTGTGTCTGACAATGAGAGTGAGCGAGACAACTAGATGTAGGCTTCAGTCATTCTCACTGAAATGTCAAAAACATGTTTACAAAACAAAAGTTATTCTGCGTTGGACATAATGCCCAACGCTCAATAAGTTTTGTTTGCAAACATGTTTTCGAAATTGCCTCTGAGAATTAGAAGAGTTGACTATATTTTGATTTTATTTTCATTCACTGTCACTGAAATGTCAAAAACAGATCTACAAAACATTTTTTTTTTACATTTAAATGAGAGTAAATGAAGTCTAGTAATAGTCGTCTCACTCATTTTCATAGGAAGATAAAAAAAAAACGTGTTTAAAACTGTCAATTAGAGTGAATGAGAGATTTAGATTTACTTCACTCTCACTGAAATGTCAAAAACAAGTTTGCAAAACAAAAGTTAACTTTTCGTTTCGTTTTGTAAACATGTTTTCAAAATGGCCAATTAGAGTGAGCGAGATGACTAGATCTAGAACTAACCAGAAGTAACCAACTTCTGTGTGTTTTTTTAATGGAAAATCCCGGGTGTCGTTTTTTGGTTTAACATTATTATTTACGTAAGGTAATAAAATCGATATTAAATCTACTGGAAGAGAAAGAGAACTATACAGTAGAGTCTTGTTCAATCGGCTCTTTTTCAATCGGGCGCAAAATTTTGTTGACGATTTTCACGTTTGATTTTGAAGCAAATTTGTTCAAATTCGCTGTAGTTTCTCTTGTTTTATGGTGATTCTTTATATTTAAGCGCTTTTTCTGAAATTTATAATGATTTTGATGCCCAAATCTCTCGATAATTTGGATGACATTTTGCCTCGTATGCCCGATTGAGAGAGAGTCTACTGCAGAGGTGTGCAAGAACCGTTAAAACCGAATAAACGTCAAAATAAGTTTGTTCTGGTAGCGTTTTGGCCTGAAACGCTACCAAGAACTTCTGTACATGTACTTCTGTACATGAACATGTACGTCTTTGAAAAGAGACGTACATGTTTCATTTGACGTTTATTCGGTTTCAACGGTTCTTGCACGCCTCTGGTCTACTGTATAAACTTGATGTGTTTACGATTAGTCGTCTGTTTTCACAGCAGTAATATCAGAATAATAACGTATAATTGAATAAGAAGAAGAAGACCAGTGATTGTGACGATTTTTGTGAAAAATTTGGCAGAATGGGTTATAAAAAGGTCAGGAGAAGTATATTGAAATTTATTAGGAAAGTATTAGGAAAGCCTCATTCTACATAGCTCTCTCCAATATCTGGCACGTCGATATCCGGATGACAGCTGTGAAACACTGACAGTTAATGAATTCAAAACTTTTTTATAGGTTTTTACTAAGTAAGCGGTTTGTTCAGGACGAATTAAAATGTTATTTTGACTTTATCAAAGCTTTTGATACTTAATTGTGGTACAAAATGAAACATAAATTCATACAGCGCAAAATAGAAAAACCGTTGACCAGATTAGAAAAACCCAAATGTCATTTTTGTCCCCCCGTCAGTCGGATATCGGAGAGAGCTGTGTAGAGAATAACGGTGCCCAATGTCGCAAACTCTTAAAATGCATTAAGATTGGAGTAATGGGAAGGTCAGAGTGTTCCTATCTCTATTTGCATAAAAAATTTGTCGATATTGCACTTTAGAAGTCTTTCAGCGATCAAAGCGTGTACATTTAATAAAAATTTACGCAAGAAAACGCTAATCCTTGATCCTAAATCCTCAGTGTATGATAGTTTGGGCTGATCTTTTACCGCCAAAATTTTCAAGAGCTGTGTCTTTGGTATTTAGTCCAGTTTGTAAATTTTTGACTTTTCTGAAAAGCAAATATATTGCACATCGAGTTCTTGATTTAGGAACGATTTCGAAATAATTTCGGGGATGATTTTCTTGAATCTGTCTCTGTCAAATAGACAGTTTATATCTTTTTTTTAAGTTGTCAAGCTCCAGATTTGATTTTAAAAACTTAACCGGTTAACAAATAAATTTGCGTTCTTAACATATTTTTGACATTTTATAAGACACATCAAGTGCTTGTTTTTTACCACAATTTGCGTAGATTTACTTTAGTTTTTAAACTAACGTTAATATAACTAATATTAAAAAAAAACAGTTTTTTTTTCATTTTGTATTTTCTCTTTGCTAAAATATTGATTTTTGGAAAAATGTTTACAAAATAAAAGCTACTGTGTATACACTATTAAGGGCAACACACATTCAACTTTATTTTGTAAACAATTGACAGTTCAGACAGAAACCAATATGGTTTCTGAAACAAGATAATTTTAAAGATCTGTTTACAAAAATAATTATGCGTACCCCATTATTGGCAACACACATTTACTGTTGTTTTGAAAAAGAAAAACAAAAAAAAGTGTTTGACAGTTCAGTTAGAGTGAGAAAGATAGAGTTGTCATCTCACTCGCATCCTCAATTTCAAGGTGCATCATTGCAAAACAAAAGCAATTGTGCGCTATCCATTACTCATAAATAAAATCTATATACATATATTGGAAATAATAAATACCAAAAAATATACTGTGCTTCAATCACGTCAAATATTTTCAATAATTAATAAATATTGTGAAATATTGCAAATAGATTACAAAGAAAAAACCTTGAAACACTTGGTAAATCCTGAGGAAACCTCTGTGTTGGATCCACAAAAAACAGTTGAAATAAAAATTAGATTATTATTGATACATATGCATTAGTTATTGTTTTTTTGCTTGTTTGTTTTGCTATTGAAGAAAAGGGACGAAGGGGGATTATCAAAAATATTTGTCTTTTTTTTTTGGTACTCTTGCTCTCCCACAAAAATGTGCTGCAAAAAATATTTCATGTGCACTAGAGATATAAGAGAAAAGGGTGGAAAAAAGATATTATTTTGTTAAGAGTCAAAAAAATATATAGATTAGTTAGGGATTAAAAAAATATTAGTAAATAGACATCAAAAATCACATTTGTCTATCTCATCACAAAAATATATCATCATTTTTTTCTCAACTCTGCGACAACCTGAAATTTCAAAAATTCATTAAAAATGTTCCTTTCAAAAAGTTATAGGATTTTTTTTCTTTTAGTTCAAAATGAAATGAGATAAAATTAAAAGAAAAATTTGTGAAAATTAAATCAAGATGGAAAAAATTGGTAAACTTCTTTTATTCAATTTCTTTGAAAAATATAATAAATAAAAAACACAGAAAACTAAGAACAAGAGATTTTTTTTTCTTATTTAAATTTAAAAAACTAAAATAAAATAAAATGAAAAAGAAATAAAAAGAAATGAAAAATAACTTTAATTTTTCTGGAGATATTTTAACGTAAAAATAACTCAAAAATAACGTAAATGTTTAATGAAACTGAAGATTCGTGATAAATGATATTTTTCTCATAAAAAAAGTAAACATTTAAAACAAAAAGTATTAGATGCAAGAGTTTACATACCATCTTCATGTGTTCGAACTGTGACTGGATAGGATTTCGGTCCATCGCCAACACTTGTTCCAGCAAGAACCCAAATCTTGTATTCAGTCCACTTTTTCAATTCATCCAACAAGATTTCGGTTGTGTTCAATGTTGTGACAGTGGCCTCACTGTCCGACTGTCCAGCCTCCACAAAGAACACTTTGTAATAGATTATTCGTCCATTGGATCGCTCAATTGGTGGTGGTTGCCACGAAATCGCAATTGTTGTTGCACTTGTGGCTTCAGCCGATATATTGCGAGGTGGTGCTCCAGGTACTACGGTTATTATTGGGAATTTCGTTCATTCAAAACATAAGAGACACTTTTAAAAAACAAATTAAAAACAAAAAAAAAATAACTGGGTATAAAAAAAAACCAAAGAAAACATCAGAAAATATAATGCATAAACAAAGAAAAATAGAGAAAATGAAAGAGACATTTCATCTCTGTGAAATAAATCATTTCCCTATAAAAGAAAATACAATTTTTTTTTGTCGTCCATAAGAAATTAATGAAAGGAATTAATTAATGTACAAAAGAAGCTACTCAAAAACACAACTCCAATTTCACAGTATTGCAAAAACAGTGATGTTAAATTACTCGATTTTTAATCAATAATACACTGCTGGTAAATGATTCTGCGTCATTTTGCGCAATTTCATGATTTCATGGTTGATAAAAAGTTTTAGGACTTTGAAGATTTGTATTTATGCCACTAGTTGACGCTAAAGTGCCTACTTTTGTGCAAAACCTCAAAAGATTAGATGTTGGTTTCAAGTTTTTTTTAGATCCGTTCAAAGAAACCGTAAGACGATCCAGCAAGAACTAATTAACCCAACGAGCACAGTTAGCTGAAAAAATCAGCATTTTCACCATATTTTTGCTGACTCCATAAGCAAAAATATGCTGACCGATCAGCAGTTCTCGAACAAAAAAAGCTAACCAAATATATAAAAATGGAACTGCCTCGCGAGTGTACTTTTAAGGCTGGGAATTCTAAATACGATATACCTCTCGAACACTAGAAATGCTCTTAGGAGCAATCGACGCCGCTCCGAGAGACATCTATGATGTCAATTCAAGTATGAACAAGGTGTTTGAAATTAGAGATAAAAAGTTGAAGCCTTCATGGGATGCTAATGCTCCCTGAACTATCTAAACTTTGTTAGAGTAACTTTATACTCAACTAAAATGCAAGAAACTTCAAACATAACCTCAAATACCAAAATTCTGTGGATTATGAATTATATTTGCAGAAAATTGACTATTAAAGGCCCAAAACTAAACTTTAATAAAATACTGCTACTTTTATTGATGTTTAAATATTGTGAGGCACGTCACAAAGTAGCCAGATTGACAAGAATCACTGTGACCATGAACATAACCTCAAATATAGGATTTATTATAATTCTTTTCTGAAAATAATAATGAATTGTCACTGAATTTATAGTGATTTTGTAGTCAAGCAGAAGATTTTAAAAAACACTTTAAATCTTTGCAGCAATTCAAATGACAAAGAAGCGCTGAAACTCCTACAGAGTTAAACATAACCTCAAAGATTCTGAATTTTAAACCTTAAATGAAGTTTATATCAATGCTTCATAGATAGACGAGAAACAGTTTTTACAGTGAACAATTTCAAAAATTAAATGCCTCAATTTAATTTTAACCACAAAAAAATAAATAAAATTTATTGAATCTTCCAATTAGATTTTAAATTCTATTTCTCGTAAAAAGTATTAAAAAAAATGTTTAACAAATCTGCCCAAAATAAATATTTAATTATACGTAAAAAATCGTAGAGAAATTTAAATTTTCTCAATTGGGAAAAATGGTTTTTCTTTGAATGCGACACCCCTTGAATATTTCAATTTTTCTCTTATTTCTCAGAGCAAAAATTCTATTCTACAAACTGTTTTCTATTAACTTTGATTAATAAAATGATTTTTTATTATGGGAAATAAGAAAAAATTGAAATATTCAAAGGCACACCACTTTCCCCTGCAGCCCTTTAGTTTTCTAAAATCACTGATAGCTTTTAATATAACCTAACATTCATAGTTTTTTTTCAAATGTGTTATATCTGTAAAATTTTTGATTGCTTATAGAACACATGATAACATTCAAAGTAATCTTAAAATGTTTCAAAAAAAGAGAGGTGCCCTTTACGGAAAGATTGCCATAAATTTTTACATAACCTCAAAGATAAAGTTTATGTAAAACCCTTGGAAACACCTTAAATATTTCAAAGATTGTGCTTAAGGTGAAGTTAGTTAGTTTGAAATACGTAATGTTCTTCTCTCTTTAGAACATGTAGAACTAAATGTAACTGTAGGGGCGCTAGAGTTGCTTTACATCATAACCTCAAACTTTCTTTTTTCGTATTTAACACTAAACCTACCGAACGTTTTTGGTCGTTTTTTCGGTCAAATGACAAACCGCGGTAGGGTAGGATACTCAACAAATTTGTCTTGGAAAAGAGCGAAATATTATTATTTAAACACTGAAAAATATATTACATGCATATCTTAAGAAATTCATAAAGTTTGATAGTAACATTGTACCGTTTAAATATATGTTAATTTTAAACCGGTCAATTTGACCGGGTCTTGGTAGGTTTATTGTTAATAGCTTAAAGTGTTTTTTGGATATACACCAAAGCTCTCATGGAATATATTACTACTCTTTAGAACAGTTAGACACGTTAGACATGTTCAAAGTAAGTTCGAATTTTCACATAACCTCAAAGACAAAATTTATGTAAAATCCTTAGAAATACTCGAAATACCTTAAGAATCACATTAATTGTGACTTTAACACATATGTTAAAGGTAGAGATAATAAGTTTGAAATGTGTTATTTTAGTTTGAAAGATCTATCCGTACAGGCGCCAGAACTACTTTACAATATAACCTAAAATTTTTATTTTGCGCATATCTTCTATAATAACCACTCCCATGAAAATTGTTGACAGCAAAAAGAATCACAAAAAACTGGCTTTTTTTATCGTCGCATTAGATTGAGATTTATTTTAATTTTGTCTATAAAAAAGGGCAATCTAACCTCATTTGACAGTCAATCTAACTTCAATTTATGGTGTTTGATGGCGAAACAATAGAAACAACTTGTAACTTTTTCAGATTCCTTTAAAGGAATACCAGCCGAAAAGGCTAAAAAGAAAAGAGCTAGGATAAAACCCCAGCCATTTTTATACTAATTGGCAATAATTCGCCTGAGATTTTATGCACACTTACTAGAAAATAAACAAAAGTTCCATTTAGAAGTTTAGAATAATATTTCTGGCGTTTCTAACCTCACAAGGAGGTAATAACGCTAAAAACGTAATTCAATCTTTACATTACGATGTAAGCCCATAATTTTGGATCAATTCAATTGTTAACATTAAACATAACCTCAAAAATTAAGTCAAGTTTGAATTTATTTGAAGTTTCCTGTGTGCTTGAAATAATATGCAACTTTTTTGTATTTTTTTAGTCGTCCATAATAAAAACTCTTATCATTTTGATTCATTGTGAATTTTCCCTGGTAGAACTTTTTTTTCAAATTTTTAGTACTTAGGTGACTATAACTCCGAATCTAATGAATTAATTTTATTCTCCGCTAAGAGAAAGTTAAAGGCCTTCGAGTTTCCGACACTTTTCTACAAGAAGCAAAGTTTGTAAACCTAGTACGAGAGGCACTTCAGGAACAAAATTATATAGCCCGAATAGGCTGAACCCTAGACTTTCGTAGCATGAAGCTACTCTACTAGAGATAATTTAACTTCCACATAATAAATCCTTTTTTTAAAATGTAATTTAACATCACTGTTGCTGATGAATTGAAGCTTCGATTCCAAGAAGCTTTTCTTGCGCATCATTCCTTTCTCAAAAGGAATAAAGTCAAGAAACAAGGTAAAAAAAACAAAGAATAAATAAAAAAAGAATGGATCACAAAATTGAATGTTTCCTGGAATTTACAATGATCAGAATTATGCTGCTGGAATCAAGTGATATCCAACAGTTTGTTGTATGAAAATCATCTTCATACTTTTTTTTTTCTTTTTTTGCAAAATCCATTTTATACGTCTTTTGTCCAACAAATCTTTTCATACAAGAAAAATCAACTGATGAACACAGATTCTCAAAGAGTATAAAGAAACAGAAAACCAAAAGGAAATATCATTATAGAGATATATATTCTTTTCAACGAAAAAACTAAAGCTCTTTTTTTATCAAACTAAACAAATAGATATATATCTTCTTTTTTTTGTTCAATAGTAATACCATACATTCAAAAATAATAAATAAAATCAGTGCTCTTTGGTGCAGACATAAAGAAAACAAAAAAGTTCATTGAAAAAAATTAATGACATGCACTTTCTCTTCTTTTTTTTTAATAATACTTTGGTCATATAGAAAATAAAAAATAAAAGTAAAAAAAAAGAGTTCCTTCAAGCATTCGTACGACACTCACTCAAAGCCATATAGAAACCCTTACCAATGTTGGCATGACTTATTTATTTTCTTTCATTATGTAACTTAAATAGAATTCTCTGTTTTTTTTCTCGCTATATATATATATTGTAATCAATTGTTGAATGAATTTTCAATTGTATTTTTGTTTGTCTTATTCTTTTGCTTAGGGTTGATATTGCTGGCATTGTAAATCGGTTCTTTTTACTTCTTCTTTGCAGAATATTTTCTGACGTCTCATTCCACGGAAATAAAGTTACTCTCTTTTGCTTTCTAAATGTTATCCCAGATTCAAGAAAATTCATATGTATATGTATGTCCACCCCCCAAATGATATCTATAATAAATATTCCACCCTCAATTTTTACCTGGTTCCACTGGGCATTTGAATAATTTATTGATATCACTTATACTATTCTCCGTGAAATTCCCTTTTCATTAATGCACAAATTTTTCACTCCCACATCTATGTAAATTTATATGTGTCTGTTCTCTTTTTTTTTGATTCCCACATTTTCCCCATTCTTCCCCCTGCATCAAAATACATTTAAAATGGACCCAGAGATTGTGGTATGAATTTCAAAAATTATCTTCTTACCATACTGCTTGGTGCGCACGGGAATCGGTGGAGTTGTAGCACCTTCACCACGTTGTGATCTCGCGGCCAGCCATATATAGTAGAGAGTGTCAGGATATAATCCAGACAAATTGTGACTCTCAGTATTGCCAATGCGTCTGTGGGGTAGAAAATAGGTGGATAGGAGTCACATTTTAAATTCTTAAAGGCATATAACATTTGGTGACATTACAGTGGTTGCGTGGTAAGTTCGCAGAACGGAAATTACGGAAGTGTTTATTGAAAGGTATATTCAAGATATATTCACGTAAAAATTTCGGCAGAAGGAACGGACATTTCAAGAAAAATCTTTACTGTCTAATGAGGGCCTGCGACAAATTATCTAGATGCAAATTCTAAATTAGTTGTTGACGCCCTCCAGAAAGTATTTCCCCGGAAATAACAGCGAATACCAAATGCCGAGCGCTGCCTGAGATGCATTTTGTCAACTGACTTATGACGGCTTCAGACTGGAGGTTTAGCCCAGTTCCCGAAGGTCTCAAAAATCTAAATAACGAGCTATTTTATTGATTTTTCAAAATCTAATGAATCATTTGCCCTTATAATCCAATCCTAAACAACAATTTTCTAAAAAATCGTGACTGATTAGGAATTAGAGGAGTAAAGCCAGACAGCTCACTCGAAAACATGGAAAAAATCGCACGACTCGTTCTCAAACAATCCTAAAATATAAACATGGTTTTGGAGAAGAAGTGGGATCATCTCTTTAGGATATTTCGCAACAGTATTGCAATGAAGATAGAAGAAGCGTTATGTAAAAAAAATATCTAAGTAAAATTTCTGTACCAGCAATCTACGAACTCGTTATTTTGAATAAGTAGACAAGACAGATATTCCAGACGCAGGCCTGAGCTAAAAGAAAAGCCGAAGTGAATTTGGTGGTGCCTGTTGGCATTCTTCGAAATGCCGCGAAAATTCACGTAGAGAAAATGAGAGGTTTTTTAATGTGAAAATTGTTTAATTCCTTAGAGTTAAGTCATTTTCACAAGAAAATCCTTTTAATAATTTAGTTGAATACAGTTATTTGAGTTAATTGTAAATTATTGTCGATATTACAACAAAAACATTGGGATGAAATTTTGAGCTGGAAGACTCATATTCTTTTGAGCTGTCCCAAAATTCAGGATAGGTTTGTCAAAAACTCTTTTGTACAACACTATTATGGTTAATAAGGAATGCAAAAGTACATATTACAAGAAGGGACACGACCTGCTAATAAGGTTAAAATTGAAAGAAAATATTTTGTTGCATTTCAGAGATTTTTTGCAACCGCAGCGCCGCCAGACGTTTGTCAAGTGAGTTATTTGTGTCTCTATCTCTCTCTTACAGTTGAATTGCGCGCAATTTAAGAACCCATCAAAAATAGTCTGCTGATTTCGTCACGAAATCGGCAGATTTAATCGGCGCGTCGGCAGATAATACGCCGACCGTCCTCATATTATCTGCCGACGTTTGTTCTCGAAGTGCAACACGACGCTGTTCTAAAAGTCGGCAGATATGTCTGCAGATTTTATGCGTATGTCTCTTGCGTATTAAGGCAGACACAACGTCTGAAAATCTGCTGAGACTTTCAGTAGCCTGTCTACGCATATATCTCACTCCCCACGCCCCCAAAATTATTAGAAAAATACTTTATTTCAATTTAAACAGATTTATTTTTAATAATATTTCAACATGATTCAACACATCTCCTCTCGGGATATTGGGATTACGATTGCTCCATGTAAAGTCTCTCTAGTGGGAGTGCATCTCTGGAAGCTTACGCTCAGGAATCTTCATCTGGACTTGATGATGATGACTTTCTGAAAGTACAAAACGTAAAAATAAAGTTGTAGAAAATAAATTCACAAGCGGAAAATTATAAAGATGGCGAGCTGTCAAAAATTGCACAATGTATTTTTACTCGCGAAATTGATGCAGGAAAAACACTTCACAATAAAAATATCTTTGTGAACCACATTGAGAAACTTTTAGTAACATATTTCACTAGTTTACTCGAATGAAAATGGAAAACTTACCTTAAAAATTGGAAGAAAACACAGAGCACCACGGAAAACACCTTCTCAGCTCCAAATGTTAAGAGCAACTAACGCGCTCTCGCGGTTTCCACTCGCACTTTGCTTTCCTGTTAACAGTTCATCGAGAAAGCCCGTTAAAGTGCGGCAAAAATTAATCGAAAAATCGATACGATGCCGATAAAATTTTCGATGAGGATCGATGGGTTGATGGGAACTTTCCATTTAAAGTGATATTTGTATTTAATTTCTTTGTATTTCTGCAAGATTCAAGTAAAAGGGTATGTAGTGAACACCTATCCGTCTTCCGACAAAGATACCAAGAAGACAATTTCTTTCTATATGACTTTTTATCTGTTATGTCTTTTTGGCGCAGAAAGGGACAGATAATCCTAACCGGCTTATGTAGGTGAGATTTTTAATGTGAGCTAACTCGGAATTCATGCAAATTCGATTTAGAGCTGAAGTTGGGGATCGCCATTCAGTTGTATTGAATCAAATTCGTGAAATTATACAAATTATGTATTTAAACCAAAATATCAAGGTTTTGGATGGAGTGACAGAAAAGTGATATATGGCTGAAATGTAGACCAGAATATTCTCTATAATTTTGCCGTAGAACTTGATCTCATTGATTCCTTAGAAGCCGAGATAATCGAGGTTTTTTGTTTCTTAACTCATTTTTTCGATCAGAGCGCCCCAAGTGTTCATTTGATGAACTTCAACTATATCAAAGAATTGTTGTATTTTGTGAGACTTTCCATTTAAAATCCTATTTTAAGCGTCTTGGTCGAGTAGAAGTAGTCAAATTGGCATCTGAGTGGTTTCAAAGCGTTATTATGGGAAAAATCAATTTTTTCACACTTAAACGGCAAAATCGGAGTGATAACGTAGTCTGAGCGGAAAATGATGTATGGACGAAATGTAGAGACAAATGTCCTCTATAATTATGTCGCAGTAATCATCAAAATCGGTTCAGCGACAGTCGAGATAATTGAGGTTATGTGATATTGAAATTGGTTTTTCGATTGTGGCGTCCCTGGTGTTGGCCCCACGAAGTTCAAATGTTCTAGAAAGTTGTAGCGCTTTGTAAGACCTTTAATTTGCGCTCCTATTCGTCAAAATCTATCAAATAGAATCGGATATATGGTGTTTTGAATTTCGTGAACTTTGACCCCTTATATCTCCGGTTCTATTGAAACCACACCGAACCCATGCCACTTTTTGGAAACGACATAGACTAAACTACAACACTTTAAAATTTGATTAACTTGCACAAATGCCGTTTTTGAGAAAAATGAGTTTGAATTTTGATGAATTTTGACGTTATCGCAGCGCCACCTGTGGTGACTTTTTGAACTTCCATCAGAAAGTGCTCATCGAGACGAAACCAAAAATCCAAAATTCAGCTCAAAATGTTAATTAGAACCGGAGATAGAGGCCGGTCAATGTTCGAACTTTGACCCCTTATTGCTCGGGTCAGGGGTTATAGATCGACTTAAGTATTTTTTTTGTTTCATAAATGTGTAATCAGCGTCTACAACATACTAAAATTTCAGCCCGATGCACAAAGGGTTTTTTGAGTTATTTAATTTAGAAAATTGAAACATTTTCTTTTTAATAATAGCGCCCCTAGCGGTGGTTTTATGAACTTGCGATGTTAGAAGGGGAAGTGGAATTTGACGAGAGCTTTACAAAACGCCCTTATTCTTTAAATTCTGACAATTAGAATCGGAGTTATGGCCATTTTAAGAATTGTTTTTTGGAGTCATATAGCTCGGGTCAGAAGGGTCATGGGACCTTATGTTCGGTATTGATCGAAAGCTCTAAGGGTCAGCTATAACATATTAAAATTTTAACCCGATCGATGCCCGATTGATGCTATTAAGCTCCAAAGAGCGGCTGGACGGACGGACGGGAACGGTTTTTAGCCATCCATATATTCGTGATTAGGAAGTGTCAAAACACATTCTGGCAAAGTTTGGGGCCGATCGGAGGACATGGAATTTTGTTAGAATTATAGTAGGTGAGATTGTTAAGAATCTCACCTAATAGGCTAAGAACATCTTCTCCTTTAAAATAAATACTTATTTTCAAGATATTTTTTCCGTTTAGGAAAGCGTTTTGGCAATGTCGAAAATACAAAGATTCGAAATACGAATTGCTTGACAATCCATCAGATTTTTCGGATTTGACGTTCAGCGACATCTATGTTTTCCAAAACCTGAAGAAATTCTTTATTAGAGGAAAATATTCTTTTGTCGGATAAAGAAGAATCAATATTATCAAAATTAAATTTTAGAATATTGTTTTTAATTTTTTTTTGTTTCCACTTCTGCGAACTTTTCACATAACCTGTAAATTTCAAGTGTTTTTCATTTTAACGAGTGAAAGAGAAAGACCAAATTTTTATCACTCAACCAAAAATTGTCCTCGGAAAATCGCATGGAAATTTAAAATGTGGTTTTCTATATTTATCACATAAATATATATAGTAAAAATTTTATATACCAGA
Organism: Phlebotomus papatasi; assembly: GCF_024763615.1. Taxonomy (NCBI): domain Eukaryota; kingdom Metazoa; phylum Arthropoda; class Insecta; order Diptera; family Psychodidae; genus Phlebotomus; species Phlebotomus papatasi. The sequence continues at coordinate 18,485,219 of NC_077224.1, forward strand.
GCACTATCTCATACCTTTGGTCTCCCCATACATATAAAAACCCATTTACCAACACCAAAGTGGAAAGGATTTTGGAGGACAATTTATGAATTGTAACCCCAGAGTATTTTATTGAAATTTTTAAGCGCATTCGAAATCTAATTGCATTTGCAATTGATAACAACATACAGTATCCATTCATGGGTTAACATACCAGTAAAATCCCAAATAAAATACCAGAAATATTTTCAAATAATTCCTCCATAATTATATTTATGCTTTAAAACAATTTAAATAATTTTAAAATCAATTGTCACTCCTATGCTCTTCAATTGCACACAAATTTAAATGATTTTTTTTTAGAGCATACACGATTTATTTTATTTTGATACACGAAACATTAATTAAAACTAACATTTTCTTTTACGAGATAATATTTTTCAAGAGAAATTAATTTTTACATCGACATTGACGCTAGTATAATAAATTTTCTAAGTGAGGTTATGTAAAAGAATAACATTTTGCAAAAATTTAAGGTTACGGTTAGTATCGAAAAACATAACCTTAATAGGAAAGATTGTGGTTAATAACCTCCTGCCCAATAATGATACAAAGTATTTTTTTTAACTTTCAATTAAGTAAGATTTTAAAGATAAACCTTTAATCTACAAATTCTTGTCATATTTTATCCGAAAATTATAAATATTTAAATATCGCGGTAAATATTTAAGCATACTTTCTCTGTAAGAATTGAGGAGAAAGTTCTATAATTTTGAGGTGTCGAATTTCTCTGAGCCCTACGGCAAAACCCATCAAACTTCACATTAACTTAGTTGAAAAGAGGGGTTTGTCAAAACTTTCTCAAGGGTGGTCCACAGAAACCTTTTATTAAACTTTTGACGAATAAGAATTTGCAATGTGCTTGTGAAATCTTAGAATGAAGGAAAAACAATATTCACCGGAAAATAAAATAATTTTTTTTTTATAAAAATATAAAGTAGTAAAAGACTTATTTTATTGTCTAGAGAACAAATAAAATTGTAGAGAAACGAATTTAATTAAAAGAGCATTCAATTTAAAGAAGCTTATACTTTGCAATGTACTCTTCTCTAAATGATTTGATTTAAATCTTTACTTTAGCTCAAAATTAACAAAATTTTAAGAAAATGCTAAACAGAAATTTTGCTGTTCTAGATGTTTTTATAACAGGATAATTCGGTGAATATTGAGAGTAACTTGAGAATATTCGAGAAAATTGCAGAATTCGATATTTTTATCCATTTATAACGGAGATTAAGATTTAAAAATATTATCACATATTGCCCATAAACATTATTCAAACGTCCAGAAATTTAAAGATTTCAAGCAAGGAGTATAAATTTCTCTAACTAAAAACAGCTTTTGGAAAATGGCTAGAAAAGAACATAATTTTCTAAGACAGAGAATTTTTGTCTGCAATAAAGTTCAGAGAGGAATAAGTTTCTTGCAAAAATATGTCAACTCTAGATATTACTTTCATTCACGGGGACTGTTGCTGTTCTAAACGAGATAATTGTGAAATACACCCCATTAGGGTGGAGTCTACACTTATAGATGTTATACACTTATGGACAGCTTGCAAAAATCTTATGTTGTTACATGAAACTGATTTCGAAAACCACACAAATTGTTAATTATATCATAAACTAATATTTTTATGACTTTTCGAAATCTGTTTTAGGAAAGAACTTAAGATTTTTACACGCTGTCCATAAGTGTACAACATCCATAAGTGTAGACTCCACCCTAGTGGTTTGTTCCTGAGATAGATTTTCCTGACTGTTATAATCTCCCCGAAAGTGTCTCGGCTAAAATTAAAATTCTTAAAAGCCAGATTTTTTCCAATAACATCTGGAGTTTATTTCGCCAATAGTGTCTTGGATAAAGGGTAAATGGAACTCTATTTGCACTAAAAGTCGTTGATGTCCAAAGAATTTAAATTCATTTACGAATTTTCGAACAATAGGGTAAATGTCCTAATTCAAAACCATTTCCAGACGCTTTAACTTTGACAGAAGATTCATCATATTAAGTTAATATTTTTCTGAAGAAAATTACATAAATTTGTTCCTTAACTCTTCTAGAATGTTACAGTTTAGTGAAAATTCTTTAATATAATATAAAAACTTCTTAAATACAAGAAAAATACACGAGTACAAAATGCTTCTATTGGAAACAAATTAATCCAAATGGAGGCAAGGTAGATTTTCTAATTGGAGACAAACAGTGTAAGTGAAACCGCGACGAAAAGCTTCCAAAACCCTGTTCCGTTGCTTTTGAGTGTAGGATTTGTTCTTATTCCTAGTCTTTTCTTCTTTCCCATCTGAGACGATAAGAAAATCTCTCCAAAAAAATCAAATTTCCGGTAATTTCCAATTGAAGCATTTGCAGACACTTCAGAAAAACCCTTTTAGTTCACAAAATAGGTAATTATTTCAGTTGAAAACTTCACGTACCGTTAAAAATAAAGATTAGTACCTAATTTCACATAACTCTGCCAGAAATATTACAAATATGTAAAAAAAGTAATAAAGAACAATCACCCTAATGTGTTTTTTATTAGAAAACATGGTTGATTGATGAAAAATGGATTGTGAAAACGTACACTTTTAATTTTTCTGAGAAATTAACAAATTAAAATGTGTGAATATGAATGGATTTTCGCTTTATTCAGAGCAAAATTAACTAAATAATGAAACTGAGTTATAGAAAATATATAAATAAAAATTTAATACCGTATTGATCATGGAAAAAAATGATGTTTCCATTTGGAGCATCGAAAAGTTTCTATTTGGAACAGGTTTTGAATTAGCTTAATTTACCCTATTTTCCCAAAAGATATGGAACATTTATGAATAATCACACTAAGAAGCTCTTATTACTCAGTGATTATAAGATAATTTTTACGAAATGAGCCTTGTTACTTTGATTTTTTCCACAAAAACACTGAGAAAAAAATGGAGGTGCGATTAACTTTTTTTCTCATAACTTTAACACTTTTCATGTGTAAAAATATATCAAAATTTTTAATGTTAATTTTACACCTTTTTAAGAGTAAAATTAACATGAAAAAGGGTAACTTTAACCCCTAATACACCCAAAAAGCATAATATTTACACCGATTTCGGATTAATACTGCAGGGTAAAACAAACATTTCCGGAATGTTATTTTAACTTTTTCGGATTTCTCTCACTCAGTGAAGGCAAAAATGATACATTTTAATATTCGAGACACTTCGAAATTCCAAAAAGGACATATTTAAGCAGCCATGTGAACGAAGAGAGAAGTAAAAATGTCATTTCTTTAGCTTTCGAAATCGATCTTCGAATTTTTTAAGCTGTATCTGTATGAAGCCACTTTCTACTTAATTTCGAATTTTTTCGATATTCATTCGCAAAATGTTTTATGTTTAAAGAACACTATAATGTTTTTGCTAAAACATTTGTGGTCAGTGTTTTAGTGGAAACAAGCAATATTTTGGTAAAGACGATGAGTAATAAATAGGTTTTACAAATAAAACACAAAATATGGACAGTAAAAAAAATAAAACTAGTAAGTTTCTAATATAAAATAAGCAGTAAAAAATCATATTTTCAATAAAAGATAGAAAGATTCCATAAATTAATAAAAATCTCATTTTCGAGAAGGCCTAGTTCCCTTATGAGAATACTTCTTTATTAAAATGTATTTTATCAATTTTTATTTATCATAGAAATGGGACAATATCTGTTTTTTAGAATTGCTTCACGTTTCTCTAAAACCATCAAAAATAAAATTGATCTCTTCATTTTTATTCGCGAATTTTTCACTCTGTACCACTTGGATGATTCGACAGGGAATCCAATTTGGCATTCAGCGCGAAACTTTTGTCACATTTGAGTCAATGAATATAATATGAGTATAAAGTGCAGAATATAGCTTTCAATAAGCATAATTTGAAATATGAGTTTATATAATATTCAAAATTAGCGTATTTATGTAATTTGGTTGATGTCATAAACTTTACGATGTGGTTTCCACTTTATCATTTAATCTTACTCCCGACAGCTCTTTGAAATATTCAAAAAGGAGCTCCATGAAAATTTGAAACCTACAATGTTAGTAGATTATTCATATGATATTTTGTATAAGGAAGCATTTTCTGGAGAATTTCTTTTCTATACATTGAATATCTCTCATGTTCATTGTTTTCCATAAAGTCGTTCATATTTCCCGAAGCTCTATTTTTCCAGTTGAATTTCTTTTCTAAAAAAAAATCCCAATAAATTTAAAACTAAAAAAAAATAACACAAACTTTGTTGAAATATTTCTAAACTTTAAAGTGCAATTATATGAGCAATACTCTCTCGATCATTTTCTGTCCATCACAACATTTGAGGGGGGAAACAGAATCAGTGAAGAGTGAATTTGAGGTGAATAGTTTGGTAAATTTTCCACTACTGGAGCCACATTATATATATATATATCGAAACACATTTCACATTATATAACCAATAAGTATAGAGGAGAATCAATTTATATATATATGTAGGGTTGTAAAGGCATAAATAGAGAATATACTCACTTATGATGCTGCTCATTGGCATATGTATCATTCCAATATAGTTCATAGTGAACAATATTTTCACCAGAATGCAATGGTTTCGACCAAGATAGAGTCACAACTGTCTCTCCAATATCAATCGCCCGGAAATTACTTGGTTGCGATGGTACGCCTGATGAGATTGCAAATATATATTTATCAAATACATATAATGACATCAATATTATTAAATTATTAAATGACTTGAATTTACTATTACCCCATAGCACAATTCGATACATTAAATTCCAGTAGCGCTCGGAATTTCTACAAAATTTTAAGATGACATTTCTGTATTCATCCGCATATCTTTCCATGGCTTTTCCGTAGACATTTCCATATAATTTCCATGGAAAAAATTAGGAAACATGGAAGAAAGGAATTAGGGGAGACTGGGGCACATGTAACCATTTTCGATGCATGCGAATTTGAGGTGATTTTCCAAGGACACCGTGATTTTTTGGAAAATATTTTTTAGCTCATGTTTTACCCTTGGGTATAGGCAATTCGTCGAGGGTAATGCGGATGCTGGAAAACAATTGAGTTTTCCATAAAAATAAAATTTGTGTCCCTGTGCATTTTTCTCTTTTCACAAAATACCTGGGGTAGAAGTAACCACTTTCTGGGGAGGATGTAAACACCTTTTTTCCCACCCTTGAAATTAACTTTGCACCACTCTCGATTATTTTAATTACTTAAGAGATATATAAAGACTGTATATTTTTCAAAAAATCACGACACTTTTTACAAAGAATAATTAAAATAGCAAAAAAACTAAAAGCATGCATATCAAAGACATTTTTCAATAGATTTTCCCCATATTTTGACATCATGTGACTTTTTATTGAACACAGCACCACCATTTTTTCGTAATCTATGAATTATAGATATTTCGCATGAAGGTAAATTTCCCGCTCTTTTACCTACTCATTTTGTGAAATTGAAATTGCCTGATTACATCTACCCCAAATGCTGTTTTCTGACCAATTATTAATTCTTTTGAAATAATGAGAATCTCAATTTGTCTAGTAAATGCATTAATATAATCCTAAAAGATGTAGGAAAGAACTGGTATTGCTACATTTCGATTATTTTACACAATTTTTAATTTCCAGGTGGAAATCCAAATGATCAAAATAATCGAAATATCAACATTTTCAGGAAAATGATTTTTATTTTTAAAGTATATTAGGATTTTATTGACCAATTTATCTGTGGACATACATCCCCATGGTATCTATGAATGCTTATGGGTTTTATCCTCTGGATTCTTAAAATTAATGAAAAAAATCACAGTGTTTACAACTACCCCAGATTACTACTGCCCCAGTTCCCCCTAGTACGCAAAATCGCGGTAAAAAAGGGATCGATGAGAGATATCGAGTATCGATTTTCGGGAATAGCAATACCCTCTAACTTCATTTATATCACTTTGGAATATCCTGAAATTTTAGTAATTGTTGCGAATTTACACAAGAAAGCAATTTTTTACTTAAGGCTATAATTCTTGTGAACAGTACTTATAGAATATTTTAGAGAGAGTTTTGAGCAGAGTTTGGAGATATTAGAAAGATCCACCTCGGTTTATCCGAAATGATCTTGTTCCAGTTCTCTAAAATACAGTACTGTAGCTGTGGGTGACTTTGACCCCCTCCTGTTCGTAAGCTTTTCTTTAATTCTAATGTTTAAGAACGGTTTTCGCCGATCAGACATGGTAGATCGGATCCCTAAAAACCATCCTTAAGTTCTAGAAGTAAAGAAAAACTTACGAAGAGGAGAGTGTCAAAGTCATCCTCAGCTGACAAAGCCACCTGAACTTATGGTAGTGAAGTTAAACAAGAGTCGACAAGAGGAATCCCGTATAGGGGGAATTCCTTAACAATATGACAATATCATATGACAAATTTTTATGGTAAATTTCGAAACAGGACAACATTAAAGGCCAGTGAGCATCAAATCGCTATTGCAAGGAGCTCTGTGAAGCTCTCGGTAATTGATATGAATTGTATTTTTGGACAGTTTTCCCGAATTTACCACATTAAAAATTCTATATTTGTCATGTGACAATGTCATACGGGTATAGAATTCCTCTTTTGGTATTTTCTCTGGACCTGGGAGATCGTCTTGCCGTTCTATCGATCATGAGTCATTTGAGGGTAGTTGCGAAGTGTTAAAAGACCTTACCTTACCCTCAGACACGTAACACTAGGTTATTTGCATCTGGGCCTTAGACTTTGGACAAAACGGGATAAAAATAACTAGAGATATGAAACATTCACAAGAATTCTAAGAATGTCCATAACTTATATTCATATTATCAAAATTTGAGTTAATGACGACGCAAACGAAAGGTCTTGAGTAATTCTACAAATCTAGAGAACATCGCAAAGGGGCACTAATAGTGCAAAACCATTTTTTAACTTCTTCGTAAATGTTTGTGAATTCATACTGAGTTACTTACTAAATGATCGTAATTTGTAGAACACACAAAAAAGTTTGTACATTTTCACAAACTTTGTTCGAAATATGATCATTTGAGGAGCATTTTTGTTTTTTTTTTTTGCAAACATTTGTTCGTATGTTTTTGTTCGCCTGAAACAAATCTTACGAACAAACGACAAAATTTTACGAACATCTCTTGGTGTCTACAAATAATTACTAAGAAATGTTTGTAAAAGAACAGAAATGCCCACTTTTTGTGAGAAAAGTACAAACTTATACAAACTTGTTTGCGGGTTATACGATTTATGAACATTTCGTAAGTCCCCAGTAAGAATTAATGAACATTTTTGACAATTTTAAGAATATTATTTTCTGTGTAGCGTTAAAGTAAACAGTAACGTGGGCAACGTATATCGGTAAATTGTCTTAGAAGGGCTCCTGAAACAGTGCTCATTGGAAAGTTTTGGTAAAAGATTCCTGAAGGTCCAATAACATTTTGTCATTTAGGACCTTGACAGACGTGAGGATTAGCCGAGAGACGGTTTAGCGTAATTATATTAGAAATAATGATCAAACTACATTTCCGTAACTTTCCACTAAGTCATCTCTCGGATTAAGTTGTAAGTATGCCTAAGGCATTGCATTCGAACACACAAACTTAATCGTTTGCGGATGTAAATCCGCTCGACTTCAACGTATAGAGCATTTTGTTGACTAACGTCCGGAAGGAAGGAAGGACTAAAAACTACCAAATTGATAATGAGCTGAACACACCCTTTCGTGAATGGGCTCGTATTCTGGAAACGTTGAAAGTTTGAACAACGTGCGACGCGTTTATAAGTAGATTCAGGACCAGAGCTCGTGCCAAAGGTGGATACTTGGAAAATTTCAAATAGATTCTCAAATATTCAAAGATTTCTGACTTGCTTTTTGTTTACGCCAATAAAATTAAATTTGAATTAAAAAAAATAACGGGTAGCTTCAGTTCAAATGGGCCATTCTGTATAATAACGATTTTTGAAGTTTAGAATTTCGAAATATGAACAAAAAAAGCAGCGGTAATTACCCGCCGAATAAGTTCGACTTTTTAAGGATTTTGACCATTCGGAATTTGGCTTTTCCCTTTTTTTGATTTTCGGGATATTAACTTCCTGGGATTTTGGCGTTCGGAATTTTGACTTTCGGAATTTTGTTTTTTTGGGATTTTATCTATTTGTAACTTTGCTAATTCGGGATTTTGGCTTTCGTGGTTTTGGGCGACACCGGCACCGCTTTGAATATACCTAAAGTGGGGTCACTTTGCATATAGAATCATAAAAATGAAAGAAAGAGAATGTTTAGAGAGCATAAAGAGGAGTAGAGAAGAAAAAATACGAAAAATTATTTTAGATAATATAACTTATTTGGTGAAACTCACCTAAACCCGGAAGTTTATATCTCTTACTATTCAGTGTAAAGATCGTAAAATATTATTTATATGATCAATAAATAAGAATATTCTAAAAAATAAGTATATCATTTGCGAGAGCATGATTAGAATTTGATGCTCGGTCAATAGATGAATTCACAAAAAGGCATGGATTGTGACGTACACTCAGAAAAGAGCTCTGTGGAAACAGCTCTTAATTTAGTTCTTGAAACAAGAACGGGCATTTGTGTGTTGGGTTAAAGACTATTTTACTTGATGTAAAGCATTTATTTTAGAATATGCTTTGGCTCAAGTACGTACGGTCTTTGAATTTTCACAGATGGAAAAAATAGACTCTAGAAGAATTTTAAGTACTGAGAAGGTCTTGGAGCAAAGCATATCGAGTTTTGATTCCAGTATCAGATTTTCTCTGCTGTATTGCAACAAAATTGACGTACACTCATAATGAAAAAATGCAATTGAATTTCACGTTTTTTTATTTAATTATCACCATATACACCTTTTATTCTATAATTTTAAATTCATAAATTTTCTTTTAAAATCTAAAAGTGAAATTAATCAATTTTTGTCTAAATAAAGACTCACACTTGGGAAGATTTTTTTCCGTCCGACTATTAATGAGCAAGGTGCCCGACATATTTGCAGTTTTTTTTTTTGACGGGAACCACCTCGCAAAAATATTTTGAATATTTCACTATATAAGTTTTCTAAATAAAAAATAACTATCACACAACACTCCAGAGACACGAGCGAGCTTGTGAAACACAATGTTTTATTTTTCAGAAAAAAATATTTTTGTATTTTTCGAGCATTAATTCACCTAATTTTCGCAAAATCCTTGTCGGCACAGTATTTTTTTGAATCACAAGACACTTCACTACTTAAAGAGGCTTCTTCCACAGATTTTCAATACAATTTCATTGAGAAAACTCGCGAAAACAATCACAACTTTGCGAATTAATTGCACTGTGAATTATTTTGTCTGCCATTTGACAGCACTGAAAGTCTCTGGAAATTTTCTAGTGAAATGATACTTCGCTCAAGACACGCCAGTTCTTAGTTGATTTGTTTTAGAACGCAGCTCTTAATTCAAAGCACAACATGTTTAGGTTGATTCGGCTCTTAAAATATTCTTACAGACAAGAGCTGTATTTTTGCAAATCCCATACAAAGTTAGAACTGCCTTTTTCTGAGTGTAGATCTTTCTCCTGCTTTGTTGCTCAAACAACGTTTCAGAGCTTGTTGGCTCCTTTCCCGGGCATGCAAAGTAATAGATGAGAAACAGGGTCTGGACACAATGGCCTCAAAAAAATTTCAAGATTTTGGTATTCCGAAATCAAAAAATCAAGATCAAGATGACAAATCTGTCAAATGTTTTGGAATCTTGAAATCCAAGACACAAACCGTGTGGATCCTCTCGGAGGTGCTTGGAATTTTCAAGATACTAACAATTTGAAGGGTTTCATGCGGAAATCGTTTTTGATGATGAATGTTTTTATGCAAAAAGAGAATTACTATGAAAAATATTATGTTTGATCTTGTAATTTAATCGTAATGGTTCAAAACGTTCTAGATGTACGTTTTGAAGTACAACACCTAGAGAATACCTGCAAAAGAATGATATCTTGCATAAGCATTTCAGGGTTTATCACACGTCACAAGTTTTGTGTGCACTTGTTTTTTCCTGATACCTGTCATATATTATTTAATACAACTTATAATTATTTTTTCTAATTTATATGGCGAAATTTCAATAAATTCAACAAAGAAATGAAGATATTTTCCAGAAATGAAGTTTCGTTAAGTGTGGAAAATCTTGAAATCTTGGGTCTTAGCTAAGACCATTTAAGTTCCATAAATGCTTCACGTCAGAATAGGAAATCTTGATCTTGGAAATATTTGACAGCTTGAAATTCTGATCTTGATCTTGGTCTCAGAATTGAGGCCGATATCTGCAAAATAATCACATCTTGCATAAGCATTTCTTGATTTATCACAGGTCACAAGTTTGGTTTGCACTTCCTATACTCTCGTTTATGGACTCTCATTTATTCTTTAATATGTCCTATAATTAATTTTGCTAATTTATATGACCATATTTCAACAAATTCAGCAGAGAAATCAAGATATTTGTCAGAAGTGACGTTTCGTTAAGTGTGGAAAATTTTGAAATCTTGGTTCCTATAGCTAAGACACTTTACGTTCCATTTATTTTGTGTCAGAATACGAAATCTTGATTTTGGAAATATTTGACAGCTTGAAATTTTGATTTTGATTTTGGTCTCAGAATTGAGGCCAATATTACTACGTTATATACAAACTACTGTTAGAATGTAACGGAGTCGCTAACAAGTTTTGAAACGTTGTTTGAGTAAAAGGAGTCAACAAGCACCGAAACGTTGTCTGAGTAATAAAGAGAAGGATCTAGATCAAAATCCGTGTCTTTTTAGCTGAATTTATAAGAACTTCATCATTTCGTTTATCAATTGAAACCGATGAGACCGGGTTGGAAATTTCAAGACCTTTTCAAAATATCCAAATTTATGCCAATCGATTAAAAAAATAGCAAAAATTTCTGGGACGTTTCGATGGAAAAAAGATGGAACTCGGCTGTCAAATTATTTTGAAACATTCAAGGAAATTTGATATGGTACTTACCTTGGCTCTTGTTAAAAATTTGTGAAAAAGATGTTCTTCTCAATTTCTTTAAGCATTTTTGTAATTTAGTATGGAAGAACATCCTTTCAACAAACTTTGCACAAACAAATGACAAACCCTTTTCTTTCAGAGTGCCTGGGTAGTTTTCAATAGAATACAAAGGATTCTTCCAATGGATTTTCAATTGACATTGCGCTATGGGGTAAAATCAATCTTCTCTTCTTAGCATAACACCCAAAATATCCCCTTTGCTCCCTCTCCTTCTTCCCATTTCCACACTGCAATTCAAATCAATTAATTACCTTGTTGGGTTTTTACTTGAACTGGATTGGACATCGGTCCGGGACCCATAGACGTAAATGCTTGTACACGAACTGTGTAAATGGCGTGTGGCGTTAATTCAGATATTGTTGTTAACTCGCTATTGTCTACCATTTGTGAGTCCCATGATGCCTCCGGTTGATTAGGATTTGTCGTATAGTAGACTTTATAGCCCTGGAAAATGGAGTAAACATCACGTGGACAATTATATCAACACTTCAAACAAACTTTCATTCTTTTCATTGTAATATTCCTCCTCTAAGCTTCCGTGAAACAACATACACTCTCCCGGAATTGATGATCAACAAATTGATGGAGCAAAATTATCCCTCAAGTGGAACAAAAGGACCTTTTATCCCATTTTATTTTCATCTCCTACTAATATCTCTTAAATTCACTTTTCCGCATTTCTTCAATAACTTTTCCCTCAAATTGAGATAATCCACTTGCTTTTATTTTTTGACTGAGAACTCAAAAACAAAAACTAAGTTTCACTTCTCTTCCGTTTTTTTTTTAATCTTTCAAACAGGGGATTTTTGTAGAAAAAAAAGCAGTCAACAACATAGTTATCAAAAATATCCCTCTGGAATACATATAAAAAAAAACACACACATTTCCATAGAAACTATGGATTATGCCTACATAGTATTTAGCAGCAATAAAAAAATATAGTTGTTATGTACAAATACATAAACTTAATTCATTTCAAACGGGAGCAGAAATCTTAATTGTATTCATGCATTCTATTGGCATTAGTTTAGTGATTCATTCAGAACAAGCATCTATTGAAATTCCATGGTACGATCTATTTCACTCACTATATAAATTCGTAATTATCCAATTTTACTAATATATTAATTGAAACGTGAGTTTATGTTGCACCCAATCTCAATTAAAAAATTATACACATTATTGTTATCACTATGAGTACGAAAAATGCAATAAATTAAGACATATTTTAATACTTAACAGTTCATATTCACACAATAAAAAATTGCATGGGATTTTTTAATTTTAAATTTTCAAAATTATTCTCTACTGTTCTCAGTTGCCCTAGAGAGACGCAATTGGGAACAATTGAGAACAGATTTCACAATTAAAAACCAAAAATCTAGAGTTCACACAATGGAAATTTGAATATGATGTTTACTTTTAAGCTTTCACTAGAGATTCGCAATTGGGAACAGTTGAGAACTAATTTTGTTAGAAGTCTAGTGCAAGAATTAGTTTATTTCGAAAATTGTGAAAGATGAAGAAGAAATTGGTTAAAATGAATCTTAGAATCTGCACAAATAATCCTGTGGAAAAAGTGAATTTTCGTGCTCGATTTTCTGCACAGGGTAACTTCACTAAGAAAAAACGGGGGTGCGATTAATTTTTTTTTCCTCGTAACTTTAACACTTTTTAGATGTAAAAATATATCAACATTTTTAATGTTAATTTTACACCTTTTTAAGGGTAGAAATAACATGAAAAAGTGTAACTTTAACCCCTAATACACCTAAATAGCATATTTACACCGATTTCAGATCAATACGGTAGGGTAAAATTAACATTTCCGGAATATTATTTTAACTTTTTCGGATTTGTCTCAGTGTTGGAACAGTTGAGAACTAATTTGAACATTAAAATGACAAAATGCCATGCAATTTTTGCATTGTTTGAATTGGGAATGGATTTGGATAGCATCTTAAAAAGTTAAGAGCAAGAGACAAATGAAAGAAAAAGCTTGCATTTTTTAACACAATTTTTTCTTTTTTTTTTTAAGTATAATAGGGTACGATTGTGTAATTAAAAATCATGCCTATTTTGGAATTTTGAGATTTTCTTACTGTTTCAGATGGTCAAAGAGAAAAGGAAAAGAACGAAGAATTATAAGACTATAGATTCGATAGTACTTCTTCATTGTTTTTGTTTTTTCTTTTGCCATCTAAAACTGTTAGGGAATCTCAAAGTTCCGAATTAGACATGATTCCAAATTACCCCATCTTACTCTATTCTATAATGGTAATCAAATGGAGCATTATTGAATTATTAACGGCTCCTGCATGCCATTTATACTGGGAAAATGTCATGAATTCAAAATTAGCATCCCATTCTTTTTTAAATATATCTTTCACTCCTGTATTCTTCTTTTTGTTTTGAACGTCACAGCAAATTGCATTTAGTTCAATCCAATTTAGATTGTGAAAGAGTGGGATAGATATCTGCAGAATGGTTGAGGAAAAAATAGAGGTCCATTTTGATTTCACGAAATTTTCCTGATCTAAAATGTGTGTGTTAATGGATCCGGCACGCCTTTTACACACGCTCCGCATATGTCTATCTCATTCTTTTGTTCTCTTCTTCTTATTTTAAACATCACAACAAATTCAATTTAGCTTATTAGAATTTGAAGCGTGAAAGACTAAGGTAGATACATGCAAAACATGTGAGAAAGGAATATGAATTTCGATTTCACGAAATTTTCCTGATCTAAAAGGTGTGCCGGGCCATAAACATCAAATTTAATGAAAGCAAAATGCACATTGCACATCCCTTCCATTCTGAAACATTCTACCGTATTATTTCCTATTCAAAATCGGACTGAACTAAATTCAATTTGCTGTGATGGTTGAAAGAAGAAGAAGAATATGAAAGAGTGAGATGAACATATTAGAAACATTTGAGAGTGAAAGAGATGTGAATTTTGACTTTATGAAAATTTCCTGATATAGAAAAGCGTGGCAGAGCCATTTAAAAGCCCTGAAGTTATAATGCAAAATTGACAATAAGAAAAAAAACGTGCAATCATATTAAATTTCTGTGCAGATCTATTTTTGTACAGGTATTGCTATTTTACTGACAATTTTATAGGTATTTTACTACACAGAAAAAAATATTTCGTAAAATTGTTTGTAAATGTTTGTGAATTTCTACTGGGTATTTACAAAATTCATGTAAACCGTATAATGGTACTATTTTAATGAAAAATTAACATGTTTCTTTTTAGCACTTTACTGTTCTCAACTGTTTCAGCATTATTGAGTTCTGTTTGTGTTGTTTGCGACTGTTTTCCACCATCAAACAGTCGTGATAGGGATAAGTTTATAATGAGATTATGCATTATTAAGTGGTTTTCATGAAATTTACAATAAATGTAAACTTAATATGAACGTGGTGTCTCACATAAGATTAATACACCAAGATTAAGAAAAAAAACGGAAAGAGAGAAGTATAGTATGCAAAATTTCAAATGGAAAAATACATGTGTTAGAAAGAATGCACTCTAGTGGAGTAATACAATGAGTAAGATAATACTATTCGTATTAAAAGTTTTCTGAATCGTATTACAAGCAATTCGAGCAATTTTCCATGCGTGCCAACTGTGATTCAATCAGTTTTCGAGCGAATGTATTGCTGCCATCTTTGTACGTAGTGGGGAAATGCGAAAGAGAGGTAACATAAAACATTTGCCATCTTTTTTTTTTACCATTCTCGCAGTTCAGAAAATATTGATCTTATATGTGACATGGTCATGAGTATGCAGACGAACAAAAAATCGTTGCATTTCAAAAAGTTTGACGCCCGAATTTCTCTCTAATTTGGGTAACATTTCGGTTTCGAATGTCCGAATTTGAGAGAGTACTGCAATAAAAATTTAGTACTATATTTTAACTGCTCGAACTCCGAGAGAGCAGTTTCTACAATGTTTAAATGAAAAAATTGCGTGTTCCAATTTGTACTCATGAAATGTTCCAAATTGTATCACATCACCCTACTTTGTTTATCTGGCAAAAATTTACGGACAAATGTCAAAATTCTGCAAATATTTTTCTACGTGTTTACAAATATTTAAAAACAAGTGTCTATAAAGAACAAACGGACCACAAAAATGCTCGTCAAGTGATCCACCTACAAACATCGAAAGCACAATGTTTGTGAAAAATGGTACAAACTTTTACGAACTTTTTTGTTGGTTATACGATGCACGAGTATTTTATAAACACACAGTACACATAGAATTTATTTTCCTGAAATTGTTCGTAAATGTTTGTGATTTTCTACTGGAGACTTACGAAATGCCCGTAAATTGTATAACTCACTAAAATGTTCTTCAAAATTTGTACCTTTTTCACAAACATTTGTTCATAAACGATCGTACAAACATTTAAAAAAATATATTCTCAGAATTTTGTCATTTGTTTGCAAAGTTTTTCCAGACAAACAAAAATGTACGAACAAAAGTTTGTATACCGTAGATGCGGGTGTTTTTTCACCACATCATTGTCTTCTACGAACTTTTAAGTGGGTTTTTGCAATAATTGCAATTATTGACAAGCATTTTGTAGGTCTTTGTTAAGCTTTGTTAAGGGGGTAAATGGATCTTGTTAAAATTTTGTCAAAAGGATGTTGTTTACCACTCAAATTCATCAAAATTTGTACTTTTTTCACAAACATTTGTTCGTAAACGATCGTACAAACATTTAAAAAAATATATTCGCAGAATTTTGTCATTTGTTTGCAAAGTTTTTCCAGACAAACAAAAATGTACAAAACAAAAATTTGTATACCGTAGATGCGGGTATCTTTTTCACCACATCATTGTCTTCTACGAACTTTTTAGTGTATTATACAATTGACAAGCATTTTGTAGGTCTTTGTTAAGCTTTGTTTAGCGGGCAAATGGATCTTGTCAAAATTTTGTCAAAAGGATGTCTACCAATTTGACAAAACTTCCTTTGAAATATTTTTTCCGTTTGACAATTTTTTTTTTACAAAAACCAATTGGTCGCCAAATTGATACAACTTTTGCATATTAACTTTGAAAAAAAAACATCCTCTTGACAAACTCTTCTCGATAATTTGTCAAAAAATTTTTTTTTCTGTGTAACCAAATCTAAATGTTTCCTGCTTGTTTTTCGACTCTATTAATTAATCTTTCGGTAATTTGTAAAGCATTTACCACAACGATTTTAGGTACACAAAATCACTCACATATTTACCATGCCAATATTATTTGAATAGAGTAAAAATATTATTTAGTTAGCTTATAGTGAAAGCTTTATACCACAAATATTTCTCTATTGGAAAACTTTAAAATGGAATTTGCATTGAAATTTATGAACTAACAGGAAAATTTCAAAGTCATGTAAATTTTCTATATATATCAAATTTGAAGTACAAAATTATCTTCCAATTAGCTGCGTAGTTATAATACCTACACAACGCACTTGTATCTAAAATGTTGTACACCCCCCCTCAAAAACTAATGAGTTGATGTAAACACTAATTATCCTCTAGGAAAAGTTATTGTTCGCAAATAGTGCTTCAATTTAAACCGGAAAATTAAACTGTAAGCCAAAGTTGAGACTTTTCTTCCTACATCTCACCCTTAAAAATCCCTTCTTCTACTTCTTCTGGTTAAAGGAGTTTTCAAGAGCCCTCTTAATGTATTGTATATGTACATATCGTACCCTATGCATTTTCCAATATTATTTTCTATTTGATCAAGTTTCCTATCTCCCTTCCCTCTGTTCATCTATCCCTCCTAGGTCTCTTTTCCTACTTTTGGCGCCCAAGAAAAAGAAAGTCTTGGGTAAGAGATGATGTGAAAGCCTCAAGGCTCCAATGTTCCACTTATGAACGACTTGAGTATTTTCCCTTGGGATTAACAAGCTTTTGAGCATCATAAATAATTTGATGTGATGCTCTTAAAACGCATAGGAGTCTTCTCTCTCTCTCTCTCTCGCTTTCCATCATAATCTTCACCCTCGTTCCACCCTACCCCACTGCCCTCCCCCCTGTTTATCTTATGTACTAAAATCCAATCCCAATCCATATATGAATGTAAATTTTACTTGATCCAAATGGTGCCCCAAAATGTGGTCAATAATTTCTTTTATAACATTCTATCTTTTTGGCTGTAAAAACTCACCGTAACTTGGCCATTTGGTGTTTCAGGTGGCTCCCAAGTAATAACCATCGTTGAAGAGCTGAGAGGACGCACTTGCACGTTCCTTGGCGCACTTTCCATTTCTTAAATTGCAAGGGAAGAAAAATGAAAAATTCATGATTTTTCTTTCACATAAAAAAAAAAACCACTAGAGAGAAAGAACTTAAAAAAAAGTGCAGTATTTCTTTTTCCAAAATGCTCTTATTAAATGCAATAAAGACAACGAAAAAAAAAATCAAAAACGACATTTTTATAAGAAACTTACTGGCACCTCCAGTGTTGGTAACTTGTTTTTTTTTAGCAAGAAAAAAAGGGGATGAAAATAGTCAAAATTAGGGTGATTTTTCTTCACAAATAGAACCAATAATTCACAGTGAAGTTATATACTTACATAGAAGAGGAAAAAGAGAAATAGAATCCAGTCGAAAAATCCCGGCATTTTGTTTAGCGTAAATGGGAAAATATTTAATAATGTTTATGGAGAAAGCTTTTCATCCTTAAATTTACTCGTTGAATATAGAGCGCAAATAAACACAAAAAAAAGAAGGAAAAAAAAGAACGAAAAATCCTCGTGGATTTTTTCCTACATTGCTCGCTTTAAGGGGATAATATTCAGTTGATTTTTTTTTCAAAAAAATATATTACAGTGTTATTACTTAAAGAAATATTTTGTAAAATGTTTTGTAAATTTTGGTGAACCCCGAAAGAAATTTACGAAATGTTCATAAATCGTATAAACTAATAACAAGTTCGTAAAAGTTTGTACTTTTTCGCAAACATAGTTTGTAAGATAATTTATTGAAGAATATTTTTGTCATTTTGTATACATTTTACCCGTACATTTTTGTCTGGAAAAAAATGTCAAACAAATGACAAAATATTACGAAAAATTTTCCTGTTATATACACACTCTGAAAAAAAAATGTCTTGTTAAACGAACAAATGGATTTTGTTGAAATTTTGTCAAAAGTATGTTATTTACAAATTTGACACAACTTGTTATTGCATTCTATATATGGAAAAACACCCTTTTGACAAACATATAACAAGATCCAGTTGGCCGTCGATTTGACAAAACTTTTCTATATTCTGTATGAAAGAATATCCTTTTTACAAACTTGTCTTATTAATTTGTTGCGAAACAAAAAAAATACAATAATGTTATTTATTATAAATCCAGAATGGACGTGGCGCGATCGTCATAATTAGGTCATGAAATATTATAAAAGTGATCGCGCCACCGATATTCTGGGGAAGTTACTATGTAGTTGCCGAGTAATAAAGTTATATTCGTTACAAATTTAACAAAACATTTTTTTTTTCAGAGCAGATATCTACAAAGATATGTTTGTAAAAGAACAAAAATGTTGGTTGAGAGATCATGTTACAAATTAGTTTTGTGAATTTTATAGGGAGTGCCAAATTGACTAAGTTACAAACAAGTTTGCAAAAGTTTGTACTCTTCCACAAACATTCTTCGTTACATGATCACTTGACGAGCAATTTTTGTTATTATTTTACAAACATTTATACATAAACAAGCAGAATATTGTTTCTAATATTTTCTATTTGTTCATACATTTTTTGTCTGAAAAAAAAAACTTAACAAACCAATGACCAAATGCTACGGATACTTGGTCTGTAATTTACACAGATATTTACAAATAAATGTTTGTAAAAAAACAAAATGTTCGTTAAGAGCTTACGTTACGAATTATGTTTGTGAAAATGTACAGAAATTTACCAACTTGTTAGAGAATTAGTCGACTCATTAGTATTTTGTAAATCCCTTTCGAAATTCACCATTATTTACAAAACTTTTACCACACTATTTTTTTCTGTGAAAATTAAGATACATCAAAAAGTTGAACTAGCGCGCTAATTCATGGAAGGGTATCAAATGTAGAAATAGGGAAAATAATTATGAATCGTTAGTTACAAGCACACCTAAGCAATTAAACTTACTCCATTTCTTTTAAAAATTATATAGGCTATCAGAATTTCATTATTTGTCAATAAAAACTGCTGTAAATAAATAAAAGAAGCAATGGGTTTGAAACGAGCGTGAATCTGCGTCTAGAAAATTCAAAACATTTCAATAGTTCTTTATAGAGAATAAAAAGATCTCTGGGGACCTGGAATTCTTTCGTAAGCACTATAATCCTTAAAATTATCCTTCATTAACGGCTTAAATAGGCTCAGACTGATTTTCGAGAATATTTAGCTTGTAAAATTTGGTAGTAAAGATTTATCCTAAACCGTCATTAGAGATTCTTTGCGTAAATTTATTTTACGTAATTCTTTAAAGGATTCCCAGTGGCGTTGGTTGTACCCATTCTAATTTGGAGTGTATATTGAATTTAAAATGTATTTGTACTCGACAGAATTTTCTATTTAGAGTTTTTCTTTACAATCTTCTCTCCCGAAGTTTACGCTTAAATGTTAATCTTACTTGACGCATTGAAAAAGTACATCTAAGATGATTTAGTATCACTCAAAGCTCTGAACACAAACTTGTTTTCGAGAATATTTAGCTTGTAAAATCTGGCAGTAATTAGATTAACATTTAGGCGTAAACTTCAGGAGAGAAGATTATGAAGAAAAACTCTTAGTAGAAAAAGGCATATCAGTTTGACCTATACCGATCACATGTTAGGGAGCACTTCGAACTCGACTTAGAGCCCCTCCCCGATCCCAGACAAGATCTTCATGCCTTCCACCTCTTCCAGTCCCCGAAGGTTTAAACCCGTTACCCATCGTGGCAGGAGTTTCACTACAACATCGGTTTAGGACAGGGAACGAAAGTTCTTCAGTTAAATGGTTATCACCAAGAGGCCCGTATTGAGCTCGCATTCACCATCTTACGGAATTTTTCCTGCAGAATGCGGAAGAGATTGCCCTCAACCCCATGAAGGAGGGGAGTTCTGTAACGCTCTGGCAATGCCGTATGACAAATTGGGTTGAAATCTTAGGAGAGCTTTGTCGAAGATGCGATTCCGTAGCCGTGGAATTGCCATTTCAGCTCACATGATTTTGTCAGAAGTCACATACTCTTTCCGTACAGAAGTAGATCTTGAAAAATTCGAAAATCTATTTGAAGATCCAAAAAAGAGACTTTCTTACTTCTTGATAATTCTGCAAGGTGGCTGAGGTACATCCTGTTCGAATTTCGAAGTGCTCAAGTGTCAAAATGTGACGGTCTTCACATTGTTGTGAGGAAATAAGCAGAACAACGACGCTTACTGTTCTTGTCCGATTATTTAATCACTCCATAATCACTGAGTAACCCTTTTGCCAGCTTTTTATTGTGATATTTGATAAATTTTCCCCACCTTGTTCGAAAATTTATTATGAAAATTCGAAATTGAATTTGAATTCTTCGAACATCAACGACGTTTTGTGCAAATAGTGTTCCATTTACCTTTCATCCAAGACACTATTGGAGAATCAAAATCTACTTGTGATCGGGCTCAATTGAGATTTCTGGCAATTCAAATGACAATGAATTTTGTTAAACATATCAACCAAGACGTTCTGTATTTTTATAAAATCATCAAGTAAGGGGATTTCATTAAAAAATCAATGAATTGCATTTTCGAACTCATATGATATGACAAAAAAAGCTTGAATGGCATTTAGCCCGATCACATGTAGATTTTGATTCTCCAATAGTGTCTTTGATGAAAGGTAAATGGAACTCTATTTGCACAAAAAGTCGTTGAAGTTCGAAGAATTCAAATTCAATTTCGAATTTTCATACTAAATTTTCGAACAAGTTGGGGAAAATTTATCAAATATCACACTAAAAAGCTCGCAAAAGAGTTACTCAGTGATTATGGAGTGATTAAATACTGGGGCAAGAACAGTAAGCGTCTTTGTTCTGTTTTTTTCCTCACAACAATGTGAAGACTATCACATTTTGACACTTGAGCACTTCGAAATTCGAACAGGATGTACCTCATCCACCTTGCGGAATTATCAAGAAGTAAAAAAGTCTCTTTTTTGGATCTTCAAATAGATTTTCGAATTTTTCAAGATCTACTTCTGTACGGAAAGATTGTCAGGTTTCGAACTCACGCGTGACAATTCCACAAAAATTACAGAATTCCCCTACAGGAGGGGAATTCTGTAATGCTCTGACAATGCCATATGACTAATTGGGTTCGAATCTAAGGAGAGCTTTTTCGAAAATGCGATTCTGTAGCCGTGACATTGCTATTTGAGCTCACGTGGCATTGTCAGAAGTCACATATTTGAGATTTCTGGTGATTTAAATTAAAATGAATTTTGTTAAACAAATCAACCAAGACGCTCTGTATTTTTATAAAATCATCAAGTAAAAGAATTTCATTAAAAAATCAATAAAATGCTATTTCGAATTCGTATTATATGACAAAGAAAAGCTCGATTGGCATTGTCGATTTCTGATTAATTTTCGATTTTTCGATTTCTGATTTAAAAAAAATTATTTAAAAGTTTCAAACCACTTTTTCGTGCATAATGAGCAAGTTCTGAGTTTTGCAAAGGACTATCTGAAAATGCGAACTTGTAAATTATTTGTCCGCATGAGGGCACTGTTTTCTCTCCCGAGGTGGCGCTGACAACTGTTCTCAATTTTTTCAGTTTTCAAGCTTTCATATGCCCCTTTTTTTGACACCCTTAAAATTTCTCAGTTTCAAATAAATATCCCTCATTAACATAAGCCATAATTACTTATTTTTCTAAAACCCTATTGTTTGAAAATATAAAAAGTGTATGGAAAAGTTATGGCTAGAAATAACAATTGAAACTGTTCTTTTTTTTTAATGGTGCTCCACAAACTGACCCCTTAAGTTGAAGTTTACAAGTACAAATGAGAAAACCAAGTTAAATTCCACCCTCAATTTGACTTTTCTGCAGCAATATATTTTGAGTTATTAGCTGATTAGTTGTAATTGAGTGAAATGAATTCCATTTCTACTGCATTCCATCTCCCCCCCAATCCCTCTGTATTTTGCACCCTCTAACAGCTCCCCCAACATACTGAATTTTTGCAAACAAGTCAGGCTACATGAGGGAGCAAAAAAAAAGTGTATAAACACATTACTATCATGCATGGTATATCGTATTTACTCCGTAATAAGACAGTTAAGCAGTCACTTGGGGCTCCTTCCCTAAATATATATGTGTTCCCACACTCTCCCATTATTACAGGGAGCAATAATTTACAAGAAATTATTACCTGTTTCACCCGTTGTGCATGTGGCTGGAATCGAAGGTGGTCCACGTCCAATATTGTTAACACCAATTACATAGAATTCATACTCTGTGTATGGACTCAGGCCACGGATAACATAAAACATTGTAATTATGCCACTTATTTCACTGAATGCCTGAAATTATTATTTATATCATGTATAAGTATTTCGTCTATTTCCTTTTTATCCTGTTTTTTTTTTGCACAAAATGTACATATTACGGTATTGAGGGAATATGGGGAAAAGAGAAAAGAAATGAAAATCTTCTACTCAAATAACATGCTATTGAATCACACTATGATGATTTATATCCCATTGAAATTTCTTAATAGAATCGTTTCAATACACTTCTTCTTCTGCTTTTTTTTCATCCCTCCTCCTGCTCCTTCCCACAGTTAGAGAAATAGAACACTGTATATAATAATAATATATAGCAAAATGTGCAGATACTTTTGAATTCAACCAGACAGATTTGAACAGGAAATAAATTGCTAGAATCATCTGATAGTTAAATTATGTGGATTTTATAAATCTTGCACAAGATTTATTATTTCCCAAAACAGAATTTTCTAAAAAAAATATATATTTCAATTGATAAAGTCTCTTTCATTTACAGTGCAACATGAAATTAAATGGTAGGAAAAATTTATTGCATAAAACTCTTTATATATCATCGAGGCATCATGCATGACGCAGTGAAAAGATTTAATCGCCCAATCAACAATAAAGTTGTATACTTCAGGCGAGATAAAAGTATAATTGGTGATTTAAAGGAAAGCTTTCGAAAGCTATATAGAAGGTTACCTTTCTCATTTTGGTTATTTTGAAAAGGAGATTCAATTCACCTTATCAATTGAGTAAAATTCAATCGATTGAAATTTTACCTCTTACTCTTTCAAATTTTTGTCAAATGAAATTGAAATTTCAATTTTAATTTGACAGAAAGAGATAAACATATGTTATTTTAGTCTGAAAGAGTAAAAGGTAAAATTTCAGTCAATTAAATTTTACTAAATTGAAAAGGTATGGCAGCGCCATAAAAGACAATGCTAAATAAAGCAAATTATCCCAGATTCTAAAAGAATGTTTAAAAATTTAAGTCAAGTATTTAGTGTCAAAATCAAAGATTTCCAATTCCGTAAAGATTTTTTATAGTTGGCTGGGTGCTCGTTTTTCGTTTCAACCTCAATTTCGAGGTTTGAGAGAAAAGTTGCACATGGATGAAAATGTAGCTAATGAAATTCTCTATCAAACCCACAAAACAAATTGTTAGAGACAGTCCTAGTTTTCGAGATATTTTTGATTAAAGTTGGGAAAAAGTTCGATTTTTCCATGTTTTCTGACATATATGATATTATAGCGCCCCTGGTGTCAGTTTCACGAACTCCATTTGTCCAAAGGATTATCGGGCATGTAAAGGAGAACAAATGTTCTCATATTAAGAAATAAATCGGTTCAGCAGAATCGGAGTTATAGGTAACCAAGTACCAAAAAACGACAAAAACGGATTTGCCTAGATTCCAGGCGCAAAAACCAAATGAAATCAAAATGATAAGTATTTTCGTAAATCATTTGACCCTAGCAATAGAAAAAATAGCATGAGGACACAGGGAGAAAATCACCATAGTTGCATAGTGTAATTAATTTCGTATTTTTTCGATTTCTGGAAATTTTGTATTTTACATTTCGTATTTTGTGCAAGGGCAACAGGAAATTATCTGTGTTTTAAGAAATTCTTGTTGTGGCAATGGGATTTTTTTTATTTTTGGAAATAATTAATTTAGTTTGCTGGGGCAAAGAAAAATGATTGGTTTCGCCTTTTGAGACATTGAGAAATTATGTCCTTTTTGGGAAATTATTAGTTTCGCTTTTTGGGACAAAGAAAAGTTTTAGGTCTTTTGGGATGTTATTACTTTCGCGTTTTGAACCAAAAGGATTTTTTGTGTTTTGGGCAATTATAGTTTCCGCTTTTTGGGATAAAGGGAAATTTTCCTATATTTATGAAATTTCTTACATTCGCTTTTTGGGACAAAGGAAGATTTTTCCGGGTTTTTGGGAAGTTATTAATTTCGTCCTTTGAAACAAGGGAAATTCTCTGGTTTTTGGGAATTTATTACTTTAGCTTTCTCAGGCAAAGGGAAATTTTCTGCCCTTTCTGAAATTATTACTTTAGCTTTTTGGGATAAAGGGAAATATTCTGTGTTTTCGGAATTTATTATTCTCGCTTTCTGGGGCAAAGGGATATTTTGTTTTTTGGGAATTTATTAATTTCACTTTCTAGGGCAAAGGAAAACTTTTATTAATTTATTATTCTCGCTTTCTGGGACAAAGGGATATTTTCTGTTTTTTGGGAATTTATTAGTTTCACTTTTCAGGGCAAAGGGAAATTTTTATTAATTTATTATTCTCGCTTTCTGGGGCAAATGGATATTTTCTGTTTTTTTTTGGGAATTTATTAGTTTCAGTTTCTAGGACAAAGGAAAATTTTTATTAATTTATTACTCTCGCTTTCTGGGACAAAGGGATATTTTCTGTTTGTCGGGAATTTATTAGTTTCACTTTGTAGGGCAAAGGGAAATTTTTATTAATTTATTATTCTCGCTTTTCTGGGGCAAATGGATATTTTCTGTTTTTTTTTGGGAATTTATTAGTTTCAGTTTCTAGGACAAAGGAAAATTTTTATTAATTTATTACTCTCGCTTTCTGGGACAAAGGGATATTTTCTGTTTTTCGGGAATTTATTAGTTTCACTTTGTAGGGCAAAGGGAAATTTTTATTAATTTATTATTCTCGCTTTCTGGGGTAAAGGGAAATTTTCTGTTTTTTCGGAATTCATTAGTTTAGCTTTCTGAGGCAAATGGAAACTTTCTGCATTTTCTCAAATTATTAGTTCTGCTTGTTGGGCCAAAGGGAAATTTTATGCATTTTCGGAAATTATCACTTTGACTTTCTGACGCAAAGGGAAATTTATTGGTTGATACACTTGTATGGAATGTATGAAAAACGAAGTGTAAAATACGAATTCACAAATTACGTGTAAATATATTTCCGAAAATCAACTCTTTAATGTACTTTAAATGTTGTACTTTTATATCCTTAAGAGCTTGAAAAAAAAAACATTAAAAATAAACTTTTTTTTTTCATCTTCGTGACCCACGTAACCCCTTAATATATCAAAATTCAGAGAAAAGATTTATTATTTTTAATATTTTCACACCGACATAATCTTTCAGTATAACAAAAGATTTCTATGCAATAAAATGATTCATTTTAGAGTGACCCCTTTATAATTCTTTCAGCAGGCAATTTAAGGGTAACATTTACAAAATGAATAAAAAAAAAACAGTTCGAGAAATAAAAATTTTAAACATTTAATTCTCACTCATGAAATGGCAACAAATCATTGAAGTAACAATTAAAGTACTATAAAAATAATTCTAGTAATAAAAAAATAGGTTTGAAAGTAATAGTTTTTTATGGGGTTCATTTGAATTTCTAGTTGCACTGAAATTTACCTAACAGGAACCATATTATATCACATT
Source organism: Phlebotomus papatasi (assembly GCF_024763615.1). Classification (NCBI taxonomy): domain Eukaryota; kingdom Metazoa; phylum Arthropoda; class Insecta; order Diptera; family Psychodidae; genus Phlebotomus; species Phlebotomus papatasi. The sequence continues at coordinate 18,511,384 of NC_077224.1, forward strand.
AAATTAACCCAATAAAAACAACGGAAAAATTAATTTCCCTTGAAATTTTACCCAAAATGTTAATTCACATCTCACTAAAAATCATTTTGATGAACTCACACAAAAGGGTTGCAAAGTTCATCAATCAATATTGTTGGCACGATACGGGACAATTAGCTAAAGTTAGTGTGCATAACAAACTCTAACCGCAAGTGAGGTATTTCCAAATAACTAAACCCTCTGAAAATCTCCCAAAATCCATCAAGGGGCTGGTAAAAGATAGGAAGGGAAGGATCTGGTACGGAAAGGGGTAGGGGACATATACCTATTGAGCTTTATTGAGGATTGAGATGGAATTTTCGGTGGGATTTTCTATGTTTTTCACTCACCTGATTGGCATTCTTGGGCTTATACTGGATAACGTAGTACTGCAAGTCTTCGGGTCCCTTATATGACCATTCAAGGCGTACCGATGTTGCTGTTACTTCCGAAATAGATACATCCGTTGGAGCCGTAGGGAGGGCTTTATACAGGAACCAAAAATAAATAAAAAGGAAAAAAGAAGCAGAAAACGAAACACTGTTATTAGCATCATCACGTGCTTTCGATTCCACTTTTGAATGTTTGTTCACAAGTAGAATCAATCTCTTCCTCTCTTTTCTTTTTTTTTGCTTCCACTTCAACTTGAAAACTTACACTGAACTTTAACAATTGCCGGAGCATCAATTATTCCAAGTGTTGAAGCAGCTATGCATGTATAATTTGCACTATGCTGAATGTTTGTCAGTTCAAGAATATTTCGTCCAATTGGTAATTGATCGTCTGGTGTCAGTTCCTGATCACCTGAAGATGGCACAAAAATATTTTTCAATGCACAGACATTGAAGATAACAATATGGATTTATTTTGAGGTCGGAGGTGACTTCCCAAAGAAGCAAAAAGGAATCTTATATAGAACCAAAAGTTTTAGAAAAATTTTTTAGGTGTGGATTATATACTTCTTGTATTTATAAGTCCCGCTTTTTGGAAAAGCTTTTAAATAAAAATGTAGCAGGACTGCTACATTTTCCTTTTTAGACAAGACGCACTTAGGACGATCATAACAGAAGCTACAGTGATTTCATCGCGGACACGAACCACAATGCCCTCGTTCAGTAATAACCTTCCCGATTTGAAAGCTCTCTCTGGTTGAGGTTTTTCCTTTATAGAATCGAATTTATATTAGAGAGAACTTACCTAAAAACCCGTTGGAAGCTCGAACATTTAAGCCGACAAGTTACACAAAAGTGAGCAAGTTCATCAAAAGGACATTTATTTAAATAAAATTGCAAAAAATTCCCTAACAGCAAACGTTTACACACTGTTTCTGACATTGTTGACAATGGAAGTGTCAAGAATACCGAAATTCGTAATAGGAGAACAATTAGCGCTAAAACGGCGAATACGTCAACTTGCCTCTCGCTCAATTTTCGAATAGATTTGGCTTGGCTTTGGAGTGGCCTTGGCTCTTCGAAAGGTTATTATTGAAAAGAGCCAATATGACTTAACAAACTATAAACTTAAACGGCAAATTGGACTGGATTCAAACTGTCCCATTCGTCCTAAAAATTTTGCGAACCGCGAGAAGAGGAATTTGGTACAGTATTTGACGTTAAATTTGAAGAAAAACAACTAAAGGTGGCAACATTTGCTTCTGAACTTTTTAACTACTGCACAAACTAAGATATTTACTTTTTTCTAAAGTATTATTGAGAAAATTAGAAGAAAATCTTTCGTCAAGACAATTTATAACAAAGGATTAATATTGTTTTTTATTATTGTACAACGTTTCGGAATAAAGTAAAAAATCTGATTGACTTTCTATTTTAGCTAATACACAATGAACCTAAACAGAAGTAGATTTTGATTCTCCAATAGTGTCTTGGATAAAAGTGAAAAAGAAATGAAAGTAATATTAGGGCGACTAAGGCATTAGTACTCTAAAAAAAATTCTTAAGAATTTGTAAAAATTTGCTGAATTTCTCGTAAATGTTTGTGAATTCATTTGGGGTCTTACGAAATGTTTGTAAATCGTATAACCCAAGAAAAAAGTTCGTAAAAGTTTGTACTGTTTCACAAACATTGTTCGTAAATTGAGCCTTGACGACCATTTTTTGTTCTTTACAAGCATTTTTTCGTAAATGTTCGTAAACACACAGACAAATGTTTGTAAATTACGTCATTTGCTCGTAAAGTTTTGTCAGACAAACAAAAACGTACGAACAAAAGTTTGTAAAAGAAGAAAAAAATGCTCGTGAAGTGTTCATCTTACGAACAATGTTTGTGAAAAGAGTACAAAGTTTTACGAACTTTTTTGTGAGTTATACGATTTACAAATATTTCGTAAGTTCTCAGTAGGAATTCACAAACATTTATGAACAATTTTACGAAATATTTTTTTTCCTGTGTAGAAACTTTAAGGAAATCTTTAATTTGCAATTAAAAAACATTATACAAAATAATGACAGGCTTTTGTCTTCCAAACTTTTCCATCATTGGTTTGTAAATTTTGGAAATTGCAAACTTTTTGTCAATATTAATCTTCTTTTGGCAAAACATCTTGTTGGCGCGCTGATTTACAAATGTTTTGTTAATTTTCATTATGAAGTGAAGCTCCTTTTGACAAGAGATTTTTCTTCTGGGACTTTTTTCTAAGTATATTTCTACCAATTTTAAGCATAATTAAAAAAAAAAAAGCACAAAGCAGGGGACATTTTTACTTCACTCTATTCCGTCTTTAAAATAATTTTACAGATAATTTTGTCTTTTGAACACAAAGATATTGGGCACAGCAAAAGAAAACCTTAATTAGTGTAACCTAATGAGGAGTCATTTAAGTTACATTTTGGAAAACTTTTGGTTCTATAACAGTTGACTTTTCAGGGATTCCTACAAGATAATGAGTAGGGCAAAATGTTTCTTGGGTGTTACTTCTTCATTCATTCTTACCTTTTCGCCACTTGACGTAGGGCATCGGACTTCCAACTGCGACACATGTGAGTGTTAAGTTGGATCCCAGCATCACTTCACTGAGTGCTTCAGGACGACGAGAGAATTGAGGTGGAACACGTCGAACTTTCACATACAAAAGGGTTGCCTTTGAATGTTCAGTCCCAACTGAATTTTCTGCCACACATTCATATTTTCCCATATCATCCTCTTCGCTATTATTAATCTGAAGATCTCCTCCTGTATTCAGGACCAACAACAACAACAACAACAAAAACAACCAAAATCAGCAGGAGAACAAAAAATTTACGAGAGATATTTTTGGACAATTTTTCTCTCAAGCATAAGCTTAGGGTTTTTTTTTGATTTGTTGCTCTCTAAAACAAGTGTGTTAGATTTTGTGATTTATTGTGTCTATTGGAAAAATATTAGATAATTTCTCTTGTCCAAACAACACCCAAGAGAGAAAGTGAAAAAAGATAAGACAGGGAAATTTCACTGAAAACCCACACCTCACCACCCCCGCCCCCCACCCTCATCCCTCAGCTCAAAACATCCACCAAAAACATTCCATTTTCATCACGTTAATCCAGGATGGTACATTTTTACATGGCCACGAGTTGGCAGTCAGGAGAAGCAAAAAAATAAAAAAAGATAAAGAAGGGCAAGTGAAGGAAATCGATAGGAAAAAGTCACGTTTTTCTATACACAGATTGTGCTGACGACCATTAAAAATCGTGATTCTCTACTTAAAAGATAATTTTTTTTTCTAAAATCACGATTTTTTATTTCACTCTCTGGTGTGTTTCTTTAACACATTCTTTATGTAAAACACATTTCACCCCGAAAAATACAATACTCTTGCCAGTAACAGCACCAGAAAACAATTGTATAGTGATCAAAAGAAAATACTTTTGCGAAAAACAATTCATCTTGACATTCGCAAAGAAGCAAAAAAAATCCCATCTCGTCCTAAAAACAATAGCAAAGTGAAACTTGGTGATTGCTCGAAGGGGTATTACTGCTTCTGATAACAAAAGAAATAGTGATTTTAGGTATAAGAAAAGAGAAAGAAAAACTAGAGAATATCGATTTAGAGGGGGGTTACTGAAGGCCGAAAGTCGATAACTCATACCGTTTGACCCCTAAGTCGTCGATAGAAGGAAAAACAGACAAGCAGCGAAGCGTACTTTCATCGAAAATTTTGAATACTAAAAGCCCACGCTTATCGAGCCTCCGCCACTTCAGGAAGATGTTCGGGTTCGATCTCAAGGCGCTCTAAAGACCTCTACACAGTAGGAGCAATTTCTTAAAAAAATGCCTTTTTAAAGAAAAAGTCCCCTATCCTTGTAGGCAAAAACGTCAGATTTAAAAAACAGTAATTTTTGATGAAAAATTGCTTCTAGTGTGTAGACACCATAATGCAAGATTCTGAATTTGATTGAGCCACTTTGTCCTAGGTCTGCCCCGAGGTCGAAGTCTCCTCACAATGGCTTGCATAGCGTTTTACCAGTTATTTTGCCCAAATACGAAAAACTTTCCTATAGCGCACTTCGAGCGGATTTTAAATTTTAGGGTTTAAAACTGTTTTTAAAAGCGTATTTCTCGATCGAGTGCGAACAATTTGAACAATTTGAGCCAGTTCAGAAGCGGAAATTTGATTTTTAAGACACATCCATGATTTAAAGAATATAAAAAAACAACATCCTCGAATGTGCCATCATAATAACCCAAGTAATGCCCACCGCACAATAACTTTTGTTTATAAACATGTTTTCAAAATTCCTCATAAGAATGAGCGAGATGACTAGATCTAGATCTCACTCACTCTCACTGAAATGTCAAAAATTTCTTTACAAAACAAAAGTTGTTGTGCGTTTGGCCTAATGGTAAAAAGTGAATGACTTTCGTAAACAAAGACTAACGGGGATATCCAAATTAAGCATAGGATAATGGTTGAGAACATTGACCATCCTTAAATGATCTTTCGAATTAATCCGATATTTCCACATGTTCTAATTCAATAAACAATAAACAATGTATGCCACCAATGACCGCTATTTCATTCTCAAGGTCAAAACTTAAAAAATTGATGATCCGCTTATCAAGATTGATTTTTATAAGTTTATATTTTTCTGAAAAATCTTTGAATTCTGGAAAATTTCGAATCTATAGTAACTTTTACAATTCGAAAAACGTGTCCATGGACAATAATGTCCTCGAATAATTTTTAAAACGCTTTTTTTTAAGGTCAAAAGTTAAAAGTTTGGGTTTACTACAAAGGCCTATAAATTCCTGACAAGATTGAAACTGTCATACGGGCTTCAGATCTAAAGTTTAGCCATATGGCCTAACTTCTCTAACTTCTTACCAATGACGATTTCTGGATATCATTGAAATGCAACTGTACTTCGAAAGCATTGTTGATGAAGAAATTTATCTATCTATCTATCTAACTATTAGACTCTCAAAAAGTAATAAAATTGCTCGTTAATTAGGATTTTGGGACCTTATACGGACTTCAGACCTAAGACTTCGCCATATGGCTTAACTGCTCTAATTTTTTATCAATCACGATTTTTTTTAGAAAAATTTAACTTAGGATTGGATTATTAAAGATAATAGACCTATAAATTATCAAAAAGCAATAAAATTGCTCGTTATTCAGGATTTTGAGACCTTTGTAAACTGAGCTAAACCTCTAGTCTGAAGACGGCTTTAGGGAACTGGGCTAAACCTCTGACCGCTTTATAATCGGATTATTAACACTAAATCTATTGACCGTTTTTGGTCCTTTTTCCTAGCGAGCTCGGTCAAATGACAAACCACGGTAGCGTAGGATACTCAACAAATTTTCTTGGAAAAGAGGAAAAAATTAAAATTTAAACATTGAAAAATATATTACATGCATATTTTAAGAAATTCATAAATTATGATAGCGTTTTATTATAACGTTTAAATATGTGTTAAATTAAAAAGTTTTTAAACCAGTCAATTTGACCGGGTCTTGGTAGTTTCAGTGTTAATCTAGGTAAATAATTCAAAATTAGTATAAGAATTTTTAAAGGTCAATTGGAATATCGGATTAATCCTGATGATCACTTAAGGACGTTGAACCTTTCAAGTCATAATCCTCTGCTTAATTTGGATCACTGCTTTGGCTTTTAATCAAGAAACCATTCACTTTATAATTTTTATATTTTCAAATAGCCGGTTTTGAGAACTTTGGGGGAGTTTTTGATTAACTTTTCTTAAAAAAGCTTTACAAAGTCGTCTTAGAAGAGCTTTTAGGGAATTTCTAGAGCTTTTGCATCTGTTGCATCCTACCTTTTTGCACTCTTCTTCCTATTTTGAACAGCACACGAAATTAAATTTAGGTCAGTCCAATTTTGAGTTCGATAGAGTGGGATAGACTTATGCATATCGTTTGAGAAAGAAAGGGACGCGAATTATGATTTACTGAACAGTTATGCTGATCTAAAAGGTGTGCCGGAGGCATAATAATTGCCTCAATTCTGAGAGACTAAGATCAAAATTCAAATTCCAAGCTGTCAAATATTTCCAAATTCAAGATTGACGCGATGCAATTGTGGGACTTAAAGTGTCTTAGCTAAGAACCAAGATTTCAAGATTTTCCACACGTAACACCGAGAAAAATGTGGATGGTAAAATTTACCATCCTCCATACAAAATTCTAATGGCCGGATAGTAAAAAAGTCACCCAGCAAACGCGATATTAAATTGGACTGTCAAAAATTGTAGAATCTATTGCATGGATAGTAAATTCTAATAGCCGGATGGTAAATTCTAACATCCCCGGATATTAAATTTCACTAGCCGGATGGTACATTTTACTGGCAGGATAGTAAATTTTACTAGCCGGATATTAGAATGAAAAATGTCGGAAAAATTTATTTTTCCTTATTTTCATTGATTTTTGGCCATTGTTTGAGGGCTTGGGGCCCTTCTTGGATGATATTCTCTGTATTTCAAGCCATTTTGGTGCGTGAAAATTGACGACTGCGTCGAGATTTGAACACGCGACCTTTGTGATGATAGTCCAGCATCTTCCAGCTGCGCCACGAATTGCTATAATGTATTCAAAGCATATCGGGAACCGTTGCATCGGCACCCACGATATTCCAAAATGACATTCTAACAGCAGGATGGCAAATTTTACTGGCTTGGATAGTAATTTCAATCCAAATTACTATCCTCCGTTAAAATTTACTGTCTTCCAGTTAAATTTTAACATCTAATATGCGGCCAGTAAAATTTACTTCCCGGATATTAGAATCTAAGAGAGGTCAAGGTAAAATCTAAATGAGGATAGTAGATTTTACCATCCGGCTATTAGAATTTACTATCCATAGGATAGTAAATTTTAAAATGTCAAGATGGTAGATTCTAAAGGAAAGTTTCTATGGACGATGGTATTTTCTACTATCTTTTGAGATAGTAGAATTTAAAGACACGATTTGTAGAAAATACCATCCAAATTTTTCTCGGTGAATGAAACGTCACTTCTGACAAAATCTTTATGTCTCTATTGAATTTGTTGATATTTCGCCATATAAATTATGAAGATGAATTATAGAACGTATTAAATAATAAATGAGATTGAATAAACGGAAATACAGGAAGTGCACACCAAACACGTGACCTGTAATAAACCTTTAAATGCTTATGCAAGATATGATTCCTTGCATGTATTCTCAGGGTGTTGTATTGTACTTCGATACAAATATCAAGAAATATGTAGCTTTTCGATTAATTTATATTTATAAGAATAAATGCAGTATATTTCATAGCAATTTTTTTTGTATCATCTCTTATAGAGATGTCCCTAATCAAGACCGATTTCCGCATGAAACTCTTCAAATTGTTACAGTGGGACCTCGATAGAGTTAACCCCCCATAGAGTCAATCTATCCAATAGAGACAACAGCTACTTTTTTACTCTACGGACTCCGATAGAGTCAACTTGGACCAAAATTGACTCCATAGAGTCAACTTTTCCTTTATTTTTGAACTAATAATATTATACGATTTTATTATGAATTTTTCTAAATAAAAATCAGTGTTTTGGTGTAAGTATATGGTAATATTATGATAAAATTTGTATATTAACCGCGTAATCATTTTTCAACAAAAGAATTCTCTTTTCGTGATTTTAAGCGTTTTGATCGATTAAAAGTTCTCTTGTCTTTTCTCTCTTGTCTTAAAATTTTTTGATTAAGCATATGATCCTAATGTAAGGAATTTTGATCCATCATTAATTTGGAAGTCAATAATAATTTGGCACAAACAAAAAAATATGAACTCAAATTACAAAAAGGAAAAACGTACATGATGCTAGATTTTTTGAGTATAACATAATGTAGAACCTTTTTCTAAATTTATTGAAACTGTTTAAAGAACGTACTTGTTTAAAAAAAATGTACATGATAAACGATTTTAAAAATTACCCTTCTAAAGAAAATGTGTAAATTTATTTTAAGTTACATTTTTAATTAAAAGGATTAGTATCTCTAAAGCAAATTTGGATCAAAAACAAATAAGCAACAGAAAATTAAAATTGGTCAGCAGAAAATGGTTAAAACTTCCTTCTTTTTTATATTTAAGATTTAAGTTCGGAATGGTTAAAGATATGGACTTGGAGTCTTTGGACAACTTAAAATAATACCCCATTCCATCAAAATTTCAAATTTTAATTGATTTTTTTCGGACTCCAATAGAATCAACGAATCCAATAGAGTCAACAGGCCTGGAAATAATTAGTTGACTCTATCGAGGTCACACTGTATCTTGAAATCTTGGTCTCGGAATTGCAAATCTTGATATCCACACGGTTTGTGTATTGGATTTTAAGATTCCAAAACATTTGACAGAGATCTTGATCTTATTCTCCGAATTGAAGCCAGTGCTTTACTATTTCTAACCTTTGCATGATTTTTTTCTGAAATTTGACACCTTAAAATCAAAGATCGTTTTTGGACAATATTAATTAACCTTTCAGGCCCGCTTTAAGGACTTAAATCTTAAAGAATTATCTCAGAATTGAGGGTATTGATTGGAAAAAAAAATTCTTATAAAATAGAATCCACAAGGCCTGTGGAAGGGTTAATCAATTAGCCACAGCGAATACGTGTGTACGCAAATACTTTGGATTTAAATGAAAAAACGGTGCGTCGCGGTACGTAAATTTAAGTCTCAACATTTTTCCAAAAATTCATTTATAAGCGGATGAAGAGCTTTTATTTGATAGATGTACTGTGAATTCGAAGTAATATAGAGAAGAGGAATCACTTGAATTGGAACGACAACAACACCAAAAAAAAAAAACCCCAAGATAATGCCAGAGATGGATAATAAATAGACAATAAGTACTCACCGTCGCTCATAGAATATCGAGGATTAGTCATATCTACACGTTTGGAATCCTTCAACCAATACAGCTTAGGAATTGGATTTCCGCTCGCTTTGCATTGCATAACAGCTGTGTGCCCGATTTCAATAACTCGAGTCGTAGGCCGCTGAACCGTGATAACAGGAAATCCACTTGGAGTTTTGTCAGCTGCAAATACACATAACAATCCATCCGATATTACATATAAAAAAAATTGTCACCAGCAAACCTACATATACAGCATCTTTTCTATATTGTTTCACGCAGAGACAGAAAAAAAAGCATTTTCTTGATATTTGAGTTCACTCAAAATGATCCAGAAAATTTTCCTCCTTGTCTCTCTCTCTTTCTATATTTCTTCACAACCAAACTGTATACTTTCTTATACGACATGAGATGTGATAAAAATCACAATGAATACCATCCCTGAATCCTTACCGACATCATGAAAACCACCTCCCTCATAAATTCGTGGTTAGAGATTCAACAACTCTTGATTTTAATTCAAGATTTACGGATGGATAAATCTTTCTGAGAAATATTTAGATGGTTTCTCATCTCTTTTTCTCATTTTATAAAACACAAGAAGAAAAAAAAAGAACAGTCTCCTGACGGAAATCTAATGCCACCAAAAACCGAACAAGGACAATCTTGCAAAAACATCTTTAATTTTCAAAATCATCAATTCAATCCTAATTCTTACGCAAACAATTGGCTAAAATAATTTACAAGTATATCCTCTCTCCTTCTTGTATAAATATTTTTACGATCATAATACATTTATTGCAAATGTATATTGTAATAAAATTTGACTTTATCACTCAATTGCCTTTTTATTCAAGCATCAAAAAAATATTGTTTTATGACCATTAATCCATTGACATCATTGATATTTCAGTAGATTGATTACAATTTGACTATAAAAGCGATTATAAAGCAACGTGGCAATGCCCCAAAAAAGAAAATAATTACTGGAAATATTGACGGTGTATTGTTACTATACATTCAGACAGAATTAACGTAAATTTAATTAAATTTGACTCCTCATAACTTTCCCTAACCCAGAAGTATGTCAGCATACAAAATCAATGTTGAGAGCATATTTAGAATTTTTATATTCAAACTAAAAGGGATCTTTCATGAACCCTTTTCTTACTTATATGCTAATGCCTTGTAAATGGCGCATTTGAATCGTAACTTTTCACCGCAGGAAACCTCAACTGGACATTTATACCTCTCTGCACTTTTGGTAGAACAATAAATATTGTCATTTTAAGCTAAGTTACAAAAGCTTTACTTAATGTCCAGGTGGTTTCTTTTTCTCTTTGTCTTTTTGCTTCAAAGAAATTCTAAGCATAGAAATCTGCAGTAAACAAAGGCAATGTTATTTACGATATAATAATAATAGTAATAATGCGGACTCAACATCACGTAGAGGAACTAGGTTTTTTTTTTGCAATTGACATAGGGTTTTCAGTTCCAAATCGTAGTATTAACATTTTAACTGCAGTGAATAAGACTCCTTGCATGATATTCTTACATATTTAAAACCTTTAAAAACGAGAAAATTTCTAATGGCCTAAAGGGAATTCGAGCCAGGGGTACTTCCAGAATGGAGTCAGCTCTCTACGACTTACTATTTTAGACAGTTCAGTTTTATGCAAATTTATAAAGGCTTCCGCAGTATCAATTGAAAAAATATTAGCATGTTTACCCAAGTAACAAAATAAAATGTGATCCGTAATGTTATTTTTATGGGTATGGTGATGGTAAATATTTCGTCACACTTTCGAAATGAAGTATTCTTCATTACTTCCACGTCATCAGGATGAATAAGGTAATAGAAAGATTCATTTGAATCACTTTACGCCACTGGGAGTATTGTGATTGTAATTATAACAGATTGTACTGGATAATAAAAATATCATGTCGCACTTCCGCGATTTGAGTGGCACTTTGAGAATTTTTTGATCTTTCGAATATTACAGAATATAAATAGAGAATTTTTGCTCTTTGGGAATCCGGTTTTATATAAAAAAAGGAGTACGTACTGAAGATGGGGCCTCAGTGGATCAGTGGATAGAGCAGTGGCTCTATGACTGTGAGGTCTAGGGTTCGAGACTAGGCAGCTGCAGATTTTTCAGCTGCTGTAATAGTCTCGAATTCGTCCAGTGAATGAATAGGAAAGTAATGCCAATACATTGACAGTGAACCGCCCAAAAAGAGAGGTTGGTATAGGAAATAAGTTTCGACATGCAGAGTTCAGTCGAATACAAATACTCATTCACTGCCCAGATCCACAAACCAAGGTTGGTTTACCGTGATATAAAGCGGTACTGTGTGTATCAGAACGCACACAGAGCACTGTGATATGGAGTAGGTTTACTCGCCTTGGGGGTTAAGATAGAACAGGAGAATGGGGAGTGCATAATGGGCCCAAATAAGTGGCCTGGGTGCAGCGGTTCCGCAAGGAATATAACCGACCCATAGACAAATCTTAATCTTAATCTTAACGTACTGAAGATTTTCCATAATTTCAGATTTCTCAAACCCTCATTTTCTGTATAAAATTACTTTTCAAGATTTTCTAAAAAAAAAAAATAGTAAAAATGGTATTTTGATATTTTAAATCAATTTCCTTTTAAATTATATTTTATCACAAAAATGTTTTTGAATTAATTTATGCAATGTATTTGTGAAGGATCTTAGTCAAATTCCTAAGAATTTAAACCTAATAGTGGCCTTTTCTAAGAATTAGTGCCGGATTGAAAATTTTAGTGGCGTATTGCGCAAAAAGATTTTTTTGTATCGAAATACTCAAATTATTATAAAAGTCTATAAATTCTTTTTTTTTGTTATGTATGTTCCTTGTATTCAGTATGTTCAAAAAGTGATATTTATATCGAAGCGGTACTTCGATATTAGGCTGACAGCTGACAAACACTGACGGTTAATGAATTCAAATATTTTCTTTTACTAAACGTGTAGTTTCTCCAGCGTAAATAAAAATTGTTATTTTCGTTTTATCAATGTTTTAGATGTATAATAGCTAACCCTTGGCTGAATGTCTTTTTTTTATATGGAGCTGTTTGAAGCGAACTCATACATTGCTTTCGAACTCAGCTTACACTTCGAGTTGCGTAAAACTTTTAAATGGAAATCTAGAATATTTGTCCATCTTTACAAGGCACAAAGTCTTGTTTACAAGGCACATCTCAATTGTGACATATATCGTGTAACGGTCACGAGTGCAGAAAAATTCGCAAACGAATCTGTATGTAAATGTGAGAATGTGGCTTCAATTTCGAAGGCATAATACTTGTACAAAATGACAAGTAAACTCATTACGAATAAAATTATGTTTTTTTTGGCAGACAATAAAATCTACATAAGGTAAAGTACCCTCACTCTATAATAACTCTACCGCAGAGGTGTGCAAGAACCGTTTGAAACCGGATAAACGTCAAAATAAGTTTGTTCAAGTAGCGTTTTGACCACTGACGTACAAGTTTCATTTGATGTTTGTTCAGTTTTAAACAGTTCTTGCACACCTCGACTCTACCGGTTGAGAGTTATTTATTAAATTTATGTATTTGCAATAATATTTAGCGTATAATCTAACATTAGGTCAATTATTCCATAAACATTATAAATCAGTGACAATTTCACCATTCAGAAATTGACCATCAAACATTCAAAAATTGACCCATCAGTCGAGTCGAGGGACCGGTCGAGTGAGGACAATTTACTTTATGCCCAACTCACAATAACATTTGTTTTGTAAACATGTTATCGAGACTGCCTATGAGAGTGAGCGAGATAAATACATCTATATCTCACTCCCTCTTACAGAAAGCTCCGAAAACATGTTTACAAACAAAAGTTATTATGCGTTGGGCATTATGCCCAACGCACAATAATTTTTGTTTAGTAAACATGTATTTGAAATTTCAATGAGAGTGAATGAAATCTAGATCTAGTCATCTCGGCTCTCTCTGATAGAAAATTTTGAAAACATGCTTACAAACAAAAGTTATTGTGCGTTGGGCATTATACAGAAAAAAATCGTAAAATTGTTTGTAAAAGAACAAAAATTGCTCATCAAGTGATCATATTACAAACAAAGTTTGTGAAAAAGTATAAGCTTTTACGCACTTTTTAGTCGATTCCACACATTACGAACAATTTTACGAAATATGTTTTCTGCGTAGTACAAAATATACAAACCGTTAATCTCATTCAAAATATCTAAATTTCATTTTGTCCCCGAATCAGTCGAATATAGGAGAAAGCTAAGTACATCAATATATGGCAAATCAATCGTTATTGTAGTCACACTTTAGAATATAAAATTGAAAAAACTAATATTTGAAAAAAAAAAAAGAAAATTGTGTTAAATGAGGGTATTTTAAGCTTGATTCATTGATTATACGCCATTTGCAAAAAGTTTCACTTGAAATATGTGAAATATAATTTATTATTAAATGAAAATGATAATTAATTGTTTGAGTCTATTTCAAAATAAACTAGAAGCTAAAAAGTACCATTGAAATCGTGGAAGTGCGGTGTTATTGGATAATATTACCTCCCAAAGTATTTAACTCGAGTAATGATAAATTTCTCAGTAAAATCGTGAATAAATTTATGCCATGCATTAAATTTGCACTAATTTTTATGGAATTTGATTTGTTGTAAGCTATTTAGAACGATCTCTTTAGTCATTAGTCAGCTTACATGACGTAATTTGTACACTGTAGGAATATTTGGTCACTTGAGCAGTGAAGAAAACTCGAGCGAGTACAAATTCGAGAAATTTATGGTGTTATTATTGCAATAAAAAATTAAAATGGAAATATTTCTTCTGAATATTTTTTTAGTACATGATTACTCTGAAATGGTTCTGCGTAATCAATTTTTCTTTGCATTGCTTCCTGTCGCGACTATTTGGTGATTCTAGAACATGATGAGAATTGGAGTTAACAGTTGAGACAGGATCCAACAGAAAGAAAAGTCGATAATGCAGTAGCACTTGAGAACAGTCATGCACTAAAAAATGTTCAGGAGAAAGATATCTCCTTTTAAATTTTCATTGGAATGATCACAATTATTCCTGATATTTTAAAATCTTTAAGTGTGATTTAAGATCTATTGCAAATGTTCAAAAGGCAAAGTCAGCTATCAGAAACTAAGTATAACATAAAACGCGGTATAAGGGCATATCCCTAAACCTAATTCTTATTTTTTAATGCATTTTGGAGCACTATTGATCTGTTTATAGTTCAGTTTTTTTTCGAAATCTAAATTGGAAGTATTTTTTAAGATAAAATATTTAATTTACCATTTTCTTGATATTCTTAGTGCAGAGAGTGTTCGTGAGCCCTTAAAATGCAATGAGATCCTTGAAGCCAATTTATTTTTCATATAACTTCTTTGAATGAACCTCTTTAAACACTTCTGTTACTCACGTAATTTATTTGGCAAACTTAGTGGTTTCGTGGGAATGTTGAATTGGTTAAGTGGTAGATATTGCAAGAAAATATTGAACAACTGACAATGTGTATTTTAGGGATATTCCTATCAAATTTTATCAAATGAGAGAGTGAAACACGTCCTTACTGCTTCAGCTTTGAAAAAATTTTCTATGAAATCTGTTTCTACGTTGATTCCTACGATTTTATACTTATGATTTTCTTTTATAAATTAATTTGAAATTTGCAGTATTCTTGATGATGATTAAAAAAAATTATTCTAAGTTTTATAATGCGAAGAAAACACTTTATAATGATATTTCAGAAGTATTATTAAATAGGTTTAATGATAAAATATGATAAAAAGACTTTCTGTGAAAAATTTGCAATAAAAATGAAATAATGCGCTTTTTATAAAGTTATAAACACCTTTTAAAAATTTCTATTTCGAGTTTGCTAATTATTTTACTCCCACTCAGTCAGAGATACCATGTTTTTTTTTTTTTTATTTCTTCAGATAAACCCGATTAACCCAATTGTTTGGCCATCAAGCACTTTTATTTAGCTTACCACTTTGCGCATTTGCATATTTTATCTTTCTATTGATTTTTTTTATAAAGTTTAAATGCTAAAAAAGTAGTATGAACAAGTTGGTGGGATTTTGCAAAGTTCTAAATACCAATATGAAAAGAGTTACATTTTTCCACTAAAAAAACCAATTTCGATAATAAAATTTGAGCTCTCTTGATGTTTTTCGCAATGACATGCCATTTTTAATGGATATTTTAAATGAAATATAGAAAATGATAATGAGAAAACATTTTGAGGCATCAGCTACTGTCCAGGAAATATAGCAATTCAGATTGTGACCGTACTAGCCTCATGCCTTCAAGCCTTTTTTCCTTTGTAAACTCTCTCTCAAAAACAATGCTTAAAACATACTTTAGAAGAACTTGTTCAAAAGCTGCGAAGAATATTATAAAAACAAGAATAAAAAAAAAGATAAAGGAATCCTAATTATTTCGCCTCACGTGATTGCAAAAGTCAAAGAAAGGAGCAAAAAGTCATCACCATCATCTGGACACTGCAAATAGTACAATGTGTTATGCAATGTACAATTATTTCATTTGCACTTCTCCGACAAGATCATCCTACAAAGTTTTTCTTCATTTTCACACTCCAAGTCACTTTGGAAAATTATTGTATAATTCACAATGGGTGGGCCGCGGCGGCACAGGAAAAAAAAACTCTCGGCAGAACATTATGTCCCTGTAATTCACTCGCAATCACAGCTATTGTAATGTTGCAGTTCAATTAATTACGTCCGATTGATCTTTTACTCACACGTCATTTATTTTAGAAATTCCCAATTCTGAAAGAGAGTATGAAGCAAAATAACTGCCTTATACAATATCTTCCAAAAGTTTCTTGACAAAGCTATGTTCAAGAAATCAAGTGGAAAACGTGATAGAAAAATACTTTTCAAAATTTTCCTTTTTGCAAATGAGTTGCTTATAATCCATAGATGTTATTTATATGTTTTAAAAATATTAACGATATTACCTAATTTTATTTCATTTCAAAAATATTTCTTTCACAAAAGTTGATCATTTTTTATCGGTCAAAAGTTTCTTGACAAATTTGAAAAAGTGACTCAAAATGGTCAAATACGTGCAATCACCATCCTGTCACTACTTATGATATGAAGTTATGCGATTTGAGACAGAAGAGGATTAGGTAAAAGTTCTCTGAACAATGATCCTAAACCTTCAGTGTATGACCATTTGGGAAAAATCATTACTGCAAAATTTTACAGGCTAAATATACTATAGGATCAGCCTGAGTCTATTTGGGCCTTTAGCTGCGAATAAGCGATTATTGGTAAATAAACAGTCCCCAACCATGAGCTAAACCATGGGTTGTGCAACTTTATGTCCAAACAAAGCCCTTTTCTGAGGTCTCCTTCAGGGAGTGAATTAAGTGGTTTAATCCTTAAATGGACCATCACCAGGCATAAGCTACGAGGTGCGTGGAAAAGCACACCAAGAAGCTTATACCGAAAATAGACACAGACTGATCATCGAGAATACTCTGATCGAAAAATTTGACGGTAAAACATCAGCCCAAACTATAATATACTGATGATTTAGGATCAGGAATTAGAGCACTCGCTCCATGATGCAAGTGTCCCGGGTTTGAATCCCCTTTAGGTTGCAAGAAATTTTTCTGGCATTAGGGGAAAGGCTCATAATTTTGTCCAGTTTCTTATTCTGGACACTTTGAGAATAAAATTGGACACTAAAAATAAATGGATTAAAATTATGGATTTTTATTCCAATATTTGATGAATAATGAATGCTATCTAAATATTTGTTTTTTTGGAAGATTTTAACACTAAATACGTTAAATTTTGAATATGATTTGATTTGAAATTGCTTTGTTGAAAATTTAGTGTGAGGAATTGTTTACGAGAAATATGACACAACTTCGTGTTTACTTCAGTCTTATTTAGCTGTGGTGAAGTACTCACAATGTTTAGTCGCTTTTCTTGAGTGATATTATTGAATATTCATTGCATATTGTGTGGATTTACGTTAATGGTGATTTGTATATTTGACCCGAAGTGAGATTTGCCTTGTGAGTGTGAAAAATGGGAAATTTTTTAAAAGATCCACCAGTAGTGAGGTGATACTCTTTATTTTGGACAGGTGTTTTTCTCACGAAATTTCATGAAGTTTTAGCTTTTGTGATGACTAGGTTGGACAAATGCCTGGAGAAACAAAGAAGCATCATCTCTACGAAAGAGATGTAGTGAGAAAAGCCTTGAAAGGCTCCCGGAAAGGCCAGGGAATGAGCGCATCCGCGAGTACTTGGATTACCGAAGTCAACTCACTTTAATGAATGATATGGAAAGTTTCCGGACTTCTTGTGATATTCTACGTTTCCCTTGCATGAACAGGAAGAGGACTTGGTAAGATTGGTTCATGAAATGAAGAACAATGGGCATCCTGTTGAGGCGGATTAGCTGTTCAAATTAATAACCAAGTTGTCCAAAATAAGAGTCAAATTCACCTCTACATATTAACTCATTTTTAAACGTATTAAGACTAATTTTAGTAAAAAGAAAGACAATAAACCCTTACCAAGTTTCTAAACAATGCTTTTGAAAAGAGAGTAACAAAAAAAGTCAATTAGTATTGAAAATATCGGACTTCAAACTTGTAACATCGATGTTTATAAGCAGACTGTCCAAAATTATGAGTCTTTGTCTTTACCCTAAAGGTGTTCTAATTACATCCAGTGAGCTTCACAGCATTTGATTCAACGGAGAATGGGACTGAAAACCCCATCCCTGTATAAGAAAAATAATAAATGGATGTCCCGAATTCCCCTTGTGGGAAGGCCTAAGTTCCTCTATGGAATGTTGTGTCACCATTATTATTACTTATGATTAGTTTTTTTGACTAAATTTCTATTAAATGTGCACACTTTGATTGCTGAAAAACTTCTTAAGTACAATATCATTGAATTTTTTGTACTGATAGGAGCACTTTGACCTTCCCATTACTCCAATTTTAATGCATTTTAAGATTTTGCAGCATTGCGTACCATTATTCTCCATATTTTTTTAACCAATTGACATTTCGAAAAGTACTCAAAAACACCCAAAGTGGTGTTTTAATTTTTTTGCCACTGGCGCTGATGTAGTTGATCTTCGTAAATTTTACTAGATTTTGTGAATTTAGAAGCTCAGCATAAATCCCCTAAATTTCGGACTGATCCCAAAGTGTATCAACAATAATCCTAATTTCTTACGAACAAATGACAAAATTTTACAAACATTTTTTGGATGTTTACGAATATTTACGAACAATGTTTGTGTAAAAAGTACAAACTTTTACATTTTTTTTAAGCATTTTCATGGCTAAAGTCCGACTGAGGACCCGCTTCGTATATTCCTTCAGAACAGTATTCATCGGGCACTCACCACTCCATCTATCGAGTCTATAGACTCGATCTGTATCACTGTATCACTATAGTCATACAATCCCTCTGAAGTTAGCCGTTATAGTACCACTCACTCAGAGTCACTACCCCAATTGAACAGTTGTTGGTACCGTTGGCTTAGAAGAGTCTTTATCAGGACGGGCTTCTCCCTCAAACTCCTCTAGGCTCAACAGTGCTACTACACATTAGGCTAAATGACCTGCTCTTCGGCGCGCTAACCTGGAACCAGACGGTAATTGGAGCAAAGAGATTTTAAATATATACAAAACACAGTTAAGAACGCTAGTTGGCCGATTTTCGAGACACTGTGCTCTTGAATCTCTCTTAAAAGTAATACGCATCAGCACAGATGAGCTTTGCCGATATTGTCTAAAGGACGAAGAGAACAATACGCACATCCTGTGCTACTGTCCGGCATATCTCTGAGCGACTTTGTTTACCCTACCTCCGTTATTAAAAGGTCTCTACTTGAAGCTTTACTGTCCTTTATTAAGGACACCAAAATAAAGCTATGACAATTAAGAGAATTGGTATAGAATAACTAGTCGCAGTGACTAGGCCTGCTTTGAGACGAACTAAATACACTAATAGGAATAATAGCTCTAGGTCAATGTAGCTGTACCTACATCTACTAAATCAGATCACTCCTAATCAATGTGAAGATGGTTCACATTGAATAATGTTTCATAGAACAGAGGAAAGTGTCTCGGGTAAAGCAGAATTGGTGTATTGTATGAGATAAATTGGTATAACGCTTAAAATGTGATTTTGTGGTACAACCAGACAATATCGGAAATGAATAAAAATAGTAAATATTTTAGAAAGTTTGTTTGGTAACATTGGCTGTCTCTCGTGCCAGAATCATGATACCCGTATGCTAAAACAGATTTATCACTGTCTTTTTTTCCTCTCATTGTACTGCCGGTGCTTGTGGTAGGACACCCACCAGGAAGGAGAATGATGAGCAACACAGAAAATGGTAAGAGCGAAAAAGTGGGTAAACACTGTTCATTATGATTCCCATACAGCATTGATGTTCCTTGGCTCTCCTACCCCATTCTCCTTCCTTTCACTATCATATTGCACAACAAATCTATTTATCTTACAATTTGCAATAAAACACGGCAATTTCACCGATATTCACCACACCCCTCCACCTGCCCATTCCCCTCTCACTCATCCATTGCCGTATTGAGTGTGAATTGTGTGAAATATGCAAATGCTATACAAATATCCTTTCTCCTCTTGTGGGAACAAGGCTGGAAATCTCAACGCATAAATTATTGCCCACATAGTAATTTTCGTAAATTATCCATTTTCCCCAGTACAACTTTAAGTTTACAAAAGGGGAGTCAAAGTTTGGCGGGGCTAGGGAGACGCGTTATCCATAGTCAACACTTTTGTTGTGTATTCCCCAGAGGAGAGACTTTTCCGGTTATTCCTACTTATATACCATCACATATCCCTAGGAAAATTATTTGGATTTCTACTCCTATAATTATCAATAATAAATTAGTTTTATGGGAGGGGGAGGGGAGTGTGTTGAAACTTTCTCTCAACTCTTTAGTTTATTCTTGTTTGTGATGGTTAATTTAATTTTAACAAAATTTAAATGCTATTTCCAAAATATTCGCCAATTTGTTTAAAATTCATGACAAAATTTTAAAGTCCTGCCAAGTTTTTAAAGTTTAGAATTTGCTAAATTGGAACACTCACAGATGTAGAATATAAAAGAATTCAAGAGGAGAAAATATTAAAATCAACGTGACAACTCTCAAAATTGCTTTTCCACGAAGAAAAGAAAACTACTTTTATGTGCTAAAAAGATTTTTAGCATGAAAAAACTTCACACGAACCACGAAATGATTAATATTGTCAATATTGAAAATTTCAAGAATCCTCAAAGCATTGCCAACACGTACCACACGCAAATTCCAAAAATTTAATAGAACTGAATTTGTAATGACAGTCCATTAAAACTGTTGCAGAGAGAGAGAGAGCAATGTTATATCAAAGCTCTGTAAATCATAACTCCAAATTTCCATATTTTATCCACAGGGAAATACTTTTTGATATATCCTTTTAAATTAAACAATTTTGCAAAAATCATGTCAAAGTATTTAATTTGTACGTTAGTTAAAACGTTCCAAAAGCTACAGACTAAATGGTTAGAGACAGTAACTTAGGGCTTCGAACCCTTCACATAAATCGAAAATATCTTTTATTCATTTGCTTATCCTCCATGTTTTCTTTCCGAAATTGTTTTGGAGATTATCTAGGTAACATTTGATTCAACAGTGACATTGCACTATTCCTGATAACGGTTTTCAAGGTCACAGGGGAATTAAAGTGGGATGCATTAAGTTTAATTTGGTATGATGTTCAAAAGAAGAAGAAGAAGAGTGCAAAAGAGTAGGATACACGTATGCAAAGTTTTTAAGGAAGAAAGTGATGTGAATTTTGACTTTATGAAATTTTCATGATCTAAAAGGTAGGGGAGACTGGGGCAAAAAGTCACAAAACGGATATTTTATTTTTTTTACAAGCTACTCGAGCGCTTCAAAAATTTCTAATTAGCGCAGTTTTATAGGAAATTTACCGCTCTACAATTTTGTGAAAGTAATTTTCCTCTATTTTGTAAGGAAATACGTATATCGAGCCAATTTCTAAAAGGCAATTTTGTGATCATTCTCAAAAATGCTGGGGCAAATAGTACCAGACATTGCGTATTATCATATTTTGATTCGTTTCATTACGGGCTTCTGTAAATTTGAAGAAATACCTAGAGGACATATTTTCATTGGAAATTTATTCATCTACACCTTTGTAAAACACCGTTTTCTCTGCGAGAAAAGTGAGAAAACGAGAAAAGCGCTTTTTAAACTATTTTAGAAGAAAACACACAAAAGACTGCAAATCGTTAGACCAATGCAAACAATAAGCAGCGAGACATGTTAATGACGTTTCTTTGCGCTGTGAGACATCAGAAATTGCTTCGCTTTTTTGTTACATTTTTCTCTATATCTTTTGTTACTTTTTACCCCAAGTGGCCATTTTTAATAGAAGGATTTCTGGAGAAAAGAACTTTTGTGAAATTCTAAAATAGATAGCAGATTCGTATTCAAAAAATCCAAATTATTTAGAAAATATTCACCAGTGCATCAATTTTGGAAAATAAGTAGGTTATAATTGTTATCTTCGGCAAGGAAAATATTTCAAAAATAGGGCTAAAAATCTCGATATTTTTTATTTTCTAAATTCCTTGTTCGAATTCTAAGAAATTTACGACATTGAAGAAAGTCTATGGAGGCTATCTATAGGAAAAAATTTAAGCCGGTATCTTTTTTACCTTGGAAGATATTGAATTTTGAATTTTTCGATTTGTGACTTTTTGCCCCAGTCTCCCCTATGCCGGAGCTATAACCAAAAAGATATTTTCAATATAGGGTAAATTAAGCTAATTCAAAACCTGCTCCAAATGGAAATTTTTCGCTACTTCAAATGGAAACGACATTGTTTTCATGATAAATACAGTACTAAATTACTATATTTATATATTTTCTATACTTCAGTTTCATTATTTAGTCAATTTTGCTCCAAATAAAGCGAAAATCCAATCATATTCACAAATTTTAATTTGTTAATATCTCAGAAAAATTTAAAGTGTACCTTTTCACCAACGAATTTTTCATCGATCGAACATGTTTTCCAATGAAAAACACAATAAGGTGACACTTGTTTATTCGTTTTGTTTAACATTTATGTCATATTTCTGGCTAGTTTTAGTTAAATTAAGTGCTAATCTTTATTGTTAGTGGTCCGTGATGTCTTCAAATGAAATTATTACCTATTTCGTGAACGAAAAGAGTTTTTCTGAAGTGTCTGCAAATGCTTCAATAGGAAACCCCGGAAATATGATTTTTTTGGAGCGATTTTCTTATTGTTTTAGATGGGAAAGGAGAAAAGACCAGGACTAAGAACAAATTCTGCACTCAAGAGCAGCTTAAAAAAGTTTTGGAAGCCTTTTGTCGAGATTTCACTTACACTGTTTGTCTCCAATTAGACTCTTTCCCTTGTCTCCATTTGAATTAATATGTTTCCAATATAAGTAATTTACACTCGCGTATTTTTGTTGTTTTTAAGAAGTTTTCAAATTATTTCTAAAGAATTTTCACTAACCAATAACATTCTAGAAGAGTCAAGGAACAAATTTATGTTATTTTCATCAGAAAAAAAATGAACTTAATGTGTTGAATCTTCTGTCAAAGCTAAAGCATCTGGAAATGGTTTTGAATTAGGACATTTACCCTAGTGAATTTCTATTTCAACTCAGTGATTTTTTGCCATGACAATTTCAATTTGTCATACATTGTCGCTTAAAACTTCATTTAAATCCAGGCTAAATTTTAGTTTTCTTACGCGAAACAGGAGAGTTAGTCATAAGAAAACAGGAATTTTAATAAAAAAAATCCTTTTTTTCTAGCAAACGCATAATTTCTTGTGTTAGTTTTTGTTTTGCAACTGTCAAAATACGATATGAGCGCCACCTAAATATATTACATAGAAATTCTGCGTCCCAATCATCATCTTTCAAGTGACCCATATGCATGCATCCCCGTGTGCAGTCTTGGTATTTCAAATGTTTAAATAAAAATAACGTAAAATAATCTCTGCAAGTTTTATGCAAATATTTTCCCAAAATATCTTGAAAGCTGATGATAGCAAGATCTTGATCATTTGAGGCGCTCGGAGCAAAAAAACACTAAGTCGTTTGCATTTCCCAATTAAAATAGCGTTTTTTTGCTCTGAGCTCCTCATTTATAATTACTACTGAATACAAAGAGAAAAACTGAAACACTAAAAAAATACTAATTTTATCAATTTTTAAAGAATGTCTTTATATAATCGAAACATTAAAACTTAGAATATTCATTTCTTGTCAAGAGTCAAGATAAATCTTAATGCTTTTTACGATTATGTAGTGGTTTAATATCACTTATTTCATTATTTGTCAATGAAAAAATCGCCTTGTCCCAAACTTGCTTTATCCCTAACATTCCCGATCTACCCTAATAGAAAGTAGTAGACGAAGAGATGTATTTTTATATGTTCTTGTTTAGTTCTTCATTGAAAAGTTTATTTTTCACCCTTCGAATAGGGGACGACAAAGGCATTATTTGGAACAGCTTGAAATTATTGACACTTTTGGTGTAAATTTTTACAATACAAATAAATTAAATTAAATTATGGAATTATTTTTGAATATTTAATGAGAAGTGGATTCCATTTAAATATTTATTCTTTTTCGGGCAAAATAAAACAATAAATTTGTTCAATTTTTGAGTTAAATTGTTTTATTGAAAGTACAGTTCGCGATACTCTTTAGGAATATGACAGAACTTCATGTTTATTGACAGTTTTTTAATTATGATTTGTTAATTAAATCAGAAGTGAAAGGAGAATAGGCAAAAATGTCTGGGAGCTGGTCCAACTCTTCGCCAGAGATGGGACTATGCCTATTTTGTAGGTGTTGGTATATGGCTTAAAAATTACCGAACCCCAAGTCAATAAGGACTGTCATTCCTTGGGAAATTAACGATATCCTTCTGAAAATTCGCAACTTTGACTATTTATTACTCGAAGACGGCTTAACCGATCTTAATGAAATTTGGGTCAAAGTCGATGTATGAATTAAGCTTTTAATAAATATTTTTAGATTTTCCCTCTGACTGCTTCGTCTGGTAGCTCCCTCACAAACTAGCCATGTTTTAAAGTCATCGCACATTACAGGGCAACAAAACGATGACTTTTTCCGTTTAATAGCAAATCACAGGGATTTTCGGAGTCCTTGGTGTATCTTGAACATATGATCGGAAGAAACTTATAGTCCATCACGTCATCTTTTCCAGGTATCTTAAAGTAAGAGTTCTTAAGAAATGCGTAGAACTATTTTTATGAAACTTGCTTTTTAAATAACGGCTTATCGTATGTTGTTAGCGCCAAAGAACGATTTCTAAAAGAGAACTCAACTCAAGAAACATTTTCCTCCATTTTTCTTGGATCCAGATTTTTCTCAAATATCCTCGAATTTTCTTTAATTCCGGTAAAAGTATTGACTCGATTGTATATTTTTGTCGTCTTTAGAGAAATGTTCTCCTTAAAAAAGGAGTTAGGATAGCTGAAGTTCATGCACATAGGGTTGTAAAGGTACCGCTACTAAAGAATTTTAACAAAAGATTCTGAGTATAATGAATTAAAACATTTTTCTTCTCTGAATTTATTACTCAAAGTATTTAAATAACGGTATCTTTTAGGACCTTGCGATCTTTAGACGTTTTTAATCTTTTGTTCAAGAAGAATATTACTGAATAAAAAACATTTCCCTAGATACAATCCTTTTCTTTTATGAATTTAATGGATGGTAAAAGATTTCTAAGGAAGATCTAGAAAATTGCAGGGAAAATGAAGAGATAAAGATATGGTTTGTTCCAGGAAAATTTTCTTTGAGTCCCTTACAAATTATTCTTAGAAACAACCAATATACGATTAACCGTTATTGTATAAAAGGAGTTTTGCAAAAAAATCATTACAATTCTTACATAAATGTTTTGTGCTCTAGTACTTTTCCAACATACTTTTGGGGTTTGTTCCGGAACAAAAGTTGTTACATTTGCCAATACCTATTCGATGGTATAGGTCTCATTCGTGACAAAAGGTTGAACCGTTTTGCCCAGTGTCCTTTGGCAAGTAGATTACGCTTTTCGTGTCAAAAACGGACATTTTGCTTGAGGTTGACAAGTAAGTTTATGTTTCCAATTTGAGACAGTTGTCATGTTTCTCAAAATCCCTTAAATTTTTAATTTTTCAATTTTCTAGGATATACAATGCATAAAAAAAACAAAGGAGCATCACCTCTACGACTGAGATGCTCTGGAGAAACCCTTGGAGGTGTTTCGGAAGGGCAATAATGGGATTCTGTTCCGAAATGCAATCAAAGTGTTCCGAATTGCAGGAAATGTGTCCCAAAATAGCACACTAATTAATTTCTATATGTAGATTAGACTGTTCTGAAAACGCTTTTTTCGCATATATCTAAAACCATTTTTGTCCGACTTTTGGGAGTGTCCGACTTTCAGCACTGTCCGACTTTTAGTGAATGGCGTTATATGAAATTTTTTCCGAATTTGGTACAGTTCCCCTACTTATTCTGACCATATTTTTGTCTGATTACTTCTTTAGAGGTATTACGGTTAGAGATATGGAATTAAGATATTCAGCGGCTTCCTCACATAGGGATGATTGAAAATTCACGCTAGTGAAAAAAAGTGGAAATGAATAGCAAAGCATAAAGCGAGTGGAAAAATACATTTCAGAGTCTTAAGGCAGGATTTATGCAATATTGAGTTCGAATTACAGGAAAAAATTACAAAATAAATAAGCTGTAATGGCATTTTAAAATTAGTTTTCACGATCACTAGTTTCAGATTTATAATTGGTTTCATGTTAATCATGAGGTTTATTATCTCTAAACTCTCATCTCAAGTTTTATTAAGATATTTTTTTTCTTTGCTTCAAGAAAAATGTCATTATGTATATTATTATGTAAAATGCAAAAGATTCTATGTACATTATCCTACTCATAGAATTTTCCTATCAAGTTTCCCGAAATTTGAGATGAAGAAGGAGCAGGGGAAAAATAGAAAAGACTTCACAGAATGCTCGAAGACACGAGTTTCTAAGGAGTTTTCGAGCAATAAAAGAGCATGAATTCACATCAAGTAATATAGCTTTCCCATGTTTTGTCTTCTTATTTTCCATTGAAACTTTTAAGGGTATCCTCTATCTTCCATTCAAGGGGTATCAAGGGGGTTGGTTCTAAAAGAAAAATATTCCAATTCCCAGGACGACCTTAGAACATACCCACTATATGCCACAGACTGAAAAAGAAAGAAAAAGGGAATGCTTCACCTTTAGCTCCTTTCTGGAATAAAAGTAAAAGGGTGTTTTTAGTTATGATGATGAGATTGTGCGATTCTCTTGGCAGGTGAAAAAAAAGTAAAAATGAGACCCCATCTTCAAACTGTGCATAGTGACTCCCATGTGTGACACTTTTCTACAATTTTTATGTGTATTTATTTAGTCTTCAAGTTATTTATATATATAAAACACCTTACAGCACCTTTTACGATTCCTTAACACCACATTTTCCCTTTCTCTTTCTTCCTCACTCTTTTTCGCTTTGAAACTTGAGATTCATATTTCATAAACACAATTATGGTTGGTAGATATCACAATATTACGATGTCATGAATTCTTAATGATATTTTGCTGTAAAACTGAGATATTTTGTATACTATACATCTCTGATGCGAGGAGAAAGTTCACCCCATTGATTGGAATTTTAAACTTAAGTGACTCTCTCTCTCTGAGTTTTTCACATAGTTACTTTACCCACTCAACTCAAAGACACATTTTCCACGACAAACTCTCGTGCGAAATTGTCTTTTCAGGGGAAGTTTCTTCATGATGAGGTGATGAGGAAAAATTGTAAAGTTAATCTTTTTCAAGAATGGATGAAAGGGGTAGTAATAGAGTTTATCAATTTGCAAATTTTTAGTCTTTATTGTGGATTAATCGACCCTATACGCACAATTAATAATGCTTATCGCGTAGGGCAAGGTATGGAATTCCGGACAATGCGAATTTCCGGAGAAATCAATTTAAACTTCGAACAATGTCCTAAAAGCAAGACACTTCAAAGTACTCTAAAATTGCATGTACTTTGTCAAAGTCTGAACTTCCAAGTTGGTTTGTCCGAAATTAGGCTTGGTTGTCTGAATTTCCGTTTTTCACCCGATATTCAATTTTTTTTTGCAAAATTTTAATGATTAAATTAAGGAAAAGTACCCTCAAGTCCACCGGTTCCTTAATTCGACCGGTAGTGTTATTTATTCAATTTATTTATATTTGCACTAATATTTGGCGTATGATCTAACATTAATAGGCCAATTATTCCATAAATAAATACGAATCAGTGACAATTTTCTAGAAATTCACAATTAAAACATTCAAATATTGACCACTACTGGTCGAGTCAAGAAACCGGTCGACTCGAGGGCACTTTACCTTACAATATTTGAATTAAGTTTTTTTTAATATTGCTTATTGGAATGGATAAGATATGAAATTCCGGACAACGAGAAATTCCGAATAAACCAATTAGATTTCAGGAAACGTGCTAGAAATTAGATAAAAATCAATTGAATAATCATCTAAGCACTCTAAAAGTGCACAGTTTTTTTTTATTAAAGTTCGAACTTCCAAATCGGTTTATCCGGAATTCCGCACTACCCGAAATTTCAAATTGTTTCCCGATAAGCGATTTATTTTATTTATTTATTTAATAAAGAAAACCATACAACAGACTTCTAAGTTCCTCACGTATAGTTACAAACAAAAGAAAATGAAAAAGAAATGAAAAGAAGAAAAAAACAGAAAGAAAAGTTAAATCAAAACAAGAAAAAAAATATTAGACTTCCCGACCCGATTTAGAAATTATTTCTAAAACCAAAACTTTAAAGATTGAATTCCAATGCTTAAAATCAATTTTTTGATTAACTGCTTAATGCAAAAAGTAAGATCTGAAATTCCGGACAACGCGGAATTCTGGACAAACCAATTTAGGTCTTAGGAAACTTCCTAAAACCAGATAAGGATCAATTGAATAATCCTTAAAGTAACTCTAAATTTACATTGATTTTATTGAAATTACAAATTGGTTTGTCCGGAATTCCGCGACGTCCGAAAATTCAAATTATACCCGATATTCAATTTAGAATTTTTTACTGAAAGCGTAAATTCTAATACTTAAATTCCTTTTTTTTTCATTTACTATTTATTACAAATGGTAAAATATGGAATTCCTGGCAACGTGGAATATCAGACAAACCAATCTAGATTCGGACAACTTCCTAAAAGCTAGATAACGATCAATTGAATAATCATTAAAGTAACTCTAAATTTGCACGAATTTTATCAAAGGCCGAACATACAAATGGTTTGTCCGGAATTCCGCACTGTCCGAAATTTCAAATTTCACCCGATGATTTAATCCAACACGTAAATACTATTTAACACTATCCAACACGACAGCGATACTTCTTTTGCATTCAATTCATCTTACGTGTAGGGTAATATTCTAAAAGGCGGACAGCGCCGAAAGGGAGACAAATAAGACAAGAGATTCAGAGAATAAATTTGGTTTTCTTGTACATTAATATCACGTTAATTAGGGAAGAAGAAGTCCCTTATTTGCCCCGAGGAGCAGTTGCAAGGTGTGTAGCAGCTGTTAAGGAGGAGAGTCCTGTAGGGGAATTCTTTAATTTTTGTGACATTGTCACGCGTGAGTTCGAAACCTGACAATACCATTCGAGCTTTTCTTGTCATATCATATGAGTTCGAAAATGCAATTCATTGAATTTTTAATGAAATCTCTTTACTTGATGATTTTATTAAAATACAGTACGTCTTAGTTGAATTGTTTTGTCATTTGAATTGCCAGAAATCTCAAATATGTGACTTTTGACAATTCCACGTGGGCTGAAATGGCAATGTCACGGCTACAGAATCGAATTTTCGAAAAAGCTCTTCTAAGATTCGAACTCAATTTGTCATATGGCATTGCCAGAGCGGTATAGAATACCCCTCCTGGAGATATTCTACCTAATAAATTCCTAAATTCAAAAAAATTCTATCTCTAGTTCCACAAGAGCAGAAATAGTATCAAGTTCTGATATTTCCTCCCTTTAAGCTTTACTCTAACTTTACTGGATTTTCAATACACTAAAGATTTTCTACACATCTTGGTCTAGAATTCTAGACCCAACTGGAAGGATTTTAGGAGTTCAACTGTCACCAACTGAAGTTATCTCATAGAGTGTGCAAGTGCATCACCTAGTCCACTGAGAGAAATCAGAAAAAGTTAAAATAACATTCCAGAAATGTTTATTTTACCCTTCAGTATTGATCCGAAAACGGTGTAAATATTACCCTTTTTAGGAGTATTAGGGGTTAAAGTTACCCCTTTTCATATTAATTTTACCCTTAAAAAGTGTTAAAGTTATGAGGAAAAAATGTTAATCGCACCCCCGTTTTTATCACAGTATCTGTAGGGGAAACTGGGGCACCACCAAACACGGGGTACCACCAAACACTGCGATTTTTTAATCGGATATTCGACTTCCGAGGATAAGACCTATAGGAATTTATAGGCACTATAGGGATACTTGTCCACTGAAGGAATGGTCGAGATAGTCCAAGTAGTTTAGAAATAAAAATTACTGTTTGGTGGTACCCCATGTTTGGTGGTGCCCCAGTTTCCCCTATAGGTATTTGGACAACTACTTAAAAAATGCTTAGCCGAAAGTCCTTAATTAAGTTCTTAGTGATAACACTTTTTATGTCCTTAATGCTAACTATTTAATTAAGGGCTTTTACCATGATTTAAGTGCTTAGTTTTAAGACTGAGTTATGCCATATTAGTTTCGTTATTAGCCAAACTAAAGCGCTAAAGTTTATATTATATTATTTCGCGACCGAGAAAAAGCAAGAAAAACACATAATATATATATTATATAAAAGTAACCTTTACGCTGATCGTAATCCTTTGGGAAGTACAGAAGAGTTTTAAGAGACAAATTGTTGATTGAATCGAACGTTATCGTATCTGCATTTCTTTTGTGTCAGCATTTAATGCAAAAGGCGACGCGTCGCGACGCGACGTTTGTATTGTCGTTTTCACTAAGAAACAAGTTATATCACTCTTATCAAACCCCCTACAAAATTACTAATTTTATCGCATAGTGTTGTAGTCCTTGCTGTGTAATGTAGAAATGACCAACACTTCAGTTACTTCTATAAATATTTTTTAGAATATTCCGAAATGAATTATGCAACAATTTTAATCGATCCTAAGCCGGTACACCGTAAAACAAACATTGCAGAAATGGGTAGAGTTCACTAAATATTCAAATTCTTATCACTTCGAGCACTATGCGAATCTTTTATGCTATTATTCTCTTTTCTTTTTTTTTTTGTTTCAACACACCCTTAGCAAACTTATAGAGGGATTGCTCCTCGCGAAAAAAACAAGATGAGCACATATGGATGTGTTTTGAGGGCTTTTGGTGAGAATCGAAAAGGAGAACTTTGAGATTCCTCCCACAAGGAGGGTACTTGGGGTAAACATATCAGAAATGGTCTGTATTGAGCCATAGAGACATGGCTAAATGCTGTGTAAAATCATGACTATGTAATTTTTCTTCGCTTTTGTATGGAAACAAACCACCGATCCATTCCATCCTCCCTTTTGGTGGAGGAGAAACTCATTCTAAGTTCTTCCATACTCCCACACACAAGTTCTCTCCTCCATGTCCCTTGCTTTTCTTTTTTTTTTATTATTCATTCCAACTCACCCGCCCCCATTCCCAAACACGGCATCACGGAGATACAATGATGAAAATATATACGTATACATATGTTAGGGATGGGGCTGATAGGGGTGAGATATAGAGAAATAACCCAAAAGGGTGGGTGTATTTTTTATACCATGTTTCTCGGACAGATTAATGTTTGTGCATGCACACGAAAGAACTAATGGAAAATTGGAAGGAGTAAAAGGCTTTTGCAATATAAAACAAAACTTTCAATAAGCGAAATTGTGTTTTTTCATTCTAAACTTTTTTTCTGTATCCAAACTCACCCCAGCAATATATTACTACCCGCCTCTCCTGCACTGAGAAAAATAAGGCAGTAACAATTTTACATAATTGGCTCAAATCAACTAAATTGTATTTGAAGAGTCACAAATCAAAAATTAAATAAATAAATCTTTCGTTCAAAGGCTTCTAGTCAAAATCGAAAAATACATTTTACTTTGTCAAACGATGAATTTCGAAAATAAAGAATCTCAGCTA
Organism: Phlebotomus papatasi; assembly: GCF_024763615.1. Lineage (NCBI taxonomy): Eukaryota > Metazoa > Arthropoda > Insecta > Diptera > Psychodidae > Phlebotomus > Phlebotomus papatasi. The sequence continues at coordinate 18,543,210 of NC_077224.1, forward strand.
ATATTTCGAACACAGAACTTTCGCACATAAAAATATATTATAAACTGAACGCGGTACCAGACAAAATTCCAAAGCCCAAGATCCGGAAAGCCAAAATCCAAAACCCCGAATGGGTCAAAATACCGAAAGTCAAAATCCTGAATGCCAAAACACCAAAAGACAAGATCCCGAAAAACCAAAATCCCGAAAGAGCTAAAATCCCAAATTTTTAAAAGTGTCATAGCTGGTCCTACACTCGCGATTGCACCCCCGTTTGTTAATCTACACTTTATCCTCGGTATAATTTCGCTTTTTCCAGAATTTTGACCATTTGGAATTTTGACTTTCGGGATTTCGACCTATTCTGGATTTTGTGTTTTCCGAATTTTTGCGTTCAGAATTTCGGCTTTACGGATCTTGGATGGCATCGCTTACAACTTATAATACATTTTGGTTTGTAAAAGTTCCATGTTCGAAATATTAGCTGAGATTCTTTATTTTCGGAATTCGTTATTCGACAAGGTAAGATGTTTTATTTTCTAAAAAGATTTTAATTTTAAAATGAAACACTTATTGGCAATAAAATTTTGCCCACTAAAAGATAATTTAAGGTAGTAGAAAATCTGAGATTCCAACCAGATATAAGATTTCCATCAGCAAATAACGTAGATAAAGATACATAAAACTTGTGTTCAATTTGTCTACTTTGTGAATATGATCACTACTGTCCATTTTATTCTAATAAACACTTCCAAGTCTCGCTTCTTTAAAACGTTTCGTAATGAAATAGAAAGACTACTACATTTTCCATTTTATCCGATACACATTCAGGGAGATTATAACAGATTCCATAGAAAGTTCATGATTTTATCTGTGGCATGAATCATTATGGAAGATTTTTCGAAACTCATTGATCCATGGGATAGTCTGGTACATTTCGAAATATTTCGATTTGAATGGACTTTTAAGCGAAATTTATAGGGGGAACTTTTGTTTCGAAATTATTCTTTCGAAATAAAACTAACTCTCTGAAATTTCTCTCGACCATTACGTATCTTCTTTTCGAAAGATCAATCCAATATTTTTTTTTATAATTGATAAATATAATATGGTGTTAGTGCAATTTTTTTAAAGACTTTACATGCTTTTTACCCAGAATATCTTTAAAAAAATTCCCGGTGTTACAGTAAGTTAATTGTTAATTTAATTTTATTTTCGTTTTATTGGATTGCCTAGAAATATTGCACTACCTAATTGAAGTACAGTAGAGTTCATTAATTTGAACATTTGGGGGGTATAAGTGACATTTCCCACTCCTCAAATTTAAACAATATTAAAAACGTAACGGAATTGATGTGAAATGCACTTTCCTTAAAATAAAGTGAAATAACTTTAGAGAATATATCAAAATAATTTTGTTGTTCAATAAATGGAATTTGTTATGGGAGTTAATATAATACCATAAGATTGAAGAAACGCCAGTAAAATATGGTTCTAATTCAGACTCCATGCAAAATTTTCTTGGCATAACCTCAAATTCTATATTTTGAATTCAACTGTCGTTCAATTTTGAGGAACTCTACTGTACTTTTTTCCAGGGAGTAAACAGGTTTGTCACTTACGATTCCCTCTAGCTTCCAATTAGCCGAAAATCTAAACTAATCGGCAACGATCACCCGATCAGAGGGATTGATCGGCGCCGATTAGCCGATCTGTCACTAACGGTCTACATTCTGACCCTACATGTTTCCCCTGATATTTTTTTTACAATTTAGACACAAAAGAGAATATATCCAGGCTAATTTATACAAATTAGCCAGACATCTGATAAATTTAACCCAGAAATACCTAAGTAAACTGATCATATAAAAAGGCAAATAAATTTCTCTCAGTGTACTCATGGATATTACATCAATGTGTATGTTTTTTTTTCAACATATCCATAATAGGAGTATCCTATTATTCAAAGCCCTCTGATAAAACACTTTAAAATCCACAACTGAGGTGAGTTTACAAAAAAAAAAAGAAAAACTCCCATTCTCCCGTTTCGCACAAATTCAATCCACTCAGCAAATGGTCAACAACTGAAAAATTTTCCAAGAATAATGACAATGCCTTTCCAATTTACTTACCGCAGTCACATTTCAGTAGCTGCGGTATCATAATCCCATTTTTACCTTATTGGCTTCTAACACTGACACCTTCGTGCTTCTATAAATTTTTAAATAACCCCTCCCCCCGTAGTCCCATTCCTCTGCAATCACCAAACCATCCCAAGAAGATGAAAAAGGCACTTGAGCTCAAAGGTATAGTAAATGTGATCACCAGCATTATCGGGCTTTTGTTCACCTGAGCTCGTCTTATTTATCTAAAAGCATTCTAAAATACATCCCCAAACTCCTCCCCCTTCAACCTCGACACTTGAACACCTCTCTTGCTCTCCTGCAACCCCACAAATTTTCCTCCTGTCTAATCTATAAAATTACAGAATTTTCGATTTCGCAAGTACTCTCTCTTCTAAGTACCTAACATAACACACTACAAATTATTGGTTAAGTTCGTAACACCCCTAATAGACAAGATAAAATTGTTATTCTACAACTACCAGCAAAATATTTAGAAAATATATGTTAGATATCTGCATGAAATACAGCATCAATACGGATAACCACTTTTCACATGATTGCACTCCAAATATCTCATTTCGCCGCATGAATATTATTTCGAAACTTTGAGTATTTGATCTATTACTATGGTTAAATATTTGCCAAGAAACTTACAAATAGTTCCACATTGATTGCATCTAGAACACTACTATTCCTCAAATTTCATCTTGCTGCCTTAATTAATGCTTGTTAGATCCCTTTCGTCTTTTGTACTGGAAAAATATGGTCTGGTGAATAACTTAACCCTTTTGAAGTCCGTAGGAATTTTTTTTGGGACACCGGTATTCCAATCGTCCTTTAATAGTTAACCTAATTTGTTCTAACCGTTTAAGAACGAATGGGACACCGGTGTCCCAAAAAAAATTTTCGGACTATTTGTAGGACAAAATAATTTTCTATAGTCAAAAACAAAATGTTTTTGGGACACCGGTGTCCCGTTCGTCCATAAAGGGGCAATTGTCAATTTCGACCCTTCTTTTGACATCTTTCAAAAGTCAGATTTTTACGGTTTTGTTTACTTACGGATAGTCTACATTCCTTCATTAAATGATAAACTAAATTTATGCATACGTTCATAATAATAATAATAATAACAATAATAATAATAATAATGGTGGCACAACGTTCCATAGAGGAACTAGGCCTTCCCACAAGGAGAGTTCGGGACATCCATTATTTTTTTTCACGGATGGGGTTGTCAATCCTGGATGCAATTCGAACATCTTTAACGCTAGAAAAATTCCTGGTGACCTAAAGGGAATCGAACCCGGGACACTTGCATCAAAGAGCGAGTGCTCTACTACTCCGTTTAAGAACGAATGGGACACCGGTGTCCCAAAAATAAAACTAATTTTTCGGACTATTTAGAGGACAAAATAATTTTCTATAGTAAAAGAAATGTTTTTGGGACACCGGTGTCCCGTTCGTCCTTAACTCTTTCCGGACCGCAGCATATGCTGCAAGCCAATTTCACAATTTTTAATCACAAATATCTAAGCTCAGGAATTAATTGAGGTCCTACAAAACATATCTTACATTTGGACATCCTTATAGTTTGTAATCATCCACAAGAATCGGATTTTTATCAGTTCTGAATAATTAAAAAAAACATTGTTTTTCATAGAATATGCATATGCTTCTTTGGGTACTACAGTCCCAAAAGAGACGAAAGAGTTAAAGGGGTAAATTGTCAATTTTGACCCTTCTTCTGACACATTTCAAAAGTCACATTTTTATGGATGTGTTTAATTACGGATAGTATACATTCCTTCATTAAATGATAAACTAAATTTATGCATAAGTTCGGTACGTTAAATTCCAATGCTGACAGTTTGTGGCATTGCACTTGTTAAAGTTGTCCCAAAATTTCGCTGCGCACGAAGCGAATATTTGTGACGACTCTTCACAGTAAAATAACCCAAGTTGTGTTCTTTCAGCACAAAAAAAAAGAAATCATTTACTGAGGTTCGATTAGCCGTCAAAGGCTACACAGAATTCCCCGTCACATGCCCTAAAAGTTTTTTGGGACAGTTTGAATGCAATATAATTCGATATGAAAAATCATACTGGTTTAGGCACTTACATCGAGAAAATTAAAATAAATCTCAATCTATTTTACATTGCAGCACTAGCCCTTTTTTAACTTCCTTCATATCAACGACAAATCGAATTGTCAAACTTGTCCTTAAAAACTTGAAGCTAGAGAATGGGTATTCGGAGCAGCATTTGAAGTTCAATCTAACCTCATTTTAAGAAGAAAAAAGACCCAAAAAAGCTAGAAAGGAAAGAGCACGAACAAAGCCTTAGTTCCTTTTTTTCAAATATTGCAAAAAACGAAATTATTATGATATTTGACTAATATTGTGATATGAAACAGTCAGAAAGAATTTTGATACTAATTGTCAATAATTTAGCTAAGATCTTGCACTCTAAAGATCCATTTGGAAGTTTAGAATAATATTTCTATCTTTCTAACCTCACAAAAACGTCACGATGCGAACAATTTAAATCAATCTACACGTTACTATTTATGTAGCTGCATTCACATTGTCCCACTACTGTCCAAAAAAAAATAGAGTGCGCAAAAGGATATCGGAATAGCATTTGACGTTCAACTTAACCTCATTTTTGGATTCTTTTGACTTTTAAAGACACCGAAACCAGAAACGGTTGCCGTAAACATGGGGAGGGAAAAGTGCCCGTGCTTTACACGGTCCCAAGCATCATATTGACAAAATTTTTCCTACGTTTTTCAATAAAGGTTTTAAAAACTAGGGGACAATTCCTAGTTTTTAAAATATATTGCAGAGTCACATTTATTCAGAAACATAGGAAAAAATATAGTCATTACGAAGCTTGGGACCGTGTAAAGCATGGGCACTTTCCCCTATTTACAAGATTTGCAGTAATCAGATAGAATTTGTGATACTAGATTGACACTAATTATTCTTCGGCGGTGGTAGCCATAATCCCGAATTGCAAAATCCTGAAAGGGACAAAATTATATAGAGGAAAATGTTTAGAATAAATTCCCAAGGCACAGAAAATTTCCCTTTGCCTTCAGTAAGCGGGGGTGCAATCGCGAGTGTAGCTATGACATGTTTAAGATTTTGGGATTTTAGTTCTTTCGGGATTTTGGCCCATTCGGGATTTTGGCTTTCGGGATTTTGGCGTTCGGGATTTTGGCTTTCGGAATTTTGACCGAGATCCATTCTACGGATATACTGGATGAAGATAAAAATTCTGTTTAGAAATTGTGAGGAATATTTCTAACCTCAGAAAAAAATTTTTCATCCAAAGATCTAAATGTAAATTACGTCTACTGATGCTATTTATTTTACCAAATTGGACTGAAATTGTACTGTCCAAAAATTCTAAATTGGGGTTAGAAATACTTTTTAAAGCTCTCCAATTGGTCCAATAGGCAGCTTCTGTACAAGAATTAGGGCTACATTAATTTTCAAGTGTTTCTCTAGGCTTCTTTTCGAACAATCAGAAATTTTTGGGACGAATGGGACAGATTGAATCTAATATCTCAACTTCTTACATCTTACAATCTTAACTTACATCTCAGTGCATTGATTGAAACAGAATTATAACAGGTTGCCTTTTTGAGGTTAGGACCATTGTTTTGATATTGTGGATAGTGTTCATCTATCTATCTGTGCACTGTCTCAAAATGAGCATGATCAAATATTTGCCGGATGTAAATCAAAGGGAGAGAAGATTCATGAAAAAGAATATGGAAGATGTGTTTTAAAGCTAATCCTGCCTTCTAGAACGTCTTTTCCACTTCGTGTATCTTTTTGATTATTTAAAAAGGAAGGTTGTTTTCGTCCTTTAATCAGATTTTAAGATTAACACTTTTCTGTAATTTCCACAATTTTTTTTACAGAGTTACAGGGATTTTCTAAAAGAAAAATTTGTTGCGTTCGGGAGTATGTCTTCTCGGTAAATTTGACAGCATTGAAACCCCTAAACTGTGACCAAAAAACCTTTTAAATGAACTTTTTTTATTTTTGTGACAATTTGGGACAGAGTGGATTCAATTCAATTCGATACGTGAGGTTATTTCCGATTATGGCTATTGCATTTTACGATATAATTCGCCAGAATTTGGATAATCCTGAAATATTTTCATTGAATTTTGAGTAGATTTCAAGATATTTGAGGTTAAGTTATCTGTGTTAACCCATAAATCATAAGCGATATAACTACCACGCCTAAACAACTACCAAATATTGCCTATTTATTTTTACATAAAGTTATTATCCGATTTTGATATTTTTTTTCAAAAGGTTTACAAATCTTTTGCATTTTATTTTACATGCAAATGACGCTATTTTATCCTGATTTTGCTTAATGAAAACATTTGGACAAAAGAGAAAAATGCAAAATTTCGGAATTTATGTAATTAAATCTCCTTGGGTATGTTAATTACGTGACATAGAAATTCATTGCTAAACTCTGGGAAATTTTGCATATGAATTTTCCTCCCAAAAGGCAAACTCTACAAGAACTTTGCATCCAACGCTGAGAGACCAATAACATTGAGAATTATACGAATTATATTTTGTGCAACAAGCAAAATGTCCAGAAGAACAATTATGGATTGTAAGGTGCTTGGAAATCTTTTGGGGTGTATTAACACTCTTGTTCTTGTGGACATCTAATTAAATTCACCACCTTAAGTTTTGATTTAATCAACATAGATTTTCAATAGATTGAAGTATATTGAATGACGATATGACTGTATTATGTTTACATACAACATCTTTGGGGACTATAGGGATGGGAATTGACTTAATGAATATTGCACTTACATTAATTCACACATTCCAAGATTACTATCAAGTCAAAAGGTATACCTATGCATTTAGGATATTACTAGAGAGAGTGCAAAGAGACTCATAGATATCTCTCTTAACTTCTCTGTCGATCAATCACTGGGATTGCTTGCTTTCCAATTGTCAGTACATGTAAGACATGTTACAATGTTCAGCAACAATAAACAAATGACAATATCGGGAAAATTAGGGATTTTGCGGTTACAGTATCTGCTGTTGAAAAGTTGAATTTGCTGCCATTCACATTCTATTTGTTAGACTGTCAGTGTGAATAGACATAAAATTGTCTAAGATATAAAACTTTTAAGAGTCAATTGAAAATTTATTGATTGCAACTTGTTACTTTCATTTGAAAAAGTATCGTTCAGTCAAGGAGAAACAGTACGACTTTTTACGATTTTGCTTACATTTGATACAATTAAGCAAATAAATTAAAACACAGAACGTTTTACTGACGAAATTATTACCTTAAGATTACTATATAGGGTAACCATACCAAATTTCGACATATTTGATTGCAAGCGCCAATATCTCAAGCTATAAATGTAACATATTTTTAATACAAATTGATTTAATTTTTATTTAAGGAGTGTTGCTTGGAACCTTGTAGATAGTTTATCGTCATTGCTTTCTCTAAAATCAATCTTAATACATTTTAAAATGAATAAAAATTTAGACATAGCTTGAGTATTATTTCGGCCACCTTGATTCTCATTGTTCTTTACCCTTCTGGATTTCTTCCAAATCTTTTCCACATTATGTCGTTCGGCGAATAAAAATATGCAAAAGCCAAAAATTCATGGAAATTTGAGAAAAAAAAGAAGTGTCCGAAATTGCAAGCTGGCCGAAATTTGGTTGTTACTCTAAGTTTCTTTAAGTAAAATTTTCGAAATAATGACAATATTAATTGCCCGAACTTATCTTTATTAAATAATGATAAATTAAATGATGTATTAAATAAATTTCTACATTTTGACAAAAGTGTCAATAGTGGTTCCCTGTCGAAGAGGTATTCCTTCGACCCTAATTGAGATTTTATTTATTGAAAAGACCCTCTTCTTAAATAATTTTTAACTTCAAATTGGTTTTATAATAATTTGTGAACAAATTTAAAACGACATTAATCTTACATGCACTCAAAAAAACTTTCAAAAAAATATAAAACAGAGCTCATTCTAGGGAGTTCCAGCAGCTAGAAAAGCCTCGGACGATTTGTCATCCCTCTTTTTTTGAGTAGTCTTGATACAATTATTTTGCCTGAGCAACGTCACAATTCAGGTATAATAACGTGATATTGAAGTCAGAAAATAGTTACGAAATTCTTTAAATGACATGGAAATAACTATAATAATTTTGTTTTGCTGACGTAAATTTTACGTCGAAAAGTCTATGTCTTTGAAGTCAGATATTCGTAAGGTAATGGTAATTTATATTCTCTACAATAACAGTGTTTATATCAGGGACCCATCAAGCCTAATAAAAAGTGAAGCTATTTTTCATTTTCGCTTGTAAAAATTTTGCAGCTATTGCACCGCGACTTAAACAAATTTACTCGTAGTTCTTGTATTATTTCGGCGAGCATCATGAAATATGTATTTCTAGATAGCTTTTAATGCACGATTTCGAAATATATTAGACTGATAAGTCAATTCTCTTTAGGAAAACACTTGCCAATAGTCTTCAGTGCCTCTGCAAAAACGTATGGAAAAATGAATGTCGAGAGGCCCCTGGTTTATATCTTACATATCAATGAACTTCTTGCGTTTTATTAGCGTGAATACCTCAAGACAATTACCTGTTCTCAAAAAAAAGTTACTAATATATATTTTTAAGGTGTCAGAATTCAAGGGGATAGGGTCAATCGAACTCATCTTAGTGATCTGCAAATAACGTTCTCTTGGCATAATTTTTACAATTCAGTAAAATAGTTTTAATTTCGTTTTACTTACGTCAATTTTACCTCTAGAAAATTACTTTTCCTCAAATAAACTTTACGAAATAGACACAGTATTTTTTGAGCAGTTCTGATTGCTTAGTTTAATTAACATCACACTAAACTCAGTTAAAATAAGGTATATTTATATTACTGACGTCGGTAATACGTTTTCTTGTCAAAATTTAAATAATACAGCAACATTTTGTTATTTTTGTTTTACTAATGTAAATTTCACTGCGAGAAATTTATCTGTCCTATAGAAAAAAAAATTGTAAAATTGTTCGTAGATGATTGAAAATTCTTACTGGGGACTTACGAAATGCTCGTAAATAGTATAACCCAGAAAAAGTTCATAAATGTTTGTATTTTTTCACAAACATTGTTCGTTTCTGCGTTTTTTCCATGAAGAAAAGGACCATTGAGACTCATTTTGTGTTAAAATTTTGCCACTTTCTTTTTAAGAAGTGAAAACACGGGATTTTGACCTTTGATCTTCTCCTCCTTTATTCCTTTATTTGGCAAGGAATAAAGGAGAAGAAGATCAATGGTCAAAATCCCGTGTTTTTACTTATTAAAAACTATTTCATTGGCCGAAAATCATCATATTTTGCCACTTTCGTTTCAATGACGCAAATTTTACCTTCAGTAAAGTACGTAAGTTCTCTAAGCAAAAGTTTCGAAATTATGACTTTTTATGGTGATTCTGATGTAATGAGTGATGTTTTCTTGATTTTATTGAGAGAAACGCTTTAAGGCTCGCACACACTCTTGCTTGGAACACTTCAAATTTTTCGCCATATTTTCTTTAAGAATCTGACATATTCAGATAGAATTATAGATGCATTAAAGGAATATGGAAAAAACATACAGTGCTCGAAGCCAGAGTTTGTGCGAAGCCTGAAAGCCTTCCCCTATGCATTGCAGCACAATTTTGCCACTTTGGTCACTATTACAATTCCACGACGTTGTTTCGACGTAAATAATCCCTTATAGAGCCCAAACAAAAGTAGATTTTGATTCTCCAATAGTGTCTTGGAAAAAAGAACTCTATTTGCACAAAAAGTCGTTGATGTTCGAAGAATTTAAATTCAATTTCGAATTTTTATACTAAGTTTTCGAACAGGGTGGGGAAAATTTATCACACATCACACTTAAAAGCTGGCAAAAGAGTTACTCAGTGATTACGGAGTAATTAAATACTAGAGCAAGAACAGTAAACGTCGTTGTTCTGTTTTTTTTTTCCTCACAAATAATGTGAAGACCGTCACATTTTGACACTTTAGCACTTCGAAATTCAAAAAACGAGCCACCTTGCGGAATTATCATGAAGTAAGGAAGTCTCTTTTTTGAATCTTCAAATAGATTTTCGAAAATTTCAAGATCTAGGGTAAAGTGATATAATTTGGATTTAGTGTTACAAGTTGGACAATTCGCCGGTACAAGTTGGACATGGCTTTTTTCTTGATAAATACAGTACAAAATTTTATCAGTACTAAAAGTTCTAAATTTATCAAGACAAAAAGCCCTGTCCAAATTGTACCATTGCGTCCAACTTGTACCACTGTCCAACTTGTATCACTTTACCCTACTTCTGTACGGAAAGATAATGTAGAAATGTGTTTAAAGATCATTGTCACTTACCTTCGTAGACAGTGAGAGTGGCTTCAGCTGAAACGGCATCACCAACCCCATTCTCAGCCACACATTCGTACGGTGCATCATCCCGACCAGCTCGTACAGGTTCAATCCGCAAAATCGAAACACCATGTGCCTCAATTACAGAATATCGGCTCTGGGTTCCTGCAGAAAGACATAACACAAGAAAAAAAAGAGAGAACATATGGCCATGAAGCATTGCCTTTGGGTGACACCAAAGAGTTGGGTATATAGAATGCTGATTGGGGAACATACCGGAAACTTTCTTTCCATTTTTTCGCCATATAATCGTCGGTTGAGGATCACCTCGTGCTGCACAGAAAAAGCTCGCTACACCACCCACACGAACACCCTGATTTGATGGCTTCTTGTCAATCTCCGGAGGATCTGTCCAGTGATTTTTTTTTTCGGCGAAACGGGCAATGGATGGAGTATCGGAGAGCAAAAAAGAAAAACAAAAAGATAAAAGGGGTGGTTATTTCAGTGAATATTAAAACGCTAGGGCTTTTGTATGCTAAGATATGGGACGTACGGAGGAGTGAAATGCGAGAAAATCTCTCTTCCGCTTTAGGGCAAAATTTTCACTGTCTCATGTAAATCCCCCACAACTATAATCCTATCAAATGTTGAATATTTGTGGGATTCTTCTTAATCCTAATTAGAAGTCAACAAGAGATTCAAATTGAATATGAGGAGGGCAGGAATCCCGGTATATGTTTTGGAGGGGAAGTTTAATTTTCGGGGAATATCCGGTGTGGGCGATATTCACTGTACCAAGGGAGGAAGGTGTGAAAAAGTGATGAGGAAATTTACAGAATTTCCATCACCTCTTCATCCCAATCCCCACCTCGCGTGGCACCACCCTCCTCCCCAAAAAAGCATTGGATTTCAAAAGAGAATCACACACAACCACCAGAGCTTTAAACCTTTATGGATGGGGAAACATTTCTAACATATTCTCCTCCAGAGTACCAACAGCTTGTCTGGCTTCTGGCATGTGTGAAGGAGTGAATATTTGCAAGGATATATAGAGAGAAGACCTCCTGAAACATAAATATTTTCTTAACTTACGTGTCAGGTATTGGATGAATGGAAAATCCGAGAAATTTCCATCTGTAACATATCTCCATGTAATATACACATCACGACAGATTCCTTCTTTTTTTTTGCTTTTATTACCCCCGTCAAGAATATATTCTTTTAGGGGTAAATTTCACACAAGATTTATCATCACACACCATATTTATTGTTAAAATATTTTTGGCCTTTTCATTTCATCGATATTTAATTTATGTTTGGGAATTATGATTGAGTGGGATGTTTTGGGATATATTTTGGGATATTTTTAGGGTAGAAACATTCTCAAAAGATCCTATCTTCATTCATTACCAATTGTTCTTTTTTTCAACCCTTATAACCTAAAATTGTCCATTGCGATTCAAAAGGTTATGTTGCATAGAGAGACTGGTCAATTTTCAAATGTAGGCCCCTCTTAGCACGGGCTAGGTAAGGTCAAAAGGCAAAAAACGATCTGTAAAATATTCAAAATGGACTGTAAAAATTAAAAATGAGCAGTGAAATTTGTAATTATGGTCAGTAAAAAACGTAAATTTTTACAAAATGGGTCTTATTTATATATTTAACATTAAAATAGCTCTTTATTTTTCCTTTGCCAAAATTTGGACGATAATATCATTGTTTCAATTTTTTGTTACTGCTCAATTTTAACTTTTTACTGCTCATTTATACAATGCCAGGTCAAAAAGAGTTAAATCAAGAAAGGTACGAAGCATTGTGCACAATTAATATGCAGAATGCATACAACTTCCGCAGTGTCATGTGAAACTTCTTCAGTACTTTTAAAAGTAAGATGAAAAATTATCAAAATCTACAGATTATGGTCGGAAATTTTAATCCCTTCCTTCTCATTTTTTGGGATATTCTAATTCCATCAAGTGATTCTTATGATGTTGTCACACAATACTTAAAAAGAAGCCAAATAAAGGTTCAATAACACCATACACAGAGACAAGTATCTTGTAAAATTGTTGGTAAATGTTTGTAAAATCCTACTGGGGACTTACGAAATGTTTGTAAATCGAAAACCTACCATGAAGTTCGTGAAAGTTTGTAGGATTATTTTTTTTACAAACTTTGTTCGTAACATGATTACTTAATAAGTCTTCTTGTTCTTATACAAACATATGTTTGCAAATGTTCGTAAAATTTAGTCCATTTGTTCGTAAAGTTTTGTCAAACAAACAAAAATGTAGTGTCAGCCATAAGTTTCTTGACAAAATATTGGAGAAACCAGGTGGAAAAAACGATAGAAAAAAATTATGAACAAAAAATACATAATTTTACTATTATTCCTCATCACTTTTATATGTGTAAATTGATCATTAAAATCTTTGGAAATGTGCAAATCCGTTATTTGTCCCTCAAATGATATAGCTTCAAAATATAACTGGTTTTAAGGAAGTTAGTTGCACGTATTTTACCATTTTGAGTGAGTTTTACAAATGTGTCAAGAAACTTTTGGACTATGAAAAGTGATTAATTTTGGGAAAATAATTATTGTTGATATGACAAAAATTAATTATTTTTTTTGAAATACATAAATAACATCTATGGATTACAGGCAATTCATTTGCGAAAAGAAAAATTTTAAAAAGTAATTTTATCCACCTGATTTCTCGAACATAGATTTTGTCAAGACTTGTCAAGAAACTTTTTACAAATGTTTGTAAAAGAACAAAAAATTGTTCGTTACAATTGACAAACATTTTTATTCTTTTACAAACATTTTTTCGTACATTTTTGATTGTCTAACATTTACGAACAAATGTGTGCAAAAAAAAAAAAACGAAGAATGCTCTACAAGTCATAACGTTATGAACAATGTTTTATGAAAAAACACAAACTTTTACGTACATTTTAATAAGTTATACGATTCACGACTATTTCATAAGCTCCAAGTGATAATTCACAAACACTTACCAACAATTTTACAAATGACTTCCCTTGTGTAGTTCAAGTAAAACGGTAATAGAATTTTATTTAAAAAAAATAGTGCTTTCATTTTGTATTGCATTTATTTGCCAACATTTTTCTATCTACCCAAGAAGCAATTTTTTCTTAATATAGTTTTGTAGAATTTCCTAAGTAAGGCATTATAGAACCAAAAATCCTTTTATTTGCTTATAACGTTCTTTGTTCCATCACTCAGATTACTAAAAGTAAAGTGGCGCACTCTTAAGGATCTTAAGAGCTTTATATTGGAACTTCAACAGAAAATTCTCACTTTAAGCCTTTTAAAAGTCCACTAAAAGACTTTTGTAACACATGGTTCTATAAGGCAGCTATTTTGCTTCTTGGGTATCCATTAACTTCCAATATACCAGGCGTCCACCGCCAGCTAAAAATTGGTGACCAGCCTCTAAAGCCAGTGTTCAGTGTTTGATTAGATAATAATTTGGCACAAACCGAGAAAAAAAGAACGCTAAAAAATGATGGAATTCACGAAAATGTTCAAATGCTCTTTAAAGTTTATTTTATCCAATGACTGATTGGAAACAATTACGCGGCGAAAATTGGAACAGCTGCGGCGAAAATGAGAACAGTCCTGTAGGGGAATTCTGTAACAGTGTAACAATGTCATGTGACAAAAGTAGTGTTTTTATGTGCTGAATTCAGCAAAATTATTTGAAAATGTGACTCATATCAATTATTGAGAAGTTCATAGAGCTGCTTGTACTGGTCATTCGATACTCACAGGTCTTTGGTATTCTCCCGCTCCCGAATTAGCCGCGAAAATTTGTCATATGACATTGTGATTTTGTTACAGAATTCCCCTACTGGATTGTCAAAACTGTGAGTACAAACTTCAATTTGAAGCAAACTTCTCCAAATAATTTGTTATTTTCAAATTAATTCAGGATATATTTACCAAAGTAATAGAATCATTTTTTTTGTCTAGGAATGCATTAACAAAATGTTGATAATATTTAAGGGGTTACGTGGGTCAAGGAGTCTAAAAAACAACATATTTTCTTCAAATATATTTTTCCATAAAAAAAAAGAAATATTTAATTCAATCTATTCAGTATAAACATAAAAGTCTAACATTTAAACAATATTTTCTGAAAAGTTCGTTTATAAATTTTAAAATTCAGAATTCAGCCATTGGGACATAATTTTCGGGACATGATTTTAGAAAAAAAACATACTTTTTTATAGTCACGATAATTCACAGAAGATTTATCAGAAGTTAAAAAAAATGTTTCCTCCTAGCAGATGAGTTAAAATTGTATTTCAACGAAGGATTATGTTTAATTTCTTTAATCAATTAAATGTAACCCCTTAATAGTTAGAGAATCTAATTAAATTATTTTCAATAATAAATATATTAAATTATTTTCAATTTTAATATAAGTCCTGCGGCTTATTCTAAAATTGCCCTTCAACTATCCTACCCATTGGATGCACTGTCTGGCCAAGCTTTCCCCAATTCGTAAGGAGATTAATAAACGCAAAAGTAAATTCCTCGAGTCTTTGCGGAATAGCTCTAACGTTACCATTAGTGGTTTAGCTCCTGCTCCGGGACAGCCATGTTGAATTTATAACTCATTTTTATTTCTTTTGTCACTTTTTTTTTTTTTTTTTTTAAATCTACTTAATTTCACTTGTGCCTTCAGCTTTTCCGCAACATCTTTCTTTCTTTGGAATTATTGAAGATTTTTTCTATTAGTTTTTACTTCTACCATGTAAATTTTCTTCCAGACAAGGTCATCATGTATTTCATATTAATTTTCTTTTGCTTTTCTATTATTGTATCCAAGGATGGGTACTCCGAATTTGACTCAACAGTTGTAAGAATTCATTTTCATCTCTGACTTGTGAAATATCTTTTACTATGTAACTGAGAGATTTGGTCAATAAATTATTTTCATTAAACATTTTTATTTTATCCAATGACAGATTGGGAACAATTGCACGGCGAAAATAGGAACAGATGCGCTGAATTTGAGAACAGTCGTGGCGAAAATTGGAACAGCAACGTCAAATTGGGAAAATTGGTAGTAAAGAATGTCGAAACTGTTATTTTAACTTGGAGAAAAGTATTCCAAATAATTCATTACTAAGCACTTTTCTCTCAAAGACTTATGAGAATATTTAAACAAATTCTGAAAGTTGGTTACCAATGCTAAGACGGCGATGGACTGTACCGTTAGTGCGCAAGTTTCGTAAGTTTTTTTTTTATTTCCAGAACTTAAAGATGGTCTTTACCGATCCGATCTACCATGTCTGATTGGTAAAAACCATCGTTAAGTTTCAAAGGCAGTTTGGTTTAAATAAATAAATAAATAAAAATAAATAAATAAAGTTCTAGAAGTAAAGAAAAGCTTACGAACATGGAGTGGTCAATCTTCAGAGGTCAGTTACTTTTCAATGCTTTCAATAAAATTATACTACAAAAGCACTTAATAATTCCAAATGAATAAATGCATATTTCATAGTCCAAAATAAATTTGTATTTTTTTAGGTTAGGTTTAAAATAACCTCGAATTGTCGTATTTGAAGTTACGTGACATTATTGTGGAATTTTCCTCAATGTTCAAACTTCATAAAGGATTTCAATATGGGAGATAAAATTTCCAACTTCTAAAAATTATGTAATTATTTATGGTATTCCTGAATATCAGTACGGAGACTGCAAAGTTAATTCGCAAATCTTGTTCACAATCTACGAAAATCGCATAGTTAAGTAGCTTTCTGACTTTTGCAACTGAAACCTTTTATCCAATTAATAAAATTCTTCAACTAATTTGCATTTTGGCAAATTTCTGAAGCGGAAGATAGCAAATCAATTTGATTTATGCAACAATATTTCTGCTTTTATATTTGAATCGTAATGGAGTTGCAAAGACTCACAAAATAACCATTTAATATAACTAAAAGTATATAATAAATAAAACTAGCGTACATATTTGATGGTGGTGTATAAAGATTGGTCGGACACATCATGATTTTCCAATATATTCCACAGGAAAATTTCTTATCGTATACATTCAAGAAAACTCAAGAGGTGGAAAATATTCATGGAAAATTTTCTTCTCAAATACCCACAAGAACATACCATTCTCAAAAGACAAATTTACCACAACAAATTGTACAAGTTTTCCCTGGTAAAAGTCCTTAAACACAATCAAGATATGATACTTCACCCCTATTTTATCATCTTCACCAATCACTACCCCCTATATCCTCTACCTTTTAACTCCTATCCCCCTCTTTTACCCTCACTCCCCTTTTTTATGCGTCCTTCAGCCCAAGCACTTTCAATTATAGTTGAGAAAATGTGTTCAGCATTAGTTAATTGTGTGGGAAAATAGAAATGTGTATTTGAGTACTCTACCAATAATTCATTCCTATATATAGAGCACTTTCCTTTCGGTATTTTCCTCAGATAATTGTACATCTTGTTGTATGCCAAAGTAGGATATTTCGTTGGAAATTCTACCAACTTGAATGACGTTCTTATTTTCATTTGATTTATCTGCACATATCGCACTTTTGCAATCAAAGGGACATACTGATATTCTTACTGTCATAATTCAAATCAGAAGTGTGAAATTTGTAAAAGTTTGTAAAAGGTTTGTTGTGAAAATGTTTTTCGTTTGTTAATTCAACAAACTTTTATTAAATATGATTTAAAAAATAACTTTACTTAGATTATTGCTAATTCGACAAAAAATACTATGTAAAAAATGTCAAGCGGACAAAAGGGCCTCATCAAAATTTTGTCAAAAGGATGTTGCTTATTAATTTGACAAACCTGTTTCTTATATTTTATATAGAAGAACATCCTTTGGCAAACTTTTCTTGTTAATTTGACGATATTTTGGTTTCAGAGTATATAGCCTTTTACAAATCCTTTATTAAGTACTTGGTGTTAAAGTTCATTCAATTGGACATATATGGGGCAAAATGTCATCTAAATTATTGAGAAATTTGGGTATCAAAATCATTGTAAATTTCACAAAAAGCGCTCCAATATAAAGAATCACGATAAAATAAAAGGAACTATAGCAAATTTGAACAAATTTGCTTTAAAATAAAACGTGGAAATTGTCAACAAAATTTTGCGACCTATTGAAAAAGACCCGATTGAGCGAGAGTCTACTGTATCATTAAATTTTCGCTACGCGGCACTAAGACGTGTCGCGAGGGAGAAGTATTAAAAAGAATTTAAAAAAAATAGAAAGTATATAGTCAGTAAAATATAAATATATAAAAACATGATCAGTAAAAAATAAAATGGTTAGTAAAAAATTCAAATTGATCAGAAAAATATTAAATTTGACAGTAAAGAATTAAAAGTGAGTAGTAAAATATTAAAAAAAACAGTAAAAATATTCGATTTGGGTAGTAAAAAATTATTACTGACCAAATTTTATTTTTACTAATAAAATGTAACTTTAAACTGACCAAATTGATTTTTTTCCAGACCATTTCGAATTTATTTGCTAATCAAGAAATTACTGCTGACAAAATACTGCATTTTTTATTTTTTGCCGCAATATTCTTGCGCTTTGATTAATTAAATACTTAAAAAGTCAAAGGAATATTAAAAATTTAAAAGTCTTTTTAGTAGTGAGCTAATAAATAATCAAAGCTAATAAACAATACTGTCTTCTATTTTAAGAACTCAATAAACCTTCAATTGATAGACTTCAATAAAAGAATTACTAAGTTCTTAGTCAAATTTGATACAGATTCCCAGTAATTACTAATCTGCGGAAAAACTAGGTAGAAACTTTAAGATGTCAAGAAAATCACGATAATTTTCAATTCCTTTTTCAAACATTAAATTTTTTAATTGTATTTTAAACTTTTCTAGAGAAAACGCTTTTCGATAACTGAATGCTCT
This sequence comes from Phlebotomus papatasi, assembly GCF_024763615.1. Classification (NCBI taxonomy): domain Eukaryota; kingdom Metazoa; phylum Arthropoda; class Insecta; order Diptera; family Psychodidae; genus Phlebotomus; species Phlebotomus papatasi. Next base: position 18,561,726 of record NC_077224.1, read on the forward strand.
TCAGGGAAATAATAAAGTTCCTCCTACAAAAAAAGTCTTTTTTGATTAAAAATTTCGATATAATTATAACTTGAAAAGGTTTTGAGGTACTTTTTAAATTTCTATTTTACCATTTAAGTAACTAAAATAGGATAAAGAAAAGAATTTGTATTCAAATTTTACTCGGTGGTGTTTTTAGCTCAAGTGGCACGATGGAAACAATTCTGTGGAGGGAATTGAAAGAGTGCCGACGAAAATGGGAACAGATCTTGCGAAAATAGAAACACATAGGGTGGAGTCTACACTTATGGATGCTATACACTTATGGACAGCGTGAAAAAAACTTGAGTTTTTACGTAAAACAGATTTCGAAAAGTTATAATATTATTAGTTTATGATGTAATTAACACTTTTCTTGATTTTTTGAAATCTTTAGTGTAATAACTTAAGATTTTTGCGTTGTCCATAAGTGTATATAACATCCATAAGTGTAGATTCCACCCTACAGCAATAATTAAAACAGTAGCGGCGAAAACAGAAACAGATCCGGCGAAAATGGAAACAGTCGCCGCGAAAACGGGAACAGATTCGGCGAAAATAATAGGGGAATGTACTCTTTCCCTTTCGGAGCTTTCGGGACGTCATTTTCTGTGTTTATTCGTGGGTATTTTTTTGTTGATTAATTACTTATTAAACTTAATAAATTAGCTGGTTTTTGTGCATAGCACCCTTAATTCAATTTTTTTCCAAAAATGGTTTTATGACTGTAGTTAAGCCATATGGGTAAACCTTAGATTTTAAGCCCATATAATGCGACTTTAACGGGGGAAAAAGGCTATTCCTACTTTATTAATTCTAATATTGAATTACTGTAAACCTATTCCTAATGAATGGTAGGGGAAAGTACTCTCCCTTTGAACGTTCATGCCTCCGAATAATTTGAATTTTCTTTTAGTTTTCCTAAGACATTAACACGTTTCTATTAAATATTAGAAAGCTTATTATCAATTATTGATATAATTATATGATAAATCATGTGTAATACGGGCTTCAGACCTAAGGATTAGCCATCTGATTTAAGTCCTCTAATTCCTTATCAGGCACAATATTTTAGGAGATTGCTATTTAGGATTGGATATTAATAGCAAATGTTCCATTAGATTTTGAAAAAAATTCGACATTGTATAAATGAGCAGTGAAAAGTTAAAAAGGAATAGTAACAAAAAAAATTGAAACAGTGATACTATCGTCCAAATTTTGGCAAAGGGAAAATAAAGGGCTTTCATTCTATATCGAACAATTTTAAGTGTTAAATATATAAATTGGACTAATTTTTGTAAAGATTTAAGTTTTTACTGACCATAATTAGATATTCTACTGCTCATTTTTAATTTTTTACTGCCCATTTCGAATTTTTTACTGCTCGTTTGTTTTTTGCTGAAAATTGCTTGTTATTTAGATGTTTTTGAACCTTGGAGATTGGGCTAAGCCATCAATTTGAAGCCGGCATAAGTCTCTTAGGAAAAGTCAAAAAAATTCATATTATTCGAAGACATGACCGTTCGAAGGGAGAGTACTTTCCCCTAACAGTCGCGACGAAAATAGAAACAAATCCGGCGAAAATAGAAACAGATGCAGTGAAAATGGGAACAGTTGCGCCGTAAACATAGACACATCCAGCGAAAATATGAGAAAATGGGAACAATCGAGTAACACTTTCAAGTAAGTTCTATTTCATAATGCTGTGTATGTCTGAAACAGCCCTATTCTTCCATATTTTATATTCATCCTTCTACGTTGATAGATTCACTTATGTGATTTCAACGTCGGAAAATTTATTCAAAATGAATTTTGCCCCTTCGATTGCCAAACAGTGATCTATAAAGTATTATATGAAGTAGAACAATTTTACCTCTGAAAAACATCTATCCGCAACTTGCAATTTTATTGATATAAGAGAGGAAAATCCTCGCTTTTCCATCACACACACCCGCCCACAGAAAAACAAGAAAAATCTGAGGAATCCCTAGTATCGACCTCAGTAGTGTGTATGACTGTTTTCCCACAATCAGTCCCAATTTACCCCAAGTTTTCTTCCCATCTCACTATTGTGCTCCTTTTTTTCCTCCTGTGTGCACAAAGTACAACAAAAAAAAAGAAGATATTCTACTCACTCACCACGTAAAAGTAATGCTAAGTAATTGAATCAGATATGGATAAAAGAACTTTTGTGTCACACTAAACTCTCTCATGCCCCCCTTGCACATTTCTGTCGCACTCCTCCAACCAAAAAGGGGTGGCGGACATACGTTGGAGGAACATTAACGTATTTTCATCTAGTTAAGTTTTTCTCTGGTTTTTCCAACTCATTTTATCTCTAATTCAATTCACGTGTTTTTCCATCATTTTAAATTGCAAATAGATTACCTCTATCCTCATATCAATTTTAAATGTATTATACTATTCTGATTTCCCTTTGCCAGGGATAAACTCCGGTGAGGGCAGGGGGGTAGAGAGGTTTACTATAATAACCTATGAGAAATAGCAAAGAAATCAGTAAAGCATGACACAAAAGGAATTGGATTAGATGAAGGAGACAAACTGTCGATAAAAGTTGAGAGTTGACGAGAAGAAGAAGGTACAGAAAACAAAAAAAAACAAAACTAGTCAAAAGAAATAGAACATAGTAAATTTATGTATAGTAAGATACTCAGAGACATTTTCTCTTATTTTTCCCCATAGATTTTATTGCTCGAACACAGAGACAAGAAGAAATATATTATTCACCGATTTTCACTTATAAAACATTTTATGAACTTCTCACATTTCGAAGGGATCTTTCTTTTTATTGAATTTCCTTCTGAATGCACTAAACTTTTAAAAGTGTCTAAAGTTGCATTAAAGTTATTGAAATATTTTTTTAACATATTTTCTTAATTTTATGCTAAACGCTTTAACCGATCACGAAAAAATTGTTATTGTTGGAAAGGTCTTGAATTAATCTAAAAATCTAAATCTACGGGAGACTGGGGCAATTTGTCAAAACGAAAATTTCAATATTCACTATTTTCTAAAATAAAAAAGATTGAGGCTTGAAATTTTTATTATAGATAGCCTTAAAGAACCTTCTTAAACTTACAAAATTTCAAGGGATTCGAGGAATGATTATGTAAAATAAAAAATAATGAAATATTGAGCCCTATATTTTTGGAATATTTGGATTACAGAAAATATCAATACTGATTAGCTTAATTTAAGCACATTTCTCGCTAAGATAGAGAAAAATTATATTCGACAAAGTTGTAGAGGAATAAATTTCCTATAAAAATATGTCTATTTGATATTTTTAACGTTTGCGAGAGTAAAACGTCACACATTATCCGAACACTGAAAAAAATTGCTCCAGGAATTTTGAGAATCTCCACAAAATCGACTTTTAGAAAATGATTCGAAAATCACATTTCTTTCGAGATAGAGGAAAATAGTCTTCTGCAATGTTGTAGAGCAGTAAATTTCCTATAAGAATATGCTCATTATAAAATGTTTAAGTTTTCTCAGAGCTCGTGAAAGAATTACATATGCGTTTTGACAAGTTTTGCCCCAGTTGCCCCTACTCTCGATTTTTTAATGTTTCAAAACAACAACAGAATTCGAAAAAACTTGTGAATAGATGACGTTTGAATGAAAATACCGTAAGTGCGAGTGACTTTGTCCACTGAGGGTGAATTTGAACTCCTCTTGTTGTTAGGCTTTCTTTTAATTCTAGGACTTATTAATGGTCTTCGTCGATCTGGTCTACCATGCTATGCTATATTAGGAATATTTCATGTATCAAGTAATGTACAAGGATCCTCAAAAGGATACATGCAGTTTAATAATTAGTCTATAAAATTCAAATATAGGTATTTTGCCAAAAATCTACTCTGGTTAAAAGTTATCTGAAACTCTAATTCCGAAAACGGATTCAGAGTTTTGATTATTTCAAAATTTGAAAGTTTTAGCCACTATATCTAGGTAATTGTTTGATCGAGACCGGAACATAGACATGTTCTGAAAAGACCTTGATATCAGCTACAACATACTAAAATTTTAGCGTAATCGGATGTGCTCTAAGTTTTGCCAGTTGGGGGACAGAAACGTCAAATCAAGAAGTTAACCACGCCATCTTGTAGACATCGAGCATTTTACCCTTTGGTGTGAAGACCTTGACACCAAAGGTTTTATTACGCATTTCGGGGAACTGCTCATAATTTGGGACAGGTTGGAATTTCGGACATTTTGAGGATAATGTCGGACACAACAAATAAATTGATTAAAATTATAGAAATTTCACCGAATGTTTATTCAAGAGTACATTCCGGTAAAATATTTATTCTTCCTAAAAGACATTAATACTTAATTCATTCAATTTTGAAGAAAAATTTGAATGAGAATTGCTTTATTGAAACTTCATTATGAAGCACCAATATCTTTTCTTCAAATTTTTTAAATGATATGAATAAATATTCATTGAATATTAATTATTATTATTATTAGAACTGTAGTGATAGTCGAATAGTCAAATAGTCAGAAGCTCACCATTGAAGTTATGGTTCTGTTTTTGGAAAGTTGTATGGTTTCACGAAATTCCACAAATTTTTAATATTTGTATAGATAAAGTTGTATAAGTGCCGAAAGACATAAAAAAGCATTACCTCTACGAACGAAATGCAGTTCTAAAAGGCTTAAAAAAACACTCGAAGGACAAGGGAATACGTGAATCTATGCGTACTTGTAGTGTCAAAATCAATTCCCCTTAGAGAATTATATGAAACATTTGTGCAATCTTCGGGATATCCCACGTTTTCTTCTAAGGAAAACTTGGTAAATTAGGTTTTTAAAATGGACGAAAATGGGTGTTCTATTTCAGCTGTCCGAAATTACAAGCAATGTGTCCCGAATTATAAACAAGGTGTCCGAAATTACAGTCTAATTCATGTAGATATAATCTTATTTTTTTTAATGTAGGGGAAAGCGCGCTTCTTCGGACGATTAAAGCTTCGATTAATTCCTCAATATTATATTTTAATACCTAGTCTTATGCCTCGAATGTTGTGGATACAACCATGTGTCAAATTTTCTAGGGGCACAGGAAAAAAATCAAGTTGTCCGAAGCTTGAGTCGTTCAAAGGTACCGCGCTTTCCTCTATTAATATTGATTTAGAAAAAAAAACAAAGATGATAAGCTACTTGCCAAGGTTCCTAAAAACACTTCTGAACAGAATGTAAAGGAAAATTCAATTTGTATTGAAAATATTGAACTTTAAACTTAGAGCATTGGTGCTTAAACATCCTGCCCCAATTATAAGCACTTCCCCTGTATATTATGATATCTATTTTATTTACATTCTAATCAAATTTTACCAATCTATTCAGTAATTTAACAAATTTTATCAAATTCTGCACAAGCTATTTTTAGGATCTGTCGATACAAGTACACGACATCCTTTTGCAAAGGATACAAATCCCAAAAATCCCATTTAATTTTTCATGGCCAAAAGGGAATTTGAGACTAGGACACTTGCATTGCAGAGAAAGTACCTTATCATTTAACTTCTCGAATAGTATTTTTTTTAGCTTACCAATGAATATTTTATTTAAACCAAAAGCACATTTTTAAAACGGTGTAAATAAGAGCGAAATGACTAAAAGTAACACATCTTTGAATAATTCTTCAATTTAAACTCAATGCTAATTTCACAATTTTGCATTAAATCTAGACTTGAGAGTTATTAAGTGATGTGTTAGATTTAACCCTTTAAGGACGAGAAGGTCAAAAAATTAGGGTCTGAAAAAATCACTTTTTCTGACTTTTATTTTAGACTAAAACATAGCTTGAAAAGGCCGTAGGAAAAATTCCATTTTTGGGTCACCGGTGACCCAATCGTCCTTAAAGGGTTAAACCGGTTTCGCTAAAATATCAGGCACATTATACACGTTTAACTGATTTTTTGAAAATTTCTAAAAATGAATACTACTACCGTAGATTCGGGTGACTTTTCCCCCTGCTGTTTGATAGTTTTCCTTTAATTCTAGCACTTAAGGATGGTCTTTACCGATTTTATCTACTATGTCCGGTCGGTAAACAACACTCTAAAGTGTTAGAAATGAAGAAAAACTTATGAAAAAGTCGAACAACAAAGTTACAAAGTCTATAAATTCAAGAACTTTTAGTAATTCAAAGTACCATGGAATGTTATTCTGCTTGAAGTGAAAGGTAAGCTCATACACTTTTTACAACAAATTTAACAATTTCAGGAAAATATCCACTCTATAATAGCAGAGAACGCATGAATCCATTTCTAAGAATTTTTTCCCTGTATGTTTCGCGCTTAATTACACAGGTCGCTTTCCTGGTCTCATCGGAGACTTGACAAGTTAATAATATATCTTCTGAAGCGATGCTTCAGTCACATTTCAACGACTTTTGATTGCACCAAAGTAAACTATCACAAATTCTGATCAATTCTCATGTCAAAACATCAGGGGAGGATGGGGCAGTTTAAATCTATCAAAGTTTTTTTTTTTTAAAGACTTATTTGTCAAATGTTTCTGGACTAGACGTAGGCTTTCAGGCTTCGTACAAACTCCAGCTTTCGAACACTGCATAGTAACAATTAATGAATCGCCTTGAAATTTTATTGTGTGGTAGCGTCCTACTTAAAGGAAGTAGGGCTATCTTAAATTGAGTAATCTTTGAAATAGAGCTTTTTTCTTTCATTTTTAAATCAAGATGTACCTTGCCATAATGTAATTTAGTTTCAAAAACCAATTGTGACGTTAAATTATATTATGTTAAGGCTCAGTTCCCTATTGTAAGGTGCCTCAATTCAAAGGTGTCGTACTGTATTTTCCTGGTTTTTGAAAAGGAAACATTCCTAGAGGGAAAGTTCTTAACCGATTTCAATGAAATTAAATTTGTTTGAAAGGCCTTCGATTTTCCAACCAACCTAAATCGGTTTCAATCGATTATGAGTTAACGAATTAACAAACAGAGTTTGAATTAGAGGACTTTCCCTACTTAACAGTTGGTGCCATATTACAAGACAAGTAAAATAGTAAAAACTCATGATTTAGCAGTCCGCAAAGTCTTTTTTACTTCGCCACTATTTTGCCTACATATATATATCAGAGTACTTCTGTTGCTTCAGTTCCTTACAACTCTACCCCATCCATAAGTTTTCCATAGTCAAGTTGGGTAAAATAGATGAACCGGAAATTGAGATGTTTTAGATGTTGTCTACAATCTTGTATTTGTTCTTGTTTCGTGACTATAATATGAGCACATGAGACCTTACGTTCATAAAAGACAATCGCAGAGAGACCGAAAAAAAGGGAAACAAAGTAGTATATAGGAAATAAATCCGAACATGCACAAAATGAATCTAATTTCATTCCACATGAATTTAGAATAAGAAAGGCAAAAGCACTATAGAGAAAATCAACGACTTTAAAGACCAAAAAAAAAGAGACTAACCAATAAAATTTTCAATATCGATACATTTTTTCTTCTTGTGTATTAGCTGATGGGAGGAAAAATGAAAATTCTGACCAATTGGGAAATTCAATCTTGCCTCTTTTTTTCTTTATTTCATCTACAATTGATATTGATTTTCTGTTAAATATTTCCGTATATACGTAAAGTATAATCTACAATTCTCCCGCTCAACCACCATCGGGGTGATATCCTCCGAAAATTCTCGACCCCTCCATACAATGTGTCAAAATTTACAAGAGAAAACACTTTGGGTAAATCAATATTTTTCATCCTTCATCTCCTACATTATCTATGCTTTTACATTTTCAGTATCGAACTACTCTCAGGCTGAAATACAGGTGATATATTCCATTTTCTCAACAGTATTTTTTGGTGTACACCATGACAATTTTTTCCTATGAATCCTTTTTTTTTACATCATGAATTGTTTCTCTTTTTTGCCAATAAATATCCCATTTTTCCCTTCATTCATTCCTATATACCAACATATTTATCGTAACTATAACAAGACTGGGGGGATTATAGCAATTCTTGAATTTCCCATTTTAACATTTCACCGCACAACCTATATTTTTGTTCTATAAATTTTATTGTGATATTTTGCGGAAAACTATCAATAATTGTAGCACATATTGTTATGACTACAGAAAAAAAGAATTCTTTTTGATGTAGCATATTTTATGATGAACTACCTGATTCGGGAAATTCAATCTCGACTGAAGTATATCACTAATTGTTAAATTTGAGCTCCAAAGTAATCTTCCCTTAACTAAGAAAAGGTTGAGTGTTACTAGAACACGAAATGAGAATTTACATAACGCAAGTCTAATACTTGAATCAGCCAACTCTCAAATGAGGGTTGGAATTACGCTTGAGGCTTGTTTCAACGCTCAAGATTTGTATATTTCGTTAAAATTTTGTTTTGATAAGGTTCTCTTTAGCTTTTTAATATACGCGAATTAAGGCGTCTACACATTGGGAGCAATTTTCGTCAAAAATTACGTTTTTGACAGAAATTTGACGTTTCCCCCTACAACGCTGCAGAGAATTTCCTTCAAAAAAGCAATTTTTGACAAAAATTGCTCCCAATGTGTAGAGGCCATTAGACGAAAAAGAAATTTAAAATTTGATCTGTTTTTACAAGAACTCAAATCGAAATATTAATAAATATACTATTATATTTTACTTTTATTACTAAATTTCTTCTTTTATAATCTGTAGTATCAAATCTCATTTCAACACTAATTTCTTTGAGGACTTCCAAGGATATGAATTTTACAGTACAATGACGTGCTGCTTTTATCTATCTTTAAACTTTAAACTTTCCTTCTTTTAAATTTCAATTAAGTTTTCGAAGTAATATAAATTTAAATTTCTATATAGGGGAACGTTAGTTTATCAAAGCTACATATTTTTCATTAGGATTGTTTTATTAGATAATAAATGGTTATTAAAAAATATATATTTTCCAAAGTAAAGTTTGCATGAACTACCCCATTTTCCCCTAGGCTAATGGTTCTTGACTTATTATTCGCTAGTTTTTATAGTCCTTTTATCGGAAAAGAAAAAAGGGGTGGCAAAGCACCCTAGGCTTTTCGAAGTGCTCGAACTCGATACTTAGATGCTATACCTCAAAACTACTTCGCATTATTTACTGTTTGCCGGTTCTAAACCAATTTGAAGCGATCAATAAATAACTCAAAAAATCACTAAATTCAAAAGATTACCCAAAATAGTTTTAAGAGTTAAACTATTGATTTTCGGACAAAAATTACTTACCGATTCATAATCGGTTCATAACCGATTTGAACCGATTTACAAATTACATTAATAACTTCCCAATATATTTTAGTAGTAATGTAATTTAATTTCGAATAAAAATTAGTTATTCTCGTTTTCAACCGGTTAACCGATTGGAATCATTTTAGGTTTGTCAGAAATTCCAAGACCTTTTCAAAGATCTCAAAAATTATACCATTTGGTTAATAAATGTGTTTTTTTAGAGTCTTCTTAAACTTTGACTTATCAAACCCCGCGAATCTATGGAAATGCTAGAAATGCTTGGTAACCCGGGGATCCTTGTAAAACTGGGAAATCTTCGGAAATTGTCGGGGCCTCGGTAAAACCCTCTAGAGTGTTCTGAACAAATGTTCAACTTGGTTTGTCTGCCCAAAAGTATTTTGTTATTGTTTTTAGTCAGTACGAGTGAACTCCACTAGGATTTAAACTGAGGGTCTTTCGCTATCTAAGAAACGACTGTTCTACGACTTAGCTACAGAGGAACTCATTCGTTCTAACCGAAACCAATAAATTTTTATTTTAAAAATGAACTGTTACATTTTCAATTCTACCATAAATACACTTACAGGACTGTAAAAAAAACGGAAATGAGATTGTATCTCAGTAATGAAGTAATTTTCCTAGAGACTCTCGATAATCTCTCACTTCAGTAAGGCTTCCTAAGTAGAGATATTCTAAATCAAAATCCTGAATATGTTTTTTTGAGGTCGATACCCCTTCATAATGGTTTGTGAAAAGCTTCTCCTGGAAATCATTCTCAAAGGAATTTTTTTACTGCAATATTTCCGGTAGGTGTATTGAGTAAGAGCTTTTCCGTGGATCCCTTATCATTCAGCCATTAAATTTTTATGACCCCTTTAATAACAATCATGCACATGATGTAGTAAAAGAAAAATTTGAAATAATATATAAGAAAACGTTAAAGATCGCCTTAAAGCATAATTTGATGTTCAATAAAAAGAAATTGTGCTTTATTGACCAGAGGATCAAAAAAACAAAATAGCAATCAATAACCTTAATAGTAATTTAATTACAAAACCAATTCACTTTATTGTACTGAGCTTTAGGTTGAGTAACATATACGTATTAGACATCTCATTGTAAGTGACCAACGTAATCAATCATTGAATGAGCAACTTCGTCACTAGAGACTAATCAACTTGATGGGTAAAGCAAAGAACAATCCCCATCAGAAAAACCCTATGGGGGTGTCTTTGTAAGACATTTTCGGTTAAGGGGACAGCATATAAATTCCTAGTGAAAAATTACATCTTTTTGCCCCTATTTTGTTTCTTGTTACAATTGCGAGAAAATCCATGTAGGAGAAGGCTTTCAGGCTTCGCACACACTCTGACTTCGAACAATTAATATTTTTTGCATAGTCCTTTAATGAGTATTCGAAAAAAGAGATCGCAAAGCGTCCAGCTTTGCGGAAAGCTCGAACTAACGAGAAAGAGGTAACCGTGTATTATCTTTTCGCATACTTTTTTGTGTACATCCTGTTGTACTACCGATTAAATTGATTGATAGAATAAAAAAAAACATTGCGAAATAAGAAATTGCTTAATAAAAGTAGGTTTTAGAATATTTTAGCATCAGTAACAAGTTTTCGAATAAATAAATAAGCAAATCCGAAAAATGTAAATCATTTACGGGTACTATACCAACTCATGACCGATTAAGACCAGTGCAGTCGGGTTGGAAATTTCAAAATCCTTCAAAATAAATGCAAATTTAAACAAATCAGTTGAAAAATAAGCCCTCCAAAGTGGTTATACTTTGACCTTCGAAAATACGATATCGACATGATTTTCGAACATCAGTGTCCAAGGACGAAATATTCACCTTGACTTCCTCCAAAACATATTCGAATATGAAAGAAATCGAAGGAGTCGTTCTCGAAATAAACCAAGAAACATGGTTTTGGAGGGGAAGGACGGAGGTCGGGAAAAGGAAAGACTCTCCTATACAGTGGGACCTCGATAGAGTTAACCCCCGATAGAGTCAATCTCCAATAGAGTCAACTTTTCTTTTATTATTGAACTAACAATAATATATAATTTTATTATGATCTTCTCTAAATTAAAGCTAGTCTTTTTACTATCAATATCTTCTTTTATACACTAAAAGTTTAAAAGAAATTCCATTGGGCTCGAGTGTATGCATAAATATATAAAATTCTAGTTAAGAAAGTTAATCGCAGCAGAATTTTCAATAATTATAAATATCTACCGGAGCTCTTCTAAAAAAATGAAAAAAAAAAGAAATCTTAAATACACAATTTTCGTATATTAACATCGTGAGTGGACCTTAATATTACCACTTGAAGAGTAATTTATACTTAAAATATTTACTAATAATCGAAATATTCCGTAAAATCATTCCTTAAACTCCAACTTTTGCCTAAATATACGACACTTTTGGGCCAGAGGGTGTAGAATATATGGTTTAATTAAATAATATTCGACTCTCGTTTTAAATTTATCAATGATTTAGGACAAACATAAAATAATACACATTTCTAACAAAATTTCATATTTTTATATTTTTTTCGGACTCCAATGGAGTCAAAGAATCCAATAGAGTCAACCAACCGGAAGTCGATATCTCTTACCGTTTAGCCTTTAGACGTGTCACAAGTTAAAAAAAATATATGAAGTGTTCGTAGCCAGTGTGAGTGAAGCCTGAAAGCTTTCCCCTATATAGCATTCCCCTCTCTCTCAATTGCAAATATTTATAAACCATCATTTATTTTGCCATTGAACTGGATCCACCTCTCATCGTCAAATCACCCAGAACAAATTCACCACAGAAGTTCTTAAAAAGGAAACCATGAAACAAGGAAGAAAAAAAAAATACCAAAGACCACAGGAAGAATATAAAAAAAAGCATGTAGAAATTATTTGACGAAAGGAAATAAAATAAAATTCCATATCATTGAGACAGTGGTAAATAAATCTTAAGATTGAGAGTCTCTAGAGCTTTTATTCTTGGTGGGGCCTCTAGTATAAAAAAAATCCATTTTATTCCAGGAAAAAAAAACCATGAGGGAAAATAGACAATCAAATCTACCAGTAAGAAAATTACCACGAAAATCGAATAACATAAAGTTGGATTGGAAACAATTTACCATCATACCGAGAAGACGCAATGATCCACAAAATATAATGGACAAAAATTGTAACTACCAGAACGATAAAACAATAAAAGAATTTCATTTTAACTTATACTTCGAGCACAGTGAGATGGTCATAAAAAATATATATGTAATACTCTCTGCAGATCCAAATTGAACTTTTTCGCCGCATTGATAGAAAAATGCCCTATATTGTTTCTCTTTTGTGATTTTCAATTAATTCAATGTCCGTAGATATATATCTCTAAGCTTTATTTTTCCCTATTCGACCTCTAACAACGATTTTTTCATCACCGTCCACCACTTTTGTCCTCCAATCGATCTACCACCCCCCCCATATCCAATTCCCCTTCAGGAAGGAAATTTAATTTTCACCAAATGTACAGACTATGGACTACCTTTAGACATTTCCTTGTTACAATGCAAAATCGCCAAGATTCACCGTAAATTGCCATATATCTTCCAATTAAACTGTATGGCCTTAGTCTATAAGCTATATCCTTAGCATTTTCTTCATATTACACGTGCAATTTACACGTAAATACTATACTATACCATTCAAATAGACATTTAGACACACTCTCTCTCACTCTCTACATAGCCAAAAAGGAAGTGAAATTGTGATGAGAATTATATCTCCTTTCGACTTTCGCCCGTCTTTCCGCTGATTTTCGATTTAGCTCCAAAACCCCGCGGCCTAATCGTCCTGTTGCGTGACAAGAATTGGTATTACTAATTACTTAAAATGTTTGTATACTCTCCTTTTTTTTCTCTACTTGTGCCTTCGCCATCCCTCATTGGCTTCACTTCGATATTAAATGCTTTTTTGGAGCATCTACATAGGATTAGTTTTTTTTGTTCTGTTGTTATTTGAAATTGTACCTTCTCCCAATAACTTTACTTTCTTGTTTACCAAAGTGTGATAGGAAGGTTAAAGAGGCGGATACTAAATTTGAAAAAAAAATACAATTCTAGAAGTCACATTAAAAAATACATTCATCATTGGTCATGTAAAATTTATCGATAAAATCTAGTTAAATTTTCAGAACACCCTCTGTCCATTTAATGTTTATTATGATTTAATTCAGTAGACGACATTTATCAATTAAAACGTTTAGTGGAATGCAATATTGATTTACATGATAATCTACGGCTTAGGAATAGTTTATGATCAGAAGATAATTCATAAAAATGGTTTAATTGTGTAAATTAAAACAATTAAAAAGTCGTGACAGGAATCAACACAAAGAAAAGTCGATAACACAGAAGCACTTAAGAACTGTACAGCAGTCTCAACTGCTTCTGCATTATCGACTCTTCCTTATGTTGATTTCTATCAAGATTGCTTGATGGCTTTAGAACACAAAAAAAAACTGAGGAATACAGTCATGACAGGAACCAATACAAAAGAGTCGATAATGTAGAAGCACTTGAGAATAGTAAAGCTTTATCAAGTGCTTTCTACATAATCAACTTTTCTCTGTATTGGTTTCTGTCATGACTGTTTCACTGTTATAGAACACGGAAAGGACTGCGGAAAACAGTCGAGACAGGAACCAACACAAAGAAGAGTCGCTAATGCAGAAGCACATGAGAACAGTAATGCAGTCTCAAGTTCTTTCTGCAGTATCGACTTTTCTTTATGTTGGTCCCTGACACGACTGTTTCATTGTTTCAGAACACGGCGAGGACTGCGGAAAACAGTCACGATTGCAATCAACACAAAAAGAGAGTCGATAATGCAGAAGTATTTGAGAATAGTAAAGTATTATTCTAATTTTTCATTGGAATAGCACCATTAATATTGTGCAACGGGCTGAACTCGAACTTGCAACTGTAATACGGGCTTCAGATCTGTGGTTTAGCCATATGGCTTAACTGTTATAATTTCTTATCAATAACGATTTGTTGGAAAAATTTAACTTAGGATTGGATTACTATAGTGCCTATTCGAAAATTTGGGAAGATACAGAGACGAAAGGAAAGGAGCGCCGAGCAGATTTCCAAGCGTTCGAGTGAACATTCAAAATTTTGAAGCGCATTCTTTCCGTACAGAAGTAGATCTTGAAAAATTCGAAAATCTATTTGAAGAGACTTTCTTACTTCTTGATAATTCCGCAAGGTGGATGAGGTACATACTGTTCGAATTTCGAAGTGCTCAAGTGTCAAAATGTGACGGTCTTCACATTGTTGTGAGGAAAAAAGCAGAACAACGACGCTTGCTGTTCTTGTCCCATTACTTAATTACTCTATAATCACTGAGTAACCCTTTTGCCAGCTTTTTAGTGTGATATTTGATAAATTTTCCCCACCTTGATCGAAAATTTAGTATGAAAATTCGAAATTGAATTTGAATTCTTCGAACATCAACGACTTTTTGTGCAAATAGAGTTCCATTTACCTTTCATCCAAGGCACTATTGGAGAATCAAAATCTACTTGTGATTAGGCTTATTGGATATTAACTCTTTCGGGGGTTGACTCTATCGAGGTCCCACTGTACTTTTAATATGTATAAACATATAGCAAAAAATTTAAGTAGCTTAGTCGTTTCCTTTTTTTACGAAAACGAAAAAAATCGCAAAAATCAAATAAGTTTTGGCCTACTAATTGACACTGCTCCCCTAAATGCACTTTTGAAATATTTTAAGACTTCTACACATTAGAAGAAAATTTTCGTCAAAAATTGCATTTTTGATAGAATTTTGACATTTCCATCTCAAATTTTCCAATTGATTTTCCATTTCAAATTTTGACGAAAATTGATCCCAATGTAGGGTAAATGTCCTAATTCAAAACCATTTCCAGACGTTTTAACTCTGACAGAAGATTCAACACATTAAGTACATATTTTTTCTAAAGAGAATTACATAAATTTGCTCCTTAACTCTTCTAGAATGTTACTGTTTAGTGAAAATTCTTTAGATATAATTTAAAAACTTCTGAAATACAAGAAAAATACGCAAGCGTAAAATGCTTCTATTGGAAACATATTAATCCAAATGGAGACAAGGGAAAGTTTCTAATTGGAGACAAACAGTGTAAGTGACACCGCGACGAAAGGCTTCCAAAACCTTGTTGAGTTGCTCCTGAGTGCAGGATTTGTTCTTATTCCTGGTCTTTTCTCCTTTCCCATCTAAAACAATAAGAAAATCCCTCCAAAACAAATCATATTTCCGGGGTTTCCTATTGAAGCTTTTGCAGACACTTCAGAAAAACTTTTTTTTGTTCACGAAATAGGTAATTGTTTCATTTGAAAACTTCACTTACCGTTAACAATAAAGATTAGCACTTAATTTAGCTAAAAGTAGCTAGAAATAAGACATAATTGTTAAACAAAACGAATAAACAACAGTCAACTTATTGTGTTTTTCATTGGAAAACATGGTCGATCGATGATAAATTCGATGGTGAAAAGGTACACTTTTAATTTTTCTGAGAAATTAATAAATTGAAATTTGCGAATATGAGTGGATTTTCGCTTTATTTGGAGCAAAATTAAGTAAATAATGATACTGTGGTATAGAAAATATATAAATATAATAATTTAGTACTGTATTTATTATGAAAACAATGATGTTTCCATTTGGAGTAGTGAAAAATTTCCAATTGGAGCAGGTTTTGAATTAACTTAATTTACCCTATAGAGACCCTTAATGAAAATTTTTGTTTAAATTTCAGTATACACAGAAAAAATATATTTCGTAAAATTATTGGTAAATGTTTGTAAATTCCCTTTGGACACTTAAGAAATGCTCGTAAATCGTATGAGTCACTAAAAAGTTCGTTAAAGTTTGTATTTTTCACAAACATTTTTCGTAACATGATCAGTTGACGAACATTTTTTGTTCTTTTATAAACATTTGTTCGTAAATGTTAGTAAACACACAAAAATGTTTGTAAAATTTTGTCATTTGTTCACAATGTTATGTCAGACAAACAAAAATGTACGAACAAATCTTTGTAAAAGAACAAAAATTATTTGTCAAATGCTCATGTTACGAACAATGTTTGTAAAAGATGTACAAAGTTTTTCTAACGTTTTTTTGTCGGTTATACGAATTACAAGCATTTCGTGAGCCCCTAGTTTTTACTATTTTTTCTGTGCAGTGTTATTCAAAAATTCAATTTTTATTTAATTTTTTCAATAAATGATATAATTAAGTAATTTATTAAACTCTTTCTATTAATCGATCCGTATTAAAAGCAAGTCTTTAAAAATTGTAATTGCTGGAAAATGGTGCTCATTCACCGATTTATATCACTATTGAGGGATGAAAAGTTCGTATAAAATTTTAAATCAATATTACATATAATTTATATGTAATGCTTTCAGTTCTGAGAGTTCGTGCAATTAAACAAGAGAATGAATGTGAGAGAAAAATGGAGGATAATGATTATTATATTGACTTATTAATTAATGATAGCTCTATTGATCGAAATAGTTGTAAACAGCTTTTTTTCCATCTATCTATTCTTCTGATAAATGGATAAAAGTTTACCACCATTTAATGAATTGCCATATTGAGAGAGACAGAGAGGAAGGGTAGAAAAAAGTTATGTAGAAGGGAAAAGGGATTTTTATGTGCCACTCATTTTTATTTCATTGGTTAAATTCCAACTAAACTTTTTTCCCACCTACTTCCATTCAATGAAGTTTTTGATGTTAAACTTTTTACTGTCATCATATTGACGATTATCCCTCATAATATGAGAGATGAAAGGCATCATAGGGCATTTAAAACAAAAAGAAAAATGGTAGGGGATGTGGAAAGGTAGCACAGGAAAGGTGAAAAGGAAGGAAAAATTAAGGTGAGGCTCAAACAAAACGGTTGGAAAAGAGCGACAGGAAAGATGTAAAGAATAGGATTGCTTTTTTCCCTCTTTCCTCCTCCAATTGATATTTGTCGGGAAGTTTATTGTTTCCATGTTTTTATTTCCTCACTCCAAACTTTTCTCGTTCTTTTTTTTTTATTCTTTGGTTCGTGTTAGCAGAAGTTTTTCTTTTTGTTTCGTGTTTATTTGTTTTGTAGTAATTGCTAGAAAAATAATAGAATATTGTTTTAGGTGGCAAATATATTGGGAGATATGTCGTGGAAGTTATAAAAGAAAGGGCAGATGAAGGGTTTGAGATAAGAATTCCACACTTTGGTTGACAACACAAAAAAAAACGAACTGGAACATTGAGGGAAATTGATCGAATTTTCACAATTTTATCGGCACTTTTTACATGCTTTCTTCAAATTACATGGTAGCACTTTCGCGCAATAAATTTTTGGGTATAAAGGGGGTTTTACTGTGGTAAAGTGCTTTTAAGAAGTATCACTTTGCAAACACCAAAATTTCAATTTAATTAAATTTAATGAAATTATACTTAGAAGTAAATTGGAGAAGGAAACTTTGTTTAACAGTTTGAATTTGGGATACCTTCTTAAACTTTTTTTGTGTATTGGACTTAATGAAGTATAGAAAAATTAGCTGGATCTTTGAAGCTAAAGAGTCTCTTTTTATAAGCAGCAGAAAGAATTAGCGTCTATCACCGTCTTAGCATTGGTGCTCAATCTGGAGAGCAAAGCATTGGCCATATTCTTTCTGGGACTAATAATTAAAATAATAATTATTATTATTGTGAATTAGTAAATTTAGCATATCAAAGCATAGGAAAATTAGGTTTTATTACAAATTAGATTTCTAGGCATGATTTGTGTTATTTATTTCATTTGATCGGGATAGGATCATTAGTTTCACATCCTGGTAAGGTTACCAGTCAAAATACCGAAAGAATAGGTTAAAATACCGAATTGATTGAAATTCTAAAGAGCCAAAATCTCTAATAAGTCGATATCCAGAACAATCATCATCCTGAATAGGCCAAAATTCTAAAGAGTCAAGATATAGAATGAGTTGAAACCATTAAGGGTTTAAATAGAAGAGCTAAGATTCCGAACGGATTGAAATCCCGAATAGCCAACATCCTGAATGGGTCAAAATTCCGGAAAACCGAACCTTCGAATGGGTTAAAGTCTACCCCCCGGAGTCAAAATCCTCAAAAGTCAAATTTCGAATAGGTCAAAATCCCCAAGGGAAAAAATCTCGAATAGATCGAAATTCCGAAGTGCTGAGACCTCTAATGGGCCGAAATCCTAAAGACCCGAAATCCTGAATATGTAGAAATTCCGAAATACCAAGATTTGGAATGCATCGAAATCCCAAAGAGCCAAGATCCCGAATGGATCGAAATTCCAAAGAGCTAAAATTCCAAAGGGATCGATATCCAGAAGAGAAATATCCCGTATAAATTAAAATTCCGAAGAATCAGGATCTTGAATGGATCCAAATTCCAAACCAGCACAATTCAGAATGGGTCAACATCCAGAAGAGGAAAGATCTCGGACAGATAGATATCCTGAAGAGTCAATATCTTGAATGGATCGAAATCCCGACCAGTCAAGATCTCGAATGGATCGAAATACAAAAGAGTCAAGATCTCAAACTCCTGAAGAGCTGACATCCGCAAAAGTCGAAAAATTCCGAATGAATCGAAATTCTTAAGAGCCAAAATTCTAAGGATATTAAAAACCGGAAGAGTAACATCCTGAATAGATCGAAATTCCGAAAACTCAGAATTTTGAATGAATAAAAATCCCGAAGAGTCAAAAATTCAAAGGGATCGAAATTTAGAAGAACATAAATCCCGGACAGGTTGATATCCCGAAGAACCAAAATCTCAAATGGATCGAAATCCAAAAGAGACAAGATCTCGAATGGGCTGAAATCCAAAAGTCAAGATCTCGAATTGGTCTAACTTCCAAAAAGCCAACATCCCAAATAGATGAATTGGATTGAAAAAAAAATTGAGAATGAAAATCAGAAGAGTCAAGATCTAGAATGGGTCGAAATCCAGAAGAGAAAACATTTCGAATTCGAGAAAAATTCGAAAGAGTCAAGATCTCGATTGGATTGAAATTTTCAATCGCCAAAATTCCGATTGGGTCGAACTCCAGAAGAGCAAAGATCCCGGTAATGTTGGTATCCTGAAAAGTCAAGACCCTGAATGGGTCGAAATCCTGAAGATCCAAGATCTCGAATGGGTCGAAATCCCTAAGAACGAAAATTTCAAACGGATCAAAATCCAGAAGAGAAAATATTCCGAATAGATCGAAATTTTGGAGAGCCAAGATTTCGAATGGATCGACATCCGAAAGAGTCAAGATCTCGAATGGGTCTAACTCGCAAAAAATCAACATTTCGAATAGATCGGAACTCCGAAGTGCCAAGATCTTGATTTCGTCGAAATCTAGAAGAACCAAGATACCAAATTGTCAAGATCCTTTGCCTCTTCATGACATTCCTTCTTATGAAAATTCTCTATTTAAACCTTGAGACTAAACTTCGGCTTTTCATAGACCTTTATACCATTAAAACTTTTCTTACTTCAATAACAACTTTGCATTGTTTTCTTTTTGCCCTTGATTTAATTTTAATAACTCTATCGCAATATCCAGAAGTTCTCTTAATTATTTACGTCCATGTCCCTATCAGTTAATGTACCTGAAAACAATGCCAAAGGAAAACTTTTAAAGAAGTCGAACTCTTTTGCGTGCGAGCACATTGCGAATTTTCCCTTGTCATGGCTATTTTTTTTGTAAATTAAATGCCGTGCCTTACAATTTTTTATACTTTGTGGTTGCTCTCAACATCAATTATGATTCAACTATATATAGGTATGTATTCTCGCACATTTTCACTTCACTATTTTTCTCCCATTTTCATCGAACTTTATATATTATTCTCTTTCACATTTCGAGAATAGAATGTCCTGTGTGTGTGCATAGCACTATTCTATTTTATTGCAGAACGAGAGAAAAAAAATGTATTATGTATGTGAATAACACAAAGCATTATTATTTTTCCCAGACTTCTTCGGCATGTTGTTCTTCTTCTTTTTTTTTCTTAAAGGAAGACCAGATGTGTTCTGAATTCCGAATGAGATCCACGACTACGGGATATCTTTACTTTTCGATTAGAAAGGACAAAGGAATGGCTAAAATGTTACATTTCTTCTACCTTTAGTCGTCCTTCTTAACATAAAACTTGGCGGGAGTCAAGGGATTTAAGGGTATAAAAGAGGGAAATCTATATATAGAGAATATATACATATAATTTATATATAAACAATATAACTATTCCAATCTTGTATGGATTTTAAATTAATGGAAATTCAATAAATAACTAAGTCACCATTAACATTTAATCATTATTTATTACTCTGAAAAAAATAATTTGCAAAAGTATGCAAAAGGAGAACACCCACTCCATGTAATTAACCAAAAAGGGTAGTAACCCTGGCTCCAATCGACTTTTTTGCACAAATCGATTAATTTCAATCGATTTTTTGGTCAATTCGAATTCAATCAACTTTGTTTTGCAAAAGGATGCAAAAGGATGCAAAAGTTTGCCATTTTGCATGCGGCAAAATAAGCAATTTCCAGTGTCTTCCAGTCCAGTTCCAGTGTCGCTCAGAATTGTCAAATGGCAGACAAAATAATAATAATTCACAGTTTCACAGTGCAGTTAATTCGCAAAGTGGTGATAGTTTTCGCGTGTTTTCTCAATTACTGTAATAGTGGAAAATGGGAGGAAAAGCTCCTATACGGTAGAGATTTGCGTTGTGATTCACAAAAACACGGTGCCGACCGAAATAAGGTGAAAATTAAACAGTGTTTTGCAGGAAAATTGATAAACATTTTTTTTGGGAAAATGAAATTTTGTGGTTCAGAAGTTTGCTCAGGTCTTTGGAGTGTTATGTGACAAATATTTTGTGACGAAAAGACCTAAATAGTGAGATATTTGATAGATTTGTTCGCGAGGTTGCATCCTAATGCAAATATTTTTGACATGTTGGATGGTTCATTCAGTAATAGTCCGACGACAAAAATTCTTGCAAAGGTGAGTGTTTAAATGCGCAAAAATGGGCAAAATTTGCTAAGAAATTAGGTAAATAATAGATAAAATGAATAGTTTTTGAAAAAAAAGTGTCTACGGTGGTAGTGGAGTAAAAATTGTAAAGTGCAATTAACATTTTCATTGAGTATGTGTACGTCGATTTTGTGTTAATGCGGCAGACAAGAATGACAAATTCTATTTGTAGTGTTTCACCACAGATGGCGATACTATAGTGCTCCATTCGGAGGCAAAAATTTGCAAAAATTTGCAAAGGGAGGCAATAATTGGCAAATATTTGCCAAATTGCAAATTTTTGCACCCAATTGCAAATTTTTCGTTCAATTTGAAATTCATCTCCAAAATTAATCGATTTTTGCACCCTTTTACACCCTTTTGCAAATTATTTCTTTCAGAGTAGGTAAGATTGTGAGAATTGAATAAATTATGCTTCCACTCGGGTAGAAAATTGATTTACGCACTGAATAGGAATAATAGGGTAAAATGGTTCATCATGCAATTCAATATTATGTATATAACATTAGAATCCATGTGCATTTCTCAAGTCATAAGTTTTCATTATAGGTGAGATTTAAACTGGTCAAACCATTCGGACTTAAGGAAGCATATGCATTCATGTCAGATCATATTAATTCCCTATTATTTAGCGATAATAATAACCAAAATTGGAGGAATTTCCAATTATGATTTCAATTTAATTTCACACACCTACTCCCCAGATTCCTCTTGATCCTTTGAATTTCTAAGTACATCAATATGCTCTTCGCAGATAATTTTTTTTATGATTAAATTATGTAACAAATAAATGAAAAAAACGACAATTCTAGTCATTCTAATATAAAAGAAATTACCTTTAAAATTTTATGTCTATATTTCAATTCTAATGGCGCTGGCACACCTTTTCAATTGAGTGAAATTCAATCGATTGAAATTTTACCTCTCTTACTCTTTCAGATTGAAATCAGATATAGCAGTCTCTTTCTATCAAATGGAAATTAAAATTTTAATTTCATTTTCAATTTCAATTTTAAATTTCATTTGACAGAAATGGACAGCTACATCTGATTTCAGTTTGAAAGAGTAAGAGGTATAATTTCAATCGACTGAATTTCACTCAATTGAAAACCTTCTTGATCGATTTATTTTATAAAATTCATTGTCAGTTGAATAGCCAGAAATCTCAAATCTTATCATTCACAAATAGATCTTGAAAAATTCGAAAATCTATTTAAAGATACAAAAAAGAGACTTTCTTACTTTTTAATACTTTCGCAAGGTGGCGGAAGTTACATCCTGTTCAAATTTCGAAGTGCTCAAGTGTCAACAAAATGTGTCATTCTTCACATTGTGAGGAAAAAAATAGAACAACGACGCTTATTGTTCTTGTCCCATTATTTAATCACTCCATAATCATTGAGTAACTCTTTTTCCAGCTTTTCAGTGCAATATTTCATAAATTTTCCCCACCTTGTTTGAAAATTTAGTATGAAAATTCGAAATTGAATTTGAGTTCTTCGAACATCAACGACTTTTTGTGTAAATAGAGTTCCATTTACCTTTTATCCAAGACACTATTGGAAAATCAAAATCTACTTCTTTTTACACCCAATATATGACCTCTGACAATGTCATGGTTACAGAATCAATTTTCGAAAAAGCTCTTCTGAGTTTCGAATAAAATTTGTCATATGGCACTGATAGAGTGTTATAGAATTCCCCTACTGGATATGAATAATTCTGAGATGCGTGAATTTTTCACGTGAGAAATTCATGTCTTCTAAATCGTCTTTCGTTAGAGTTTCGTTTAGTTTTAATAAGTTAGGGTTTCACAAAGTGAATGTGTAACACTTACAGTATCTGAGAATTCACAGTAGTTATAGTTTTCACGAAAGCTTCACAAAACGCTTCCTAAGTTGATCTCAGAGCTGTGATTTTTTACGTGAGTAATTCACGCATATCAAAATTCATAATTCTGGGGCAGGGGCATGACATTTCCTATGTTTTCCATGTGTTTCTATCGCGCCGAAAAAAAACTTTGGAGTTCATTCGGTGTTTTCTGTCATTGTAGAATTAATTAGCAAAAAATACAAATACCAAATAAAAGCCAATTTAATAACGAAGAGGCAACCGAAAACCCTAAATTGGCAACCTACGTAGTTTTGGAGATATCTCGTGAAATGTGTATGAAAACAGGAAAAAAATTACACTAAAACTGGTCGCATTTTTCAGAGATAATGTCACCCCCTTGCCCTGGGGGCATATTCTACAACTCAGGAGTTTCTCACATGAATACAAAAATCGAGAAACACACGAAGTTTACTAAGGAAAAGTCGAGTCAACCTCAAAATAATGCAAATTTCTCGATTTTCGTACTCACGTGAGAAACTCTCGAATAGCAGAATATACCCTCTGGGAACGAAGTCGACCAAGTAAATGTTTCATGATTCATATTTCGTTGGTTGCATCGACCGTTGTCGTATCTGCATTTCTTTTCTGTCAGCATTTCACGCAAGAGAGGACGTCTTTATCGTTGCTTGCACCAAATGGAGATACAAAACACAAAACAAAGGCAGATACGACATCGGTCGATGCAATCGACGATTTTTTTCCATAATCGATACCACCAAAATCTTTGACGTTTACAGATGAACATAGACTATATAATGCGAAAACCATAAGGGTCAGTCTCTTCTATTTTAAAAGAAATCGAATTTCGAATTTATCTTAAGAGAAATCAAGTTCGGCCTGTCACTTTACCCCCACCTTCCCCTAGCTTTGTCATTATTTCCATATCTTCTAATATAAACTTTTGGTGATTTTTCATTCCTCCCCCCGGACACCCTTTTTGAAAAATCTTCGTGAAAAATGACGGATGACAAACTCAATTAAACAAAGAGATCAATATTAATAATTATATCTGGTTGTGGGTGTGAAAAATGAAATATATTTCAATCTAACTTATGAATATTCCTAATGACCCCCATAATATACAAATAAATTAGATGAGATAGGACCAAATAATAATCTTTTCATTCTCCTCCAGTCCTCCCCCTCAACCACCCTTCAGTTCATTCTCTGGATCCCCCTTAACACTCTAAAACTCTATTTCTCATTTAAATTCGACTTTTATGTGGTGAGAACCGTTGGAGGGACCCTTTTAAAATTCACCATTGAAGCTCCTTGCCACACCGAAAAATATCCTGGCACTCCCTCCCTCAAGTTACATTGCTTGGGTTATATGCGAAAACGCTGAAAATTATCGCAATTAACAACTTCTCTTTTTGTTCAACCATGAAATTATTATTACAGAGAGGGCACAAGTCGATTTTGTCGTCTTTCTCCCTCTCTCCAAAACTCTTTCTCTTTCTCTTGTATCTTACAAAACACCCCCGCCACCGCCCTTGTACCATCATCTCATTTATAATGTTTGAACGTAAGGCACAAAGATATAACCAAAACGGTATAGAGAGATCTTGAAAGAATAATATATACTCGAGGCATAATTTATACAACTCGTAGTATTTAATTGTATTCCACTGTCTAAATTGAACAACTTTACAATTCTTCCAGCTCAATACAATCATGACAATTCACACAACCGAATAGATGTCTTTTTAAAGTGCTTAAGATGTCGTCTTGGCTCCAAATTGATCGAGTCACTTTACTCTTTAACAAAAGTACCGCGTAAGACGAAAAAATTGGAAATAAATTCAATGGCACTACATCATAGTCATTCCATTCTTTCCTCTCCTTCCTTTCATTTAAAATTAGTTACCCATTTTATTTAGAGAAAAAGGAAAAAAAATGGAAAAGAATATTTTCTCAAGTTCCAGCTTTTCACTAAGCATTTAGTGGTTTCTTTTAGTGTTTACTTGCTCACAACTGATTTAAAGGGATTCGCCCGATACACCCTGGAATCAAACCGGTTCGGTCTTGATTTGGATTCCAAGACCTTTCAAATAAATGCAGCCTCGCCTCAATCGATCGAGTAATACACCTCCTAAAGTCTTTTGAAACTCCGATGATTAATAAAGAAAAAATCTTGTAGGGAAAGACAGATAATCTTCTCGTTCAGTAATAACCTTTTCGACTTGGGAGCTGTCTCTCAAATCGGTTTTTTTTCTGTACCGATTCGAAGATACATCACAGAGAATTACCTAAAAACCCGTTGGAAGTTCGAATGTTTAAATCGACGACTTCGACAAAAGTCCATTTTTTTAAGTAATCGTTTACACACGATGGAAGTGTCAAGAACATCGAAATTTGAAATGGCAAAATAATCAGCGCTAAAGCGGCGAGTACGTGAAATTGCACTTTAAGCTTCCAGTAGATTTTCGAATAGGTTTGGCTTGGTTTGTGGATTTGTCTGTTCGAAAGGCTATTACTGATCAGAGCTAATGAAGGTAAAATAGTCTTCAGACTAGATGTTTAGCCCAGTTTCCGAAGGTATCCAAATCTTAAATAGCGAGCAATTTTATTGCTTTTTGAGAATCTAATAGGTCATTTATCTTTACTAATCCAATCCTGAATTTAATTTCTCAAAAAACTGTTATTGATAAGAAATTGGAGTAGTAAAGCTATATGGATAAGCCTTAGATCTGAAGCCCGTATAATGCTAATGGTCCGAAGGTTAAGTCAAGACGAGAATTTCGAAGTCTCCAAGTTGTTTTTCTCAGCATTTATCCTCAATGCCAAAAGATTTAGTTAAATATTCAAGATACTTCGAACATAACCTTCAAGATGTGATCTAAGCAGCGGCATGACGTTTCCTATGTTTCCCATATGTTCCTAGCGTGCCGGAAAAACTTCTGAGTTTATTAGCCGTTTTCTGTCATTGTAGAATTAATTAGCAAATAATACAAATACAAAATAAAAGCCAATTTAATATAGAATAGGCAACCGAAAACCCTAAATTGGCAACCTACATAGTTTCGGAGATATCTCGTGAAATTTGTACGAAAACGGGAAAAAGTTTACACTAAAACTGGTCGCATTTTTCAGAGCTAATGTCACCCCCTGGATCTAAGCATGAATTAATTAAGAAATGAATTTCAGGGCACAAAATAGGACATTTAGAAATTAATATTATCAAATTTCGATCCGGAAAGAAAATCCTTGTAAAATTCCATATTGATTTAATTCGAAGAGAATAGACATTTTAAGATCGGATTCGAAAGCCAGAAAGACATTTTGAATTCTCGTTTAGTCCGTACGGCCGGCGCAGCGGTTGAACTTTTTTGTTCGAATTTCAAAGTCCCATAAATCTTCTTAATTACAGAGTAACTCTAAACATCTTCTTCAGTGCAGCATTTAATGAATGCTGAACTTTTTAATTTCTCGAACATCAACGGCACTTTGTGCAAATAGAGTACCTTTTACGTTTTACTAAGGCCATTTTCGGATAATCGATTTCCGGCTGTAAATATATTTATTCTGTAAACTATAAAACTTCAAATTGTCCGTCATAAGTAAACTAGTCCATTCTATTTAAGCCAATAAAGTTTGACAAAGTTCGGGAAACTCTCTTGAAACATGATAAAAAATAATCAAATAACGATTAAATTGCTCTATAAATCAATGATTACCAAGTTATTTATTAAATAATCGAAATCCGAAATTCCAAATTTATTTGCTCAAAATTCCACATTCTGCAGAATCTCAAATTTTCCCATATAGTGCATATCTAGAAGGAAAATTGTTGAATACAAAGCATGAACATCTTTCAACTCAGAAAAGTAAATCTTTAATTTTGTATACAAATATTTAAGATAAATATTTAAGCTCCCCTTCTTTGAGAAGCGAAGGGTGTCACAGCAACTTTCGAAGCATTGCAGTCACTACAATATTTAGATACCCCTCAATTCTAAGATAAAGAAGATTAATTTATATAAATTAAATATAACATTTTATGTAAAATTGATATCCCATTCTAAATAAAATGCTAATCAGGCTTTGCTTATTGTAAAAATAAGACTTTTAGAATTAAAATGTATAGAGGGTTTTTTTCGAAAAGGATTGCAGTTTGGTTAGTTTGTTGCGTTTAACATTTTATTATTAAAAATCTTTATTTAAGAATACGAATAATATTTTTAATGCCCGTTTAACCCATTTGTTCAATGCACTATAAATACTGAAGGTAAAATACTATGAAACAAGAATATTAGTAGCAAGTTACGTACGAAAAGCTTGATATTGCGTCGATTTTGATAATATTTTCCTTCATCCTCTATCTTGATTGGAATTCTAAGTGACAAATTCTTTTCTTAGACAGTTGTACTATATTAATAAACACCTTAATGGTAAGAATTATAATTTAGTTAGGAGAAAGGGGTCTGCCTATGAACATGCCAGCTTTCGAATATTTCAATTTTAGTCTCATTTCCCAAAGCAAAAATTTTATTTTATTAATCGAAGTTGATAGAAAATACTAAAGAGGATTAACCAAATTAACTATAATTTATAAAAGAAAAATTTTGCCTTGGAAAATAGGAGAAATGTTGAAATATTCAAAGGCTGGCATGTTCAGAGGTGGGCCACTTTCCCCAAATTATAGTTCTTTTCAATAAACTATTACAAAAACCATTTATTTGTATTGTGCAACTGTCTAGGACAAGAATTTGGCACTTGGAACTCCACTCAGAAAACAGGATGAAGGAAAATATTATCAAAATCGATGCAATACCAAACTTTCCGTACGACACTTCGTACCTAAACTTTGCATAACCTTCTGCGAAGTTGGAAAAGCTTAACGAAGTGTACTTTTATCTCTGTAAGGTTATTTTTCCTAAGTAACTGAAGAACTGAAGACTTTGGAAAAACATACAGATTAAAGTATACGATAATACAGTTTTGAAAAGTACCACTAAAAACCCAAAAACTTCTCATTTTCAACCAAAATTGCGCTAGTTAGACAGCATGTAAAAAGGACCACCCGATAACCAAATACCATTTTCTTTGGTTTCCCATTTGATAGACACCAAGTCTGTAAGTTCACGCGGTAGTTTTCCCACAAATTCTCACACCTGCTGTTGTCAATCGATCAATGTTGTTTTTGGAGATTTTCTTGTACATTTCGAGTTATCTAAAAGTTCCCAACAAATCAGGGAGATGTCAAATCTATAAAGTGTAAAAGTTATTTAGAACTTTCCTGATGAACCCTGCATGAATCTCTCCTAAAGAGTACTTTCACAGTCAAAGTCCTTTTAAAATTATTTTGCATGAAAACAGTGCATTAATCTCTTTGCGAAGAGAGAACGTGAATGAAATTGAAAAGTCGCGTGAAACGCAAGATCAAATACAGAATATAATTAATTTACCCCCATTAGTGTACATATATATTCTGCGTGGAATTTTCTTTCAGCAAAATAAACAACAAACCCCTCTTTTCTACATTCTTGACATATTGCACTAAAAGATGAGCAGAAATCATTGAGAATTTTGCTGTGACTTTTCTAAAGAGAGACACCCTACCGTGTCGCCCTTTTTCGCGTGAATTATAAGTGAGCACAAAATAAAAATACCCCCAGTACAACTATCCCTTGAAAGTGTCTCTTCTTATTCACCAAACATGAATACATTCCCTATTCACAATTCATTCTCACCACTTTTCCATCTCTAACACACCTAACATCCCTCCATACGGGAGTAGTACACTGCGAAATATCTCAAGTTTGTATCCAGGGATGTATATATATACATATGACGAAGTAGAAAGACAGTGTCTCGTATGAGAAATGTTTCATGTTTCTATATACATAATACCATCCATTTCCATGCACTGAACATGTTCTTGAATGCATGAGAAAATATACAAGAAGGTTTTTCCTCTTTCCAACACTTCGGTCTCTTTTTTTTCCTACTTCTTCACTTCTGTGAATGAAATGTGACAATTTTTAGTATACGTGTGACATAGACTTTTCTTTTTCAGCCTTTGCATTGCACCATTTGAATGAAAATTCTATTAATTTTATATTTTTTAATTAAACATCAAATATTCATGTCCTTTTTTTCCTGGTGATATATCATTCCCTCAAATGCCAAAATCCCATATTGTGTAATTCCCACGACAGCCAATGTATTGCAATGTATCAAAAAATAAAAGGAAGGACCATGTAAAAAATACTTTGCTCGATGCCCTCCTAACTCATGAGACTTCCCAATCAGAAATTGAGTTTGAAAAAGACGTTGATTTACGAAGAATTCAAACCCAGTTTCGAATTTTCGAACTTAATTTTCGTACAAGGTTGGTTTTACTTCTTGATAATTCCGTAAGGTGGTTGAATTACTTCCTGTTCGAATTTCGAATTGATCGAGTGTCAAAATGGGTGTTCTCAAAGAAGTCCCACTTCCCCCTACTCAATAATAATGAAGCCATTTAATAATAGAACGGGAATAACAAGCCTCGTTGCTTTCTTTTTTTTCTCATAACAAAGTTCAGAATGACATATTTTGACACTTGAAACCTTTAAATTTCGAACAAAACGTACTTCAGCCACCTTGCGGAATTATCAAAAAGTAAAAATGTCTTTTCTCTAACTTTAAAAAAGACCTTTGAATTTTTTCAAACTCTATTTGCAAATGGTAAGACAAAGTAACTCTTTTGCCAGATTTTTGCTATGATATTTTTTTTTTATAAAAAAATCCCTACCATGTGCGAAAATTAAGTTTAAAAAATCGAACATCAACGATGTTTTGTGCAACCTTTAAGTTGGAAAATCCAGCTCCACTTCAGAGTTTACCAACTAAGAAGATCTTAAAAGTATTATTCAGTGATTATAAGGGGATCAGAGGACACTGGGGCACCATCGAACACGGGGTAGCACCGAACACTGCGATTTTTAAATTAGATATTAGACTTCAGAGGACGAGACCTGTATAAATTCATAGTCCACTGAATTAGTCCACTGAAGAAATGAGCATCATAAATAAAAATCTGTGTTCGGTGCTGTCCCATGTTCAGTGGTGCTACAGCTTCCCCTACTGCTGCGATTTCTTTCGCAATAAAGCAAAAACAGATACATTTTGACACTCGAGATACTTAGAAATTCGGATAGGAAGTACTAGAGCCACCACGCGGACGAAACCAAAAGTAAAAATATTTCATCTTTAGCTTTTGAATGAAACCGATCTTCGGAGTTCGAGTGTCAATCTTCAAGGCTGTAATACGAAGCAAGTATATTTCAAAGCTTTGAAAAATGGTTTAACATTTTAGCAAAGCATTAAAGAGCCTCAAATGGATCAGTGGATGTAGTAGTGGCTCTATGACTCTGACGTCTCGGGTTAAAAGCCGATATGGCAGCAGAAAAAGATTTCTCATGTCATATCGGCTTTGAATTCGTTCAGTGCATGAATGAATGAATAGTAATGCCAATGGTGCAAATTACCAAAAAAGTGAATCGCCTAGACAATAGAGGCTGGTACGCGAACGAATTTTGACATGAAAGTGGTTCTTCAGTCAATAGAAATATTCACTGTCACTGATCCAAAATCACACAATGAGATGGGCTGCTGTAATACAGTAGCGGCACTGGTTACCCACAGAGCTGTGATATGGAGCGGCTGCCCGTACCGGGGGATAAGATAGAATAGAAGTGGGGAATAATAAGGGGCCCAAATTGTGGCCTGTATGCATCGGAAATCCGAAATGGAGAACTGAACCCTTGCAAAATCTTATCTTAGCAAAGCATTAAAGGACATTTGTCTTTAAGTCTTTAAAACTCCCCTCCGTGGTTCGTTCTTGAGATATAATCTACCTACAATCTGTTATAATTCTCCTAAATGTGTCTCGGCTAAAACTGAAAATCAAGCATCCTTCCTCTTTTCTATTTCCAATTATTGTAAGAAAGTGGTATGGAGTATTTCACTAACAGATATTTAAATGTAGGAAAAAAAACTCATACGTACAGTATTTTAATATACTCATAAAAATTTTCTAAGGAAGAAAATTACTTGGGTCGGGAAGTCTAAGATTTTTTTTATCTCTTCTAATCTTGTTGTAACTTTTCTTTCTCTTTCGTTTTTTTTCTCTTTTTGTTCTTGTTTGTAACTGTACGTGAGGGACTTAGAAGTCTATGGTATGGTTTCTTTAATAAATAAATAAAATAAATAAATAAAATATGTTGTATTTATATTTTGTACGAATCTAGTCTCAATTGGAGGGTTTTGTGCTAATGATAGCACTCATTTAAGAATTTAAAATATTATTTTTTGTCTAATTTCCTATTAATTACAAATGAATAAGAAATTAAAGAACACATTTAAAAAAAATCAGGCTTTATAGAGGAGTTATGCGCTGAAATTTAGGCAATGTGCCAGGACTAAATTCAATTATACAGATTTTTATTTCGAAATAAATACAAATAGAAGTATTCTGACCTTTCCAATTACCCAATCTTGAAAATTTTATGATTTTGCGATATTGCGTACTATTACTTTCTTCTTCTTCTTCTTCTTCTTCTTCTTCTTCTATTTTATGTAAGGCTATCGGACTCATTCGGTTCATATAACCAACCATTACTCTTAGTATTTTTTCAATCATTTGACATTTCTAAAAGCACCAAAAACACCCAAAGTCAAGTTTTATATTTTTGCCACTCTGGCACTAACGTCGGTAATCCTCGTAAATTCCACTATACCTCATGATCTTAGAAGAGGACTGATCCCTAAAAGTATTGACACTAATCCTCATTTCTCGAGCTGATCTCTAAACCGATTCCTGTGTCTATTTTGGGTTTCAATTCCTAAAGGCCTCTACACATTGGGAGCAATTTTCGTCAAAAATCGCTTTTTTGAAGAAAATTGCTTGTAATGCTGTACGTGGAAAAGTCAATATTCTGTCAAAAATGCAATTTTTGACGAAACTTGCTCCCAATGTGTAGAGACTTTAAGATTTATAAGACAATTACTTAAGATGATCAAGTAAAGCTCAAAATAGACACAGGGATGGGGTTAAGGATCAGCACGAGAAATGAGGATTGGTGTCGATACACTCGCGGATCAGCCCATAATTTGAAGAATCGGGCTGACCTTCTAAATTCATGAGGTCTAGTGAAATTACGGGGATTAGGCGACATCAGCGCCAGTGCTGAAAATAAAAGGCTTCACTTTGGGTATTTTCGGGTGCTTTTCGAAATGTCAATTGGTTGAAAAAATGTGGAGAATAATGGTACGCAATGCTGCAAAATCTTAAAATGCATTAAGATTTGAGTAATGGAAAGGTCATGGTGCTCCTTTCTGTACGAAAAATCCATTGATATTGCACTTAAGAAATCATTCAGCAATCAAGGTGTGTACATTTAATACAAATTTACGGTGAAAACGCTAATCTTTAATCCTAAATCTTCAGTGTATGATAGTTTGGGCTGATCCTTTACCGCCAAATTTTTCTAGCTGAGTATTCTCCAGGATCAGCCTATGTCTATTTTCGGCAGTGATAAAAGCAATTCAGAAAAAAAACCATTTTTTCTCAAACACTCGAGTATATATGGCAAGTTCTATACACTTCTATATGGCAAGTCTGAGGGTTTCTGTATAAGACTAGGTTCGACTTTTGGTAGGGCTCTTCGAAGATCCAAATCGCTATTCCTCACCGTTTGTCTTGTAGATTATACAATGTGCCAATCGTTAGGCAAATATCGTTCTACCACCTTTACAAAAGCACAATATTTACAGTGAAAATACGACGTCCCTAAACCAGGGGAATGAGTGAAATTATGAAATATGTAAACACGAAGAGAACAGGACGATTAAATAAATAGTAATATTACTGTCTCTTTGAGTTGGAGCAATAATAAAATAACTCTTGACACATCCAATGAATATGCCATTTGATGTTAAATGAAAAGTATATATTGTCATTAAAGATGTATCAATTAAATGACACACAAGTATACAAACAATAAAAAAAATAGCTATAATTCTTTTGACTGGTGCGACAATTGATGGTAAAAAAGCATGCAAAAAATCATGAGCACTAAAATTTGAATATAACACACGTGGAACACTATAAAAAAAAACCAAGTGGGAATGCTGTAGGTATAGTAAAATTTATACCACCTATGCTATATATATATATATTTGTGATTCTCCTGTTTTCTTTATTTTATTTTATAGGAATAAATCCGTCCGATATGTTATGCATCAAACCTTCCCGTATACTCCAAAAGCAACAAAAGCATCACGCAAATATAACGTAAAATGTTTGTGAGTGAGAAAAGAGAGTCAAAAGGTTTTACCCCTTGCCCCCTACCCCCCTTCCCTGCCGCAATAGAAATCCCCATGTAGTTACATTTATTATATACATACACAATACATAGTATTATGCTATAGCATTTTCCTTATTTTATTAGTATACACTCAATGAGATTGGGCGGGAGCTGTATAGTGTATAGCTTAGGGTCGCGTTGGAGTTAAAATAAGGATGGAAATAGCGTGACCAACTAGTTGTATATTTTTCACAGGAATTCATGTACAATCTACTTTACAATAATAAGCATTCGACTTCTTGGTACGTTGAATTTTGCCGTTAAAGCACTCTCTCCTTTTGCTCGCCACCCATTCTACCCCCCCCCCCCCCCACCCTTATATTTTTCTCTTGCCCATTTTTACACCCTTCATCCCCCTTATGCTCATATACATATAACGGTAGTTTAACTATTCGAGAAAATTAAGGGGTTTCCCATTGACCAAAGGGATGGAACCCGATTAGGAATCTTTGTAGAAGTTGGTTGTTAAGTTTAGAAAATTGGATTTAGGCAATCTTCCTTATTCTTAGGGTCAAAATCGAAGGGTGTAATCATTGAAACATAGGTTAGATAATACTTTTGGAGGGATGATGCCTATCAACTAACTTTAGCCGATGTAAATGGTTTTGTTTTATACGGGTTTCAGACCAAAGGATTATGGGCATTTATGCGTTTATGGTGTAGGAGAATGAATTGTAAAAGTTGAAAAAATATATAATTCTATATTCAGATTTGGTAAGTAATGCCAATTGGCTTTGGTTTTATTTAGAATTGCATCAAACGACGGGTGACACTCAAAAGACTAACCATTATTAAGGAAGAGATTGTAAAAAGTCCTTTACGATGTTAAATGGTAAGTACAGTAGACTCTCTCTCAATCGGGCATATGGGAGAAAATGTCATCCAAATTATCGAGAGATTTGGGCATCAAAATCATTGTAAATTCCACAAAAAGTGCTCAAATATAAAGAATCACGAAAAAAACAAGAGGAGTACAGCGAATTTGAACAAATTTGCTGTAAAATCAAACGTGAAAATCGTCAACAAAATTTTGCGCCCGATTGAAAAAGATCCGATTGAGCGAGAGTCTACTATATCGGTCTTAGGGCTTTGACAGACCTGAGAATTAGCCGAGAGACGATTTAGCGTAATTATATTAGAAATAATGGTTAAACTACATTTTCATCATTTTCCACTAAGTTGTCTCTCAGCTGAAGTCGTAAGTGTGTCTAGGGCATTAGATTGGCCAATCAATGTTTTGATCCTTGGTTGAGACCTTCCTCGAACAATAATGGCCAATAAAAACTAATTGCAGAACAAGGAATCTAAGAGTGATATTCCAAATTTGACATCGTACGTATTTTAATGGTCGACCACCAACATTACAAATTCTTGCTTCCATAAAGATGGGACTATACATCCCTTGCTATCTTAGCAAGGGCTAAGCTAGGGGCACCAGCTGCGAAGGACAATACTACTGTCATTATATCGCCTGTTAGGTCCTAGACACTACTAAATCATTATTTTTATTATAATTACGTTAAGCCGTCTCTCGGCTTAAGTCGTAAGTACGTCCAGGGCCTTACACCAAAAGATTTCATTTGGTAATCCAAAGGAGACATCTCGTAATGTAAGAAAAGTTCCAAAAGGATGGTTACTGCTCGAACTTCACAGAGAGAGAGAGGTATCTCTATGTCAGCCCTTGTTACTTTTTTTGCACCTTCGGACGTTACCACCGTTATATGCCGAACAACTAGAGATACGGACTCTAAAACTTTGGAGGACGTCCCACCCGATAGGTCGAACTACGCATCATCAATTGAATCGTTGGAAAGGTCCCGAAATTCTAATCGACTTAATAGAATGAGGAACGTAGCTGTTCGTAAGGAGCTAAGTATTAAAGAGTAGCTTCTTCAAGTTGAGAGATCACAACTTCCGTGATAAGGGTATGTTTCAGCGGATGAATAGAGAAATGAGAGAAAGACACCCCAGAAGATCTATGCAAGATCTATGATGATGAAGACCTATGGCTGAATCAAATTTAGAATCTTGTCTGGGAGCACTTTGGTATTAACCGTGAACACCTTTTTGAACTAGGATCGGTAGGCACAGGCTGCTAACCTAGATATCACAAGCCCGCGACCCTAAGGGATTGAAAATGGTGATGATGATGACTGAGCCGGTTTCGAATTGACTAAACCGGTTCATTCATTCATCTGTATTTCACCTAACCTGTATTGGGCGAGCTTCTACGCATGAAGTACAGCATCTAAGCAATAACTCTCACGAGTTCAATCATTTCACAAAGCATGGGATGCCTTACAGCTCCTATATGTCCAAAGATAATCATTTCCAGTAACGAAAGAGTTCCCTATTCGATAGGACGCGTAAACATTTACATTGAAGTGAAACTTGTTCGGAAAACATTTGCTGAACCGCATTCAAATAACTGACAACTCCAGGGACCTTTTTTGCCACCCATTACTAAAATATAGATACAAAAAACTCATTTCAATTGTCAACAAGTTGGTTGACTTCAAAATGAACTGTTAAGGTTAACTAATTTTTGTCTCCGTTTGATAATTTTCAACCTCTTTGTATTCCCTGTGTACCTTAAACTTTTCCCAGTCCTGAAAATTATCAATAGAAGTTAGCTTACTTAAAAAAAACAGAAGTCCGGGCACGGTTGCTGAAAGCTGACAGGACCTATTTCAGTTTATCAAGAGTTTTTCAAGTCGCGTAACAAGCTCGAGTAGCGACGGATCCAGAATTAAACTAAGATCAGCAATTGGTTGTAGCACTGGTTGCATAAAAAACTACCATACGTCACGGATTCCAAATAATTCACATATTAGGCTATAATTCATGCGAGCAACACTTTGTGTAATGTGGACTTGATATGAACCGAGTTCATTAAGCAGTTCTCATTTAGGCTTCTTGGATCCCTCTTTCTCAATCTCGACTTTAAGTACCCTACTCTAAAGTAGCTCCTTTCGGTTGTTCTTTCTAGCTATAATAGAACTGACCGGTGACGTTTGGGATCCTGCTGATCAATTCAGAGCTTTCAGCAGTTAAAATCGTGATTTCTTGTCTCCAATATTCGTTATTTTGAAATTGTCTTGTCTACCCTTTCCAGGACCAAGGACCAATAGGGACAATTCGGGGGCATATTTAATACATAACAAGTGCTTATTTTAATTTTAGGGTTTTCTAGCGTCATTTTGCTGAATTTTTGTACGGATTCCTCTAAGTTAGTAGTTCTGGTCAGACCCCCTCGGTGCCATTGTGATGTTTTCCCAAAGTCCCACAATTTTAACCTTATCGGGATATTGGAGTTCGGGATACTGATCTTCGGGTTTTGACTTTCGGGATTATGACCGGAAACCCAACCAAATTTGGAACAAACTTTTTAATCAAAGACACATTTTACTCTAAAATAACCTAAGAAAATTGTCATCTCCTTCGGATCCTCGGAGGAACATACCGTAGATACGGGTGGCTTTTAATCCGTGGATGACCTTGCCCCCCTCCTGTTCGTAAGCTTTCCTTTACTTCTAGAACTTAAAGATGGTCTTTACCGATCCGATCTACCATGTCTGATCGGTGAGAACCGTTCTCAAACATTAGTATTAAAGAAAAGTTTAGGAACAGTAGGGTCTCAAAGGCACCCAGATCTACGTCCCAATAGAGTTCGAAATAATCCCATTTGGTCCAAGTTCTGAATTATCTCAATCTACCCTAACAGGACCTATCTGAGTACTTATTAACCCTTTGATTTCTTCAGATGATCGTCTTGAATCGTTCACAACACTCAACAGCAGTCAACAGTTTTTCTTTGCGTGTAGTTAGTCCTTATTGGGGTAGGAAAATCCCAACATATACCATAACATAAGACGTTGAATGGTACTTCATTTTAATGTTTGACGATTTTTCAGTGCTCTACACTAAACGTTTAATTTGTAGGATTTTCCCATAAATCCTCGAATTGTATAGTGATGTAGCAGAAAGAAATTTCCCACATCTAATTACCATGAGGATTTTTATGCCAAATAAAAAAAAGCTGAAAATTTCCCTTTTAATTCGCAAATAATATTTTCGTATATATGTAACTCTCAAGATCTTTTAGCACTGTAGTAAAACAACTAAGAGGATTAATAAATAATTCAACACATGATTTTTAATTAGAAGTTAATTAAGAAAATATGAGAAAGTTTCAAATGAACCTTATTATAAGGAAATCTCTGCCAAGTGTAGCCAATTCCTTAATGCGAATTCTCGTTGAAGATAGAATCGCTAGTAAAAGTTGAATACAGTGGTGAAGGAGTACGTAAAAAAAAACATGAGTTGATAGTTTGACTTTTATTGCTCAAAATGCAAAAGAGCATAGTTATTTAGAATTCCGTTCAGCACGCACCGTATATACTTTTAAGTATCTCCCATCACTACCATTTCACAAATAATCATACCAACTCCTCGTCACTCATAGACACCATTTGAGCATTATTTTTTTTTTATTTTTCATGTAATGCTTAATATTCTTCAACATATAATAACTCAAAACACGCAATATTTCCAACCCATATTCTCCTTTTGGGTAATTGAAAAAAAAAACCAGTTATCCACGAACCGCGTGAGTCTTAGATATTACACATATTTGTATCTCTCTAGAACAAAAAAAAAACCCTTTCCACCCCTATATGGGCCCTTTTTGTGTTTATCTATCGAGAGAATCTGCTTGAAAATGGTGAAAAAAAAACACCAAAATGAAAATGAAAATTCCATACGATTCTTCGTAACCGTAATACGAAGAGCGTCAGAAAACACCCACAAAAATTACAATTCACTTAATGACTTTTCTGTGGTGTATCCTTCTTTTTCCCTTATATCCTTGGTGGATGGAAAAAAGGCAAAATGAAAAACAAAAATAGCATTTAAGTATGGTGCCTAATTTTAATTAAATACTTCTAACAAACTATTTACATTACAATCCATGAGATAATTATAAAATCCTTAGTGGTACCCACAGAAGAACAGCCGAGAAAAGAACATAAAAGACAAAAAATAGCCAAGAAAAATTCGCTGAATGCTTGAACTCTCTCCTTGATACATTCTTTAGCGAAAAAAATTTCTACAAGTTACTGTTTTTCTTCGAAAGAAGTAAATCACGGCAATTAATAATTATTGGCCACGCCTTCTAGTAGTTTAGACATTGACTTAAAGACTTCTTTGGCCACGCCCTCCGTAGATATTTTCTACTAAAGCCAAGGAATGGATTCTAGGAAATAAGGTAATTTCCTAGAATTCCTGGGTTAAGGAAAGAAAATGAATAACCCCATGACTAACTTTTAGGTCACGCCCCCTTCAAGAGTTATTACCAAATAAAGTTGATTCTTAATGAGTGAGCCACGCCCCTAATAAACTTTTATTGAAAAAAAATAATTAAATGAAATTTATGGCATTTTAAGTAGAACTGAAGGTAGACAAATAAAATTATGGCAAAAGAAAAAAATATATATTGCAACCACGCCTATTTGTGTGCACTATATCCACCTAGTTTCCGATTTTCATAGATTTTATCGAAAATTCTTTAGAGAAAGCTTCACTACGTTGTATCCCCTAGTCTTGAATGGATTAGATTAAACTTAGTTATAAGTATTTTTCAATAATTAAAAAAGAGTAGAGAACACTAATAAATAATTACAATAATTTTTACTGTCTGTATTCTTTGCTCGAAATCCCTTAAATTTTGAAGGCTACACAGGTTTATGAAGGAATAAAAAATTGAAAAGGTTATTAAAAAAAATTGGAAGTTTCTACTTGTCACATTTTGCCCCAGATCCCTATTTATTCAAGTAAAGGTTTAAATCAACTAATTTTCATGTTTATAGCCCAAGGTATGGCTCGTAACCTCGTTGAAAATATTAAAACTATATAAACTACCGGTCGTATTCTTAGGTTGAAAGGCTCGGGAATGAATGGGCTCTATTAAGGGAACTAGTCGCCACACCTTCTAGCACCCAACTAGATTCCCCCGAGGCCCCCGAGAGACACAGGTCCACATATCTTTCTGCTCTGACATTCAAGACCGGACTCACTCTCCCGGTTCCGCAGCTTATAGGTACAGTGACAAAAACCCAGAAGGCACTGATAACGCATCGGCTTGTAGGTGGCCCAAGAAAGAATTTGAATAGTAGCGTTTATAACAGCCAGGATTTTTGCAAACGTATACAATTTCATTGGGGACAGGATTACAAATATACTCGTATAAATAAATGACCGTAGATACGAGGGATTTAGGACTTGGCCCTCCAGAATAACTTTACCACCTTTCTGTTCGTAAGCTTTTCTTTCCTTCTGGCACTTAAGGATGATCTTAACCGAATTAACATGGTAAATCGGATCATTGAAGACTATCCTTCAATTCAAATTAAATTAGAGAACAGTCGAGGTGGTACTTCTGGTACTTAATGGTCAGTCCTGAACCCGGGATATCCTCGGAAACAATCTGGGTTTGTTTACGAAGTAGAGAACATAGTGCTTAGATTAATTTTATCCGCAGGAGAAAAGGAGAATTTGAGTGTAAGTGGAAGTGATAGGATGAAGGATCCCCCAGCCTGGATTGACTGTCGTCGACTGGAGGTAATGAAGCACAGTTTTCCACAGAGGAAAATTGATGTAGGGGACAATACTCTCCCTCCGAACGTTCATGCCTTCGAATAATGTGAATTTTCTTTTAGTTTTCCTAAGAGATTTACACATTTCTATTAAATATTAGTTGGCTTATCATCAATTGTTGATAATTCCGTGATAATTTAATGCAAATCTCTTACGAAAAACAAGAAATTCACAATATTCGAAGGCATGAACGTTCGAAGGAAATGCACTTTCCCCTACCAGCCACACATAGAGCCGGAGAAAGACGATAGATGACTTCTGAACTTATCGGAACGATTAATTGTACCTATTAATTGACCTATAACAAAATTACTATGAGTGAGCTGCTTGAGGTCCCTCAAATTGAAAAATATAAGCCCAGCTGATACGGCTCCGTTTAGCTAAATAGCCGAAAATGAGAGGAAGAGAATAGCCCGAATCCGGTTAGACCGTTCATATTTACTATTCCCTTGCTCAGATAAGAATATCCTTGAAAATTCCAGGGTGTTCGATCTCAATTCGGTCTGACCTTCAGTTGTGTTCACGGCAACTAGTAACGGGCTCTTTCGAACCACCAGGCTTAAGGTAGTAATAGTCCCTTGAGTAGGCTATCCTGGTGATTACTGCCTGAAGACCAGTGGTTCGAAAGAGCTAGTTACAACATGCCGTGAAAACAGCCGAGAGTCAGTCTTTAATATTCTTATTAAAGCAAGGTACAGACTGACCGGTCTGACCAGATTCGGGCTATTTTCTTCCTCTTGTTTTCAGCTATTGAGCTGAACGTAGACAGTAATACCCTCTGTGTAGGCTACCCCCAAGCATTACAGCTTTAAGCCCGATGGCTCGTAAGAGCCCTTACTAGAAGCCGTGAATACAGCTGAGAGCCAGTCCAAATAGGGAACGAATACCCCAGAATTTCCAAGAATATTCTTATCAGAGCAAGGGAATAGTCTGACCGGATTCGGGCTATTCTCTTTCTAGAAGACTATCTATCCATTTCTCTTAAAAGTTGAAAACTTTTTGAAAAAGTATTGAAGAGTTAATTTAAGGAAAATATTGTGATTTAAGAATAAGGGGGGTCATCGAAGTGACAAAGTCGATATCTAAAACTGTATGACCTGTACGTCTGTTCTGATTAAATAGTAAATCCAAGACAAATATCAGGTATTTCAATTGAATCCGGTTCTGAGCCCTTGGTGAGAATTGATTAAAAAGATTGTACTGATCCTTTTCGATTCTAGAAAATGATTTTACAATCTTATTTTGGATGAAGTTTACATAAAACATTTGTCTTTTCTCACTTGTCACTGGGTTAAAATTGACTTTTTTGTCTATTTAAGATTCGTAAATCACTAAACTCGATTGATTTCATAAACTGTAATTTCTCTATAGTTAGAGCAATAAAATGCACATACAAAAAACCGTACGTATACATAGTGTTTCACAGAAACTTACCCCAGAAATCTAACCAGAAGAAAATTTAATTACGATTAAAATGCATTTACAGACACAAAGATATAGGAGTGGAAAGAGGAATATGGTGAAGAATAAAGTAAAGAAAATATTAAGGGAAAAATATCAACTGACTTGAATAGTTTTTGTATACATCCATAGATACAATCTTTAAATTATTTTCCACTTAATACAATAATTAGGAAAGTTCTGTGATGCTGGAGAAAGCGATAAAGTTTACCTTTGGGAAGAAATTCGACTGCTACGTGAACAGGATGAGAAACAATTTTGATTTTGTCTCAAATTTGAAGGTATTGCGGTTTTGGAAGAAGCTTTTACAATAAAACCACCTTCCCATCATCATAGTCCGCTCCCCCAAAATCATCCCCCATTCTCTTTCTCAATAACTTTACATGACTGATAGAAAATTTCATGGTTGGTATCTTTTTTGTTTCGTGTCCATAACACCAATAGCCCCCCTTTTTCCTTACTCCCACCTAGCCCCCACACCCTCCCCCCGTCTTTTTGCCCACGTATAACATGAGAATGTTCTTCTTAATTACTTTTCCTTCTCCAAGCATCTGATGAAAACTTGAGGATGTACAAACTATAGGAAAAACCAAGTCCTCTTTGTTAAATCATCTCATGCCAATTAGAAGTTTAATCGTATTCAAAACTTTATCAACTAATCTCTATATCTATACATCTCTCTTTTCCTATTACACCCAACTTTCACCGCATCCGAATATATTTTGGGGAATAGATGGTGCGCTTTTGTGGCCTCCCTGTGTGTGAGATTTGTGGGTGCAAGTTGGAAAATTTGTTCATTATATTGACTCTATAATTTCTCCCTTCCCGCATAGATACATATAGCTATTTATATATACGTAAAGTATATATGCATAGAACATCAGACACTCTAGCCCTCAAGATATTTCTGGTTGTGCGCGGAGGAGCAATGGGGAAAACAGAATAAAGAGAACTTTCATTCCGCAATGATTTTCTCGACATTGGATCAAATTGCGCTATGCGCATTATTTCATGTTGAACTAATAAAATGTGCAATTAATTGCCAACTATTATATACAATATTATACAGATTATACATATTCCTGTGCAAATACATAAAATTCTGTATGCGACATAAATGAACGTACGAAAAAATTTACTAAAATGGACCAAATGTGATAAAAGAAAATCAATATTTCACTTTTTTTTTAAAATAACACTCTACATAACTTAAAAAAAATC
Source organism: Phlebotomus papatasi (assembly GCF_024763615.1). Lineage (NCBI taxonomy): Eukaryota > Metazoa > Arthropoda > Insecta > Diptera > Psychodidae > Phlebotomus > Phlebotomus papatasi. Next base: position 18,604,740 of record NC_077224.1, read on the forward strand.
AGTACCAATATTTGGGACATTATTTTGATTTGTTAGTCAGCGATATTGACAATGGATTAGCAATAATCCCCCACCACCCTAAAAGTTTACTTGATGTACTATTGAGTTAAATTCTTAAATTAGGAATGCTCGATTGAGCCATCAAGTATAATAGTTTGAAGAGTTACCATAGGGGTACGAGGTATTACAGAAAGGGATGCAATCTCTTGCACTGAAACTCCCATACGTTTCATAAGATATCAAAACTAATTGGCTTAGGAATGTTCAACACAAACAAAAGATGCCTATTACGTAAGCAATTAATAATAACTGAAAATTTATGAATTTGTCAGAGAAAATAATAAGAAAATAATAGAAGGAGAAAGTGGGGCACCTTTAAGATGGGGTATCTTTGAAATTGTGTTTTTTCTCCTATTTTTTAAATCAATCCAGGCTTATCAAAGTCCAATTTTAAAGCTTATTAAAGTTCAATTTCAAAGACATCCTATTTCAAAGGTGCCACATTTCCCCCCTATTTCAACGCTAATGATTTAGGCTCTTTGTAGGCTTTAGGCCAGAATCACATTGACAAAATGCTCGCCGTAGCCTCACCGTATTATTGAACAAAAAATTAAAAGAGAGATTAGTCGTACAGATTTCTTGCTCATCGTTTATCGAATTTTCGTTTTATTTCTTCAATTTTCTTATATTATTTTCACCTAGTGCCACCGAATATGAGATAAGGTAATATGGTAATCGAGAATTTGCCTACGAATTGCAATGAAAATGCGTAAATTAACGAAATACGGTGAGCATTTTACTGTCAATGTGATTCTACCCTTCACGCTGAATGTCTACCCATTTTTATTTCGAGGACAAATAGGTCATACGACTTTTTGAGTTATTGAGTAAGACTTTCATCCTTTGTCTTAATGGTTTCTAATACGGACTTCAGACCCAAAGCATATCCGTACAGCATGGGCCTATTTAAATTTTAATTATTTAAGATTTTGAGATCTTCGGAAACTGGGCTGACCTGCTATGTAAAGTGCTGTGGAAAACTATATCCGCACATTAGAATTTCTTGCCCTGACACAATATTGCAAATATATATTTAATTGTCTTTCACTTTTCTTTAGAGTGAAAAAGTAGAGAAGAAGTAGAATTACAGTCAAAAGTAGAATTTTTGGTCGCACTTCTTAGTAATATATTTCTAATAAGAAACATTTCAACGATTTTGCCCTGTTCAAAACGATATCCGCACCCCGTTTTTTCGTATCTGGCAGCCCTACTGCCGGTCAAATGTCATTGTTTCTTACGTAATACATGTCAATGAAAAGTTTAGTGACAATGCCGCGTGGAAAAATAGTGAACGATTTTGAAATTGGGCAAATAATTGCCTACAAAGAGGCGAAACTTCCAAATCGAGAAATTGCGAGGCGACTGAACCGGGATGAAGGTACAATCCTCCATTTTTTGAAAGATCCTGACGGATATGATCAACAATGCCATCTTGGAAGAAAAAAACTCATTTCTCAACGCACTGAAGGGAACATATCGCGCCTAGTATCAAACAGTGCTCGAAGTCGCAAGAGCAAACCTACAATAAGATTGGTTCAAGGTAAACCAGTTCCAAAAAAAATGTTTTTTTTTTTTTATTTTCTTTTATTCCCAGATTATTTTTTCCGATGAGAAAAAGTTTAATTTGGACGGCCCCGATAGGTATAATTTCTATTGGCGTGATCTCCGAAAAGAACCAGTGTATTTCAGCAAGCGCAACTTTGGAGAAGAATTGATCATGGTCTGGGGCGCGTTCTGCTCTCATGAAACACTCCAGCACAGACTCACTACACACAAAATGAAGAGTAGGGACTACATTGGAGTCATTCGAGGTAGTCTCATTGACACACGAACGTCGTGATGCATACATTTTTCAACAAGATAATGCCAGAGTACATGTGTGTTCCGAAACCCTCTACTGGCTTAATACCTAAAATATTCGAGTTTTGCTATGGCCGGCATGCTCCCGGATCTGAATCCAGTGAAGAACTTGTGGGACATACTAGTCACGACTGTATACGCAGAAAATCGCTGCTACGTCAATATTGGACAGCTTAAGGCTGAGGTCTTCCAGGCATGGGCCAATATCGATCAAAACACGATTACTAGACTCATCACAATCATGCCCAACCGCATTTTTGGGCTCATTTGAGAAAAAAGGAATGAGGACTAGCTATTAGCATTTGTATTCATCGGTTTTTATTCGATTCGTAACTATTTATCCCAAAAAATTAAGTGAGAATATGGTTTTGAACAAGTAATTTTTTTACTATTTTTTTGAAAGCATGCCCAGAATTGAAAAACAATAGATAATATACAGTTGAAATACACTTTTTATCTTTCTATTTTACATTTTTATTAATTCTGAATCGTAAAAAATAAAAAAAATTAAATTTGAAACTATATAACTTGATTTATTGGGGTGCGGATATGGTTTTGCACAGCACTTTATGAAAATGGCTTAAGATTCTTTGTAACTGATCCAATAAACAGTAACGAAGGTGCTTGATGAAAAAGAGACTGAACTTGGTTGTTCTGTTAGTTAGGAAACTAGTTAGGAATTATATTATTTCTGATCTAGACACTCAATTGGCCAAGCGGTACAGAGTACTAGCTCTATAATGCAAGTGTTCCGTGTTCAAATCATCCCTTTTAAATCACCTGGAATTTTTCTGACATTACAGGTGTTCGAATTTTCCCCTTAAGCTTCATTGCAATTGATTCTACGAGGAATAGGACTGCGTTACGTAAAAATTTCGCTATAAGTGTATACTTCATGAGAGAAACACATACTACCATGAGTAACTATTGCGTTAAGCCCTTTACACATCGGGAGCAATTTTCGACAGATATTGCTTCTTTGAAGAAAATCAGGTAGAAACGTGAAAACTCTGTCAAAAATGCAATTTTTGAAAGATATTCCTAACAATGTGTAGAGGTCTTAAGTTCTTATGAAAGAAATGTTGAATTTATGGATTGGTTTGGGCATGTAAAAAATCCTTCTGAAAATGAGGTCCTTTCCAGAACCTGTCAATAGATAATCCCTCTGGCCCTAGGAAGTAAAGTAACAATGTGTTCTTGAATTGCAAAGGGCCTTGGAGATCATCTGGCCTATTTACCCATAGCACAGCAAGGTTTATTAACTTGTAAGAGCTAATACTTTAATATATCGTCCACTAATCCACAAGGCATTAAAATAGACACATTTTCTTTTCAATCCCAAAATGAACACATATATATTAGCTCCAAAGAGTACGTTGAAAGTCCCAAATCAATTCACCTGTCAGTTTTTTTTTTCTTTCCCCTTTGATACAAATTACATTTTCACACAGAGCGTGGAAAAAAAAGAGAATTCTATACCTAAACCACCCCATAAATTGGGGTCGATGTTTTTCTTCCTCACACTGTGTGTACATAAACTCAACTCTTCAATATAATTCAATTAGATGGGACTCATTACGGTCAATCATTAAATATGTAAAACACTATTCTAAATGTCATCTAATATAAATTAATGCTATTAACCAACTATAAATTAAGTGGTACACTTGAATTTGACAGTAATAATCATTTAATTAATTTTATGTACTAAAATTTCACATATAGTACAACACAAAAAGTGAGATTATTAGCTCAAACATTCGTGTGGTTCACTCCTCGTTTTTTTTTTTTGCACTCTCATCCCTCTTGGAATAGCCTATAACACCCTCAATTATATCGCATTGTATGTGATTTAAAAATAAATTATTATATAACGCCAGAGTCAAAATGGGTCGGAAACACTATACCCATCATTTTGTGGGTGGTACACAAAATCCTACCCCAAGCTAGGAATGTTTTTTTTTTTAAACCAGAGCATTGGCTTATCATCCGTTTAATGGAGAACTTTTCATTTTACATCAAAAGCGCACCACACAAAATGGTTGGTTAGGGGCGGTATATATACGAAATAGATGCTTTTTGAATGTAAATCATCTTTTTACACAACTTTAGTGTATTCATTGGGAAAGCTTCATCGGCCACCAACAGTGACCGGTGTGATAAAAGAGGAAGTTTAAAATTTAATTAAATTAAATTTGCTGGATGTGTATGCGTCTGTGTATGTTCAAATACCCGGAAAATGAAGGTACTGTCCACATATTTTCCACTACCCCGTCATACAAATGAATTTATAAATACTTTTCATTATTTTATAAAACACACACATAGCTATACACCATTGTAAAACCTCTTGTTGTCCATTGCACAATTTGTGAACTATTACAAACCCTCATCAATTGGAATATGTACGCTAGTTTTAAAGGTATAAAATTTAGAAAATAAATTTTAATTGAGTGTCTCACTGGCCTGACGTTTCCTCGGAACATTTTGGTTTTTTTTATTTCTCTTCTTCTCTTTTTTGAAGGGTCCATGTTATTTTGGTTATTAACACAAGTCAACTGTTGACAGATTAATTTCCCTGATAACATGTTGCTCATTGTATGGTAAACCCTGGGTATAAAGGTCAAAGAATAATCTCTTTAATATACACTGATTAATTTACACAAATCAGTGAGATAATTAGTATTTCAATCAAAACCATCATAAGCATATGCCATTGTGGTTGGATTAAGGGACGAATACATCACACTTCAGCCCTTCAAAATTTTCATTTCACTATCATTTAATTCGTTTACCAATAGGAAGTTTTAACACTTCGATTATTTGACGTTAGGAAATTGGTTGTCATGGTATTACTTAGGCTAATGCTCATTATTTCGATTTCTAACCACTTCGGTGCCCGTAATTAGGCAAATTGTTTTTGGCAGTTTTTGACACTTTAAATGACTGTAGTTTTGATACAATTGCACAAATTTAAGCCGTCTTTGTGAAAACATTGAAAGTCTCTAACTGAGAATTCTCTAGAACTTTCGAAGTTCGTAAAACCAAAACCAGACGTGGAGCCTCAATGGATCAGTTGGTAGAGTAATGTCTCAATGACTGTGAGGTCTCGGGTTCGAAACTCGGCAGCTGCAGATTTTTCAGCAGCTCTATCGAATTAGTCCAGTGAATGGATGAAAAAAGTAAAGTAAAAGAAACGAGTTCGGCATAAAGAGATCTGTCGATAGAAATATACATTCACTGCAACTGATCCAACCAAGACTGGTCTGCCGCAATATAGAAACGGAACTGTGTACCTCAAGCATACAGAAGCCGCTATATGGAGCTGGAGGACCGCCTTGGGGCTTACGATAGAATGGAGTGCATAATGGGCCCAAATAAGTGGACCGGATGCAGTGGAACCGATGAAAGGTTTAAGCCGACTCATAGACAAATCTTAATCTTAAACACCAGACGCGCTGTAGCAGTTAGAGTACTAGAAGAAGATGGTTAAAAAGTGGCGCCATCTGTAGAGATATGGCTAATTTTTCAAATACCAGAAGTATGCAAGACGATCGAACTAGCACATCATCAGTTATTAATAGTGGGCTCGGTCAAAATCCCGAACTGTAAAAACTCGAAAAGATCAAAATCCCGAAAAGGCCAAAATACTGAACGCCAAGAATTCTAAAGCTTAATCCCGGAAAACCAGAGTCCTAAAAAACCTTAAATACCTTACGTCAAAATTCCGAACGTCAAAATCCCGAACTGTAAAATCTCGAAAAGGTCAAGATACTGAACGTCAAGAATTCAAACGACAAAATCCCGGAAAACCAGAGTCCTAAAAAACCTTAAATACCTTACGTCAAAATTCCGAACGTCAAAATCCCGAACTGTAAAATCTCGAAAAGATAAAAATCTCGAAAAGGTCAAGATACTGAACGCCAAGAATTCAAACGACAAAATCCCGGAAAGTCAGAGTCCTAAAAAGCCTAAATACCTTACGCCAAAATTCCGAACGTCTAAATCTTGAAAGCAAATTTCTCGAAATCCCGAAACGCCAGGGTCACGAAAAGCCAAAATACTAATCGCCAAAATCCCGAAAAACCAATGTCAAAATTCCGAAACAGTTTCTCGAAAAGCCAGAGTCCTGAAATGTCCAAAATCCCGAACGAGAAAATCTTGTAAGAGCCAAAATACCGAGTATCAAAATTCCGGAAGCCAAAATCCCGAAAACCAATTTTCCGAAAAGCCAGAATCCTGAAAAGCTAAAATCCTGTAAATACAAAATCCCGGAAAGACAAAATCCGCAACGCCAAAATCTTGAATTCTTCAAAATGTTACAGATACTCTCAGGCTGACAACTGCCAAGGTGTATAAACTGCCGCTCACGGTTTACTCGAATGCCTATCTGTAGATCTCGTGCCGATCACATTAAAATTTACCACTGGAATTGTCTGTAGAAAATTTATAATGTTACAAAACCTTATACGAACGCTGTACTTCATAAGAACAAACTGGCACTTAAATCCGACGATTCTTCCCTAAAATCGTGCCGATCTTTCGATTTTTGTGAATGAACATGGCATGTTCAATATGCCGATCTATCGATTTCTTAGCAAGTTGCGCCAATCTGACGATTTTTATCTCTAGATCGGCACAATTTTGCCGATCGCCATTCACGATTTACTCTGAGAGCCACTTATTCACCCCTTGACACCCGCACTTGTTGGAATTTTTTTCTGCTTTGGGACATCTTACCGCACATTCTCTCGGTATAATTCCACCCCTTTCAAGATTTTGACCATTCGAAATTTTGGGTTTTCGGGATTTCGACCGGGTCTAAACGAAGGGAGGGCAATTCGACACAAGAAGATTGGGTAACCAACCCCAGTGGGAAGTCACGAACCTGAGGCTAACGAACAAGGGATCTAATCCTTATAGAGAGGATTTGGCAAGGGCAAAAACTCCTCCCCGTAAAAGCAAGATTGTTACGAAAATTCGCAAAGAGATTCCGATAGGACAGACTTTTCGACAGCGACCTATGCTACGTTTCTGAATAAAGTTGGTGCGAGAGGCCCGGCCCCTTAAAGGGACGTTGCAGTCACCAAAGTAAATAAGTTGAATTACTTTACTTTTACTCAAAGGGAGAGCAATAATCCACTCATTGTTCAGTTTGTCAACGCCCTTTAGGTTTATCAGTAAGAGATTTCAACTTCTGGTCTTCGATGACCCCCCCCCCCTCTCACCAATTTCTGTAAGTCAGCAATATCTCCAGATATTTGTTTTCCTCTTTCCACACTCCCTCCATCCCTTTCAAAAGCATGTTCTCTGTGTTTATTCATTTCCGATGTATGTATACTGGCGTAATTGTAGAGCGGTGGGATAACTATTTCTAGTTTTCGGTGACCCCCCCCCCTCATCAAAGAAGTCAACACAAAAGACTTTCTTCTTCTAGCACTCCCTTCTCTCACTTTAAAACCATGTTAACGGCGTTTATCCCGTTTTGCGATCTGTCTTATATTTGAAACTATGGGATATCAATTTCCGGTTTTCAGTGACCCCCCCCCATACCATGAGTAGAAATCCTCTAAGTACATTTGAGTATCGCCTCCCTTCCACGCGAATCATCCAACGATTTCCTGTATTTTCAAGCGAACACTTCATCCAAAGAGAGGGCTTAAAATTTCTGGCCTGGTTTCAATGGACTTTAAACCGATAAAATGAATCGGCTAAGTAGCGTTAATTGATACATTTTTTTCAGGCATATTTTGTGGGAGCACGGAAATAGGTTTCACGCGTATTTACGGATAATTCTTAGACTTAAATCGGTGCTCCTGGACAATCTTATAGATCGCCTAATCCTTCCAACACGAGGCTAAAAATTGAAATCCTGCTATTCTTTGCGATTGTGGCCACATTCAACACAAAAAGTCTTTAATAATAATAATGATGAACAAATTTTGTTAGTAGGTTCTTTTTACCGGGCGAGTCTAGAAAACAAATGGGTTGAGATATGGCCTTCTAAACTTCGGTGACCCCCTCCTTAATTGATCATTTTCTAGATTCTTGGTTTTTTACCCCGTATTTGTTTCATCTCCTTCATCACTATGTGTTTTTAAATAAAGGATAGCAACAAATTTCTTTGAAGAAATCACCTCTATTCATTCCTTTTGAACGACTTTTTAATGTTAAATGTCAAAACCCTTTAAAATTATTCAACAGCCAATAATGAATAGAAATTACTAAATTGCAATTTTTGTATCAATGTGGTTTTTGGTGATTTGTTAAGTAGCTGAAATCGTAGAAGAGAATTATAAAAAAGACCTTTCACCGTTTTGCTCAAGGGGTTGATATGAGCGCTAAGACGGCGGTGGATATTGGAAACTTACAAATCCCTTCTTTTGGATTTTTTCTTGATATTGAAAATTTTGAGCACAATTTATAAATAATACTTCAATATTTTCTAATATCTTTAAAAATTGGCAGAGATACCATGACAACAATCAGCGAAAATATTTTTAAAAATTCAGTATCTTCTACGGATTTTTCTGCATTTTCCGAAAAGCTAAATTATTCAAAATATATCCCTCTGGAAAAATATATTTTCTCAATATTTTTTTTCTCCCTGGAACTAAATTATTCGTGATGTATTATTTTCTTAAAAATGAGTTCGTCCTTGGCCAGTGTGACTCTCAATTGTCACAATCATTCCATCTCAACAAATAATATACACAAAACACCATCAACAATAAATGAGTTCATTGGCATCGCTCTTGGCGCACTCACAAATTGTGGATAATGAAGCAATATAGTGGAAGGATAATTAAATTTTTTTTGTGTCTGTTGTACTCACGAGATCCAAAGATTGGCTGTGTCCATATCATGAGGATAGAGAGGAAAAGTGCAAGCATGGAAAATTTCGATGGCGTTGGTAGAGTGTCAAATAGATGATTCTTCATCCTAATCCCTCGTTATCTTTCTGCTGCCTTTTTTTTGTGTCTTGCTCTAAGGTTCCTCCTTCTTGCCTTTTCAAATCACCTTTTGCAAGGGAATTGCAAGAAGTTAAATGTAAAAAAAAATCTTTGAGAAAATGGACCTTTTTCTCTCTCTCTCGACACTCTACGTTGAAATCCTCCTCTGGACTTTTCTTTTGCTTTCCTTTCTCTTTTTTTTCGGGTGGGACACAAAAAGGAGCCTCTATGTGCCTAAACAATCAAAATTGTAAGGATTTTTCTGTGATTGCCGTTCAAATACATGGATTATTTCATGAAATGTACTCCAGATAATTAGAGAAATCATCATTGATTTTAAAATATATTTCCCTTTATAGTGATAGGTTCGGGGGGTGTTTTTTTGTGGAGTTGTTTTTTTTCGCAACTGAGGATGGATTGGTAGGAAAATGTGAAAGGATACAGAGGGTAGATTTTTTTTTTAAAAACACTTTTAATGAGATACTTTTTTTCGTTATTGCTAAGCTTTTTTTTTTTAAATAGATTTTTTTTTGTTTGTCAACGAGCAATTAATGAGATATTTCTGACTGTATATTCACTCTGTCAGGCAATTTTCACATTTTCCGCACATCCTACGAATTTCCCATCAACTAACTGTCTCACTCAAAATTGTCTACGTCTCTGGCATTTTACCATCTCCTAGCACATTTTCCGCATTCCACAACCATTTTGGTGTGAAAAGCACTCACGGTCATCAAAAGTAGCAAATTTTATTGTTGGTATAACTTTCTATTTGGGGTTCATTATCGGTTTGCGTAACAATTTGCTAAATAGACAATTACATTAATTCTAGTGAATTTTGGGATGTTACAAAAATGTATTTTAATTAACACCAATTCACACACAGTAAAAAAAAGTGTAGTGGTAATCATGAATTTAGTTTGAGATCTCTACTAATCGTTAAAAAAAACCGATCGAGTAATAAAACTTTGTGTCAAGGGGGAGATATTATGATTAAGTATGTACAGTACTTCCAGCACTTCCAACACTTCGGAAGTATTGGAAAAATCTATATATTTCCTGCACTCCTAAGACCCTGCTAAAATGAACCTATTAATTCTCTTAAGAAGTAACGCCAGGAAAAATAAAGTATTTAAATTTAAGCTCATACTCATAAAAATTGCTCGTAAATGTTCGTAAAATTTTATCGCTCGTTCGCACAGTTTTTTCAGACAAACAAAAATATACGAACAAATATTGACACTGACTGTAAGTTACATTCTTTTCTAAGAACCCTTTTAGTCTATTTTTCAACCTGTTATAAAAATTCAATTAATCAAAACAGTAGGGGAATTCTGCAACAATCTGATAATGTCATATGAGAAATTTTGATGGCAAATTCGAAAACAGGACAATATTAACACTAAATCACTGTCGCTATCAAACTTTAAGAATTTCTTAAAATCTTATATATTTTTCAGTGTTTAAACTTCAATTTTTTCCTCTTTTCCAAAAAAAAATTGTTCAGTACCCTACTCTACCGTGGTCTGTCATTTGACTCAGCAGGCTAGGAAAAAACAGTAAAAACGTTCGGTAGGTTTAGCGTTAAAAGGTGGTGAGTATCGAATCATAATTGCAAAGACCTCTATGAATCTTTCAGTAATTGATATGAATCGCATTTCTAATGATTTCCAAAAATTTACCCAATAAAAATGTTTAAATTTGTCATATGACTTTGTCATAAGGTAAAGTGGTACAAGTTGGACAATGGTATAATTTGGACAGGGTTTTTTCTTGATAAATTTAGTAGTTCATTTTTATTTGTATATTTTTTGTGCTTAAAAAACAAATTTTGTACTGTATTTATCAAGAAAAAAAGCCATGTCCAACTTGTACCGGCGAATTGTCCAACAACACTATGTCCAACTTATATCACTTTACCCTACTGCTACAGAATTCGCCAAGAGGATAAGAAAATACAATTTGTATATAAGTTTCTAAAACTTTGCGTTGGGAATAATTTAGGTTGCGAATTGGAAATAATTCCGGCGAAATTACCAAGAGAAGCGGCGAAAATGAGAACAGACGGAGCGAAAATGGGAACAGATACGCCGAAAATGGAAACAGTCAAACGGTTTCAGAAAATTAGAAGACATAATCTTTCATTGTAATTTATCAACTTATTTCATTCAATTTCAAATCCGGTATTTCAATTTAAAATCAGGAAATTAAAAAAATTAGAGAATTACGAAAATTCCTGAAGATTAAAACTTTTCCTTTTTTGAAGTGTGTTTTTTTTAATCAAAAACAAAAAAAAAAAAGAAAACAATCATTAGGAACCAGCTTAGTATTTTTTTTTTTAAATTTCTTTGATACAAATTAAAGTTTCTCAAGCAAAACACTGAGAACAGTTTCTGTTCTGTGCTGAAAGTACTTCCTGCGATATTACGAACAGACGTGCCGAAAAGGGAACAGTCAACGTGGTTTCAGAAAATCGAGATTCACAGTTCTCAGCTGTAATTGTCAATTTAATTTGATCATTTTAAAATCCGGAACTTACTTCCCGCATAAGTATTGTTAGTAAAGAGGAGAAGGTAAAAAGAATTGATAACTGGATATAAATCCGGCGAAATTAGGAACAGTCGCGGCGAAAATGGGAAGAGTCGCGGTGAAACCGTAAATAGTTAAATCGGTTTTAGAACATTGGTATGTACTGCACAGTCTTTAACTGTAATTATCAATATGATTCAATTAATTTGAAAACTTAGATTTCTTTTCCGTAGAAACATTGTAAATAAAGAGAAATTTTGGAAGCAGTGGGAATTTTTCTTAAAACAAAAACTACTTTTCTAAATTTCCAAATCACCATCTAACTTTGAGCTTTTTTTTCAAAAAACTAAGTAACTCCTACTTCCACTTTCTAATACTTCTAATCACTTCTAATTGACTGTACACTACTTTTTGCCATATCTCCCCCTTGTTTTACTGTAATTGTCAATCTTTTTTTTTTACTATGCTTCATATTTGACACAATTTCTCCATCCACTGTACATTTTATTTCGGTTTTTTTTTTTATCAAAATGCCTTTTCACTTTACCTAAAAATTTTTTCACCCATATTTCTTTACACACACTAAACACAATTTTCCCTCGTGCTTTATTTTTTCATTCACAAATTTAAATTTAAATTTCACTTTTTCACGTGCAATTCAATAGAGACTGGATAAAAGCTCTGACTAGAGTTTCACCAAAGTAAAAAAAAAATAAAAGAAAGAACGTCAAATTGCTTCAGCATCTCATAGAAAAATCTAGACACTAGATGATAATGCTGGTGCATACGAAATAAAGAGAAAATCTTGTGGTTGTGCCAGTTTTTCTTCCATTTCCCAGCCAGTCGCGCATTCTAGGCAACGATTTCATTAACTATAAGTCTTTTCACTGCTTTTGCAATGTACTAAAGTCTCTCTCTCTTATATTCTTCCTCTTGCACATTTTTGCATATCATACCACCAACCACATTATAGCCTCAAGAATCCTCTGAATTAGAATTGCACACTCTTGAAACATTATACTCTCTCTCTTCCCTATTCCTGTTTATCCTTCAACTTTATTCCATTGGACTCATTTTGCCGTTTTGCATCCAGACATAATACGAAATCTTCTTCGTGTTTAGGAAGAGAAATTTTCACTGTTATTAATATACAAGTCTTGAGAGTTCTTGGATGTTGATATGAAGATTAATTCACTGCTAAACATTTCATTTTCCATTGCAAAACTACTGCAAAATGTTCTTAACTTTTTTTTATATTTTTCTTTTTTTTTTTAAATTCAATTTTATAAAATCTGTCCTAACCACTTCATTCACACAAATATTCTGTAATCTTCGACTTTTATTTTCTAGGTCACAAAAGAGATGATTTCTTTGGTTTTATATCTCTCAGTGAATTAAGTTTCTTGTATAACTCTTTCTCACAATACCATTCTCGCACAATCCCTTATATACAATTCGGTACATCTTTCCTATATCCATTTTCCACGCTTATACATTTCACCACAAGGAATCACGGAACAATTGACTACATCTTTCCCCGTTGACTTATCACTGAAGTACTATCACAAGTGCGCTGAGACACTCTATAAAACCCCTCAACTAAACAAAATTCACTCCTTTCGGCAAGGGGAACGAATCGGCACGAAGTCTACCGATGACTTTCCAAGGGATATTTCTTCCCCTTAAGGGGTAAAATGGTTTTTTCCTTGAATTATCAAGAAAAACACTTGATTTTTGAAAAATTCCTTCTGGGATCCTTATGCTAAACCGTAATTAAACTGGCAAAATAAAAATTTATCTGAGGTTATTTCAAAAAATACAGATTTCCCAGATTATCTGAAATCCCCTACGCCCCTTACGACCTGCGCAAATACTGCCTTACTCCTGAAAATCCCCTCAGGGGTAGGCATTTCTCCTAACATCGGAGACTTTTTCACTCCTCCAGCAGCACCCTTAACATCCCATCCAGCAGTAGAATATCCACTCTGGCCTTCTACCTTACCGTATATGAAGTTATGTGGAGGACCAGAACGAATCAGTTTTTTCCCGAGCACTCATCATAAAACTATATATTCCCGCCTCTCGAGAGTGCGACGTATCGAATTTTTTGGCGAAAGTTTAAGTCAATGTGTGATTCTATTATAAACCATCCACTAGAGACTTGTTTATTGACAATAAAAAAAAAAACAACTTTACGGAATAACTTGCTCTATCTACCTCGTCTACATCTATCAATTCCACCAAATGATTTTATATTATTTAAAAAAAAAACTAGCTCAAATAGTGATGATTTCAAGTAGTGACTTATTTAAAAACAAATAAATAAATAAATAAATAAACAGAAAATAAAAATAAAAGAAAATATCCACAAATGGCTTCATCGTATATTAGAAGGATATCACACGTTTTCGTAAGTCTTACTTTTTCCTCTTCCTGTCTCTTAATATTATATATATAAAGTTTTTCCTAACAACAATTTTGCATTACTTAATTATTAAATACCCATATAACCCCCTACACAACATATATATATACAATCTAGAAAAAAAAACTTCTTGTTGCGGAAGATGTCTTGAAAGGAAAATTCGCATTTGGGGAGTACTTAAAGACCATGAGAGAATGAAATGGTTGGAAAATTATTCGAGGGGTTAATTGCAGGGAATTTCTCAAGAGATATAGACGGTAAAAATAACCAAGATGAAATGTTACTTAAACATGCAATTGCAATCATGAAAAGTCAGTGCACTGGACTATCTCTGTCCGATCCTTGCCAAAAAAAAAGCAACAACTACAAAAAAAAGATACCTTCATCCTACATACATAATACCATATAAATATATATATATGCACGTCAAAAAATGTGGGGTGTGTGGGTGCTGAAAAAGGCAAAAGAATCTCTCCCAAGAAGTCTCTCTTTTCCCAGACAAATGGATGTGATTTAGAGTCCAGTATGTGTTTTCCCTCCAAAAAAAAAAAGGAGAACTGTAGAGAGACTAAGAACCCCTGTATTCCACTCAGTCAGACAAAAAAAGCGACATGAATACAGGAGGAATAATGGTTGGAAAAACAGCCCCAAGTCGGAAAATATACGAGAGGAAGGGAAAAAATATCAATGAGTTAAAATTTCTATATCCGTTTTCACGGTTCCTAAGCATCATATCGCAATTGTAGTATAACAAGGGTGTAAGGCGGTTTTCAAAGCTTTTGGATTTGAAGGCTGGTTATCAACGCTATATCGGTGACGGACACATGTTATTGAGAGAAGATGTAGAGGTTTAAAAGAAAGTTCCCAATCTTTGTACGATCCTAAGCTTCGTTTAGGATATTTATTGTACAGAAAACGACGTTTTCAAATACGAGAAGACTTCAGGCTTCGCACATATCTGGTTTCGAACACTTCATAATTTTCCCATACTTCTTTAATGGGTGTAAACACAAGTAGATTTTGATTCTCCAATAGTGTCTTGGATAAAAGGTAAATGGAACTCTATTTTCACAAAAAGTCGTTGATGTTCGAAGAATTCAAATTCAATTTCGAATTTTCATACTAAACTTTCGAACAAGATGGGGAAAATTTATGAAATATTCCAAAACAAGCTCGCAAGAGTTACTCAGTGATTATGAAGTGATTAAATAATGGGACAAAAAGAATAAACGTCGTTGATTTGTTTCCTTACAACAAAGTGAAGACCAACACATTTTGACACTAGAGCACTTCGAAATTCGAACAGGATGTACTTCAGCCACCTTTCGAAAGTATCAAGAAGTAGGAATGTCTCTTTTTTGGCTATTCAAATAGATCTTCGAATGGCTATATGGACCTGAGTGAGACCGACAGTCTTACATAAAATAGATGAAGATCTTCGAATTTTTTAAGATCTACTTGTTTATGATAAGAGTGTGTGCGAAGCCTGAAAGTCTCCCTTACTCGCAGAAAAAAGTAGCATAGAACAGACTTAAGAATTATTTTTGTTTACTACACAGTAAAACAAGATGAAATTCGCAAGTTGAATTCTATTAGTTGAACTAAACTAGTTGAATGTTCGAATACCAATCACAGAATGATTAATTGATTCAATTGAAAATGAAACAATTATAATACAGCATCAGTATTAATCAAATTTTAATATGTTATAGCTGGGACTAAGATTACAATAATCGTAGAAATTTTTTTTTTTACTGTGTAGGGTAAGGTGGGGTAATTTGAGATGATACCTATTTGGGAATTTTGAGATTTTCTCACTGTTTCAGATGGTCAAAGACAAATTAAAAACCACAAAGAAGTACAAGGCTATACATTCCAGAATGTTTCTTCGTTGTTTTTTCCTTTTGCCATCTAAAACTGTTAGGAAATATCACAGTTCCAAATTAAGCATTATTCCAAATCATCCCATCTTACCCTATCGACGTAAAAATGTATAAATTTAGGCGCAAGATTTTGTAGGGTATTGACAGGGTCGAAGGGACCTCTTTTGGTACTTTAAGAACTCGTGTGATGACCTATTGACACACTATTCTGTACCAATTGGAATACGAAATTTAAACACCTATCCTAATAGGAAACCTTCGGGTACTATCTTCGGACGACTCAAGCTTGGGACAACTAATTTACTTTTCTATGTTCTTAATGGGTTTGATCCATGGCTCTCATCAGGAAACTTGAGGCATTGGATTAGCGATTAAAATTCAATATTGTAATTGGTCAAATATATTAGAAATTTATTGAAAAACGGGTGGCAAAATGTTCCAGATTCTACGAAATTCTCGAACTCGCGACTTAATTGCTATACCTCAAAAGCATCATTTACCGCCTTCACCGCTTATTGGTTCACAACTAATTTAAACCGATTCATAAAACACTCAAAAGATTCACAAAGTGTTTGGAAGTGAAAGAATTGATTTTCGGACAAAAATTGGTAATCGGTTTGTAACCGGTTCAATAAAGGTTCACAACCGATTTAAACTGATTTATAAAAGATACAATATATATGTTGATGATTTAAAACACGGATTATGACCTATGTTTGGATTTATCCAATTGTTACTTCATACGACGTTTCGGAGATGTTTGTCTCCTTCTTCAGGTATGGAGATAACTGGGATAAATCGGATCACAAGGGATTTCTGATACTACCACTTTACAACACTCAGAGCACATAAACACCATGACAGTCAAATGCAGTCAGTCTGCATAGAAATTTAGAGCCTTCTTAACCTTTGAACTTGAAAAATCGGTATTAGGAATTATTCAGCGGCAGCGGAAAAATTCGACTTATTAGACTTATATTCTGACAAGTCGATACGACAAATTTTAGCATAATTTTTTTTTTGTAAATTTGGGCGGACTGTTCGAAAAGACAATTCAGGTCAATCACTGAGGACTTTCAGAAACTTCCAGAACCCGAAAATTCCCATGAAAATTTGTCATATGACATTGTCATTGTCTTACAGAATACCCTTGGTGGTAACATGTAGTATGATAGCTTGCTGATTGTTTACCGCTAAATTTGAACTCTTTAAGGACTAGTGGGACACCGGTGTCCCAAAATTAATTCAATCCTCTAAAAAGGCCGAGAAAAATTGTTTTAAATTTTGGGACACCTGTCATTCATTTGTCATAAAAGGGTTAAGGGCTAAATATTCCCGAAGATCAGTCTGAGTCTGTTTGGAGCTTTATTGTCATTGTAGAACGATTTCGGAAATCATTACTATTTTATTAAAAGGTCGTGTCACAATCAATCACTCAAAAGTGTGCCAAACAAGTTTAGTATAATTTTGTATAGGCGTTTAGTAGATATTTAATCTATCTTTTTTAATGTAAAAAAAATGCATCGTATCCCAAACTAGGGGAAACTGGAGCAAAAAAAGTCAAGAAATGAAATTTTTCATCACGTATAATTCACAAATATGTTAGTATCAAGTTTATAAAGATTTTAAAGAATAGGAAGGGGGTGTTTACTACGGTAAAATTATGGTTTTCCTAATATTCCTTGTAAGGCAAACTACATAACAAATTTTCCCCAACTCTCCCCTATTCTTGTACCAAACACCCGCATTCTACCGATAGTTTTCACAACTTCCCCTAAAATATTCTTAAAAAAATGGACATACGCCCATGTGATACTAAAGATGCGATATATAACATTGAGAATTTTGTTCATCTCTCACCTTTGGCAAATATATTATATCTCGTTTAATACCAAAGCATTGACTTACATTTTGTATCTCCCAAAATGGTTATATTCAAATTATGTGTAAAGGTGTATGCTTATATTTTGTACATAATATTCTCATGGAACAAAACTGTTGAATAAAACATTATGCACAAGAATATGGAAGATACAACAACCACAAAATATCCCCATGCCTTTTAACCTCTTGCTACCCCTTCCACGAAGAAAAAAAACATATTAAATATATCTATATGTATATTTGGAAATGTAAGAAAGTAATATATGAAAAGCCACGACTAAACATCAGTCAGTGATGCTAAAAAGTAAAGAGTTGGCAAACCCCTTTCCCTATTTATATATATTTTTTTTTCTACTCCTTTTCTTGTTGCTCCACCTAACACCCTCTAGACTTTTTCTTCTCAGCCACACTTTTAGTCCCCTTCTTCTAAAACTTATGCTTTCTTTCTCTCCAACATGGTACAGCAGAAAGGCATACCCACAATATATCTCACCCCTTTTTTTTCCTTCCTCAGCTCCTGTATAATAAATATCCTATTCAGAAATCTGTCCATCATCCACACAATTGGGAAGATGTGTGAAATTATTTGTAGACTTTCTTCGCATCTACCTTCGAAAACCATTTTCTATATCCATACTTTACCCCCAAACAACCCCCAACCACCCCCCTACTATACCTATAACACATCGCCCTTACATGCTGATATTAAAAAATCCTCCCACTGAGTTGCGATTTTTTTTTCACACTCACGTCATCAAAAATTCTATTATAATATGGATATGACTATTATGCATAAATATCAAATTATATCTCTCAAATATACATATATATACACTCCTGCCTATATACAGCAAAAACATATAGAGCCTGCTATTAAAACAATGTTCCAATATAATCGGAAAAGTAACATTTAATTTGACAAAAAAAACGTGTTCCATTATTGGTAATTATTTTTCTTGCAAATTTCATGGAATTGCTGTGCTAATTAAACCTCGCACTATCTTTCGGTGAAAAAACTGTATGCCTTTGCATTAAAATAAAATATTAACATTATTTTTTTCCATCAATTTTCTCATTACGGATAGTGGCAAATTTTTACTTCAATTTATTCCTGCCCATTCGCATGATTACACACTGAGCTTTATATTGAAAACATTTTTAATTCCACTAAAATACGGTTTTTAAAAATCTAGAGTTTTGAGAAAAAAAACCCATTAAATAATTGATGAATCATCAGTTTGTGTTTCTATGTTAAAATCTCTAAAAGATTTGAGATATCAATTTAGTATTATCGATGACCCCCCCCACAAAAAGCTTCCTTTATATATAGAATAATTATATTGAAAATTGACAGAGAGAGGGAAAAAAGTTATTAACATTTAGGCGTCTGAAGGATTATTTATATCATTCTAATATCCAAATTCCAAAAAATTCAATATTTTGGCATAATACCCACGGAATTTAAACCTTTTTGAAATTATCCTCCTCATTCATGCTATTGTACGGAATTACATAAATTCATGACCACAAATTATCCTGTTCACGATCGATTTCAATTGAAATATTTATGAAAATTGCAATAATTTGTGATGAATATTTTGAATGAAACTCTAAATATAAACTATCACTATTTATTGCGCCATTTCAAAATTACACTTTTGTGCATTTTTTCAATTAATCCCATGGATGAATTGAACTTTCATTTTTATCACGATACTTATATTTTAAAACTTTTTGACTGATAGATAAAATTTGAAATATCAGTTCATTTGCTCTAAAATTACAATTATACGATGTTTTCAAATTATACAGGGCGTTTTGAAATGAAGCACATTGAGAATAGTAACACAAGGCGATCAGTTAAGGGGAAGTGGGGCACTTTTAAATTGAGGTAGTTTCGAAATTGGGTTTTTTCTTCAATTTTTAAATGAAACTGAGCCTTATATGTCAATTTATTTTTTAAGCTAAATGATATCATGATAAGGCTCAGTTTCATTGAAAAATAGGAGAAAAAGCTCATTTTTAAAGGTATCCCAATACAAAGATGGCCTATACTTCCCCCTACACAATAATATACAATTTTCGACGCGGTATGTTTGAAAATACAAGTGCCGTACATACGGGTGCACTGGTAAAAATGAAAGGGTCACTGAGGATCCTTTGAAAGGGTCACTGTTCTGACACTTATTTAT
This sequence comes from Phlebotomus papatasi, assembly GCF_024763615.1. Lineage (NCBI taxonomy): Eukaryota > Metazoa > Arthropoda > Insecta > Diptera > Psychodidae > Phlebotomus > Phlebotomus papatasi. The sequence goes on from NC_077224.1 coordinate 18,624,526, forward strand.
CTCCGGAATAAACGAATAAAAACAATGAAAAAGTCATCTTTGGTGTTCGCTAAAAGAAATATGATATGAATAATTAGTTTACGATAAAACATAATCTATCGTGATAAATGTGCATACAAAATTTCAAGAGATACAAGGGAACCTTTGAAATGGTCAAATATGATCCATTTTTTCTTGAAAGGGTCAATTTGACCTTTTTATTTTTACCAGTGTGACTTTACTACCCCCCTGCTATTCGTTAAGCTTTTCCATAATTAAGGATGGTTTTTACCGGATCGGACGTGGAAGATAAGATCCGTGAAGGCCATCCTTAAGTGCCAGAATTAAAGAAAAGCTTATGAACCTGACGAACAGTAGAGTGGTAAGGTCACCTCCAGGGCAACTACTCGCATCCACAACTTCATTAAAAAACCTTAAAAAAAAACACTTGTTTTTCATGGTAATATTCCTATCGTGCAATAAGAACCCTCCCGATTTGAGAGCTCTCTCCGGTTGAAGTTTTTCCTTTACCGATTCGAATTTATATCAGAGAGAACTTACCTAAAAACCCGTTGGAAGTTCGAACGTTTAAACCGACGAGTTACACAAAAGTGAAGAACTTCATGAAAAGGACATTTTATCTTAATAAAATTGCAATTCAAATTCAAACGTTCTGGCATTCTGAAATTCCACAAAACTACACAAAAATTCACTTTTGCACGAAACGTTTACACACTGTTGTTGACTTGTTGACGATCGAAGTGTAAAAAATATTGAAATTCGAAATGGCAGAACAATCAGCGCTAAAGTGGCGGGTATATGAAGTTGCACTTTAGGCTTCCAGTAGATTTTCGAATAGGTCTGGCTTAGCTTTGGAGTGGCTTTGTCTCTTCGAAAGGTTATTTTATTACTGAACGGAGCTATTTTGTTTATTTTAAATATCCATTTAGAAACTCAGATTTTTTTTAATAGGTGAAAACAATATTTAGCATCCATCTCTAAACGAAAATTTCCCTGGGGTTTGAAACCCGTACAAGACGGCGGTAAACGCAAACTTTTCTTCCTCTCCACAACCATTGTAAGCAATGGTATTTTAGTTTTCGTTAGGCTCAATGATTTATAAAATTTCTATTTATAGAATTTCTGTCTAATTCGGCTGACATTTCGGTCCCATATGCCCGAATTTGAGAGAGTCTACTGTACATGTTTCATTTGACGTTTATTCGGTTTCAACGGTTCTTGCACACCTCTGCTTTAGAAATAATTTAAAAATAGCGTTGTCAATGTAGACCCAGCTCAATGTAGCCCCACCTCTCCCCATTACACTGCTGTAGTTTTCTTAATAATATTATTGTCCTTTTTTCTGAATTTATATAAGCTGCAAAGTACACTGGTAAAAATAAAAGGGTCAAATTGATCCAACTAATCAAAATGAAAGAATCACCGAGGATCCTTTGAAAGTGTCCCTGTTTTGACACTTATTAATCTCTGGAACAAACGAACAAAAACAATGATAAAGTCATCTTTGGTATTCGCTCAGATGAGAGAAATATGTTATCAGTAATAAGTTCGTGATAAAACATAATCTAACGTGATAAATTTGCGTACAAAATTTCAAGAGACACTAGTGATCCTTTCAAAGGTTCAAATATGATCCATCCTTTCGAAAAAGATCAATTTGAGCCTTTTATTTTTACCAGTGTAGAGTACAATGGAATAATTTTGAAGAGAATCTAAATTGTGATTTTGGGATTTCCTCACTCTTTCAGAGGTTTCACATCGTCAACGAGAAATAGAAGATCACGAAGAAGTACTAACCCTACATTCAAGAGTACTTCTTCGTAAATTCGTTCTTTTTCCCATTTGAAACAGTGACAAAGTCTCAATATTCTAATTTAGCTTCGATTCCAAATTACTTCATTTCACCCTACTGATTGTAAAAATTGTTTTAATTAATATTTATCAATTTAACAATCAACTGTCTCCCCAGGCACTTTCCCTCAGAACTTGATATGTCTAGAAAAACCATTTCCCTAGTACAATGTCACCCATTACAGAGAAAATTACACAAAAGTTCTCAAATTGAGGATTATATCGATAATCATTATTCAGTGAGACATTTAGAGAGACTTCCTGAGTGGAAAAATGAGTTTGGAAAAGTCTGAATTTTAATTCTCTGCCATTCTGACGACTTTCCTCTTTCTATAACTTTGTGGTTTCACTTTTTTTCTGCGTTTTCTATGCCACATCTTTTGCATAAAGTCAAGGGTGTTGGAAATTTCAATCATATACATATCCAGTCTGTGTCAATTTTGAAATGGTAAGTCAAGATATCTGACGCACCGATTGTATTTTATTGTATCTTCTATCGTGGCCAAACTTGTAAAAATTCTCGTAGAATTTTGCGGGGAAGGAATTCTTTGGGGAAGGAGGATCTTTGAGATTTTTTTTTATACCAAATAACCACATAACATTGGTGAATAGCAAATGTACATCTCACATTGAATTTTTCCTGATTTTCCACATCACTCTCACACTCTCTCATGATAATTTTCTCGCCAATTTCCCCCAAACGGAATGACAAGAGGGAAAAGTGAATGGGACATAACACCAAGAACAAAATCTTAGGCGTGTTGAGTTCAAAAATGAAATATATCTATTGCACATATTAAAGAAAAGAAGAAGAAGAAAAAAGAATAACGACATACATTATTCAAATTTTACTTTTAGAATTGCCTAATAAAAAAAGTTGATGGTTGGTGGCAGCTTTTTCTCTTGTACAATTTCCCAAAAGTGTACCAAAAGGAAAAGTCACCACCCGCATGTCGTCTAGCATTTACAAAAAAAAAAGAAGAACCCAATGAATTTACAATGTGAGCAATGTCCAAAAATATGACAGGAAATGAAACAATTTATTCACATTTTTTTTTAATTTTTTAAAACATGAGGAAGTCATTTTTAATGTTGAATATCACTCTAAATTGACTTTTTAACATCATTTAATCTATTCTTAAAAAAATCATGCACTAGGGGAAGTGCTTATAATTTTGGACAGTCTGCATGTAAGCATCGATATCCCAAGTTTGAAGTGCGATATTTTCAATACTAATTGACTTTTTTTGTTACTCTCTTTTCAGAAGGATTGTTTAGAAACTTGGCAAGCTATTTATCATCTCATTTTTACTAAAATTAGTTTTAATACGTTTAAAAATGAATTGATATGTAGAGGTGACTTTGGCTCTTATTTTGGACAACTTGTTTATTAATTTGTCCAACTTGGCTGTAAATTTGGACAGCTAATCCGCCTCAACAGGATGCCCATTTTTCTTCATTTCATGAACCAATCTTACCAAGTCCTCTTCCTGTTCATGTAAGGGAAACGTAGAATGTCACAGAAGCCCAGAAACTTTCCATATCATTCATTAAAGTGAATTGACTTCGATACTCCAAGTACGTGCGGATTCGCTCATTCCCTGACCTTTCCGGGAGCCTTTCAAGGCATTTCTCGCTACATCTCTTTCGTAGAGATGATGCTCCTTTGTTTCTCCAGGCATTTGTCCAACCTAGTCATCACAAAAGCTAAAACTTCACGAAATTTCGTGAGAAAAACACCTGTCCAAAATAAGAATCATCACCTCACTGGTGAATGTCTTAAAAAATTTCCCATTTTTCACATGAAAAATATAATTCACAAGGCAAATCTCACTTCAGGTCAAATGTACAAATCATCAGTAACGTGAATCAACACAATATTCAATGAATATTCAATAATATCACTCAAAAACAGCGAACAAACTTTGTTAGTACTTCACCAAAACTAAATAAGACTGAAGTAAGCCACGAAGTTCTGTCATATTTCTCGTAAGCAATTGCTCACACTGAATTTTCAACAAAGCAATTTCAACTCAAATCATATTCAAAATTTAACGTATTTAGTGTCAAAATCTTCCAAAAAGAACAAATATTTAGATAGAATTCATTTTTCATCAAATATTGGAATAAAAATCCATCATTTTAATCAATTTATTTTTAGTGTCCAATGTTATCTTCAAAGTGTCCAAAATAAGAAACTGGACAAAATTATGAGCACTTACCCTATACGTCCCACTGTGAGATAGTTTTATACTTTTATTTCAACTTTCTCACACAGAATACATCTATTCTTATGGGGTCTTTTGCCAAAAGTATATTAAAAGAAAACCTGGAGGGAAAATGGAACTCTAAGAAAGTTCTCTTGTGGAAACTATTTAAATGCAACTTACATTTTATTTCAGTTATTTAATTCAGTTTTAGAATGCGAACGTCCTGTTTTCACCTAAGGCAAAAGCTTTTTTTATCACCGAAACTTTACAATGGATTGACAATAGAATATATGTACGTAACACACAATTTTGGGAGAAAAACCACAATCCCTCCACTTATTTTGCTGAGATTTCAATAACTTATGCGTCATCAATAGTGTAATAACCTTACAATGACATATTCAAAGGATACGAACCCGGGACATTAGCAAAATAGTGCAGACACTCTAGCAGTTAACTAATTCAGTGATTTCTTAATATTTAGTTAAAGAAAAAACACTAAAAACACTTCAAAAGATACTCTTATGTGCTTATTATCTTAGATTCTTTTAAACCATGAAAGAACATACCGTATCTGTGGGTGATTTTGCCCTCCTACTGTTCGTAAACTTTTCCTTAATTCAAATGTTTAAAAACTGTTTTCACCAATCAGACATGGTATCGGATCGGTAAACACCATCCTTAAGTTCTAGAAGTAAAGTTTACGAACAGAAGTGGCGCAAAGTCATCCGCATCTACGATATTAACTTTTCTTAAATTTACGACACGTCTCTTAGATTAATAATCAGAAACTCAAAAATCAAACTTGGTGAACAAATTAAAAAAACAAGGTAATCGCGAAAAAAATTATTCAGTAAAAGTTGAATTACGTGGAGTTCACCGAAATCTAAAAGATAATGTCTAAAACCGGATAGCCTAGGCCTGCAATTGCTGTAACAGAGAGAAAAATTAGATAAAGGTGGAGTAGTTTTACGCATTCGTATCTCTCGAAGATATAATTTTTTTATTGCTCGAACTCAAAGAGGGAGCAGAATCGGCTTTTTTTCCAACTTGTCACCGTCCTAGAGCTTAAACGATAAGAGATATCAAATTCCGGTTTTCGGTGACCCCCAATAAAAAACGATTTCTCTAAACGTTTCCCCCCCCCACCCCCCTTCATCTCCTCCAACATCATGTTTTTTTTTTGGTTTTTCTCGAAAACGGCTCCTACGATTTCTTTTAGTTTGGGATATGTTTTGGAGGCAGTCCAGGCGAAAATTTCGTCCAAGCCTATAACCTAAAAAAAATCGCCATCAAGGTCAAACGATTTTAAAGGGCCTATTTTTCAACCGATTTGGCTAATCGGTTAAGTACCCGTAAATGACCAATCTTTTTTAAATATTCTTTTCTTCTATTCATAAAATTATTACCCATCTAGAGGCAGAACGGTAAGAGATACATACGAACTTCAGATCTTCGGAGGACCCACCATAAATTTACCCAAGGAATATTATTATGATTTTTATTTTCTCTCCATCCCCTCCAAAGCCATATTTTTTTTGTTTTTATCGAAAACGGCTCGTACGATTTTTTTTTTTATTTTTGGATATGTTTTGGCAAACATTTCGTCCAAACATATCTGTCCAGGAAATATACCGCACATTATTTTTTGTACCTATGTGTTGCTCGCATGAATTATATGGGTGAAGATAAAATCCATTAAAGCACGACATTTGTTCCGAACATGACAAAAATATGAATTGTTTAAAGCCAGAGTGTGTGCAAAACCTGAAATCCTCCCCCTATAATATTCTAGGCTAAACAGAGATATTAACTTCTGGTTTTTAGTAATCCAATGTAAGTCAATTTCACTGATCATTTAATGACATATAGATTTTTATTACATATTTTTTAACACTTGAAAACATGCTTCAGTTCTTAAAATGAATAACATCCTGCGAGTAGAGGTAAAAAAAGTTCTAGTAATTCTGCAGTGTGTCAGTTTCTTAAACCGAATTCATACAAAATTCTCAGCAAACAAAAAAAAAATGAACTTTCAAGGTATTACATCAAACTAAAGCACTGTACAAAGTCCTTTTTTTACTCACAACTTCTCAGAGTTCCTTTCTGCATATCCCCTCACTTCCGGTTCATAAAAATTATGTGCATTTTTGAGTACACGTGTCGAGCATAGTGTAGTATAAAAGGTAACCAAATAGAAAATAAAGAGAACCAAAAACCATCTTGGAGTGAACTTAAAAAACCTCCATAAGAGATACAAAACATACACATAACATTGCCGGAGCTACCGCACTTGAAAATATTTACTGTATAGTCATGAAAACATTGAAAAAGAAATATGTCCCACTGGTAATTCTTAACATAGGAAGAAAAGGCATACTGGAGAGAGAGTGAGAGCGAGTGAGAGAAAAAAGAATAACACTAAAAGCAAGCAAAAGAAACTTAATTATGTTTAGAAGGTTGAAAGCTTTTGCTTGCAGCTTCATCTTTTTCCATTTCTGGAGTTATTCTCTCTCCTCCCCTTACCCCACCCCCAACATCTTCCGTCCTCCTCCTCCTCCTCCTCCTCCGTTCTTTTCTCAAACTCCAATGTACATATAACTCTAAAAATAGTTCATGCTTTGATAGAGGAGACTGCGAGAAACACCAGAAGATCCTTTTACACTTTGGTACAACTTTTCCGGGTTGGATATATACAAATATATATATACATATACATAGTTTTATATATGTATGTAGAGGGTTTTGTGTACATCAGCAAACTAAATTATCAAATTACTTCCAAATAGACTTTGTGTGTCTCGTCACTTCCTTCTTTTTCCATCCCTTAACCCCAACCATATTACCTTATAACGTTTCACATCCTCCAGGCACAAAGTTCAAAACCTCATTTTCTATTATATTTTAAATATTAACAGCATATAGAATATTACTACCGTGCATAAGTACTTCAGTTCACTAAAAGTGCCACAATTTTTGCACATATGTTGAGTGTTTTGAATATGATGCTTCAAGTGATTGAAAATGATCTCCTTTTTTATCCATTTAATACGTATTAACCATCGAAGTGCATCAATGCACAAAAAAACAGCAAATTGTCGTTTGTATCACCAAGTGTCGGATAGCAAGCTTTTTTTACTTTGGAATACTGAGAAAGATTCTGATGGAATCTTAAATGCAATCACAAAATCTAATTTCCACTGCGTAGCCATAGATAGCCCTAAATTCGGTCACGGACAAATGTTTACATTTGGCTAATCCAATGTTTAAAATTCGCGGAATTGGAATACAGAAGTAAACGGAATCACAAATGGATTAATTAGGAATCACAGAATACTGCGGTGAATTATTGGAAGAATGACACATTTGGAACAGATTGACATTACATGAAATAACGCAATCAAACGGAATACCGTGTCAGAAATTTTCGATTTTGGATTCCGCCCAATCGTTCTATTTATGCATGCTTTAAGGCAGAGGTGTGCAGAAACCGTAGAAATCGAATAAACGTCAACAAATGTTTGTTCAGGTAACGTTTTGACCATTGACGTACAATATTTCATTTGACGTTTGTTCGGTTTCAGACAGTTCTTGCACACCTCTGCTCTCTGTGTCACGCTTAAAAAGAAAGAGCTATCCGTGTATTATCTCTTCACATGCTTTTTGGGTGCATACCAACTCATGACCGATTTAGTTGATTGATAAACTTAATAAAAAAAAACATTCCGAAATAAAAAATTGCTTAAGAAAAGTGGTTTTTTAGATTATTTCAGCATGAGTAACAAGCATACGAAAAAAATAGAAAGTAAATCCGAGAAAGATAAATCATTTACGGATAGGGTAAGTGTGCCAAATTTCGGCATATTTGCATGCAAGCGCCAAGGTCTTAAGTTTTAAATGCTATATTATTAATACAAATTGAATATTTTTATTACTTCTTCTTAAGGAGTGTTGCTCGGTGCCTTATAAAGAGTTTACCGTCTTTATTTACTCTAAAATCATTCTTAATACATTTTAAAATAAATAAAAATGTTGACATAGCTTTGGCGCCTTATTTCGCCCACCTTCGTTCTTATTGTTCTTTGCCCATCGGAAATTCTTCAAATGTCTTTTTCACGTCATCTTGTTTGTCGAAGCTACATTTTTTGTTATTCTTTTTCATTGTATAATCTCTAGAGTATGTAAAAACTAAATTCATGGAAATTCGAGGAACAAAAAAGATGGCCGGAATTGCAAGCTGGCCGGAATTTGGCACACTTACCCTACTACACGCAGTTTTGGGATTATGCACATTTTCGGGACCGAAAAAAAACGAGCAAAATGGCATTACGCATCGAGAAAATTTTGCATACCCACAGGGGTTTTCTTTTGAATAAATCTGCCGTAGAATGAATTTCGCGCGGAGTAAAAGTAATCAAAACAAAAAGATTCAACTGAACTTTTTCGCCAAAGTTCTTCAATAAATGCTTAAAATATTTAAAAATTTTACCTTAATAACAGTAATTGAAGTTTCATTATGAAAAAGAAGCACATTGTTTTCAAATTTCCCGTGTCGCAAAATAGTATACATTCAGGCGTATTTCAAAAATGATTTAATAAATTGAATTCCAAATAATAGGCAAACTTACATAATTGTATGTGCATAATCCTGGAAGTATATAATGTCGAGAATGTGAGTGTAAACCGACTCATGACTGAGTATGTTTGATGCAGTCAGGGTGGAAATTTCAAGATATTAAAAAAAATCCAAATTTAAGGATATCGGTAGAAAAATAGGCCCTCCAAAGTGATTAAGCTTTGATCTTCGAAAATTAGATATCAAAATGATTTTCAAATATAGGTGTTTTAGGACAAAATATTCGCTTTGATCACCTCTAAAACATATTCGAAAATTAGAGAAATCGTAGGAACTTTATTTGAAATAAACCAAAAGACATGGTTTTGGAGGGGAAGAAGGGGATGGAGAGAAAGAAAAAAGACTATCCTTAGATGTCGACTTATGAGGGGGGGGGGGGGGGTCGACGAAAACTGGAAGTCTATATTTCTTATCGTTTAGCCTTTAGCCGTGTCACAAGTTGAAAAAAGTGGATTATATAACTATTCTCTCTTTGAGTTCGAGCAGTAAAACAGGATATTTCTTTTACATTTTTTTTAACATAATTACACCATTTAAGCCAGGGGCATGACGTTTCCTATGTTTCCCATATGTGCCGTGCCGATTTTTTTATTTATTTCTTTTATTTTATTAGCTGTTTTCTGTCATTGTAGAATTAATTAGCAAAAAATACAAATACAAAATAAAAGCCAATTTAATATTGAATAGGCAACCAAAAAGCCCAAATTGGTAACCTACATATGTTGGAGATATCTCGTGCAATGTGTACGAAAACAGGAAAAAAATTACACAATAAACCTGACACATTTTTTAGTGCTAATGTCACCCTCATGATTTAAGCTATATATCGCTGCTTGGAAATTACAAGAGGCCAACTAACTTAATGGCTATTTGATATTTTAATGCACTTAGAAAGTGAATTTAATAAATTTTCAGATGATATAAGTCGTAAAATTTCGTTATTAGAAATATTTTTCAAATTTTTATTCTTTCTGATTGCTTGCGCAATTTTGTTTACAGTAAAGGGACACAAAATAGATTTATCGGTTACATTTTTCTGAAACAAGGGACTAACTCAAGCAAGTTGATGGCAAGAAAATTTGAGAATCATTTAGAATGACAAGGAGCTACTTCATTCAAAAAAACATATTTTGAATTCGATGTTTATATTAATGCTCATATAAATAGAAATAAATAAATTGTTTTTGTTTAGAAATTAAATTGAGATACTTATTTACACAAAGTTGAATCTTTCATGCTGTCTCCTGGAAAATGGCTCAGATTGAGTTGGCTCCTTGTAATTTCCAAGGAGCCATATATTTTCATAAATGTCATTTGGACCTGTTTTTTTGGACATACAAAATTTTAATATGTTTTTAAATTTATGTTTGAAAAAAAATTAAAGAAAATATTTTTTGGTGTTTTTGACCCATGTGAGCCCTTAAGTTACCCCTTGTTATATTATAGATAAAAACTGCCGGCACGAATAAAAATAACCTTGTTTGAGTTATGATTTATTAGAATAAAGAGTATCGCTCTGCAAATTTGCTCGAATAATGTGACAAAAATTTTGAGTTTCAAATATCTGCGATATAAGGGGTTATTTCTACAAGAACAACTAAAAAATTACGGTTTTTGTGATTTTTTTTGTGAGTGCTAATTTTAAATCAATCGGATGAAAATTACTCGAGTTCTCAGTCCGTAAAATGTTGCGCAATCACTTTGTATAGAAAATTGAAATAAAAAAATACTTTTTATTTAAAAATTTAAAAGGATTAGCAAAAAAAACTCGCCAATTTTAAACGTTTTAGTAGATATAACCCCTTAAGCTACTGATATTTACCTCTCATCGTTAATTGTAGTCTATTTCGGATTTTTTTTATTATTTATCCTTTATGTTACTGACAGTATATTTCTTTTTTAATTATTGTATTTAATTGGATATCGGTCAATATAGGCCTCAAACCTTAGCAAGTGAGTTTAAGGAGAGGAGAGAACAAAAAAAAACGTTAATTTCACATATAGAAAAAAGCAAATACTTTTGGAAAATTTTCATTAATTATTTAACCTGTGGGGGAATTCTGTAATTTTCATGGCATTGTCACGCGTGAGTTCGAAACCTGACAATGCCATTCGAGCTTTTTTGTCATATCATATGAGTTCGAAAATGCAATTCATTCAATTTTTAATGAAATCCTTTACTTGATGATTTTATGAAAATAGAGTACGTCTTTGTTGATTTGTTTAACAAAATTCATTGTCATTTGAATTACCAGAAATCTCAAATATGTAACTTCTGACAATGCCACGTGAGCTGAAATGACAATGTCACGGCTGCAGAATCGCATTTTCGAAAAAGCTCTCTTAAGATTCGAACCTAATTTGTCATATGGCATTGCCAGAGCGTTATATAATTCCTCTCCTGATCAGACTTTCTGTTAAAAGTTTGACTATGAATAATTAAGAACAGTTGGCACCGCCACTTACAGAAGAACATAGTCTCGAGGAGAAGAGGTTGCTAAATCTCGACAATTCATTCTTTTTATTTACTTTTCCAAATTAATATCGAAGAAGAAAATCAAGCGAATTGATTTTGTCACGTACAATAAAGTTCTTTATTTCAAAATGTATTAAGTTTATTAAAAATACTGTTTAATAATTTGTTTTGATTGAATTTCATTAAATTTTGTGTATTATGGGAAATTTTCATCGGGAAAAATGTATAAATTTTTATTATTTTCAATTCAGGAAAGGTCGCAAAAAAGCCAACTCTTGAATTCGAATATCTCGTTGACATTTATTTGTTTCTATTTTTCTTTTCGATATTTGATGTCACAAATGAGTAAGGAAGTTACAATTACTTAAATTGTATATAATAATTTCAGTGAGAAATTAAAATAATTTTTTTTAAAGGAGTTCGTTCAGCTAACACTTGGCATATAAGTGTCAGAAGAAAATCACATAGATGGCGCTAGCAAAATTTATATTCAAGGATCGTTTTTTATTAAAAGTAGAATTTTATTTGTTTTTTAGTGGCATAAAAAGTAAAGTTCATAGCGAAGAATTAAAACACAAAAGTTAGAAAGGGATTTCAAATATACTTGATACGACACTGGGTGATGAAAGCAACCATTCAACTCAGTAAGCTCTTACATGAAGCATAGAATGATGATAATGAAGAAGAAAAAAGTGCTCAAGTGAGGGTAAATTGTCACTTTCAAGAGGATGATAATTGAATTGAGGGTAAAATTTGAAACTTTCTCCACCTTAGCATCCGCATTCTACACTTGCTATATCTCATTTTCAATATTATATTTATTCACCGTCGACAAATATCATATAACATGCGGCATCATGTCTAAAAGGGGAAGATCTCATCTCTCCATTCATCCTCAATCCACATACTGAAATTTAAGAAAATACCAGCAGGAGCCGCTTTTCCATTTTGTGATATGCTACACTAACCAAATATAAAATGGAAATACATACACACTCCTTCCAAACTTTCCTTTTATACCGATATCCAACACCAAGCTCAAGAGGGAATTTAAGCATTTTCACGTGCGCTCCATATAAGAGAAAAAGATCAAGGAATTTTCTCTCATCGCGTGCATGTGAAATCATTGAGTAAGAAAAACACTTTGTCGATTGACAAATGCAAAGGATTATAGTAATATATTACTATACTTATAATACGAATGATAGGTATATACACAAGGCACAATATTGAATATGTATGTGATGAAGACAGATGCAAATCACAAAGCTTCAGACAATTCATTCATAACATCAAACAAATCCTTCCATATGAAGAGCTTTTGAATTAGAATATATTACAACAATTTATTAATAATAATAAGGATGATCAATTGCATCTAAATTTCAATATATTATGATAACAATGTTATTGTGACTTTGTGAAATGCTCAAAGGGTAATAATGAAGTTTTTGGGCGAGGTAAAACATATAGGGGAAACTGGGGCAGTAGTAAACATTGCATGTTTTTTAAATCAGATATTAGACTTCAGTGGAAGATATCTTTTATGAAATCCTAGCTACTATAGGGATCATTGTCCTTTAAGAAATGGTGAAGAAGTTCAAGTAGTGTAGACAAAAAAATCAGTGCTTAGAACTACCCCAGTTTCCCCTGCAAAAAGGAGGCGTGGCATCACACAATAAAGACAAGACAGCTCGTCTTTAATGAACCATTTCCATTAAGAAAAATTTCAGATTTTTGAAATTCTCTATTCAATCAAAGACTCATAAAAAAGCCCATTTTTGAATCTAAATATCTCGTTTTCTTTTGGTTATTTTGATTTAGTTTCTTGGGAAAGAGAATGGAAACAATCGAAACCTTCTTGAAATGATTGCTACAGGATATCTTTAGTCGTTTCATATGCAAATTGAAGAAGAGAAAGTTATAATGTAGGCAATTTGTAATCATTACCACTTCAAAACAGTTACGATACTTTTTTGACGTACTTCTGACACTTTGCCCGTTTTGTACCGTAAATCAAAGTACAGGGCATCCCGTATCCTACACCCAGGGACATTTTCTCACTGAAAGCACTATTTTCGCACCTTCACTGAGAAATGAAAACAAGTTCTTTTTAATGAGAATTCGCTCAGCTGACAACTCACTAGAGGCAAGCAAGTGTCAGAAGAAAGCACGTTGGATGGCGGTATATCCGATAGGAACAGCGTGGAAACTGTTCCCAATTTTTATTTTTAAGATTTCCTGCGAAAAGTTTAAACCAAATTGAATTTCTCATAGCAGCAACTTATTACTGCTCGAACTCCACGGAGAGAGCAGTATATATAATCCCTCGATTTTTTTCATCACTTCAAAAATTTCCACCTTCCACTCACCCGGAGACCATTTTTCACAATAAATATTTGCGTTTCAGACGATTTCTGAAAAATGTCGTAACGCTGTTTGCCCATCTGTCCATTCGGCTGTGGCCAGCTCTAGGGGCCAAACGGTTACAGATAGCGACTTGGGACCTAGAGGCGACCCCCCATAAGTCAACCCAAGGTTTGTTAACACGCCCCTCATTTCCCCCCCCCACCCGTTCCCAGCCAAAACCAAGTTTTTTTTTTAGATTGCTGGAAAATTCGTCGTGCGATTCATTACGTGGTTTAGTGGTGAGTAAAAAAGAGGCAGAAGGCCCTGTGTTTTAGAGATTACCCAGGCGGATAACTGACCATATGTAAAAATGCCGTTGAATAATTTCTAATAACGGTATTTTAAGGTTAAAAAATGCTCTAGAGAGCGCATTTATCAGGCGAATGGATCGTGTTTGGGCTCGTTGGAAAAGTCTTGGAATTTCCGACAAAACTGAACCGGCTTCAATCGGTTTTGAACCGGCAAGGAACCGGCTCATAACCGATAACTAATTTTTATTCGAAATTGAATTTTATTAGTCCTAAGTTATTGTGGGCAATGTTTTGAGTGCTTCATAAATCCGTTCAAATCAGTTGTGAATGAACCAGTTATGAATCGTTAAGTAATTTTTATCTGAAAATCAATTTTATTACTCTTAACCTATTCAGTCAATGTACCAGAAATATTTGAGATAGAATGTTCATATTTTGGGATTAGTTTCCTACAGAATAATAGATGAAGTTTCTGAAAAGAAATTTTTTTATCCATTATGGGGGTGCCGGGAGCCCCTGTCAAACATACGTCTTAACGGTCATTGAATTCAAATTCAGTGCATTAATTCATTACAAACTCTATTGATTTAGATAGAGTAACTATCCAAGAAAACAAATTGTCAACTAGAATTCAAATCAGGAAAGAGGAAAGAGGTCAATTTTAATAAATTCGACGGGTTGACGAATTTTCCGTCCGCCATTTTGAGCAAAAATTTTGCATGACTTTTCGCCAAGCGAGAAAAGAACGACAAAATGTATTTTCATCTCTGTCGGACTATTTTTCCCATGTAATTGAAGAACTAAAGTTACTCAAAATCCATTTCCGACAGCAATTCGGATAGTATTTGCCCAGGAATAAATAATTTAAAATCACTCAATTTGCGTATGATGTATAATACCATGGTAAGGAATCGGTTAAAATTATTTTGTTGTATCTTTCGTGTAATTTACAAATCGGTTTAAATCGGTTATAACCGGTAAACGGTAAATGATGCGAAAGTACTTTTGAAGGATAGCATCTAAGTCACGAGTTCGAGCACTCCACAAAGTCCAGGACGCTGCTCCACCCCTTTTTAAAAAGCATAGACAATGTCTTTAAATGTAGCATTCCGCTAATAAATAGCTTATCTAGCTAACATGTCAATTCAAGGTTATGACTTCTTAAAAGTTTCCATCGATCTGTGAATAGTTGCGCCATCTACATATCAGCATCACGAGATATTGATTAATATGTCATTTAATTTTTATTTTACCCTTTGATTTATTATAATCCTTTGCATTGCATACCTCCTTAGGATAATTAAAAAAAATCCCTGGGACATTTTTGAATTCAAACAAAAAAAAACAAGAATAATGCAAAAATAATAATTTCTTAATGAAAATTTTCTATTCGTCTTCATAATACCCATTACTTTTAAATTGCCAAATTAAGGAAAAAATGATGACAGTAAAAAGAACATAAAAGTGAAATCTCCCACCAAAAATAGCCCTCTGAATATTTCTTGGCAAAATTAAAACAATTTATTAAAATTCACAGCACTTATTGAAGGACTGCGTGTAAAATTATACCCTCGCCGTCATACTGCTTTATATTGCAAAATTCATAGCGCTTGAAGAGCTATGAAATATTTTTCTCAATTTCCCTGAAAGCTCCTCGCATAATGATACTAAGTTCATCTCTTCTTACCTCTCACTCCATTTCTTAGTCATTTTCTATACTTCTCACTCTCTCTTTTATTCTTATTGCAATTTGCATAAACACGTGCCTTATATTTTTCGTGTTTACACCACCCAAATATTGCTTTATTCACTTACACCGATCTTCTTAGTACCAACAGAATAAAAAAAATAATATCAGCCACTTCATCATGTATGACGACAAAAAAAAACAACCAAGAAGTGTAAGAATGTAAGTGAATAACAAAACATGACATAAAAAGAAGAGAAAGCTTACAATCCCTAAGGCGCAAAAGTTTAGGTTACCCCGTATTACGTAGATGTTATATGTATGTTGAATGTGTCTTGATCAAAAAGCTCATGAGTTGATATGTTATGAAGATTTTTTTTTACCATCGTCCTAACATGTCACATATTTCTTTCTAAACTTTCTGACAAATGTTACAAGAATATCAAAGTACTCTTTATGCTGAATATTTAATAAATAAATAAAACTTTTACAACTAAGAAGTTGAACCTCATAACTTGACGATATTATATTATACACCGCGCAGTCTTTTTTTTTAGCTCTCTCTCTCTCTTTCTCTCTCGGGCACTGTTCTTCATCCACTTCGCGCTTCTTGAAACTTTTCAAACTGATACCACGGATCGTAAATCTCTAAGAAGAAAATTTACACCTCAATGCTGGATGTTACCACCTTTTTTGGCCCCTTGGTTCTACACAAAATAATGAAGTAATTCAAGTAATTGCCGACAGTATCTAAAATCTTGGTAGATTTTAATCTTCAAGCCAGAAAATGATTCTATCTATTATCCCATTAATTCTCACCTCGTTTTTTTTCAATCTCCTTTTTCCATGTATTCCCACATGTTTTACACATCGCAATTATTGCTTATACTTTATATTAAATCACTTTAATAACACTATAGTGTATGTAGAAAAAACCACATACCTCCGATAAAAATCCCTGTACACTTCCCACACTTAAATACATACATACAGTCGTTACAAAAATAACAGAGTCAAACATGTTACACTGATTAAAAATCCTTTGAGGAAGAAGTGTTAAAACTACACCTTAAGTAGGTTTGATTTGACACGCAAATGGTCATTCTAAACACTTAGTTTTCTAATCCGAGAGTTCAATCAATGCTTAGGTCTGTAAAATAAGCTTTGAAACTAAAGGGTTATACGGTCTTCAGGCTACAGGTTTAGCCTTGTTTGGGAACCCCTACAGCTTCGTACAGAAAATTTTGGGTGTCTACACATTAGTAGAAATTTTCGTCAAAAATGGTCTTTTTAAAAAATTCTGACGTTTCTGCCTACAAGGATAGGGGAAATTTTCTTGAAAAAGACATTTTTTTAAAAAATTTTCTACTAATGTGTAGACGCCATTATATGGTGTCTACACATTAGAAGCAATTTTCGTCAAAAATGGCCTTTTAAAAAAAAAAAAAATTGACGTTTGTGCCTACAAGGATAGGGGAAATTTTCTTTAAAAAGGCATTTTTTAAAGAAATTTCTACTAGTGTGTAAAGGCCATAAATTTCAAGATTTTTTACAAACCAAGTCAAGTATATCACAATTTCAAAAGATTTCTTACTTATTAGACTCATAATCCCGCCTCACAAAATTCCTTGTAATACCGTAGATGCGTGTTTTTCTTCAAGTCCTTCGCGAAAAATGTTTAATGCCCTTTTTAAGTTTTGTGAACTATTTTAAGGAATCCAAAACAATGTTATAGCTCCAAAACCGGTGACCAATCGTTTTGACTGTTTTGATCCGTGATAAACACTCTACAACTCGTTATAGTCATCTGTTCAAAAAGAATCACTTAGCAGTAGCCCGAAAAAATTGAATTAGATCCTACACGTATTTCAACACTCACTTAGATTGGATTTAATACAAGAGTGTAGAAATAAACTTATCAATGTTTAGATGATATTATTACTGAGTTTGCAGTTCTTATTTATTTATTGAGCCCTATTAAGTGTTACTGGTAACACTTGATACTTTCTCTTAAGTTCTCATAATGCTGTCAAACTCGAAATTTTCTACGCGTTTTTGTAGCTTTAAGCTTCTCTTAAATTGTATTATGTTATAGGGTAAAGTGGTACAAATTGGACCATGGTACAAGTTAAACAATGGTACAAGTTGGACAGGAATTTTTTTCTTGATAAATTTAGTACTTCATTTTTATTTCTATATTTTTAATGCAAAAATTACTAAATAAAAAATTTTGTACTGTATTTATCAAGCAAAAATCCCTGTCCAACTTGTATCGGCAACTTGTCCAACTTGTAACACTATGTCCAACTTGTATCACTTTACCCTACTTGTTAAATCAAACAATACGATCTACGGGGAATAATATACAACACGTCACTGAATAAGCCCCGAAGGTAAATTCAATACTTACGAAATGCTCATAAATCGTATAATCCACAAACAAGTTTGTAAAAGCGTTTACTTTTTTACAAATATTGTTCGTAACATGATCGTTTGACAAGCGTTTTTTCGTAGTTTTACAAACATTTGTTCGTAAATGTTGGTAAACACACAAAAAATGTTCGTAAAATTTTGTCATTTGTTCGTAAATTTTTGCTTTCTTGTCAAGCATTTACGAACAAATGACAAAATTTTACAAACAGTTTTGTGTGTTTACAAACATTAACGAACAAATGTTTGTAAAAATACAAAAAATTCTCGTGATATGATCATTTTACGAACAACGTTTGTGGAAAAGGTATAAATTTTTACGAAATTGTTTGTGGGTTATACGATTCACGAGCATTTTGTAAGTCTCTCATAGGAATTCACAAACAATTACGAACAATTTTACAAAATATATTTTTCTGTGTGGAAGAACATCCTTTTAACAAACTTCAATCAAGATCCATTTAACCGTCTATGTGACAAAACTCTTTCGTATTTTGCATGGAAAAACATCCTTTTGACAAACTTTCTTGTTAGTTTGACAAAACTATTCTTGTCAGAGTACAACAAAGGCAAAAAGCAAACCCAAATCAAAGTGATAAGCAATCATTTTTAGCTTACAAAAGCAAATTAACCAAAAAAGTATTCTAGCGACGTCAACTTTTAAACTAACAAACTGATCAATTAGGTCAATAGCCTGGCCGAGCTCTGAAGACAGTTTCACTGGGAATTAAAATGACCCTATTATTTTTTCAGCGACTGTATGCTATACTATAATGTTTATGTGGGAATACATGAAAGCTCATGGAAACCATCTACGGGCTGTTACATAAACCAACTATGCGCAATTTCTTTTTCGCTCTCATGCTGATTTGAACCACCCACACTCCACCATTCATGCTCAATATTTGGTGCAAGTATGACACTTTAATATTAAAATACGACAGCTATATACTGAATTGTGTGTGAAAATTTCAATATATAAAATATGGTATCATGTTGTAAAATGTATTTTATGCTACAACCAATGGAAGTCAACACCCGCTGTTTTTATATATTTTCATATAAACCCCCCTGCATCAACCGTATACAACACATTAAAACCCCAACATTATGAACCCTGAAATCTAGGAACCCAGCAACAAGGAAGCAAAAAAAAAAACAAGTATTAATAAAATACAGTAAAATATTATGTGCCATAATTAAAAATGTATTCCACATTTATCCTTAAAGGACCCCATACCTTCGTGGAACGAAAAGAGCCTAGAAAATATACTTATTCTCCCCTTTTAAAAGAGATATCCAACATAGAAGACCTATCCTATCGCATATTCTATAAGCATGATTATTTATTAATTGCAAGATAATGTGTTTCATAATCTTAATTTTACCATGGTGGAAAAGTGAGTGAAGGCATAAGGAAAAAAAAAGAAAACTTTCTGTAACAGGGGAAGTAATGTAGTTAAATTGAGTTACCTTTCCCTCCCACACCACAAGAGACATTTTCAAATAATCCCATTTATACATCTCATATATACTCTTCTTTTCCCACCCTGTCGTATTTTCCAGCAAATTTTTTCTTCTTTTCATTATAATTTCCATCATTATATATGGTGTGTTGACGTTTGACGCTGGCTTTTCCCTCCCGGATCTCAATAAATTGTCAAGAAATTCGCATTAGCCATAAATAAGAAAAACATTTTCCTTAATTATGCACTTTTTTTCTTACTTGTTCCCTACGCCATCACTTCACTTCCTTTCTGCCAATTTCGCATTAACAAGGACACTCACGAAATTTGCCAAAAAATATCATACGAACGAGGACAAAATCAGCTCTTTTTAGAGTGTCCTATTTGAAAAACTATTAAAATATTGCAATTATCTATATTACAACACAATCCATTAATTTGTTTCAAATTAAATTTAAATAAGCTTAAAAATAATCAATAAACATAAAAAAAGATACCCAAATAATTACTATTTAAACAATTAATAGCAATAATAGACAATTATTTCTGTATTAATCACATAAGAATATAATTAAATAAACATAAAATAATAAAATGATAATGTTAAACAAATGATTTTTTAATAACATATTTTTAATTATATTTTAATGATTTTTATGGGTGATAAAACACCTCCATAACTTTAATCTTTCTCCACTACCCTCATTTTCCATTTTTCCTGAAAGTATGAAAATTTGTTGCTATTTTCAAATTTTAAAATTCTCCATTTAAATGTTACACTGACCTTAAAGTATTTCTTTTAAAGGTTTTCAAGGTCAAAACTTCAACAGCCGTAGAAAGTGTCTTTCTCAATGGAAAAAAGCTAGTTTGAATTTTTAAAAATTATTTTAGAATTCCGCTCTTAAAAATCTTTAGTGGATGCAAGGTTAATTAAGTTAATGCAAGGAATCCAAATATCATATGGATTTCTTCTCATCCCACTCCTTCACCTCCAGAAACTACTCTTTTGGAAATATCTCATGAACTAATTCATCGATTCCTTTCATTTTTGGATATGTTTTAGAGGTAGTCAAGGTGGATATTTCGCCCTCAGATAAAAATATTCTCCGAAAATTACCTACTTTTTACATGTTCTTTTTTTTGTTTTTGTAAAAGGGAAAAACTAAAATTGCACATAAATAAGTTGAATGGATCACTTACATATCGCTCTCTGCATATTACAAGGGGCAAATTCACTTTTTTGCTATTTGGAGATTTCAATGCACTTAGACAAAGAATTTAATAAATTTTTATATGTTATAAGTGATTTTTTCTGTTAGAAAAGTTTTTGAAAATTTTACTCTTTTTATTAAATTGGAAGGGTACTATAGTACCCTTCCAATTCACATATTAATATTACAATAAGTATAATAATTCCCTAAGGGGTTGTGAGTCAAAAAGATTGGAAAACACCTTTTTTAATGTTTTTTTTTTTTTTTCAACATAAGAAATTTTTTATTTTTTTAAGGTTTTAAAGATAAAAGTACAACATTTAAACAAACACTTTATGAAATTTTCAATTCAAAATTTTAAAAATTCAGCCATTATTGGGACTTGATTTTTGGATATGGTTTTGAAAAAAAATATACTTTTCGGTAGAGATTTCTCAGAGTGTATTGGTATTCATCTGACATAAAAAAAAAACTTAATATTTCTTCTTAGCTGATGTGTTAAACTCGTACTTGAACTGTAGATTTTTATTTTTCAATGGAATTTGAATTTTTGAAAAGAACTGTGTCACCCACATAACCCCTTAACTGAAGAATTTTTACTGCTTTTAAATACATGCACAAGGACTTTTATTAAATAATAATTGTTTCCTAAATATTCACCTCATTGGATTAATTTGCTAAGTTGCGATTTTAGGGATTGCAATGCATATACAATTACAATTTACTATTGCGTAAAGTTTCACTCTCCTTAGAAACATAAGCAGAGTTTTCGAGATCTCTCCCGGTTTGTGCGAGGGTGATCTTCTGGTTATCATCCCAGCTTTTTAAAGCTGGGATGAGGGGTGCCCATGGGAATTAAAATCTTGTTAATGGTGTGGCCCACCTGGCTCTCAGAGAATGAAGTAAATTGCAGTAGTGAATTTTAATAAAAGTCTACAAGAGTAATTCTGAGGGCAAATTCTCGAACGTAGCCAGTTGCAACTTGTTACTGGTTACTAGGGTAAATGCCCTAATTCAAAACCATTTCCAGACGCTTTAACTTTGACAGAAGATTCAACACATTCAGTTCATATTTTTTCTGAAGAGAATTACATAAATTTGCTCTTTAACTCTTATAAAATGTTACTGTTTAGTGAAAATTCTTTAGATATAATTTGAAAACTCCTTAAACACAAGAAAAAATACGGGAGCGCCAAATTATTCTATTGGATATATATTAATCCAAATGGAGACAAGATAATGTTTCTAATTGGAGACAAACAGTGTAAGTGAAACCGCGACGATAGGCTTCCAAAACTTAATTAAGTTGCTCTTGAGTGCAGGATTTTTCTTATTCCTGATCTTTCTCCTAACCCATCTAAAACAATAAGAAAATCTCTGAAAAAAAATCATATTTCCGGTATTTCCTATTGAAGCATTTGCAGACAGTTTAGAAAAATCCTTTTTATTCACGAAATAGGGTATTATTTCATTTGAAAACTTCACGTACCGTTAACAATAAAGATTAGCACTTAATTTAACTAAAATTAGCCAGGAATATGATATAAATGTTACACAAAATGAATAAACAACAGTGACCTCATTGTGTTTTTCATTGGAAAACTTGGTCTATCGATGAAAAATTCCATGGTGAAAAGCTACACTTTAGATTTTTCTGTGCAAAATTAACTAAATAATAAAACTGTGGTATAGAATAAATATAAATATAATAATTTAGTACTGTATTTATCATGAAAACAATGACGTTTCCATTTGGAGTAGCGAAAAATCTCCATTTGGAGCAGGTTTTGAATTAGCTTAATTTACCCTATTTCGTTTTTCGATTGCCTGCTTAGTCGGAAATTTACTCATGGCCAAAAATAATTGTCTCGTACAACACTCCATTTTTTGTTAATCCGAGACACTTCCCTTTTTTTTAAGCAGTGAAGCAAAATTTATCTTTATAAAATATATTAATCAGTCAAAAACTTATCTGGATACGCTCGTGAATTTGGACTTTGGCATTTTTCCTGGACCTATAGAAGTTATCATTTAATAAACTTAAAAATATATCGATTTTCAGCAAAAGCTCAAAGGGATAACAACTTAATTAGTTTGCTAAAAAAAATGTACTTTAAAGTTTTTGCAAAAGCTTAAACAATAGCATCAAAGCAGAGCTTTTCTATATAGCATTACTTTGCAAATGCTATGAAAATTCCTGTCCACTTGTGACGAACAAACAACACCCCCCAAATGTTAAGAGTGTGTGGTCGGTGGGTGAAAATATTTGTTCAGGAAGGGCATAAAATGACCAAGAGTCCGAAAAAAAAACCAAAAGGCATATAAGTGAAGAGGGTGGCTCATACACAAAGCTCCTCCACTCTCAAGAGAGAAAATACTATGAATTGTTTGTGTGCATCGCTTTTATTCTTTTCCCTCATCATCATTGTCCATTTTATGTATACCGGATAAGGGGGAGGTGGTGAAAACCGTCAAGTTAAGTGCCACAAAACACGATGATTCCCTTACAACATATCCTCTCTCTCTCCCCCTCCTTTACTCTTCTTATTTACATCATGCCATTTAGTTCCTCAAGCGTAATGAACACTTGCCATTTTAATATAACACTGTACTCTGAGTTAGACTACAAAGGCACTACACACAGGCTCTATATGTGATTCCATTCTATGTACATTTTGGTTAACTTTAGGGAATATTCTCATCCTCACCCAGACCACCCCCTAACCTCCCCCTCCCACTCCCCCAAGGGCCCCTCTCTCTACCCCTTCAACCTCATCCTATAGTCTCCTAGCGAATGTATAATATGTGGAATTAAATTTATGTTACACTCATAATAGTTTTGCGTCAAAAGTTGCATATATATGAAAAAGCTCATTGAGTGAATGAGGAGAGAATATGCTTTTGCTATTATGTTACTGTTTGTGTTTAAATTACTATTCCCTGACTACTGACATCGTCAATTCGTGAAAAGCTGGCCTGTAACACTGCGTTAACACTCCACATACAACATTATTTGATCCCAGAGAGTTGAACAAATCACCACACAAAGGCTCATACTGAGGCATATTTTAGGCCATTCGAAAATTTTCCCCATTCTAATACAACACAACACCTCTGGAAAATTGTGAGATAAATAACCAACTGAACTTCCTATTTACACATACACAATATTTTGGGGTCAATTGTGGTGAGAACATCAAGCTAATACACACACTGGGTTAAAGATGAGCTATTAGAGATGGGTAACATTAGATAAAAACTTTGTTACTGATCTATACATTGAAGTATACATTAGGTCGGTGCCTAGTTGTGCATTAATCTGGCTTAATATAAATTCTCTTAACGTCGAATTCATATAAAATACCATGTAAAATTAAGCAATTTCAGGAGATTTGATGACAAGACAGATAGTGTTAAAAATATACACCTAACCTTGTGTAAAGTTTCAATTGATAACATTCTAATAAGCATAAAATTAAATTGATAATCATTTCTAATTCATACGTGACATGCTTGACAAAAGCCCTCCCAAGATATATTAAAAAAAAAACGCACGTTTAGGGGAACTGTGTCAAATTTCGCAAAGCTTGCAATATCGGACACTACGATCGAGATGTTGTAAAAGAGGTTCTAGAAATATTCCATAAGGACAAGGAATTTTGAATACATGAAAAGGAATTTAATTATATAAAAAATAATTGTGAAAAAAATAAAAAAAAAATAAAAAATAACAAAAAATTTACAATAAAAATGAGAAAAAAATAATAAAAATTCCTCTTTAAGATTCGTTCATCGTGAAAAAAGCTAAGAATTCCATTTGCGGACCTACGTATGTCATTAGGAATTGTATTGGAGAGACCTCTACAAATCAGGAGCAATTTCGTCAAAGCATGGTATATTTCACAGAATTTTGACGTGTCCACCTAAAGCGCATTGCAGGCAATTTCTTTGAAATAAGCAATTTTTGACGAAAATTACTCGCAATGTGCACATGCATAGGCCATTAAGAAATACAAGGCCCGTTACAAACTTACTAACCAACACAAATATAGCGTCCGATATTGCACACAAAATAATAATGTTTATATTTTTAATATTTTTTTAAAATATTTTTTAGAATAAAAACCATTTTAGAAAAAACATACCTTATACAAACATATTTGAAATGAAAAGCATTAAACTCAGAACATTGGTGCTTATGTGCAACTTGTCCGAAATTTGGAACAGTTCCCCGAAAATACAAAGTTCTAACACTGAGATAAATTCGAAAAAGTCAAAATAACATTCCGGAAATGTTAATTTTACCCTGCAGTATTGATCCGAAAACGGTGTAAATATTACCCTTTTTATGTGTATTATGGGTTAAAATTACCCTTCTTTCATGTTTATTTTACCCTTAAAAGTGTTAAAGTTATGACGAAAACAAGTTAATCGTAGCCTCTTTTTTTCTCAGTGAAGTTTCTAATGAAATACTTTTTATACAAATTGAAATTATCTGTTACTTTGTTTAAAGGGTATGAATTCTGAGACAGTGAGTTATTCACGCGATAAACTCACCGCTCTGTGATCTCCCTTTGTAAGCACCTTATAAAGCTTTCGAAAAAAAATGTCATGAATTCATATTTTTTTTTGAGTGTTTCAAATGATTTTTTTGTTACAGCTTTACAAATTCCTTGCAAAAGGCGATCTAAAAGCCGTGAATTTCTCACGTGAAGAACTCATGCATCTCAGAATTAATAGCCAGGCCTGTTATTTTAAACCTTAAAAAACTATGCAGACTTTTGTTTGATAATGCATATTATATCGGACACCAAGTTTCTCAAAGTCCTTTGCCCCTTCTGGAACTCTTTCAAAGATACTTCTAAAACATTTCGGTTTTATAAATCATGTTTTTTTATGTCTTTGACGTAGATATAAAAGAAGTGTCCGATGTTGCAAACTGTCTGATATTTGGCACAGTTTTCTACGTTCTTAAAGCGCACTTATGATAGCCTTTCTCTGTCTCTGTGATTTTGTAACCTCGTTCTAATAAGATATACAGGAATTTCAACAAACAATAAACATTTAAGAGATACAAAAGGATTTTATAAGTCAATTACTGAAAAATGGCATTCCCCAGATCCTTGCAATAAAATTGCGACACGAAATGCATTAAGTATAATAAAGCGTACGCTATATATATTTTGCAAGGGTCCCTGGTTCGAATCCCCCGTAGGCCACTAGGAATTTTCTGCAATTTAATATTTGAAGAGTTTTATCTTTGGGAAATTTTAATTTTTCAATTTTTCGTTCTATTTTTTTCTACTTCAATATATATTTTATTTAGAAATGTACGAAAATTGGGTGAGATGCGTGACCATCTCATTTATTTTTGCTTTTATTTTTATTAAGGATGTTCAATATTTGGAAAATTGAAAAATTATTTTAAAAAAAAATATAAATGATTTTCTAAAGAGGAATCATTCACAAAAATAATCACATAAATTGACTTGAAAAATAAATCCAGAAGAGAATAATTCTTTGAATACTGCACTCTCTTTAATAAGAAAGTTTCATGGGAAATTTTCCTTCAAAATGGAAATTTTATGTACTTTTACTACTTATGCACTGTTAATGAATACTTTATTACTTTTCAGTGTATCTTAAGAAGGAAGCGGAAAAAAAATAAACAAATCACTTCTAATAAGACTTTAGTGGGCGACTTCATTCATTTTCTTCATGAAATAATTAATTTTAAATACGACGTTAAATCTGGAAAAAAAATCAATTACTATTCTCGAAAAAGATAAGAGTTTATTTGTCTAATAGTCTGAACTATTTTATGAGTAATTAATTTTAGAACTTTTAAAAAGTTTGGATAAGTGCTTCGGAGCTGGTTGAAAAGTTTTCTAGAAATCAGTAGGTATTTGTGCAAGAAAATAGCAATTTATACTGAAATGAATTTTGAAAACTTTTCAGTGGAGTAACATTTTGATTTTTTTGTTTGAAAATGAGACAATTTTTTTCAAAAATGAAATTAATAAATTTACTGAATGCTTCCCTATGGCATTAGGGTACCACAGAAAAATATCGTAGATGCGGGTGACTGTACCCCTGCTTTTCGTAAGCTTTTCTTTAATTCTAGAACTTTCTAGATGGTCTTTAGCGGTGCTCGCCAAAATCTCGAATACCAAGAGTTAACAGAAAATTCCCCTTTGCTTCACCCAACGAAACGATTAAAAATTAGGAACTTGATGTTCGACTCTAAACTGAGACCCAAATCGCATAATGTTTCTAGCCTTATAAAGTTGTAATTTCATTTTAATTGATTGATGTACTTGTGTGAAATATGGCTCTTTGGAACTTTGGCTATTTAGGTTTTCAACCCATTTTGGAATATAGGATTAAGATTTTCTGATTTTGGCATTTGGGATTTAGGCTTTACAAAATTTTGATCGAATTAGAATTTTGGTAATTCGGTATTTCGACTCATTCGGGATTTTGGCTTTACAGGATTTTAGATATTGTGGATTTTGACTGATTTGGGATCTTAGTTTTCCGCAATTTTGGCTGTACAGGATTTTGAATCAATTTAAGATTATGGCTATTCGGGATTTAGACTCATTCGGGATTTTGGCTTTAGAGGATTTTGTTCCAATCAGGATTTTAGAAATTCTGGATTTTGACTCATTTAGAATTTTAGCTTTACAGGATTTTGTTCCAATCAGGATTTTGGAAGTTCTGGATTTTCACACATTTTGGATTTTGGCTTTACAGAATTTAAATCCAATCATAATTTTGGCTATTTGAGATTTCAACTCATTCGGAATTTCGGCTTTCGAGATTTCGGCTTTTGCAGATTTTGAATTTACGCGATTTTGATTCAATCAGGATTTTGGCTATTCAGGATTTCGATTCATACGGGATTTTGGCTTTCAGGCTTTTGATCAGACCCCTTTAGCGGTGCCGATCCTTAGACAAACCTTAAGTGGTAAAATTCAAGAAATGCTTAAGAAAAACAGGGGTACAGTCGCCTGCATCTATGGTATAATTTGTAAATATAGGGGAAGGTGGTCAGCTTCTGAACGAGCTCACCTTTAAATTGTCAATTTCCTCGTTTTGCTCAGAAAAATTCTAAAACAATTAACATTATTTAAAAATATACACCGGCCTCTAACAGTTAGAAAAAACTCTTTTGCTCCTACCAAAACAGATAAAATTACACCAATAATGCAAAGCTTGAAAGCTTGGAAACTGATGCCGTAGACACACTTACGACTTAAGGCCAAGAGACGCTTGACGATTTGACTAAATTTCCATCAGTTTCCCACGAATTAAGCCGTTTCTCTGCTTAAGCCGATATTCAGGATTAGTCAGAAACTCATGGAAATGTAATCTGATCATTATTTTGATTATAATTATATTAAGCCGTGTCTCGGCTTAAGTCATAAGGGTCCCTAGGGCATAATACCTTTTTTTTCTAATTCTTAATAAATTTGGCAGTAGGGTAAAGTGGTACAAGTTGGACAGGGCTTTTTTTCTTGATAAATTTAGTACTTCATTTTTATTTGTATATTTTTAATGCTTTAGTTTTATAATTTGGTTCCTTGTGCATAAAAAAAATTTGAACTGTATTTATCAATCAAAAATCCCTGTCCAACTGGTACCGGCGAATTGTACGACTTGTAACACTATGTCCAACTTGTATCACTTTACACTAAATCAAATTTAGCACACTTTAAAAAGTAAAATATTCTTGGCAAATGGTAAACAACCTAGTTTTAAAATATCTTAGCTACATTAGTATGATTTTTAATGATTTTTTTGAAAAGTTTTACATTATTAAATGACCAAAATATTTTTTTTGTTACAATCTCTTCAAACTACATTTTCTAGAACTGCAACAAAGCCTTAATGGCTTTGCATGATTTAACAACTCTTTTCGAATTGGATTCTTAAAGATTGAATAAATTGAATTGAATTGACATTTATTATTTCACAATGTGTCCGCCGCCGGATTAGCGTTAAAAACAAGCCTCAGGGGCAAACTGACAGGAGAGCTTAGAAAAACTTCGTTAAAGGGATTAGGTGGATCGAAGATTGAAAACCAGCATATTTTTTTATCTAAAAGTAAACCTACGGACCATTTTTGATGGTTTTTCCTAGCGCGCTCGGTCAAATAACAGACGAGACGATAAGTAGAATACTCAACATTTTTTTTCCTTGGAAAAGAAGAAACAATTAAATTAAAACAGCCAAAAATATATTACAAGCAAATTGTAAGAAAATTTTAAGAAATTTGCTTTTAAAATATTGTAAGTTAGATTTTTTGTGAGTTTGATATCGACATTGTACCGTTGAAATCTAGGATGATTGACTAACGGATGGAGCATTTTAATTCAGAAATGGTATATTTTTCTTAAATTCTTTATAATTTTTAAGCTTTAGATCCCACAAAAATAAATAAAACACGAAATAATAGCCATATATACAGAGAATATATTTTTATTAAATTTAAAATTTTACTGGTGTTACAGATAGAAAATTTCTCAGAAAAATTCAAAAAATTGCGAATTTTACGTATTTTTCATAAAGGTTTTAGGAACTATTATCCTCGTGCAATCATTATAAATTTTGTGCTAATAACATAACACTAGATACTCTTTTATTTGGTAAAATGATTGCATTTGGTTTTATACCAAAACTAAAAAACCATTTAAGAAAACATATACCACATTTTTGTACGCAAAATGTATGAGAATGCTCTGCCCTGGTTGAAATGGTAATTTTAAAACGTTTTCCAACCCAGGGGCCTCTCAACATTTCATTTTTGCATACGTTTTTGCATAGAGGCACTGAAGACTATTGGCAAGTTTTTTCCTAAAGAGAATTGACTTATCAGTCTAATATATTTCGAAATCGTGCATTAAAAGCTATCTAAAAATACATATTTCATAATGTTCGCCAAAATTATGCAAGAACTACGAGCAAATTTCTTTAAGTCGCGGTGCAATAGATGCAAAATTTTTACAAGGAAAAGTGAAAAACAGCTTCATTTTTATTAGGCTTGATGGGCCCCTGTTCAAACCAGTCAATTTGACCGGTTTTGGTAGGTTTAGTGTTAATTGCCTTTTGGAAAAAAATATGTAAAGAAAATATGCTGCAGTTTTTCTAGTCAGCTGCGTTACCCACGTAACTTCTTAGGGGCAATTTTACAACTTTCCTGGTCCACTCCCTTTCCTTTAATAAAGTCCTAGGATCTAGTGCTTGATTAGATCTAGTCCTTTTAACTCCTTCGCTTTTCATTATTTGAACTGAAACTACCCATAAATTGGCACTTTTCCACAAATAAAGCTCTAAATGGCTCTTAACTCAGAAAAACAGACCAAAATCCCACATCTAAAATATTGCCAACTCTACCCCTTAATTCCTCCTCTATATGTTAGAGACTTATCCATTATAATAGCATAGTTGGCATATATAGAATTTTCACCCGCAGTGCTGGTCATTTTCAATAATAATAGAAAGATGGGGCAGGAGGGCGACAGCAATGATAAAAAAGTAACGTTAAAATGTAAATTTCTCACACATTTCCCTCCACCTCCCTGCTCCACCACCATCCCCTATATATGCTTACTCCATACAGAAAATGTGTGGAAATATTGGTGCTTAAGGGGATGCAGAAAAAAATTTCCCAGAATAGCGAGGAAAATGCCATCTTTATCATATTTATAAGAAACCATTTGGCATAAAAGACACATTTTAGCATTTGTGACACGATATATGACCTTACCCTTTTTACCACCTTCTTCTTCTTCTTCTTCTTCCTCCTTGCGATCCCATATACAATTCGTGCTCACATTATATAAATTAAAGTAGGGAATTTGCTTTTCACACGGACCTGAGAAAAATACATCACATATCTACCCAAAGAAAAAAAAAGGTATTTCATTCACTCACATATGCGCAATTTCACAAATTTTTATATCAAAATCCAAGAGAGAAAATAGCATACATTTGTGTGCAAACTATGATCTTGATATTATCTCTCATGACTTGGTGTCAGCGATGAAATAAATGTAGATATCTCACTATATAGATACGTGAAGCAATGAGCTATAAACGTGACAAAAACCTCAAATATTCTACTCTTTTTCCCTTCATTCAGATCCACCCCCAACCACTCCCCTCCCTCCCCTCTAACCCACTCCTCCCCCTACCATCCCTATCACCAAATCCCATTCCATTTCAACTCCCCAGCATCATATGTAACTTTCCGCACTATCCTATTTCCTATGCAGAATAAGCATAAATTGTTATACATATATGTATCATAGTTATATGTTATCGTAACTTCATAATACATTTCAATACTTCAAATACATCTCGTACAATGTGTCATATCGTATCTCATATTTTACATTTTATACAATATGCAATGAATGTTTCATCAAATACATGCGAGTGGGTTGGAGTAAAAAGTAAACAGACTATATCTATCCACTTTTTGATTAGATTTTTCTATATAGTGAATTTTCCAAAGGTGAACCTTTTCCTTTTTTTTTTTTCAAAGGAAACAAAAAAACAACACAACATTTTCTCTCAATATAAACTCTGGAGTACATTTCAAATCAGAAAGGCGTAACATAATATATTATATCTTACCTTAAATTATTCCACCAAGACAAAAGAAAATCGAATACTGCCCTTTTCAGAATGAAAATCAGCAGTTGAAAATATGAGAGATATTGCTTGAGAATATACAATCTGTGATCCACCCACACAAATTATCCAATCTGAAAAGATAAGAAAAGAAAAGCAATGGTCAATATTATTTGTCTGCTATCTCAAAAGCTCGAAAGGTTTAGAAAAGGATTATATAATAGAAAATTCAGTCTTTGTGTCCTTTATACATTGTGCCAGAAACAAAAGCACCAATAGACCAGGAATTTTAAGCTTCACCAAACGATTGTCAGTTGAATTTTTAAAAATGCTTTTTATTCATAAAGGTCTAAGAACAATACATTTAAGAACGATGGCAAACACACACAAAAATCGGTTATCGGTTCATAACCGATTGGAACCGGTTCAGTCTTATCAGAAATTCCAAGATTCCAGATTGGCTCCGTTCAGTAAGAACCTTTCGGAGGGACAAAGCTATTCCAAAGCCAAGCCAAACCTATTCGAAAATCTAGCGGAACCCTAAAGTGTAAGTTCACGTACTCGCCGCTTTAGCGCTGATTATTCTGCCATTTCGAATTTCGGTATTCTTGACACTTCAATCGTCAACAATGTCAACGACAGTGTGGAAACGTTTGTGGCCAAAAGTTGATTTTTGTGTAGTTCTAAGTGCCCTATTCATAAACTTGCTCACTTTTGTGTAGCTCGTCGATTTAAACGTTCAAACTTCCAACGGTTTTTTACGTAAGTACTCTCTGATATACCATCGAATCGGTAAAGAAAAAACCTCAACCGGAGAAAGCTCTCAAATCGAGTAAGCAATATTTTTCGTAACGTGATCACTTGACGAGCATTTTTATTTTTTTACAAACATTTGTTCGCACATTTTTGTTTGTCTGTCAAAACTTTACGAAAAAATGACAAAATTTCACGACACTCTCCGTGTGTTTACGAACATTTACGAACTAATCTTTGTAAAAAAAAAAACAAAAGAAATTGACAAATGCTCATTTTAGTTTAGTTTTAGATCCATTTTATTGTACAAAAAAAAACATTTTGCAAAATGCTCGTAAATCGCATAAGCCACGAACAAGTTCGTAAAAGTTTGTAATTTTTTCTCAAACATTGTTCGATACAGGATCATTTGACTAGTTACATTACTGAACGAGAGGGTTCTTTCTTTTTCTTACTAGATCTTTTCGTTATTAATTTTCGGAGTTTTAAAAGACTTTGGGAAGTGTATTAATCAACCGATTGGGCTGGACTCATTTGAAAGGTCTTGGAGTCCAAGTCAAGACCGAATCGGTTTGAATTCAGGGTGTATCGAACGAATCCCTTTAAATCGGTTCTAAGCTAATATGGAATAAGAAGAATTACTAAATGCTTAGTGAAAAGCTCGAAATTCCGCTATTCCATTAAAGATCGTACGATTAATTATTTTCGGCAGCACGTTAATGTCCCCATTTCAAATAATGATGCAAAGAACATTTTATGAAAATGTTGTTTGTCGACTTTCTTAAATTCCTGTAACAAGAACGATAAAATATTTTACGTTCATCTATTTTTTCTCATATTGAAGGAATTATCCAGATCATTTGACGCTTCCCTTTGTCAATTCATTAAAGCTTTATGAACGTTGTAGATTATTTCCACTGAAGCATATGATTAAGTTACCAAAACTTTCAGTGTGAAGCCTATATTAAAGGAAAGTGGGGCACCTTTGAATTGGGGCAATTCGACATTTTTCTCTTATTTTTAAAAAGACCTAGACCATATTGTTGTACAATTTAGTTCCACAAACCAATTGTGAATTACATTTAAATTAGTCTTAATTCTTTTTCAAAATAGCAGAAATATGTCGGGTTGCAGAATTACCTCACTTCCTCCTATTATGACTAACCTTTGTTGTTTTATTCAGGTTTTATTAAATCACTGAAATATTATTCTTGAAAAAAAGGGTTTCTAGCACCAATTGGATCTTATTGAAAGTTTGTCACAGGGATATTATTTCTCAGTTTGACAAATTCTTGTTTAAATTTTGAATAAATAAATTTCCTTTTGACAAACTCCTAACAAGATCAAGACAATCCCCTATTCTCTGCCACACTGAAAAAAATGTTTCGTAAAATAGTTTTCAAAATGTTTGTGAAGTCCTACTTAGGACTTACGAAATTCCCGTAAATCGCATAATGCACAAAAAGATTCGTAAAGAGTCTGCACTTGATGGGCATTTTGATTTCTTTTACAAATATTTGTTCGCACATTTTTGTTTATCTATCAAAACTTTACGAACAAGCGATTAAATTTTACGACGCTTTTCTGAATGTCGTACATACAAACATTTACGAACAAATGTTTGTAAAAGAAAACAAAAGAATTGTCTAATGCTCATTTTAGTTTAGTTTTAGATTCAGTTTATTGTACAAAAAAAAAACATTTTTTTAAATTGTTCGCAAATGTTTGTGAATTCCAATTGGAGATTTACAAAATGCTCGTAAATCGTATAACCCACAAACAAGTTTGTAAGTTTGTAATTTTTTTCTCAAAAAATTGTTCGTTACATGATCATTTGACTAGTTTTTTTTTATTACAAACATCTGTTCGTACATTTTTGTTTATTTGGTAAAAGTTTACAAAAAATGACAAAATTTTACAAACACTTTTCCTAATGTGTACGAACGATCACGAATAGATGTTTGTGAAAAAGTACAGACTTTTACGAACCTTTTAGTGGATTCTACAATTTACGAGTATTTCGTAAGTCCCCACTTGGAATTCACAAACATTTACGAACAATTTGACGAAACATTTTTTTCTGTGCATATTCCATATGTAAGACAAACTTTTAACAAAAAGTTGACAAACTTTTTCCTTCAGAGTTATTACAAATTGAACTAAATTTCAGAGTAAATAGCAATAAGAGTGGATTTTTCTAATTGAAAAATTAAAGTTAGAGACATTGAAGTTTCTTTTGATTACGAACCTCTAACAATTAGTTAGTGAGAAACCCCTAAAACCTGCTGACTACCCATCCCAAAGAAAGTCTTTTATAGTGCAGAAGATGCAGTTTCAAAATTACTTTGATACGCCAAATGGAGGAGAAAAAGAACAACAAAAGAGTGTATTTTGAGTAAAAGTGTACCAGCAGCTGGTCTATTTTATTAAAACTTAAACCCAACATTAACTCAGGATCCATTCTGGTACATATAATACTCTTTACAGTAAAGGGGTTAAAAAGAAAAAAAAACTGAGAGAGGACAAGAAAAGCGAATATACTTAAAGTTAATAATGCAATATTGCAATCAGTAAATCATCTTCCTCTCAAACCTTTTATACCATTTAACAAATAAAACAACAACAATAGGAAAAGGAAAAAAAAGAACATTCTCCTCCACATTTTGGCATCTCAGAAATATAAATCATTTCAATTCCACAGCATTCTCCATAGTCCAAGAACTATGATTAATTATCTTTAGACACATTGGGTGTGTCAGAGGATCACAAATCGCGCTCATTGTGGTTCTTGGATTTGTCGGAAAATATCGGTTTCACTTTTGTGAATGGAAACAATAGTTTTACTATTGCCCAAAATACCCAAAACTGACTTATCGACAATTTCTCGAGCCAAACCAAAATATGTATTATATAGAGAGAGTTATGGGAAAGGATGAAGAACAATCATATCACATTCTATTCACTCAATTAGTCTCTCATACTTCTCTTTCTCTCTTCCACAGAATAATTCTCAATGTTAGCTTGAATTGTTATAGTTAGAGACAATAGGAAGAATTTCTAAGTCATATGCAACATAATAAGAAACATATGCTAACACACTCCATACAACCATTAAATATAACATTAAATAAATTAGCCAGACGGGTAATTCAACCTTATACTACCGGGTATCCTCCTATTTGAAACAATCACATACTTTTGCATTTGCGGCAGACTAAAATGAAGCATTAACATGGCAGATGAAAATCCACATTAGGAGTACTCATTTATTTTATTCACTTCTAGTCATGATGGTTAATATTGAATTCATTCCACAAGCACAACATACACATAAAACACACATTTCGTACACATTATACAATATTATATGGATATATATATGTTTCTATTCAATTTCTAAAACCGCACCAACGCAAAAACTCGCTAGGATATGGCTGGGAATCTGCTTCAAATATACTTCAACTCTATAATCGTTGTTCATATATCTTCTCGCATTATACACTTCGTCTTTTTTCCTTATCCTTATTCAACTCCCCCCCACCGCTTCCCTACCCCAAGCCCAAGGTTTATCAAATTCATGCTCGCAACCACCCCCATGTCTAAAGATTCACACCCTCATTTCATCTTGCACACGCGGGTGTTATTGAAGAATAAACGTTCTTTTCTTGGGCGCGCGAGGAAGTATAAAAAGGTATGCTCAAGAACTTTCACGATGCGCTAATACATATATAGAGGAGATTGGGGATGTTGGGACGGAAATAGTTTATTAAATTCACTTTGAAAATCAAGTTTTTTATTATATCACTCTTTGGTAATTCCAAATAACCTCACTAAAACATCGATATACCAACAATAATACCCAGAACAGTAGAGTGATTCTGTAACAATATGACAATGTCATAGGGTAAGTGTGCCAAATTTCGGCATAGTTGCATGCAAGCGTCAAAGTCTCAAGTTTGAAATGTAATATTTTAAATACAAATTGATTTTTTTTTATTCTTTCTTCTGAAAGAGTGTTGCTTGGAACCTTGTAAAGAGTTTACCGTCTTTATTTACTCTAAAATCATTCTTGATACATTTTAAAATGAATAAAAATATGGACATAGCTTTGGTGCCCTATTTCGGCCACCTTCATACTCATAGTTCCTTGCCTTTCCGGAATTCTTCCAATGTTTTTTTCAAGTCATCTTGTTTGTCAAAGCAACATTTTTTGTTATTCTTTTGCATTGTATAATCTCTAGAGTACGTAAAATCTAAAAGTTCATGGAAATTCGAGAAACAAAAAAGGTGGCCGAAATTGCAAGCTGGCCGGAATTTGGCACACTTACCCTATGACAAATTTTCTTGAAAAAAATAATTTGCAAAATGGAGCAAAAAGAGAACACCCACTCTATGTAATTAACCAAAAAGAGGGTACACTGAGAAATCCAAAAAAGTTAAAATAACATTCCTGAAATGTTAATTTTACCCTGCAGTATTGATCGAAAATCGGTGCAAATATTACCCTTTTTAGGTGTATTAGGGGTTAAAGTTACCCTTTCTCATGTTAATTTTACCCTTAAAAAGGTGTAAAATTAACATGAAAAAATGTTGATATATTTTTACACCTAAAACGTGTTACTGAGGAAAAAAATGTTAATCGCACCCTTTTTTCTCAGTGTAGTAACACTGGCTCCGTGAAAGTAATCAGTCCAAGGGCAAAAATTCTTGCAAATGTGAGTGTTTAATTGCGCAAAAATGGACAAAATTTGCTAAAAAGTGAGATAAATAAAATAGATAAACTGAAGAGTTTTTGAACAAAAAAGTGTCTCAATGAGAAAAATCCGAAAAAGTTAAAATAACATTCCGAAAATGTTAATTTTACCCTGCAGTATTGATCCGAAATCGGTGTAAATATTACCCTTTTTAGGTGTATTAGGGGTTAAAGTTACCCTTTTTCATGTTAATTTTACCTTTAAAAAGGTGTAAAATTAACATTAAAAATGTTAATATATTTTTACACCTAAAAGGTGTTAAAGTTCTGAGGTAAAAAAGTTAATCGCACTCTCATTTTTTCTCAGTGACGGCGGCAGTGGAATAAAAATTGAAAAGTGCAATAACCTTTTTCATTGAGATTAAGCGAACGTCAATTTTGTATTAATGCGGTAGACAAGAATGCCAAATTCTATTTGTATTGTTTCACCACAGATGGCGGTACTATAGTGCTCATTTGGAGGCAAAAGTTTCCAAAAAATTACAAAGGAAGGCAATAATTGTCAAATATTTGAGAAATTGCAATTTTTTGTTTAATTCGAAATTTATCTCCAAAATTAATCGATTTTTGCAACCTTTGGCACCATTTTGCAAAATAATTTCTTTGAGAGTAGGAACTCTGCGAAACTCTCAGTAACTGATATGAATCTGATTTTCGATTATTTTGTCATATGACATTGTCATAATCCCAGGAGGGGAATTCTGTAACAGTATGACAATGTCATATGACAAATTTTCTTTATAAAATCGTAAGCAGGACAATATTAAAGCTCAGTGAGCATCGAATGGTCATTCCAAGGTTTCAGTAAGTTCTTCCGAATTTATCTCTTAAGAAATTTCAAATTTCTCATATGACATTGTCAGTCTGTTCCAGGAGGGGAATTATGTAATAGTATGACAATGCCATATAACAAATTTAATTCTTTTTGTGATAAATTCGAAAGAAGTAATAATAAATCAGACTCATATAAGTCACTAAAAACTTCATACAGTGTGGTAATATAACATTGTATTACTGTTTTACATTGTGGCAATATGACATTGTATTACACAATCCCCCTACAGGTCCTGAAATTAAAACCCTGTGGAACAATTTTTCTCCAGAACCTTATTAAAATAATATTAAATTATTAAGAATTCCATTTAATATAATCCTGTGAATAATTGTAGCAAAACCTTAGATCTGAAGAGTGCATAAATCTGTTATTAAAAAAATAATACGTTTTTGTCATTGCAATTTCCCACTCTTTTATGAAAAAATTTATCATAAATGATCCCGATGAGTTGTTTTTCTTTTCTAGAATATTTACAATGCAATGGAATAATTAACACTCAAAAGTCCTGTGTAAAAAATGAAATGAAGCCTCAAATTAAAATAATAGAAGTCCAGTGCAGAAATGACGGTGGTGAATTGTCCCAGTTTTGCTGAATGCTCTACTTTCTAAACTTAAAACCATTCCCAGTAAAATAGTTCTTAAATGTTTGTGAATTCCTATTGGGTATTTACAAAATGCTCGTAGACACAAGTTCGTTAAAATTTGTACTCTTTTACAAACATTGTTCGTACCTTGATCATTTGACAAACTTTTTTTTGTTCTTTTACAAATATTTGTTCGTAGATTTTTGTTTGTATGACAAAACTTTACCAACAACTGACAAAATTTTACGAATACTTTTCTCTATCTTTACAGAAAATTACAAATATGTGTTTATAATGAACAAAATATGCTCGTCAAGTGATCATGCTACCAACAATATTTATAAAAGAGAGTACAAGCTCTCACTAACATGTTAGTGCGATATACGATTAGCGAACTTTTTGTAAATCCTGAAATGTCTTTTTCTGTGTAATTTTTTCTTCCCACTTTACAATTGGACATTAAAATTGTGTGACGATTCACAATGATTGCCTGAGTTAAGGTCTTTAAATAAATGAATGTGGAAATGAGTGTTGAATCAACTCTTCCCGGAAAGATATGTACTTGATAGTACACACATTACTTGCATTAAGTGTTGAATCAAAGTTCATTTTTTTTAAATGAGTGTTGTGACAAGTGGGACTAAGGCTTGACTAAACTTCTATCATGCTTGATGCATATGAGTCTTGATACAAGCCTCATATTTTTACTAACGCCAAAGCTTAAATAAGTGTTCGTCGAACACTTCAATAAATATTCACGAGTATTGCATAAACACTCGTGAGTGTCCCATGTACAGTTGAGTATCCCATGAACACTCACATGTATTCTATAAACGGTCATATAGTGAGCGTTTCCTAAACACTCAACAAGAGTTGATGAACTAAGCCTCAGACATTCTCACACTCAATAAGGCTTCTAAATAACCTCATGAGTGTTTAAAGAAACCTCGAGCGTAATACCAAGCCTCACCTGAGGGTTAGTTTATTCGAGTGTTGGATTTTAGTTGTGACAACACTGATTTAGTTTTTAATACCGCCTTCCCCCATGTGACCGCGGCCGTCTTAGCATCAGTTCCGTCGCTAATTGTCTGTTTAACAATCATAATATGCTTTCAAACATGTAAATTTTTCAACTACGATTCAATTAAGAAGATGAAGCTAGGCTTAGCCCTTAAAAATTCATTGGCATAGACTAAATACTGCAAATTCGTTTACTCAATTTAACAAATTAATGAAATTGATTCTTGTATCCAGTAGGTTTTGATTATTACTTTTTCCATTAAATTAATTTATTGACAAAACTATTTACAGGGGGAGTCCGTGTTGAGTGACAACGGATTGAATGACATTCTTATGACTTACCTACTACTGGAAGTAGTGTTGGGAGTTTTCGGTCCCAAAAATGTGAATAAACCTATTAATAAATAAAAAATTACCTATTAAAACAGAAGAAATAGCACTGGAATAATGATAAACTATTGCAAGTGTGTTCCCCTATAGGGAGTAATTACTCAAACTTCTCCGAAGTTATCCGCAGAAAATAGTTTGTTTCAAAAATAAAAATATTTTACTCCCCGCATTATCTTGATATTTAGAATTTTTTTTGGCAAATTTGTCTTAGATTATTAAACAATTTTATGTTGTCCTAATACTTTTAATGAGCTGCATTTTTTGTTGAGTCAGATGATCTCGAGAAGAGTAGTTATCAATTTAAATAATAAGCCATGGTAGAAGACGAAAGTACATTTGTTTCTTTTCTCACTTCGCGATAGGTAATACAGTTTGTGTTTGAAGTTACATACCGAAAGTTTGACATTGCGTCGTTTTTGATAATATTTTCCTTGATTCCCTTTTCTGAGTTTAATTCTGGTTACCAATTTGAATTCTTGGATAGTTATTCTATCAAAATCAATGGATTTTGCAATGAATTAATAAGAAGAATTTAAATTCAGTGACCGTTCAGGCGCATATTTGATAGCAGCTTTCTGAGCCTCCTTCATATTTTTTTTCCTTCACAAACTAGACATCTATAAATCTGTAACTAATTAATACGTGACTAATTCCAAGATATGAACATTCTATCTCAAGTATTTCTATAAAGCATAAAGGTTAAGGTGATTAC
Organism: Phlebotomus papatasi; assembly: GCF_024763615.1. Taxonomy (NCBI): domain Eukaryota; kingdom Metazoa; phylum Arthropoda; class Insecta; order Diptera; family Psychodidae; genus Phlebotomus; species Phlebotomus papatasi. The sequence continues at coordinate 18,664,841 of NC_077224.1, forward strand.
ACAGTTTTTTTTTTGAGTTTATATATAATCTTAGAATTATTGTGAGACATAGTCTGAAATGAGAGGGTAACATTTCAATTGGTACAAATCTAAAAGTCAATTATATTCTTTAAGCAGAACCAAGTTGGTTAGCCTGTCTAAACTTTCGCAATAAAACAATTATTTATGTGACTCCTTTCGACTTAACTTATTTTGTCTGGATTGTCGAAAATTCATCTTAATTTGTCTCAGTATGCCCCTTTGCGAGTTTTAACATCTGTTATGTTTTAAAATACTTTTAATATGTTACTTTCTTGTCTACATGAGTCTTATATACACGAGATTACTGTACTGAATATACTTCTTGGCATTCACTCAACCACCAAGAGTTGGAAAGAATAAAACTTAAACAAAACTTGCAAGTTCTTATGAATGCATTAGGTATACGTTGAATTCCAAAAAAAAAATTGTTCAACTCCCCGCACTCCCCTATTGAAAGTTCTTTGCTGAAACATATGTTGTATGTTTTATAAAATTTATAACCTATTGACAGTCTCCAGGAGATTCAATCTTCCTCCAGCCAGAATATTGGTAAATGCTTACATATTTCATATTGTCGACGCAATAATTCATAAATCTTATAAAAGCACTTTACCACCCCGAAAATTCCATTGCGCCCACCCACTCTCCTTCAAGCACCAGCGCGCGAGTAAAATCTCACGGGTTCCCTTCTCCACCGAAGACGAAAGAATAAGGACCAGAAGACAGAGAAGACGATCCGGAAAGGTATATATAGAAGAAAAGACAAGTGCAGAAAGAAGAAGAAAGAAGACAATAGGAAAAAAATAGGGAGCTTTTGGGGGAGAGTAAGTATGAAGAAAAAAAAATATCTCCTCGTGTCAACTGTTTACGTATTCTACGGAACCATTATCCTCTGGGTGGTTGTGGTTAGATTTACCACAGCGTGGAATTTTATCCCTGAATAATCCCCTAGTACACACCAACCCCTCACAATCCCCCCTGGTGCCTACACATGCTCCAACTTAGGAGCAAGAAAAAAAAGGCAACCCGTGAGAGATTGGGGGAAAAGAAGAAGCACTCGAAAATCTCCACATACCAAGTCTCCCCATCTTCATCCCCCTTTTTTCGTATCTCCTATAACAACCACCCCCTCGAAGAAAACCTTGCACCGTGAGCAAAAGTCTTGTGGGCTAAGGCTTCTTAAATATTATACCTAAATCTCATCACATATATAAAAGCACAATATTGCTTCCAATCCCTCAGTCAACCACGCAACACAATATAAAAGAGCGACTAAGACTGCTTGCTCATTAATTTTCGTTATTTTTCTCACCACACTTTTGCCTCATCTCCTCCCTATTTTTCTTTTTCTTTTTTTTTTGGCAAAAAGCTCATGCCTTTTTATCCCTCCAACAGACCCATCCCTTACCCCTCCAAACACCTAGAAATAACACACGTTTATCAGGATTTCATACGCCAACCACCCACAATCGTTCCATTTTACCCCCTACTCCCCTAAAAAAAAAAACATTCACTTTTGATAGACCTTTCAGCACCCGCGAAAAATATTCCAAAGAAACAAAAAAACCACTCCCCCACCCCGTAACATAAATTACATCATATCAATAATTTTCTTACTCTGCAGTTGAGATTTTTCATTCTTGATATCTTCCCATATTTTCCTATTTACCTCACCAACCGCATCTCCTTTTTTTTTTTGGTATTTTAGTCACAATGCCAAAACTTAACCCTGAAATCCTGACGGTGCACAAGAAAATCTATGGTTGGCAATATTTTCTAATAGAAAACCCCAACTGAGACTCAGAGAGAAAATTTTGTGACATACTTAAGAATAGTGTTTTTTTTTTCTCTTCTTGTTCTACCATTCTAAAGCTCTTGCCACATTCTTATAAGCACCACACTTTTTGAACATTTACCAGCAGTCGAATACATTATTCCCGCATGGAATGTAAGACATTAAGAATGCATTTAAACGTGGGTATTTTGAGTCGAAATCTCTTTTTCGAAATAAAAATTCTCATTGAGTTTTAACCCCAGTACAATATTTGCCTATCTTTTGGCGCATAGGGTAAGATGGGGTAATTCAGAATCATGTCTATTTTAGAAATTTGAGATTTTCTCACTGTGTCGGATGGTCAAAGAGAAAACGAAAACCACGAAGAAGTACAAGTTTCCTTTTGCCATCTAAAATTGTTAGGAAATCTCACCCTCCTAGATCTCCTTTGAGGTAGCATCTACACGGGGCGATTTTCGAAAACGATTTCCCATCTAAACCACCATTTCGAAATAAAAGTTCCCTACTGAGCTTTAATCGAGTGAACCCAGCAACGAAAGTTCGCGTTTGGTACCACAGTACAAGAATACCTGAACAACTACCAGTCATCTTATGGGAATTTAACATAGCGTGACCCTTTGTGACTACTAGTCAATGTACAATCAGTGGCGCTAGAGCGGTAGCCACCGCTCTGAACTAGAAGAAGTTTATCATGGTGGCCACCGCGCTCCGAACAAATTAGGAGGCCGCCACCGTCGCAGCCTATTCAACCGCGAATCATTTTCGTTGCTGGGAATGTCTGCCCATTTTTCGGCACATAGAATCGAAAAGTTTCTTTGTTTGTCTTCGGACATTTTGACATTAAATAGGCGCGTCCCAGGTGGCGGATAGGAAATGGCTATAGTCCTATAGAGGCTATAGAGAAGTCCTTAGTGAATTCTAAAACGCGGACCACCCAAAGACACGTGTCTTTTTCATGGGAAAGGATGCCTGTGACCTCAGACTTGCACTCTGTTGTTACAGTATTCTGCTTGCAAAAAAACACAACAAAGTGCCTCGGATAACGAATCGCACCGTAAACGACCTACGCGAAACAATTCACAAGTTGTTGTTTCGACCACTGGTCCTAGGGTCGGAGGGCACCAGAGTAACGGAAGAAGCTCTGGAGTGAATCAAGCAATACTCTTCAGAAAACCTATGCAAGCTATTGTGAGACCTCGCCCTCAGGGTAGATCTTATACAAGGTGGCTGAATCAATTTCAGGATATTGAAGTAGCGGAGGATTGACATGCGTGGGCTGCTAACCTATATATGTCCTAATCCTGAAGTTCGAAACGTTTTGAAATAAAATAGGAAATCTATCACATTTTTCATTTTAGTCAGGACATACTTGGGGAACTTACAACAAAGAGTAGAGGAAATTTGTTTCAGGAATAAACCACTGAGGGAGATTTCCCAAGACTCACTGATGCATAACACAGTGGTTTTTCGAAATTCCCCCTACAGAAGACGCAAGAAGGTCAATTTAAACCAGAAAATTTTAAACGTATCTTTCGATATTTTTCGGTGTTCTAGTTAACATAATAGAATTAAAATAAGAAACAGAAAAAATGTAATATTCAAAAGCTGATGCATCATTACGGAAAGTTCTGTACGGAAAGATTCTTTCCATTCACAAGTAGATCTTGAAAAATTCGAAAATCTATTTGAAGATCCAAAAAAGAGACTTTCTTACTTCTTAATACTAGTGCAAAGTGGCTGAAGTTACTCCTGTTCGAATTTCGAAGTGCTCAAGTGTCAAAATGTGTCAGTCTTCACATTGTTGTGAGGGAAAAAAAACAGGACAACGACGCTTACTGTTCTTGTCCCATTAATCACTCCATAATCACTGAGTAAGTCTTTTGCTAGCTTTTTAGTGTGATATTTAATAAATTTACCCCAATTTATTCGAAAATTTAGTATGAAATTTCGAAATTGAATTTGAATTCTTAGAACATCATCGACTTTTTGTGAAAATAGAGTTCCATTTACCATTTATCCAAGACATTATTGGAGAATCAAAATCTACTTGTGTTTACACCTAATCATGTTTTTCGAAATTCTATAGGGGAATGTAGGCATGGTTCGCACAGAGTGAACCTTCAAACGATGCGAATTTTCTCTTTGTTTGCAAAGAGCTGACTTACAATTTCTCATCTCATTTCAAGAGTTTAATAATGATCTATCTTATGGCTAAGAAATGACGAACTAGCTCTTTGCAAACAAAGAGAAAATTTGCGTTGTTTGAAGGCTCACTCTGTGCGAACCATGCTAACATTCCCCTAGTTAGGAAAATGTAGTCATGATTCGCACACAATGAACTTTAAAACGATGCGAGTTTTCTCTTTGGCTGAAAAGACCTAGTTCGTCATTTCGTAGCAATTTTTGGCCGCATTAGACGATGTGAGAAATAGTATAGCAGATCTTTGCAAACAAAGAGAAAATTCGCATTGTTTGAAGGTTCACTGTGTTCGAACCACGCCTCCAATCCCCTGAACACCGAATTATCTTGATGTTTTAGTCCCGCAAGACTTTCTTCCAACAAGACTTCTAGAATGTCCCACCAAGGAGTGTAATTCCGAAATCTAAAAAGCTAAGAAGAACCTTGACTAGCGTCAGTTCAATTGGTAAAAGCTCTAACTTCAAAAGAGCTGCTTCTGAATAGACAACAAGTATTTTCCTCCTTATTAAAACAATTCATTACTTTAGAGCTTTACTCCTAATTAATCCAAAGATATGTTATAAAAGGTCATGTGCATGTTTATTATCGTATTTTAATCTTTTCTGCAATGCAAAGCTTTCATTAGAGAGCCTAATATTCAGCCAAGACAGGAAAGACATTGTTGAAGAATCTTGAAAATAATCTTGAATGTACTCTAGAAAGCACATAATAAGCTTCTTTATAAACCACAGCTTACACATCATGTTCATTTGCAAAATCATATATTTCATCATCTTCAAATGAGTGTCAGACATCATATATAAAAGCTTTTAGGATTTTCGTCTGGGGGCTTATACTTAGGCATACCTCTCCTAAAGCGATAATTAAAAAATATTGAGTCTTGTATATTTTTCTTTTGCTCCAACAAAAAAAAGAAAGAAAAACTAAGTCAATTGGGAGAAATGTTGAGAAATCCTCTGTAAATCACCCTCAAAGACAATTCATTCTTTCATTCTCAATGTTATATATGTATTATATTTTTTTCTTTTCCTTCAAGGAAGGTTATTATCCCTTATTTATAGCGATTGCTCGATGAAAGGAGACATAAGATATATACGGTGATGTTGTTTAGAAAATGGTACAAGAGAAATCCTCTACATTCTGCCAAAAGTACATTTTGATGAGATAAAAAATTAATATACTGAAAATGGTTATATGTGAATTTTGTGGTGGGATGTATGTAAAACAAATGAAATTGTTTTGTCCTGTTTGTGTATGTAGAAACATTCTGTTAACATAGGTATACACAAATTCTTGCATGGGCTGCCTCAGACAATATTGTGTTAAGAAATCACAAAAACATTGTGTCTCTAAACATTTACAGTGAGTCCCATTTGAATAGGAACAGCATTTGGGTAGGAGGCGCTTGTGTATCTATGCTACAATGCCCCATTTTGAATAAGAATCATGTTTTTTTTAACTTAACTAGAATACCTTGTATGCTACTGCTGGAATAATATTTCGTGTTTTACTAATTTATTAAATACTACGACTACGCCTATCGAACTACGAATCTGGAATTCTTGAAGAAACGATAAATGAAGGCTTCGAAAGTGTCTGATAGCATAGAGTAGATCCGCATTAAGCAAATACATAAACTTACTGTTTTTATAGAAGTAAGTTTATGTGGAAATTAAAAAATATTGCACTTGACGAAGGGGTTCGGTTCGAACTCGGTTACGAGACATATCCTAAAATTATCCTAACCTTAACCACTTTATCCTATAGTCCAGGTCTCAGGAACATTACAGTATCACTGCAGTAGTGATTGCTCGATTTTTAAGACGTAGCATGTTCGTAACTCGATTTATACGAATGACTTGTTCGGGGAAAGCAACCTAAGGAAAGGATAGCTCCGTTCAGTAATAACCTTTCGAAGAGATATAGCTACTCCAAAGCCAAGCCAAATCTATTCGAAAATCTACCGGAAGCTTAAAGTGCAAGTTCACATAATCGCCGCTTTACTCGTCCACAATGTCAACAGTGCATAAACTTTTGCTGCAAAAAGTTGATTTTTGGGTAGTTTTGTAAATTTTCAGGATGGCAGAACGTTTGAATTGCAGTTTCATTCAAATAAATGTCTTTTTGATGAACTTGCTCACTTTTGTGTAACTCGTCGGTTTAAACGTTCGAACTTCCAACGGGCTTTTAGGGAAGTTCTCTGTAATACCTTCAAATTGGTGCAGTATAAACCTCAACTCGAGAAAGCTCTCAAATCGGGGAAGTTGTTACTGAAAGTCAGGAATAGGGATAGTTTGAAAATCGGTGAATTAGCCGACTAAGCTTGTTTTCCCGTCTAAGCTCGATTACATCAGAAATTCGAGCAATGTGTGACCGGTCGAATACTTAGGCTAAAGGACTGAAATGGAATGGTCTCACCTTAGGCAAATAGCCGCACATCTAGCACCCAACGAGATTCCTCCGAGAGACCCAAGTCCATAAGACTTTCTTCTCCGACGTTCTAGACCGGTCTAACTCTGTCGGCTACCGAAGGTACAGTGAGAGAGACCCAAAAGGCAAGACGGCTTAGGCGGCTTAAAAGCGGCCCAGTAACGGATTCGAATAGCAACGTTTATAACAACCAGGATTTTTGCAAACATATACAATCCATTGGGAATAGGTTTACAAATGTATGAATACAAAAGCCCTTATTCTGTGGGCAGTCGTTGGAACTTCTCCTGTTCAAATCTGATTTTTCTGGCATGTAGAGTATACAGATCAGCTTATGAAAAAAAAACAATAATAGAGTTTAATGGCTCAATCCAAAACTAAGTTGGCGAAGTAGAGCCTCAGTGGATCAGGTGGTAGTAGAGTCCAGTGAATGAATGAAAAGTAATGCATTGACAATGAAACGCCTAAACAAGAGAGGCTAGTGCAAAAACGAATTCGGCATTAATACACATTCACTGCAACTGATCCAACCAAGGCTGGTCTGCCACTATATAGAAAAGGCACTGTGTGTATGTATATACGTCAAATACACAAAAGCCGAGATCCGAGATATAGAACTGGAAGACCGCCTTGTGAATTAAGATAGAGTGCAATAATGGGGAAAGCATAATGAGACTAAATAAAATGGCGTAGATGCAGCGGAACCGATTAAGCCGACCCATAGAAAAATCTTATTTGTAAACTTAAGCAGGAGAAGGTGCAGTGCCATAGGACGACGTAAGCTCCAGACAACTCAAGCTTTTCAAACGTTCCTTAATTAATCTAATTTATGACAGTATACATTTTAATAGTCAGTCCTAAGTCTCACATTTCCTGAAAAAGCCATGCGTCAAGTTCATTGTGCGAACATCGAAAGGAATTGAGATGTTCAGACAGAGCTTGAAGCGCTCGAATAAGATACAACACTACCCCCTATTGCAAATTAGGTTGTGACTTAATTAAATGCAAACGATTCAAATAAATTCCTAACAGGATATTAGGAATAAGTCTTATGCAGTAGATTAATAAGCTTGTTACTTGGGTAACCTTAGATGAGTAGGCTAATAAGAGTAAAATAACTTTGTTTAAGGGACTTTAACCGGAAAACAGATTGACCCTGGCTCTTTTTGAGATTGTTGACATGAGGATGCCTAAAGTGGTCTTCACACTAGAAGTTTGGCTCAGTTCCTCAAGATCTTCAAATCATAAATACAAATCAATTTCATTGGATTTTCAGACCCTGGGAATTTTCTTTTACTAATCCAATCCTAAGACAAAATTTTCCAATAATCTTGACTGATAAGGAAATAGACAAGTTAAGCAGAATAGCTAAGCCTTAGGTCTGAAGCCCGTATAGTGGACCGAAATTGAAGCCTGTGACAGCAGAGTACCTTAACATAAATCGCACTTCCTTATCTTAGGATCTGTATAGACCTGAAATTTAGCTTAACAGTTAGGGGGAAGTGAGGCACCTTTGAAAGTGGGGCATCTCTGAAATTGGGATTTTCCACCTATTTTTAAATATAATTAAGTCTTATTGTGATATAATTTGGCTTCTCAATCTGTTTATTCAACTAAATTATATCACAATAAGGTTCAATTTTATTTAAAAATAGGTAAAAATCCCAATTTCAAAGGTATCCCACTTTCAAAGGTGCCCCACTTCCCCCTATCGAAAATACAATTCGACTAAATCATCTCTCGGCTAATCCTGAGGTCTGCACAGGTCCTTAAGGTGTTAGTTTGTGGTGAATAAGTGGTTTTAGTTATAAACCCTGACCAAATGACAAAATCGGTGCGGATCTTATGACGAAAATCGATATATCGATATCGAAAAACTAGTACTCAAGTGAACCGTAGGTTCTAGAGCTCAGGTGTCCTAAGGAGTTTTTTTTAATTCCTCAAGTTTAAATAAGAAATCAGTCCCTAAAGATACTTATTATGTCAGAAAATGTAAGTTTACGTTAAGAAAATCAAATCAGGATCCTCTTGCATCCCCAATTGTTTTTATTCAAGTGGTAACAACTGTAAATATACTCAAATTCAACTTGCAAATGGAAATTGTCATCATTTCTCTCTGTATTTATATTTTATATCCACAAAACGTTTTCTCTCTGGTCCATATTATTTGTACACACCCCCATCCATTACTTTTTTTTCCTTAGCCCCTCTCTTATGAATAAGGTTACACAGAGTAATATTACTTTAGAATGAAGAGCAAAATATCTTGCCATATGTCAAGACAAGGAGTGAACAAAACAAACTCCACTTGACATTTATATATAGAATTACATGGGACCGACAGTACATTAAAATAGAATGAAAAGTATCATTTCCCATTTACTAACACAAAATTTCCCATTCATTAAGATATATATCTCTTGTAATACTATGAACCAAAAATTTATAATCTTCAAATATCTGCCATTCAGCAAAAACACATTTTCCATCCGTTCACCCCCTGTATACCGCCATCAAAAAACTTTTGCACAAAAGCTCTCCTTTCTCCCTTTAATATATATTCATACAATTTCCCAAACTATGCATTTAATTATATATTAAGACTTGTGGAGAGAAGAAAATTTCACCCCATTAAATTCAATCGTGTGTGTTATTCAACTTTTATTGCTTCATACAAATTCATCCCGGATGGTGTGTCAAAAAGGAGAATCATTGCTTTTTGAGAAGCGTACATTCTTTATAAGCTGGAAAAATTCACTCTTGGATGCGATGTATGTACACATCAAGCCAAATAAAAAAAAGGTGAATTTCTCCACAATACAAAACACCATCCATTTATCCCCCAAACACACAACACAAGATACTATCTTCCTCTCTCTATACCTAGGACAGCTTTCTAAAGTAAAAACCAACAAGTCTACGGTACACTCTAAATCCCAACCCAACCCCCCCTATATCATCCGTATTCTAAACGCATCAGCAATTTTGCAGAAAACTACCCAGCAACAGTCAAACACACGGGTACTATTCAATCGCCACATGAATTGGCATCCTTCCTATTTTCTCTTTCTCTCTGTGACCTTTAATTTATATCTTCCATCCATGGAATCCTCCACATTCACCAATTTCATTTAATCTCCTGAATTAAAAATGATATCTCATATGTGAAATCATATACATAATAGGTCTAATGGAAAAGTTATTTCACATTATTACTTATGAATTTATTAAAAGTATGTCTTAAAATATGTTTTTCTTTTGTTTGATTGAAGTCATTGGTGTTCTCGTATTCTGTTCAAAAGTCAGAACTTTTTGTGGGATTCTTAAGAAAACTAATCAAAAGAGTAACAAAATGTACTAACTTTTCAAAATCCTCAAAAGAGGGTTATAATGTGGCTAAATTTACGATGCAAATCTCCTGGTTTCAAATTTCTTTGAAATCATTGAGAAAAAGGGTTAGAATTGCATTTTGTGATAATCCCAACATTTTAACACCTTCCCAAAAGATTAAGCAACAATCCAAATAGAAATTAGATATGTGCTTTACTAAAATCCTTAGTACGATTGCTTCGTACGATCCCAAGCAAGCTTCGTAATAATAAGAACGTAACCTTCCCCCTGTAAGAATTTTTATAGAAATCATGTACGAGGATTTATCTGTAATTACATTACCTCCGGAAAGGATAAACGATTTTAAAAGAATTAAATTTAATCTTCTCATTTTTAATAATTAAGTAAAAAGCATGGCTAAATGTAAAGCAGTTGGTAAAATGTTTCAGTCCATAGTTGTCCTTACGTAAAAATTGTAAAATATTGCGATAGATGGCGGTATCAAACGGAAAACAAGAAAAGGGGTGGCAAAAGCGTTCCAGGTTTCGCGTGACTTATTTCCTACACCACAAAAGCAACTTCTCATAAATAACCGATTTACTGGTGCTCAATCGATTTGAACTGATTCATAAATCACTCAAAAGATCCTACAGAATTGTTTTAAGATTAATATTAGAACTGATTTTAAGACAAAAATCACTTATCGGTTCATTACCGGTTTACAAATGATTTGAACCGATTTAATCACCAAAATAATTTTTCTTAAAATGGCCATAACTCCACTTCTAATTGTCAGAATTTAAAAAATGAGGGCGTTTTGGAGAGCTCTCATGAAACGCCACTTCCCTATTGACATTGAAAGTTTGTAAAAACACCACTAGGGACGCAATTATTACAAATAAAATTTTAAAATTTTCTAATGTTAGTAACTCAAAAACTCCATTGTGCATCGGGTTAAAATTTTAGTATGTTTTAGCCGATATTATACCTATTACACAAAAAAAATATTTAAGTCGCTCGACAACCCCTGACCCGAGTTATAAGTGGTCAACGTTTGAAAATTGGGGCACTACGTTTGGGGCAAAATAATAGAAATTCTGGTCTATATTCCACAATCATGTATCTGTCAGTTCAGTTAAGGCCTAGGGTAAATTAAGCTAATTCAAAACCCTTTCCAAATGGAAATTTTTCGCTACTCCAAATGGAAACATCATTGTTTTCACGATAAATACAGTACTAAATTATTATATTTATGTATTTTCTATACCACAGTTTCATTATTTAGTTAATTTTGCTCCAAATAAAGCGAAAATCCATTCATATTCACAAATTTTAATTTGTTAATTTCTCAGAAAAATTAAAAGTGTACCTCTTCACCATCGAGTTTTTCATCCATCGACCATGTTTTCCAATGAAAAACACAATGAGGTAACTTTTGTTTATTCGTTTTGTTTAACATTTATGTCAAATTTCTGGCTAATTTTAGTTAAATTAAGTGCTAATCTTCATTGTTAATGATACGTGAAGTTTTCAACTGAAATAATTACTTATTTCGTGAACAAAAATGGGTTTTTCTGAAGTGTCTGCAAATGCTTCAATAGGAAACCCTCGAAATATGATTTTTTTTGGAGAGATTTTCTTATTGTTTCAGATGGGAAAGGAGAAAAGACCAGGAATAAGAACGAATCCTGCACTCAAGAGCAACTCAACAAGGTTTTGGAAGCCTTTTGTCGCGGTTTCACTTACACTGTTTGTCTCCAATTAGAAACTTTCCCTTGTCTCCATTTGGATTAATATGTTTCCAATAGAAGTATTTTACGCTCGCATATTTTTCTTGTATTTAATAAGTTTTCAAATTATATCTAAAGAATTTTCACTAAAAAGTAACATTCTAGAAGAGTCAAGGAGCAAATTTATGTAATTCTCTTCAGAAAAAATATGAACTTAATGTGTTGAATTTTCTGTCAAAGTTAAAGCATCTGGAAATGGTTTTGCATTAGGACATTTACCCTACATAATATGTACGTCAGTTGGATCAGCAACTGTGGTAACTGCATTCGCTTTGTGTCTGCGTTCGTTGCAAACGCGGTGCACTGATGTATCGCTTACAACAAATGCAGACATAAAGTTAATGCAGTTAGCACAGTTGCCGATCCAACCAAATATTGATGATCAAAATATTATTTTGATTAAAATAAAAAAGGACAATGGGCAAAAATGTATAGGAGCTGGTCCAACCTTTCGCCACAGACACGACTAGGCTCATTTTGTAGGTATTGGTGTATAACTAAAAATTTACCGATACTCAAGCGAAAAAGGACTGTCAGTCTTTGGGAAATTAACTACATCCTTATGAAAATTCACAACTTTGACATTTATTACTCGAAAACGACTTGACCGATCTTAACGAAATTTGGCTCAAAGTTAACATATTGCTTAGGCTTAAAATAAATATTTTTACTCTTAACTAAGCTTTTAAGGTAATTTGAATAACGGTATCTTTTAGAACCCTGCGATCTTCAGAGGCTTTAACTCCTTTTTCAAGGAGAGCATTTCTGCACAAGCGATATTACCCTACATAACAATCCCTTTTTATGAATTTGAAAGATGTTCAAATATTTATTACGAAAATCTCGGAAATGGCAGGGAAACAGGAGAGATAAAGATGGTTTGTTCTAGGAAGATCTTTTTTGAACCCTCCTTTACAAATTGTTCTTTGAAACGACCAACGTAATATAAACCGTCATTGTTTAAAAGTAGTTTATTTTTTAAATCATCACATTTCTTAAACATATGTTTTATGCTCTAATGCTTTTCCTACATATTTTTGGGCCTTTTGGGGTTTGTCCCGGAACAAAAGTTGTTATCTTTGTTAATACCCATTCCATGGTAGGGGAAGTGCTTATAATTTTGGACAGTCTGCTTATAAGCATCGAAGTTCCAAGTTTGAAGTGCGATATTTTCTATACTAATTGACATTTCTTGTTACTCTCTTTTCAGAAGGGTTGTTTAGAAACTTAGCAAGCTATTTATCATCTCATTTTTACTAAAATTAGTTTTAATACGTTTAAAAATGAATTGATATGTAGAGGTGAATTTGACTCTTATTTTGGACAACTTGGTTATTAATTTTTACAACTTGTCTGTAAATTTGGACAGCTAATCCGCCTCAATAGGATGCCCATTGTTCTTCATTTGATGAACCAATCTTACCAAGTCCTCTTCCTGTTCATGTAAGGGAAACGTAGAATGTCACAGAAGCCCGGAAACTTTCCATATCATTAATTAAAGTGAGTTGACTTCGATACTCCAAGTACGTGCGGATTCGCTCATTCCCTGACCTTTCCGGGAGCCTTTCAGGACATTTCTCGCTACATCTCGTTCATAGAGATGATGCTCCTTTGTTTCTCCAGGCATTTGTCCAACCTAGTCATCACAAAAGCTAAAACTTCACGAAATTTCGTGAGAAAAACACCTGTCCAAAATAAGAATCATCACCTCACTGGTGAATGTCTTAAAAAATTTCCCATTTTTCACACGAAAGATATAATTCACAAGGCAAATCTCACTTCAAGTCAAATGTACAAATCATCAGTAACGTGAATCAACACAATATTCAATGAATATTCAATAATATCACTCAAAAACAGCGAACAAACTTTGTTAGTACTTCACCAAAACTAAATAAGACTGAAGTAAGCCACGAAGTCCTGTCATATTTCTCGTAAGCAATTGCTCACACTGAATTTTCAACAAAGCAATTTTAACTCAAATCATATTCAAAATTTAACGTATTTAGTGTCTAAATCTTCCAAAAAGAACAAATATTTAGATAGAATTCATTTTTCATCAAATATTGGAATAAAAATCCATCATTTTAATCAATTTATTTTTAGTGTCCAATTTTACCCTCAAAGTGTCCAAATTTAGAAACTGTCCAAAATTATGAGCACCTACCCTACAGGTTTCATTCGTGGCGAAAGGTTGGACGTCCATTTTGCCCATTGTCCTTTGCAATTTTTCAGAAATTTGATTCCAAATTGCTGTATACTCTCATCTTTAGTATACAATCCGAGTAAGCTCACTCTAAGAATCTCATCTACAATAAGCCGATCTAAGCTTATCACTAGATTTTGCACTGCCTTGCTAATTTAATATGGATAAACTGTTAAATTGTATTAAAGATAACATTATTAAATATAGATCAAAAAACGAATTTCAATAAATCTTATTAATTTCCATAAATATACCACCAAAATATCGTTTAAATTAGATGATGCTTTTGAAGTACTTACAGTATAAATACCTCACTTCAAAAAGCATATCACATCATGGTATTTTCATGATATAAATTCATAGAGAGGGCACAATTATAATTAGATGCTAAAAGCATTTAATGGACATTAGCGGTAAATAAAGCATAGCAGATTCCTCTTTGATTATTACATAATATATTTATACTTTGACTCTAAACAATCACACACGCCAATTCTCTCTACCCCTGTACTCAACCATCCCCCCCTCGGGCCCAAAATTACATCGTATTACTAACAAATACTAGACATATCTTAATTAATCGCAAATTCAATTAACACAGCACACACAGTATCACAACTTGGGGTTATTTTTGCCTATTAATACCAATTAGAGATGGAAAGAGGGTGTAGTTCTTTCACCTATCTCTCTCTCACGTGGGAAAACTAGTAAAATGTTATAGGGAGTTCGCTCTATGGTTATACTAAACCATTTATCTCCCACGATATATATACGTATATATTTTCACTCTACACCCTCATAATTTTAATAACAATTAATAATCATTTTACATTTCGTATATTTTGTTTATTTGTTTTTCGAGAAATACACAACAAAACGGATGGGGATGGGTCGTATAAGGGAGAGAGATGGGGGTGGAAATTATGGTGAGATACCCACTTGGGAATATCTGTACAAGCAAAATGCCCATTATGATTCCCTAATAAACAGATGTGCCTATTTCATTCTCCACCACAATACCAACCTCCCCAACAATTACAAATTCGCCTACGAGAGAGAATACACATAACATAGAGGAGCTTTTTAAATGTGAAAAATCCCCACTAAATTACCATTCATAATATTTTAACAGCATTTTCGAAATAATTAATGGATTTTTGAGAACTCAAAACCATGGGAGATTGGGGTACAAAAATAAAAACCCCACCAAAAATAAAAACAAAATAATAAAACCGGCCCATTATAGTCTTGCACTTATGTTTACTTTTTTTTTGTACCCAAAAGCTGGGATTTTGTGGTTCATCTTTGAGCAATTTAGAAATTCTACGAGTAGAAATAGAGCTTATCTCTTCCCGTTTTTCTTCATTTTATTCTCACCCTTTCTCCCCCAACACAAAATCAACTTCTCCCTACATCTCTCCCCCACCCCCCACCCCCCGAAAAAGGGTTGTTGTTGTCTATATATGTGCTAAAAGAAAGAAGAAGAAAAAAATACGCAGATCCCACCACAATTTGTAATGGTTTTCAGGATGAACGTGGCATCATTTAGAGTAATTGAGTTAGATTGCAGAAAGGTGTTATTGTGTAGAAAACTTCTAAATACGTGCAATTGCTGGAGAGATTAAAAATCGTTTAAAACTCCACCAACTTCATACAATCAAGACAATTCTCCACTATACCCAATTAGAAGCTTAGAGATGAATGAAATAGAGATACGGAAAATAATTATAGTGTAATAACAGAAAAAAGAGAATATTGCAAATTTTGAATTATTCTATTTAGGTCAAATCTGATCTTTTATTATAGCCTAAAGGAATTTAATTTTTGGAAATATCCCCTCTAAAGAATAGAAAAACAATTGAAATAGCCAAAGATCTTTAAAAATCTGAATAAACATATAAACATTGCTTTGGGTGATATATCGGACTCCTTGTATAAAATATCGTACATCAAGTTTCTCTAGAGTCTCTTGTACTTCCGGAACACTTTCAAGATTTTTGGCATTGGCATAACCTCAATAATAACAAGAGGACGATATTAGAAGCATAACCTAACAGATAAACCTATGTCAAAATTGCCAATTATTTTTTTTTCAAGTTCTTGAGATTGTACAGGTATAGCGTCAAGAATCTTTAAGGAGAAAATTTTATAATTAATTTTAGAATTACTATATGATACTGCACAAACAGTGGACGATGTCATCGGACAAGGTGTCCGATATATTACCTAAAGCAATTTCTACATTTTTATTCAAGGTTTCAAACGATTTCCTCTATTTCAGTATTTTTGGAATTGTACAACATCAAGAATTTGAAAAAAAAAAAAACAAATAAATCTTGAATTTCGATCAACAATACAAGTGGACGATATTAGAAGCATAACCTAACTGATGAACCTTTGCCAAAATTGTCAATTATTTTTTTCAAGTTCTTGAGATTGTACAGCGTCAAGAATATTAAAGGAGAGAATTTTAGAGAAAATTACTATATGATACTGCATAAACAGCGAACGATGTTAGACAAGGTGTCCGATATATTACCTAAAGCAATTTCCACATTTTTATTCAAGGTTTTAAACAATTTCCGCTTTTTCAGTATTTTTTGAATTGTACAACATCAATTTGAAAAAACAAATAAATCTTGAATTTTGATCAACAATACAAGTGGACGATATTAGAAACATAAGTCAACTGATGAACTTTTGACAAATACCCATTTTATACACGAAAACCCAAGCGCAAACCTTTGTCAATTTAAGAAATTTCACTCTAGATCTACAGAACTAATCACTGCGAACACAGATCCGAACAATTTTATTGAATTTTAACTAGTATCATCCAAAGCATCAATGAAAAATCAATGCTGCTTATCCTTAAAATACCTATCTTAGAGGAATAAAAAACTATTTATTAAATATTTAAAGATAAGTCGATACTCTGAGAAAAAAGTTTTGACAAAGTAACAAAAAAAAGTTTGTCAAAAGCATGTTTTCCACATAAAATGTGAGATAAAGTTTTATCAAATTGGAAAACAATATCCTCTTGATAATATTTTGACAAGATGCATTTGTTCGTTTAACAAATCTTCTTGTCTCTATGGGACAATATCCAAAATTTCACTCAAATGGACGATATTTTAAGCCATACGTTAATTCGAACATTTTAAGAAGATCAGATGCTTTTCCACATCTTTTAGGAAGTTATCTTAATTAACGCATTTTAACGCATTCGGGTCGAATGAACACCTTTTCGACAGGGAACCCCAATTGACACTTTTATCAAAATCTTGAAATTTATTTAATGTATCGAATAAAATGTAAGTAATATGGCGTTTTTCATTAATCTACGGTTTTCAATAAGGATAAGTGTTCAAATTTCGAATTCCAAATGGTACAGAGTAGGATGTCAATAAATCCTGACACGAGTTCTTAAAGTGTCAATAGGTGTTACTTTCACCCTAATACGTTCCAATAATACAGAATTGTCATAATCGTATATTAAATACAAGAATTAGGTAAGTCCATGAAGACTCAAAATCGCTCTCTGTAATACAGACCTTGGACTTAATCTGGACTAAGTTCAGATTTAGAACTAGAGGTTCAGCCCAGGTCCCGAAACAATTTTATTGTTTTTTTTATAATCTTATGTCATTTGTACTTATTAATCTAATCCTAAGTTACATTATTATAAGCTAAGCCATATGAATAAGTCTTAAGTCTAAAGCCGTATGAGTCTTATACGGGCTTCAGATCTAAAGTTTAGCTATATGGCTAAACTTCTCTAATTCTTTATCAGTCAGGATTTGTTGGGAAAATATGACATTATGGGCAAATGATCCGGTTAATTCTCAAAAATCAATAAAATCGGTTGCTATTTTGAAATTTGAATCTTTCGGGAACTGGGCCAAATCTCAGGTCTGAAGCCGGCATTAGGTCTCAAATAGACTTAGGCTGATCCTCGAGAATATTTAGCATTTTAAAAATTTATTTTAACTAGCCATATACTGAGCGTTTAGGATCTTCGATTAGAGGTACTTTGAATAAAATTCCTTCGCCTAATTCTTTACCACCAAATTTTTGGAGACTAAATATTCTCGAGGATCAGCCTGAGTCTTATACGGGCTTCAGACCTAAGGCTTAGCCATAAAGCTTAATTTCTCTAATTTCTTATCAAACAAAAGTTTTTTGGAAAATTTTGACTTAGAAATGGATCATTAAGTGCATTAAGTGGAATTAATGTATTTGAATCTGAAGAACAAATTAAACTGGTTGCTATTTAGGTTTTTGAGACCTTCGGAAACTAGGCGAAACCTCTAGTCTGAAGATGGTCTGAACCATGTGGCGTAACTTCATTAAATGGTCGTCAGTATAGGCTAAACCTTTAGTGTGAAAACTGCATAACCGTTTAGTTTTTAGTACCTACAATATGACGTCATTTTTATAAAACTGCATGTATCGTAAAAATACGTCAAAAAGGATCCCCTGATGATTGGTACATGATAATTTCGATATCGAAAGCCAGAAGAATTACACGCGCTTGAAGTTTGAAGACATTAAATGTCAATGTTCTTTAATTTTCCCCACATCGAAATGGAGACTGACACAGGTTGACATTCGAGAAACTTCGAAATTTAAACAGGAAACACGTCAGCCACTTCGCAGAGAAAACCAGAAACAAAAATGCCTTCTATGACCTTCGAAAGCGCTATTCGAATGCATTTCCTCTTGAAAAAACCTCAACTGTTAGCACTCGGAATCCCTCTAATATCTAGCCATAAATTTCAAAAACAAAAAATATATTCATAACATAAGAATGAAGTTAGCCAAGAGCAAGAGTAACATTGTCACTGAATGACACTGTAATCGGGAAAACAAATAAAACCTTTCAAAATCCTGAATTTATTCAAAAATAACCCCCTGTTCTCCGTAATTAAAAATAATTTGCAGTAAAAAAAATATTTTTGCTCATAATTTTATAGCATCATTATGAGTGGTAAAAAGAACCTCCCATTTGGTGTTGACAAATTGTCCCATTTTTTTTTTTGCTGTTCTTCAAAATATTTTTATGTCACCCACAAACACTTTTAGGGTTGAGTTAAGTGGAAATAAAAGGGAAATCGTAAAAGTTTTACATCTCCCTCGCACGTCCTCAAAAAGTATGAATAATATTTTTTTCTGCTCTATGGTGATGCTTAGTAAAAAGAAGCACTCTGTTGACAAAATATGAGTCAAATAGTTGAATAAATATATTTAATAGACATAACCTCACAAATAAAGGTAGAATATTCAAAACATTGTATGTTATATTTTGGTTAAAATGAAGATGAGATTTATACCATTTAATGGTATCCGCTTTTTGTGTACATGTATACGTTATAAACAGGAAATGAATTAAGAGGGTATATTCACACTTTCTATCTATTGTAAGATACTCTCTGGGTAGTATAATTTTATTTTGGTTCCTGAGAGCTATTAAAAGCAAAGTTGTGTTATCACTAGTTATAGTTATGTGTTGCACATTCATTCATGAAATATTCCTCCGGTCTCTGCCTCACAAGGTGGAAGAAACTTTCTCCAGCAAAATATAGATGAGCAAAATAGGGGGAGGTGAGAGGTGTTTATTGTGAATACCAAAAACGGGAGAGCAGATACTTCAAAGTGGATAGATTTAAATTTTCATCGAATTAAATGGCATAAGTTGGTCATATTGCATTTTGTAATATGTTGAGAAATTCATATATACATTATATGTGTAATCCCAACAATTTTGTTATACAATTTTAACTACTTATATTATTACTTAAACTTTATAGAAAGGGAGAAATATATTGCTCATTCGAAAGTTATTAGGAACATAACTGTATCCACAAGAAGTTGAAATAGTTCGGCAAAGGAGTGCATTTCTTAACCAAGAATAAATTTTCAATCAATTGAAAGGTTTTCAAACATCGTACCGGTCTGATGCGGTTTTAACTGGTTATGAACCGGTAATCCATTGATATCTAGTCTCTATCCGATATTCATTTAAAAATCCGAAAAAAAAGTCCTCTATCCGAAAATTTTCAGGTGATATACGAATCGGCTTAAATCAAGCCATAAGCCGTTAAACCTATAAAATGAGGAAACAGATAAGAAATCTGCGTAAACCTTGACCTCTTCAGATCGGACGCTTCGAAAAGCGGGGACGCTTATAACTATTCTATTCAGAACTGTTGTTCAGCGCTGAGTTACCATTTGAGAAATGCAGATAATGTTATGAAAAAAAAAATTATGAAGACTGACAACTAAGCTCTGGAACCGTTCACAGGCTGGTTTCCAGTCAACTAGGGGTTGAGTTTTCATTACGTTAGAAGGATTGCAAAAAGAATGAGCTCTCAAGGCAACTGGCCAATACACGATCTAATATTCAGCCAGATTGTCCGAGAGACCCCAGTTCATACATCGTTCTCCTCCTCCGACGTTCCACATCAGACTGACTATCTCGGTTCTCTAACTCATAGATACGGTGACAGGCGTGACAGAGGCCTATAAGCTAACTTTCAAGCGGTCCAGAAAGAGACTTGAATAGTAACGTTGACAACTTAGTTACTTACATATAGATAAGCCAATAAGAAGGAACAAGGTCTCTTGCACCCCTTGTTATGCTAAAGTTCTTTTTTTGTGCTTTTCGCCACTTCTGCATAAAAATCATAGTGAATTATCTATAACTACGCGGAATGTTTGAACTCAGTCTTGAGTTCTACGCTAAAATTCTAAAATCGGAATTAAGTTGTGAAGTTTAATAAAAAGAACATTTAGGTTAAAATAAGCCACGACCTGAAGTATCAGATGAAGGAATATCCAACAAATAAATATACATAGTTTCAAGGACTCGTGATTTTACACAATTTAAGTGTTACTTTGGATTCTTGTCAAACTTACAGAAGAACATCGTTGTGACATATAATACTATTTGCCGCTAAAACGCAATTTTTTAACTTAAATCTATAATTCTTGCGATCAACACATATAGCTACAGTTGTAACGATTGCAACTCTACGCTTGTACTATTGACGCCCTGATCTCTAGAGTAATCAATTAACCAATCTTCATAGCCCAAGAACCCAAGTCAAACCAAGACTGGACTGACTTCCTCTCACCACAAGCAACGTTCTACCCACCGTGCGCTACCATTCTAGAGACGGAAAGTGACTTACGAATTTTAAATGCTGACTAGTTAGTTTGAAGTTTGGCAACATATGACCTACTACCCACTATTCTACGTGTTTCAAAGTGATAACGATAACCGTTCAGCGGCTTAGTGTACCCAATTGTCTAAGGACCTTATCCCTGCCTATCTTTTTCAAGGGTCTCCTCTAGAACGATTCCGTTCTGGTTTCGCAAGCTTGTAACATTAGCGACAATGAACATGATATTCGTAATCGTGTACCGTTTATTTCGGACAGGTTTAGATAAAAATGTTCGGTTTTGAATAGATATACACCAGAAAAGTTTTGTTATGCGTTTGGCGGGATTGAAAGGGAATTATCTTCTTTGAATTGCTTCTATTGAGCTAAACAATAAATTCGAAGTGTTGTGGTAAGTGGTGTATATTTAAATTGGGGCAGTTTTAAATTGGTATTTCTTTCTCCTTATAATTAAAGTAATTTAGCTGTGGTTTATGACACTAAATTATACCAGGATGAGATCTACTTTCATTTTCAAATGGGAGAAAAAAAAGCCCAATTTAAAAGCTGCCCCAATTCAAGGATGCCCCACTTTTCCTTACATTGAAGAACTAGATAGTTTGAAGGAAGTTCTCAACCACAATTGGCCAGATTTAGTCAGGAAGGACAGGAGATTTTATCCATTAGGACAACGTCAAGCTACGCACATTTTTGGCAACCCGCTTTAAGCTCTGCAGGGAACTTTGTTAGGGCCTAAATAGACTCAGGCTCATCTTCGAGAATTTTGCAGTAAAGGATTAGGTGAAGGAAATTTATGCAAAGGATTTCTAATTAACGATCCTAAGCCCTCACAGTATGACAGTATGGAATAAATCTTTCCTGTCACATATTTCTGAGGATCAGCCTAACGGATTTATCACACTAAAAAATTTCACATTAAAGTTAAAGTGAAAAGTTGCTCATTAAAACTTCTAGAATCACTCGAAATCGCTGGTTTACTCAGGACACATTGCTAGAATAGCTCAATGCCACGATGACACTCGGGCTGTCAGATAAATGATTTTGTTTTTGAAGCATTTCAGTCAGGGACATGACATTTCCTATGTTTCCCATATGTTTCTAGCGCGCCGAAAATACTTTTGAGTTTATTAGCTGTTTTCGGTCATAGTAGAATGAATTATCAAAAAATACTTATACAAGATAAAAGCCAATTTAATAACGAATAGGCAACCGAAAACCCTAAATTGGCAACCTACGTAGTTTTGGAGATATCTCGTGAAATGTGTACGAAAACAGAGAAAAAATTACACTAAAACCGGTCGCATTTTGCAGAACTAATGTCACCCCCCTGATTTCAGTCATTTGTGTGAAAATGAGTAAATTCAGTGAAGAAGAGGCAGTTCTCCTCCTGTACGCTACTTTTATATCGTGCAAAAGGACCCGCCAAGCGAGAAGAAGGATGTTGGCGAGTGATTGGTTCCTAACACGACCTTCACATGGTTTCGTTGAAAATCTCTATAACAACGCAATAATTTATTGGGACGCAATTCGGACATAATAATTTTCTCTAGATGACTTCGGAGGAATCTTCGGAAGCTGCTTCAAGTCGTTGGGCCTTATTTACAAAAGAAGACTACGAAAATGAGGGAGTCAATATCACCCAAATCCCGACTTATATGTGAGTTCTGGCGATTGGTGACTCAATTTGTCGCAAACGACTGAAAGTCATCAGATCGGTTGCCTCTATATTTGTATTTTAATTCGGCCACCATCTCATTTAACCACGAAATCCTAGAAGTTTATTAAGGAATATATAAAATATAGATCGAGCACATTTTTGTTTAACTTTTTTCTTACTTATCCTCTTGACCGATCTTTTTTAATGTCTTTTGTCCTTTCTCTATCGCATTGGAACTACTTTTTATAACAATTTAATCACGAATAAATTGATGGGAAAATTGTGGCGAAGAAACTACCCGACTGACTGCAATAAAGTGTTACCCGATGAAAATTTAATGAGCAAATTTTGCTCATTATTTTGCTCATTAATTATCAATTGTATTTATGCTATTTTAAGCTATTTAAACCAATTTTTGTGATCCGAGCCCACTGTTTTATCAGTGAATTAATCAATTTCTAAAAGCTCTAGGCAAAAATTGCACATTAGGACACATATCGTCAGTTAAATCAGCATTTGTCGTAACTTTCTTTTGACAACTTTTCAGGAGACTAAATTTTCAGTTCAGCATTATTTTTCTTAAAAATGAGCCCCGAATGCGATATTTTTGAGTCAAAATAATGAAAGTGGCACTAATAAACTGTAAGTTAACTCGAGATAATCTTTATAAAATTATTTAAAAGCTGCAATATTGAGAAATATGTTGAAAGAAACACAATAATATTTTATCGTAACTTCTATCATTTATAGAGCCGTAACTTCCAATGTATGGAGATTCTAGAAGTTACGACAATTTTCTAAAATGCATTATGAATTCGAATTATTCTAGTGATAATAAGCGCATTTATTTGACTAAATTAGTCAATAATACTGTTATCCCTGTCCCTAAAAGCGTGTATTTCATAAATTTTATTGAATAAATTTTATGCGTCACGTCGCTTGTTTTGTTTTGAATTAATGACAGATGGGTAGGGATTTTTTCTCACATTTTTCTCGCAAATGTTGAATTAAAATGATTTCATGTTACACTATTCGCACTGTCTTTCGATATTTGGAAGAGTTTCTAAACGTTTTATTGAGAAATATTGCAATTTTGCTGCAAATTACAAACCAACGCAAGTAAGCAAAAGAAGTTACGGTAAATGCTGATTATTGAAAATTTTGTATGGAAATTTGTCGTAACTTCCCCAAAAATGGAAGTTACGACAAATTCTGATAAATTTTTGTTAATTAAAGGCACTTACGATAATTTTTGTTTAAAATAATTTTTATTAGGCTTATAAAAGTTTCTTTTTCACAAGTGCGTTTAATAAACAAAATTACGCTGATTCCAAATATGTATATATCTCAAAATCGCAAAAATGAAGTTACGATAAATGCTGATTTAACTGACGATATCAGCAACAATAAATGTGAATCACATTACAATTTAATGTGAAATTCTCTAGTGTGATACCACGGTAAGTCTATTTGGACCCTTAGGATGCATTAATGCAGCTGTTCTTTAATCTTTACATTTCCACAAAATTCAATTGGAGGTACCGAATTCAAAAGAAAAGCCTATAATCACTTATTATAGTTTATTATAGATAAATGCTTTCGAAGTTTTCAGTGTCCACCGCCGTCTTAGCGTTATTAACTACCAAAAAAATATTAACCAAAAAATAAGGAAGAAACAAAAGATTCTGCTATATTCACACAGTACAGCAAAACAGTTTCCACGATCGTAAATGCTAAATAACTCTAAAGAACGTATTTTCCTATCAATTTAAAGAAATTTGGCATTTGTTGGAAAGGTCTTGGAATCTCTAATAAGTTTGAACTGTTTCCAATATGTTATGAACCGATTGCCAACCAGTAATTGAGTCGTTCAGAGCAAGAGTAGGCTATTTAATGAGGTAAATGGGGTAAGTTCGTAAACGATAGGCCTCTCTGGCTCCTAGAGTTCCCTTAATTTTTTTAAGCAGAAATTCTGTGAATCGGTACAAACCGTATATGAACCGGTAAACGTTAAAAACGGTTCAGTTTGCTAAAAACCATAATTCATCTAAAAACCACTAGAAATTCAATATCCAAGGCAAATTGTTGAACTTCCGATTTCGAGCATCCTATAAGATGTTTTTCATTCGGCAATTTGTTCCCCACCTCCCCGTCTCTTAACCTTATAAAACGGTCTGTAAAATAGTTATGTTGAAATGCGAATAAAAAGAATTAAATTAACTTTTCAATCTTCTATGTGTTGAGTATGTTTAGTTTTCTACGGCAAGTACACAAATACCGGAAAATGTTAATAATTTATGAATCTCTGGTGGAAGCCAGGACAAGGATGTTTCTGATGTGTCTCAGGTGACAAATTACCCTACCCGTTGCACGTTTTGTATATGTTGAGTGAGAGAGAGTAAAAGAGGGGTATTTTGATATTTATATGTGTGCTGGGAGATGGGAAAAAGCGCAGTCGCTATGCTAAAATGCAAATAAACTGTGACAGATTTGTAAAAAATATTAATGCTGAGGTACCTCTCTCTTTTCCTTCACGGCTAGAAGAGAACTTTTTTTTGGGGGTTTTCTATATAGTGCAAATATTCACGTAGAAAAAAAAAATATCTACCCACCGACCTTTCATTTTTCTACCAAACCAACTCACTAAATATGATAAACGTGATAATTACAAAAGATAGCTCATATATATTTTATTATTTCATCTGGCATCGATATATTTAATCTCTCTTGTTCCTGTCAAACTGTTCCGCATATTTTATACATCTCCACGAAAAAAAAACATATCACCATAAATTCCATCTTTGAAATTAAGCTTGAAAAGAGATACAGGATATGCAGGATATGGAATCAGCCCTTTAAAAAAAAATAAAATAAATATTACACTGAAAAAATATAGTGATATTTTTAACAAAATTGTTTTCTTTTAATTTTACCAGGCTGAATCTCTCATAATATTTTACTTCTATCAAATATTTTGTGCTCATCAGTCATTTCCATTGCCTTCCCCCACTAACGCCAATACTGTTGGAACGAGAAATAAAAATCAACTTAGTTATCCCATTTCTGAATTTGTAGTCGTAAAACAGCTTTAGGGAATAAATTGATTTTCAGCGAATTTTTCATATTCTATCTTATTTTATTTCTCTTCACAAAGTAAACGGAAGTGTTTAAATAGACTAGGGATGTGCAGAGCAGTTTCAGCCAATTAAAATTCTCTGAAGACTCATTCTTTGAATGTTTATTAACTATATTTAATGTAACTACGACAAGCTATATTCTCTTGGGTATTGGCTATTTGAAAATATTCAGGACATTCACAGATACGAATTCATTATCACAAAATGCTAGTCATGTATTCCCGACACTGCTCTGCGCTCCCCTAAATGACTATTCTTTTCTGTTCAAAACAAAAAAAATAACAGAAAGTTCAGTCCAGAGAATATTGAAATTTTTACAATGAAATAAATATATAAATTACTATGAATATAGTAAATTTTAATATAAATATAATAAAAAAGAACTTTCGTTACGACAATAATATATCTACCTTGTTAAATTAGTCAAGGATATACTAAAACTTACTATAATAATTTTTTGTTGTATTATTTAAATTGAATTGCATTAAACAACTGATAGATAAAACACAAAATGCCTGATGATAATATTATTTTAGAATCAAATCGACGTTAAAACGGTGGCATCTGCATGCGGGGCTCGATAAAAATAACAGAGATGACAATAAAACTAAATTCAAAACCAAAATAGAATAATAAAAAAAGACTCATTTGCTTTGATTCTTAAGTCAGAAATTTTTGCAAAACAATTTTTGCATTTTTTCTAACTCTTTTTCTGAATTATTCAAAGGCAAGAAATGACTCAATGTATGATAGTTATATAAAAAAAGAGCTTCCACCCACATAACAGTTATGAAACTTCGAATTAATTTGGCAATATTGACAATACATATTTTTTAACTTTAAATCTACCATCACACTGTATTGTTGATTTTACTATAATTATTAACAACTCTGATATAACCATAGGTAGTAGATGCATTATATATTGTGTGACAATTGAACTGTTCCTTTAAAAGGCACAGTAATTTTAATTTCAAATTGAATTTTATCGGTGTTAACTAGGAAAAAGTCAGAACCTGTGAAGTAGAATTTCCACCGTTTGCCTGTTTCTGTAAATTGTTGGGCTTTTAAAGCATTTTGTGCTGAATAAATTATCGGGTCCCGGTCAAAATCCCGAAAAGGCCAAAATCCCGAAAAGGTCCAAATCCCGAATGGGTCGAAATCCCGAAAGCCAAAATCCCGAATGGGTCAAAATCCTGAAAAGCTTAAATACCGAAAGACAAAATCAGGAAAAGCCAAAATCCCGAAAGTCAAAATTTTATATTTTCGGGATTTTGGCTTTCGGGATTTTAGCTTTTCGGGATTTTGGCCGGCACCAGATTAAAAATATGTACCCAAATGAGACAGGAGCCGATAGTTAAAAATTTTATGTTTAACTCTGAAATTTTGCTTTTTCTCGTTTTCAGAACACAATTTTTTGTGTTTGTACCATTAAAATCGTACAGTAAACATATTTTTTCCTATTACATTTACATTTTTGATTTGAGTGATTTTAGTGTCACTTGCTCTGATTGACGATTCTCTGTATATAAATACAATTGATATTGTACAAAAAGCTTGCAAAATGCTCACAATTTTACATTTTTTGTTAGTAAATTATAAAAAGAAAATAGAAAAAATCTGTAATTCAATAATAATTAAATTACATTTCGTGGTTTGAGTCAGCAAGTGATAAGTATATTTCAATGAATGCAGACACAAAGGAAGTGCGATTAGCACAGTTACTGATCCAGTAGACGCTCCATATTTTATTTTACTATATACATAGTAAAACCCGTTAAAACTTTGTCAATAATTATAGTAAAATCTACAATAAAATAAAATACACAAATTAAATGAAAAAACAACTTTATTCAGAAACGGAGTTATTGTTGGCTATTCTATCTCTGTTTACTTGTCTGGCCTAAGTGAATGCTTGTGGTCTTAAGTTTTTTTTAAATTAAAGTGTGCTCAAATGTCTTTTACACTAGAAAATTTCTAAGGATCTAAAGAGGATGCTCTACTACTTAACTTATTTCTTAATTTTCTTCTTAATACTTTTCAGTATTTTTTTCCCGTGTAGTGGTTCTGCGATATGTTATTCATTTTCGTTCCTGTTTTATTTTTTTATTCTTCTCTACGAAATACCTCCATGGAAAGTTGTTGTGTAAAATAAAACAAATGACGTCGAATCGATTTAATATTTCTATGTTGATATTGGCTTTTGTTTACTATTTTTTAACATATGAGTTTTACTATGGGATTGAACTATAATGGATTACCTCTATCGTTTTCATTCAATGCACCCTTCCATTATATATATGTATGGATACCCCCAGACTGCAGTTTTGTTGCATATATTGCCAATTTAAATTTTTTAACATATCCACGCATACAATATACATCACAAACCATCAGAAAACTTATATAAATATGAAAATATGAGAGATGAAGACACATACAAAAAATATTGCAACTTTTTTTCTAAATTGTTTTTTTTTCCATATCTGCACAATACTAGACATACATTTTTTTAAAGTGACATTGAGTGCTTTTTCCCATCT
This sequence comes from Phlebotomus papatasi, assembly GCF_024763615.1. Taxonomy (NCBI): domain Eukaryota; kingdom Metazoa; phylum Arthropoda; class Insecta; order Diptera; family Psychodidae; genus Phlebotomus; species Phlebotomus papatasi. The sequence continues at coordinate 18,693,134 of NC_077224.1, forward strand.
ACCAAAAACAAAAAAAAAATAGAAGATACAAAAAATGCTCCAAGAGATACATAAATTTGTTATTCCTTTTCCCATTTTCCCATTCTTGCTATTTCTCTAAATATTTTTCTTCAATTTACCGTACATTACACAATGACACAATAAATGAGTAATTTTGCGGTTGAGATTGTGGTTCACAGAAAGCAAAACGAGACAATCTTAAAACTTTCAGATCATTATACATTTTGGGTTAATCCTTCCATTGTCGCGGCAATGGGTTATAAAAGGGGAAGAAGGATTGCGATGCTAGAAGGATGAGGCTATATGGAAAGGAAAAATAAATGAAATAATCGGTGGGGATTTGTGAAGATTCTCCAAACATCTGTGTCTTTCTCACCATTTCAAGGAAAATATATTCCGTATTAATCGTCTCCATCTCCATGAACCATCTTAATCTTAGCCGTCACTATATTCGATATATACTAAATTATTTGATAGTTTCCTCTTCCTCCTCCTCCTCCAGCAACAACAACAATAGCAACTGTGCAAATGCCACAATTCTGAGTAACAACGGTGACTTAGGAAAAAGATTGTGGTCTGTATTCTTGTCAATCAATCCAATCAATCCGATCATTGACAGATCTGTAATTGCCGTAGAGATTGTGTTATGTACCGTAAATAAACTGATGTATCAAAAGTTGATTGTCATGTTCCGAAAATATCATTCAATGAGAAATTAGTCAAGGATATATACTTGAAGGGACAATACAATTAAAAATTAACATGATTACTAATCCATTTCAACCTAATTTACATCTCACTCTGTACAGCCAAATAGCTTCTGGCTATTCTATAAAGATAACTAAGAATAGTTAGAATCAGTGACATAGGTTCGCAAACCATAAACATAAGATTGAAATTAGAAATGGATGAGATATTTTAATGTTATATGCGACATATGTCACAATTTTGACTCGTTCATTCATAAAAATAAAAAAGTTTTAATATGCTAAAAAGTAATCTATCGAAAATGGGATTAATCGAACTTTAGAAGAGAGCAATAATTTACAATCTGTTTTATTCAACTTGTCATCGATTTGAAGCTCAAACAGTGCGAGATATCGTCTTAGGATTTTCAGTGACCCCTTATTGTCGATTTCGAGAAAGCCAAGAATAAAGTGTTCTCTCATCTTCTGATTAATATACGGATATCAGTTTTAGCGACAGTGGTGGCTCGTAAGAGAGCATCTCGCAAGAATTTCAACTGACTGGAGATCAAAATGTCTGATCTGGTAGGAACAGAATGCCCTTACCAGATCCATTAAATTTACGTTAAAAAGCTCAAGCTCAAGTTTAAAATTTCTTTAAAAAGCTTTCGTTCTGACTTGGACAGAGTATTAGACAAAATGGCTGAAAGAATACCCTAATTTTACATTATAGATAGATTTTACATTGCTTACGTCTTCAATGCAAGTTTATAATAGGGCATTTTCCTAAGTCTTGAAAAGTTACGTCTGTTAGCATAATTCATAAGCCTGGCAAAAACGAAACCGGGGTGGCGCCTCATACGCCTAGAGGAAAGTGCCCAGCCCATTCTTCGTACGGTCTTTAAAACTTTGAAAGAATCGTAAAGAATAATAAAGGTAAAAATCGGAAGCCTCGTTCTCTTTTGTCTTGGGAAGATAGCGAATTCTGAAACTTTAGGTTTGTCACATTTTGCCCCATATTCCCCTATAAGATTACCTAGATTAAATCTAAACTAAACATAATTATATAAAATTTAAATTCTCATAGTTAGAGCCAGTAGTATAGTGCTACTAATTCTACTTTATTGCAGATTTTAAAATAAATCCCGCACTCAATATTCATCAATCACCTCCAAAGTCATAAACATATTCTTGATTAGTCTTTAAATAGAAAATGGCAAAAAGTAACTCTATACAAAGTCATAATAACTACTTCCACATTTCAACTATAATATATATGAAGGGTAAAATAAAACTCTATAAAAGCTCCATAACAAGTTTATATACTTTGTTTGATGTTAGTTCCGTAAAGGAAAGTTTGTAATGATATTTTGTCATTAAGTTTGTCAAAATGAACTTATCATAAAAAAACTGGTAAAAGAAATTAATTATTATAAATACGGTTCACATCATTTCTGTTGTCATGCATTTCAATATGACTTCTATGAAATTTTAATAAAAATTATCTCAATTTGACAATTTTTTTATGTACTTTATACAATAAAAGTATAAAACTCTGATATACTGTAAATCTGCACTTCAATAACGTCAATATTTTGTTTTTAATTAATCCATTTTAATCCGAAACTCTCGGTGTTCATCACTATTACACCAAATAAAAATTCGAAACATTGAATGGAGAATAAATAATAGAGATGAGCGGGGACAGATTAATAAAATTTGTTTAAATTAACTATTCAAATTGTCTCTAATTTAGAAATTAGGATTTTTCCGGTAAATAAAGATAAAATTGATTAGGGCAAAACTACATCAATTTAGAACTCGAAACCCAATCTCTCTGACACATTTTTAGATCAGAAAAATTTCCTAAAATCGAAATTTACATCTCTTTCTTTCTCAAACATTTCGCATATGTGTCTGTCTCACTCTTCCGTACTAAAATTGTGATGTGCAAAAGAAGAAGAAGAATGCGAAAGAGTAGAATAGAAATTTGCAAACCACTTGAGTGAGAAAAAGATGTGAATTTTGATTTAATGAAATTTTCCTTATTTAAAAGACGCTTACAAAGTAAATAAAAAAAATTATTCTTCTTTCAACTGTCTCAGATCTTGAATTTGTGATGACCTGTTCGTATTGTGAAACTTTTAGTTCAAAATTCGACATCTTGAAATAAAAATCGCTCTCTCTTAGCCGGTAGTTTGCAGAAAATTCACTTTAAAACGCTAAATTTTCTAGTAAATATTTCCTAACAATATGTAGGAGCTTTAAATTATACTGACTTCTGATCTAAGGTTTATACATAGGGCTTATCTCATCAATTTTCTTATCAAGCAATATTTTCAGGAAAATTTCGACTTAAGAATAAATATTAAAGGCAAATTATCCATAAGATTTTGAAAAACTGTGAAAATTGTTTGTTATTTAGGATTTCAAGACCTTCAGGAACTATAGACTATAAGGGCTAGTCCCCGGCGAGTGGCCTTCAATGCTGAAGCCAATTTCTTCCTTTCACATACAAATGCGTATGGGAATTTTTCTGCACTCGTGACCGTTACAGGATATATGTCAAAATTGAGGTGAGCCTTGTGTACAAGACTCTGAGCCTTGTAAAGAGGGATAAATATACTATATATCTGTCTAAATGCGATCTTGTTCTGAGAAGTGTAAGCTGAGTTTGTGATCAATTTGTGAGTTGGTTTCAAACAGCTCCATAATAAAAAAAAGTACTTCGCCGGGGTATAGACTAAGGGCCTTGACAGACTTGAGGATTAGCTGAGAGACGGATTAGCATAGTTATATTCGAAATAATGGTTAAATTACATTTCTATCATTTTCCACTAAGCCGTCTCTCGGCTTAAGTCATAAGTGTGTGACTCCAGTCCAAAGCCCACAGTAATCTTGTTTCTGTAAAGTTTCGGTTTTAGATTAAAATTTTTCTATGGGTAATTTTCTTTCTTTCGAATCTATTGCATGTAAGTCCTAAAACTGGACCATTATGTACTCATATTCCATTTAGGCTAGTTCCCAAACTCAAAAATTTTGAAATACTAAACAACAAGCAAGTAAATTGAGGATATTCGAAAAGAAAAAAGAGTCGATTATATAACTGCTCTCTACCTTTGAGTTTGAGCAGTACAATGTAGTGGTAAAGGATCGGTCCAAAGTCCAAACTATCACATAAAAGAGTATTTAGGACCTCCCAGTCACTCAGATCTTTCGCATTTCTGAGTTTGCGATTTCTTTTCTTTTTGGATATTTTTTTAAGGTCGTCCAGGTTAATATTTCGTCCAAATATACCTATAACCTAAAAATATAGCCATCTTGAATTTTTGAAGGTCAAAGTTTAACTACTTTAGAGGGCTTACTTTTAAACTGATTTGGTTAAATTTGGATTTTTTGGAAAGGTCTTGAAATTTCCAACCCGGCTGTATCTGTCACAATTGGAAATGAATAAGTTAATAGGTAAGGAACTGGTGTGATGAGTTCATTTGAAAGATTCTGGTGATCACCAGTGAGATTCTTCTTCACGTCAAAACACCTTCTGCATTGGTCGACTAAGGACTTATTTCTTCAAACAATCTTTCACACCACTCACGTCACAGAAAGAGTCTGTGCAGAAAGATTTTTTTATTATTAAATGGTAAATATTTAAAACCCATACAAACCTTCCCAACTGATTTTTCCCACAATGATAACGAATCCCCAAGAAACCACAAAAACATAGTGTTAGTCGATCACTGAAGAAGGTCCATATCCGGATTGAAAGCTCTGGGTAAGATTAAAAAGATGTTTTCAGTCTTGAGGTGAAAAAGAATCTCACTGATGATCACCGGAATCTTTCAAATCAATTGAATCAGTTAAGTACCCATAAATGATCAACCTTTGTTGATTTTTATCGGTCCATAAACTTGTTACCCAACTAGAAGCCAAACGGTAAGAGATACGACAAATTTCCAGTCTTCGGTGAACCCCTCCCCGTGATCATCCAAATAAACCATGTTTTATTGGTTTATTTCGGAAACGGCTTCTAAGATTTCTTTTATATTTTCGTATATGTGTCGTATGTGTCTATGTAGTTCTAGGTAAACGTTTCATTCAAGCATACACTGGTAAAAATAAAAGGATCAAATTGATCCTTTTACCCAGGATGGATCAAATTTCAAGCTTTGAATGCACATTTATCATTTATTATTATTAATCGTATCGACATATTTATATTACAAGGTACACAGCTCTCTCCGTTATCCGGCACATCGGTATCCGGCTGACAGCTGCCAAACACTGACGGTTGATGAATTTAAAACGTTTTTAACAAAACATGCAGCTTGTCCAGCGTGAATAAAAATGTATTTTTTTCACTTTATCAATCCGTTTGATACTTAATTTTGATACATAATGAAACATAAACGCACCACAAAGAAAATTCATTTGTTTTTCGACAGAAAATAATTTGACAGAGCGCAAAATAGAAAAACCGTTGATCAGATTCAAAATTACACATTTGGGACATTTGAGCATTGTCCCACCGTCAGCCGGATATCGGAGAGAGCTGTGTAATCATTTTTACAGTGTCATATCCCGTATTGGAAGAGTCTGCTAAGTCCATTGTAGACCGCCCAGGAGCGCCTTCCCGTAGCATGGATGCTTCTTCCTTGTTCCCGGAGCTTTTGGGTAAAGGCGGCCCATTATATTACTTTTTTGTACATGTGAAAATTGTCTAAATCAAGCCGGGGATCTATCCGCCCAAGACCCAACGGTCTTGCCTATTGCACCACTGAAATCCCCACATTTATAATAATAGAACATGTTAATTTGATCCTACCTTTGCAAAAGGATCAAATTTGGATCATTTTGATCTTTTTATTTTTACCAGTGTACCTATGACCTAAAAAATCGCCATCTTGAATTCTTGAAAGTCAAATTTTAAGCACTATAGAGGACCAATTTATCAACCAATTCGATTAATACTGAATTTTTTAGAAAGGTCTTGAAATCAGCAATGAATCGGTAAAATATTCGTCAGTTATTTATGGTACTCGTGTTGACATTTGCTATATTTACCCGTATGCTTGTAATACGTACGTTTGCTTGTGCTTTTTCTTGCAGTGAGAAACAGTGAGGAAATATCAAAAGTTCAGGATTCGATTCGATTCAAAATTATCCCTTATTTAAGTCTTTTTGATTCCCATCCTGTGGGTTCAATATGTTTTAATTCAGTTTTCCCTCCAAAGGCCTAATTTCTCTATGAGATGTTATAAAAATTAATAAAGTCAATCAGATCAAAGAAAAATGACACCCCTGATCAATTTAACCCTGACCTCTCCTACAGCAATTCCAGGGTGTTTTTAATCTGGCAGGAAAATGTGGTGAAAGAATGTGTGAAAGAGAGTACGTTTGCAAATGATCAACAGATAGAAGTTTTATATACACATAATATAAGTATTCATATAGAGAGTGTGCAAACATTTTGTTCCAAAATGTAATTAATGAAAAGGGGATGCAATTTACATTAGTCGAATCAATTATCATAACTAATTAATTGATTGACTTTATGTAATCTTCCCATGCAATTATTGATGCAATTGCGTATCAGTTACATCTTTCACCCATATAATAATATCTATCTATATATATATAGTGATGGTATGCATTAATAGAGAGTACAGTTGAGGTTAAAATTGCACCCAGTTCTCCCCTTGTATTCCCCCCCCCTGCCCTGTATTTTCACACTACTGGGAAATATACACTGAAATAATAACTAATATCATTTCTATCTATTCAACCGAGTGAGCACATTATATTGAAGAGATGTGTATATACTGCAATATTATCAAGAGAGAGAATGTCATATCGAAAGCACCATAATGAATAGAAATTCACAAACATTTCAACGCTTTCACTGTTTACCAAAAGCGCCAAAACACACCCCACTATGCCATTCTTGCATAC